>NC_061880.1:7500000-8125000 GCF_905147765.1 Vanessa atalanta | reverse complement strand
CACAACACTGTCCAACACTAGGTATCCACAGTCATAGTGCTATTACACACGCTCGGCTTTTAATCTGAAACAATAAAAAAACTATTTTAGTGTTCATAGAAATCATACTATTTTAATCGAGTGTGGTGTAGTAATTTTATTCAATCTTCAAAAGAAAAACCTTCACTTCAGCGCCAAATGAAATGAAACGATATTGGTAATTAAATAAAAATAGCGCAACTATTTACTATTAAAATATGATCGCATTGAAAGCTGCGAATGAGGCCGTAAGTCAAACATTCTATGACGTTCGTGGGGTCAACGATCCTTGTCTAATTTAGTCCCTTTGAGGTGCAAAATCGTTTGAATCAACAGTGTCAGCTGAAGCTCATCCAAGTCGGTGAAGTATGTCTCTCTGTCGGAAGTTAAAATTAAACGTCTTACATTTCAATAAGGTTTCAGAATGAGACATTTTAATTGGGAATGGTTCTATATTGATATTGGTCTTAAAGCGGCGATTTTATTCATGTAAATGAGCTTCTTCAGAACTCTCGAAATAAAACAGTTACACATTCATGTTATGTTTCTGTTTCGAAGTATATTGTTAGCTATTCAATATACTTCGATACAATATATTAACCAATACTATTACTATATTAGTGGTTTATGTATATGTTTATTTGACATCTTAACTAAAAAGATTTTTTGAAGGAGGAAACACGGACACTGTTGAGCACATTTTAAATATTGGTCTTGTCTAAGTCATTAATAATTAACAGATAATAAATTTATTTTTCGACCAACTCATCATTATTTTTTAACGATCTATAAGGTTTCGATCGGGTCTAACGCAGAACTGAATTTAATGTAGGAATAAATTTATATTTTTCATATCGCCACAGATCATCATAAGTAAATGTAAATAAATTTATATGGACACGACATATATGTGTAGTGTATACTACAGTATATTTAGCTAGGTATAGATGGTACATAGTCACCACTGCCCATAGACTCACTCACTCCGTGAAAATGGTCCCGCCTGATTGTAAGCGGTCACTTTTGCCAATAATAATTAATACCGTAAGAAATATTAACCATTTTTTATATCACCAATGTGCCACTAACTTCTGAAATTAAGAAGTTTTGCTCCTTATGCCTGTAGTTACACTGGCTTACTTACCCTTAAAACGGTAACACAACAATACTAAGTATTGTTGTATGGCCCTATCACCAAGTGGAAGAAGCAATTAAAAATAAAAATAAATAGCAATACTAAAATATATTTCCTACTTCCTTATCAAGTAGGTCAAAGTTGGAAATAATCAGAACTTAAAACTTCTCAAAAATAAACTTGTGTAGCCGCGAGCTATAAAGTGCCGAATGTTATGAGTTTATTCACATTTACCAATAAATAAATTTAAAGCTCAAGTTAAAAGGGTACTTATAAATATATCATATTACACTATAGAAGATTAAATAGATAAAAGTGAAAACGGAATACTATATTCGTAGATTTCCACGGGGAATACATCATTTAAATATTATATGATGATTATATGTATATGTTTGATAAAGGGGTAACTATCAAGTGTTTGGCCGGCCCTTCTCGGTAGAATCTACTATCTAAACCTTATGTAATCTTGTTCAATGATCATTTCAATACCACTTATGTGCCTACTTGAATTAAATAAATAATAAGTTATATTTGCAATTGAAGCGTAAAGTACTAAAGTAATACAATGAAAATAATGTTTTATAATAGCAATTTAAGTTGACCTATTATTTTAATATATAGGTCACTAAAAAAGTGACTTTTATATTTGATTTCATATGAATACATGTATTTTAATAATAAAAATATAATCGAAATATATTTACAATAATACAATCAACGTTAACCAAACATGCGATTTTATCAAATTGTCTTTTATCTAAATGGTATGAGGAACACATCGCGTACAGGCGCTAGCACAAATTGAAAAGGGTAAAAACTATTTGTAATTGGTCAAAAAACGAATACCTATATTATTGTTTCTGTTGTTGGTCGAGCATCAGAAAGTAAAGGTCAATATACGCTGCAATGCTATACAACTGATAAAATGATGGATAAAATATAAATATATAAAGTAGTTCATAGGTGTCTTTGTAAACGTTTTATTGCTGACTGCCTTCATAAACGTGTGATGTTTCGGTTTTCTGCCTGTAGTGGCGTTGATCGTTTTTTGTTAGTGTGAATGTAATGTCACTTGTGAGCAAATATGAATCGCGTTATTAAGAAATCTGTACATACATACATACATCTGTACATGTACGTACGTACAATAAAAATGTACATAATATATATTTTCCGAAATCACTATAAATATAGCACAGTTTTAATGATCGAAATTATTTTTCATACTATAACCTTCTTTGACGTCTTCCCTTTTTTGACGTTTAATAAAAAGAAAATTTAAATTACAGATTGAACAAACATTCATCTCCACTTGGGTCAGGTGTATATTGTGTGTATAGAAAATACTCTTTACATATCAAGATGCACGAACGAAACTTGCCTTAAGTAATCGCTTGCCAGACACACTCTTACTACTTTATAAGTATAAACTGCGACCCTTAGGAAACTGGAATGCGTCATAAATTATCCGGTCCGTACTCGTGTCTGTCCCTGAAAGGCTGATGGGCAGATTGTCGTTTTTATGTAAATAATATTCCACTCCACAAAATACTTGATTTACTTAAAATACGTTGTTATTAAATGTGGTTATTTTTTTCAAATCAATCGATTCGATTAAAATTTTTCATTAATTACTATTAAATGATTAAATGTATTTTATTTATTAAATATATGTTATTTTGTAAAGTACTATACCGTTCATAACGTGCGGAACGACGTATCTTTTTGTAAATGTGTTAAAATTACCAGACATGTGTGTGTACACACACACACATGTGTGGTAATTTTAACAAATACAATTTTTACACACACACACTGACAGGAATTTTCACTTGCTTTTGACTTTGTAGTCGCTATAATGTTCTGTGCGATCATAAATTTTTAGGTGGACCTGAATTTTGTTTTATAGTCGCCATCTTTAAAAATCAAATTAAAAGTTGTAATTTTATAGTTTGTCATATTTTTATTACAAGACAATATTTTGGTGAATATATCATAACTAATTTCAAAGGGTTAATACTTTATAACAAAATATATATATATATATATATGAGTTTCTAAATAATCACATACGGTGGAGCATGAATATCAACGTGATGATATATAAGCTCTAGTTTATACAAATGACATCACAAACGTGAAATTTTGAAAAAAATTTAAAACTTAAATAAATTTTTAGTTCCCTAACATCATAAAAATAAATCTTATAAGTGAACACGTACAACTGTTTAAAACACCAACTTGCATGTTACAGTGAATAGCCTGAAATACCTTAGTCCTTTATATTACTTCCGAAGTATCGTGTTAAGTAACAATTTTACAAAAATATTTTCACCTAAACACGTGTTCAACTTTTTAACAAATTCATAAGCTTATAAATAATCGCACAGCTTGACAGTCGAGATATTCAACGATTTTAATTTGAAAAACAATGTGCAATACTAGCATTTGCCCATGACTTGCCTACGTCTTTTGTAATTTGTCACGGAGTTCTTATTTCGTCTTCATCGATGATATTTTATAGAACGAATGCTTAAGCATTTTCGATATAAATAATATTAGTCTAGCATTAAATATAGACTATTTATTTTTGGGTTTTATTTTGATATGAAACATCTATTGCGTGCCTTGGAGATAAAATCATTCGTTCTTATCGTTTTCCGTTACGGCAAACGTCATGAAGTTCTCGTATGCCGTCATGCCTTCTCTCCGCCGGCGCTCTTTACTTCCTTGGGTGTGATTATATTATTAACTATTCAGTAAATTTTAAAATCAAACAAATAATATCGCAAACTTGATAATAAAATAAATTTCACATCTTTAAGATATTAAATCATCCAAACCGAGGAAATAAGATCATTATAATCCGCTGTCAAAAGTCTGCCCTTGACAATAGTATAATGTGTATTTAATTTAAGCAATGTTCTCAATTCATCTTATATACATACATAATACATGTCAATGACTTAAATCCTTCCTTTGAGATAAAGCTTGCTTCATATTTATTCTTGTGGTTTGCCCGTGAAAAAGCAACAAACGGGCAGACAGACATACAGAGTTACCGTCGCGTTTATAATATTAGTATTTACCGGTTCTTGTTATGATCCCGATAAAAAAAAATACAGTGTAATATGATATAGTAAAATTTAATTTAAAAGGTTGATTTTAGTAAATTAACCATTAATTTCGTGTATAATGCGGTCGCTTAAACACGCAGTAATTAATTATTCATTAATAATCCGAGTAGTGTGGTGAGAGTTCAAATATTTTTATTATTATGGTTTAAAAATTATAATTAAACTTTACTATGATAATGATTATATTCTTTTGACCGACTTGGGCCACGGTAACCTTTCTAACCTCAAACTGTCTAAAAGACTTTATAGAGTACAAGTCTAAGAGTACAAACATAGATGCATTACTTACTCGCTGTACCCGTGACTTCGTTCGCGTTTGAATTTAACAAAAAAGTTATTATTGTAGCCTAAGTTACTCCTTATTAAATCAGCTATCTGCCCGTAAAAGTCCCGCCGTTGTAATTCGCCGTAAATCGGTCCAGCCGTTACAGAGATTAGCCGGAACAGACAGACAGACAAACGAAAATAAAAAAATAAAAAATTTTGGTATGTGTACCATGTATACATGTGCATTTAGTAAATAGCGGTTATTTTAATATTACAAATGGACACTTCAATTTTATTATATGTAAATATAATAATATTACCTGTCATAATCCATCGTGATACCTAACCAATATAACTAGAGAGAGTTCAGGGACAAGATTAAAGTCTAAGCATGCTTTTCCAGACATAGGACTGCTACAAAAAAATGCACCGTTTTATTAGGATCATCCGGGATGCAAAGTCTGACCTCGGAGGTTGCAGTCTTATAATCAAGCAACTAGATAAAGGAAGCAACTGATCTTTGATATAAAGTCCATATTAACTCATATACGTAAAGAAAATGCATTTTTTTTTGTGTCAAAAGATGGCAAACGAGCAGGAATCATCAGGCTCACCTGATGGAAAGTGACTACCACCGCCCATGGGCATCTGCAACACCGGGGGGCTTGCAGGTGCGTTGCCGGCCTTTCAGGAAAGAATAATATAAAATGTAAAAATCTAGCTCCATGCGGCTTTGCACGGAGCAACGAGTTTTACCATATTTTGAATGAGCTTCATAATATAATTAAAAAGAAAGTAAGCTTAACATATATTATATTTTCAATCTTACCAAGATAATGGAGTTAAATAATTGACGTTCAAAACTCTAATATTTCTTTCACCATTCGTAGTTATATTCTATGTTGAATAAAAATTTTAGCTTGACTATATTATACGCCAGTTTAATGTTTATATGTATTGTCACCAACTTTTCACATCAAAGAATTTCCCTTAATATCTATAAGACTTGGTAGTACGGCTTTGTGCATGTTGACGTATTGTTGTATTTGAATTTGAAGTTTAAGTAGACCAGTGTAACTACAAGCACAAGATATATATTATTAACATCTTAACTCCGAAGGTTGGTGGCGCATTGGCGATGTAAGGAATGGTGTATTTAATGGTTTATGTTATATA
Source organism: Vanessa atalanta (assembly GCF_905147765.1). NCBI lineage: Eukaryota > Metazoa > Arthropoda > Insecta > Lepidoptera > Nymphalidae > Vanessa > Vanessa atalanta. Next base: position 8,119,264 of record NC_061880.1, on the reverse strand, counting down.
AGACTTTGGGAGGTGATGACCAGTTCCCATACGTTGACCTATTTTCCGATCTGCCTATCTATACACTAAAAATAAAAACCAATAACAGGATACATTTTCAAACTAACGATGAATGGTAACAAGAATACTAACATCATTTCTCCGTTGAATCGCAATTTTCTTGGAAATATGAACTAGCCGACGTTACCAGTGGTGGCAATAAGACGAAGTGTTACATCTTTTAGATTTTGTTTCAATCTACAACTACTACAAGATTGAGTGTTTCAACTGCGAATTGCACAAAAGATATAATTTGGAATTAGGATAGGATAGGATAATATTTGAGCCGTTTAGTGGCTTCAGATTTTTTAAAGAGATATTTGGCATATGATTTATCAACTTCTTAGTTGATACCCTAAGACAAAATATTTATCTACTCTTAAAACAATTTTATTACAATGAAAATACGAACTGGTGTTATTTCATTAAAATATGGTCAGACTTTCATCAGCCAAATGGAGTTGGATGAAATTATATTGGATTCAATATTATGTTTGGAGAATATTCAATTTCCGAAAAACAAACCGTTGATGAACACAGTATATATCGTATACACAGAATTATCTTTTATAAAAAAAAAAAGAAAACTAGTAGTAGTAACAAACAAAAATGGGAAATTTGTTAAAATTTCAAAAATGGAATCTGTTCGAGAATTGTGCTGCAGAAGAGGGCTATTCGCGCAATCTATAACCTAGGAGCCAAGGAATCTTTGAGGTATAAATTTAAAGAAATTAAGATATTGACTGTTGCTTCTCAATATATATTCTGTAATGTTTTGTATGTACGGAAAAATATTAATGTGTTTATGAGAAAATGTGATTCTCATAACGTTGGTACAAGGAACAAACACAATCTTGTTACTCCTGTTACTCGACTGCATAGAGTCAGTAACTCTTTTGTGGGGCAATGTATACGCTTGTACAACAGGATCCCAGAAAGCGTTCAAAATGATTCTGTTGCGAAATTAAAAAAAAATGTTAAGGAACGCTTGTGTGCGAAAGGTTACTATACAATTAGTGAGTTTATGTTTGATAGCACACCTTGGGAATGAAACTATCGCCTCCTGGCTGTTGCTACTCATATACAATTATATACTATACTATACTCGTATATAATAAATTTGACGTAGAAAAAAAAGTCCCGCTGAGTTTCTTTCGCCGGTTCTTCTCAGGTCAGGGTGTTTTCTTTTTCCGAACCGGTGGTAGTGTTTAATTTGACCATCAATAAGAAAGTGTAATACTTCTATATTGAAAAAAGGAATTTGAGTTTGAGTTTAATAGAACACTAACTATAGATGACTTACGTTGATATGCTATTTTAATGTGATAATACTTTAAATGTTATAATTATTATAGGCAATGTTTCAAATTACTTTCTAACATTTCACGTCAATGATCTGCGGTGAAATTCGAGTTTATTTTCCCCGGACAGCTTGAATGAAAAGCTAAAATATGAACCATATCACCTTATGTCGTTTCAATTTCCCCTAAATCCTGAGTATGCGCGTATATAGGCAATCGCTACTCAATACGTTTTACGCGGGAACAATTCAATTACTCAAGGGCCAGGAACGAGAGCGATCGTGACACGAATGCTCGTACAGAGCTATCACGCGTAACATTATTAATCAAATTTTCCTTGTTACTATATTAACGTCATTTATTTTGAGTAAAGTGAGTTATGACCTCCGTGGTCGAGTAGTGTGGACACCGGTTTTCATGGGTACGCCACTTCGAGGTCCCGGGTTCGATTCCCGGCCGAGTCGATGTAGAAAAACATCATTAGTTTTCTATGTTGTCTTGGGTCTGGGTGTATGTGGTAACGTCGTTACTTCTGATTTTCCATAACACAAGTGCTTTAGCTACTTACATTGGGATCAGAGTAATGTATGTGATGTTGTCCAATATTTATTTAAAAAAATAGAATAATATATATTTAATAATAATATATATCATAATAATATATATTCAATTATGCTTTCTGTTGACAGCTGTGGTGTATAATTCTTTAATTGGTAGTAGGTCTTTGTGCAAGCCCGCCTGGGTTTGGCTATCAGCCACAAATCACGTATTCTACCGTGAAAGAGTAATACTTAGTATTTATTGTTTTGATCTTGTTTACAGGGGATATAACATCTCAGTTACCAAAATTAGCGGCGAATTGAAGATACAGTAGCAATTGTTGTGTTCCTCTTTCAAGGGTGAGTAAGCCAGTTTAACTAGAGCCATAAAGGGCATAAGATCTTAGCTCCCAAGGTTGTCGGTGCATTGGTGATATAAAAAATGTCGAATATTTCTTAGAGCGCTAATGTATATTGTGATGGTGTGCTGGTGACCACTTACACATACACATCTGGTAACTCATATGCCCCTCTACCTAAAGTATAAGACGTAATATAAACGGAGACTTTAAATAAAAATCTTTTAATATATAGACCTATATAACTACAAGTAATACCTACAAAATACTTAATAACATCATAAATACTTCATAAGAAATAAATATAAGTAAGAAATAAATACGAGATGTAGATGATAAGTGGATAACATGAGAGGTATCAAGTTCGTCTTATAAGGCTTATAACGAAGAACAGTAATATAATTACTAGCTAATTCCAGGCTTGCGTTGTGCTGCCTCTATTAAGCAATTATCTTATACAACTTATCTGTTACCTAATCTACATTGGTAGACTAGAAACATTCACGCGAACGCCAACAATAAATGCATAAATTATGAATCAAACATATTTTATTTGATGGTTTTGTCATAAATTAAATATAGTAACACCCTACTATTTACTTGGTAGGCCCGTCAGGGTACCCACTCATTATATTTTATAGTCTACCCTCAAACAGCAAAAGTTATTATTAGGTACTGTTTTTCGGTTTGAATGGCGTGTGAACCTGTGTTACTTGGCACAAGGAAAAAAAACAAATTCTAAGGTTGGTGGCGCATTGGCAATGTATGGAATGTGTCTATGGACTGTGTTCACCGCTTACCATCAGGTGGCTCACATGACCGTATACCTACCTATACTATAAAAATGGTAGTTAAGCGATCGATTTCGCCCACAGTCATTACCGCTGTAAGAATTAATTATTTATAATCGATTGCGGACGCCGGTAATGGTACGGGGTGGCCCTGAAGTTACATACCCTGTAATGTATACGGTAGCATTGAGTATTGAATTTCTTGTCAGTTCTTCTCGGTAGAATCTACTTTCAGAATCGGTGACGGCTTTACAATTAATTTAAACCTGTAAGATGAATATTCGAAAGAGGTGTTATGGGCCTACTTGAATATTGAATTTTTAGATTTTGATTTTGAATTGTTTTTACAGCAAAATTCTGCGGAAAAATTCAATATACACAGCTAAGAGCCGAGATGGCCCAGTGGTTAGAACACGTGCATCTTAACCGATGATTTCGCGTTCAAACCCAGGCAGGCACCACTGAAATTTCATGTGCTTAATTTGTGTTTATAATTCATCTCGTGCTCGGCGGTGAAGGAAAACATCGTGAGGAAACCTGCATGTGTCTAATTTCAATGAAATTCTGCCACATGTGTATTCTGCCAACCCGCATTGGAGCAGCGTGGTGGAATATGCTCCAAACCTTCTCCTCAAAGGGAGAGGAGGCCTTTATCCCAGCAGTGGGACATTTACGGGCTGCTAATGCTAATGCTAAACACAGCTAGACAAATATTATTCTTGACCGACAGATTTTTCAGTACTCATTCTATAATGTTTTACTTAATATTATACACCCATGTTTTTATGTAAATAAGAAAATTTAATTGGCAAAGCTATATAAAACTAAAAATCGTCTTTAATAAAAATTTAAATTATAAAATTATATTTCGATTCGTTTATGAATACAAATGAACATCAATATTCTATTGTAGGTTTATTTTCCATAGAAGGACAAATAATAATTTTTAATGAGATGAGTGTCGCTGGGAATCACCTTCAGGTATCATTCCATTGTTTTTATTACGAATATTTCTAACGCCGGTCACGTTCGGTCTCTACAATACCCGATGGGAAAAATGACAGCTGACGCAGGTCAATTTTGCTGTATATCATTTATTTTTGTATTTGGGTATAAGAAAGATATGTTCAGGGCGTCTCAGTAATGTGCTAGTACACTACGTGTGAAAGTTCAATGTGTGGGTGCTTGTGTGTTACATTCGTATTCATTATGAAACTACATACATATATACGCAATAATATTTATAGTAATAAATAATAAAAAATCGCATATTTTACAGTGACAGCAATGATTTATTCCAAAAAGTCATTGTAATTTTTTTTTTGGATATCGTTTTGAATAAGAAGCTATTAAAGATCTGAAGGAAATCAAACGAAATAGAAAACAATTTTTTTTATTGTTAATATTATTTTTACGCTTGTCATAAAACTCAATTTGTATTTATAGGTAACAGTAAATTCCTCTGTTCCTAAGGGACTTCATGACTCCTAGAATAGTAATACGCTGACCTAGCAATAAATTATAGAAATAATCGCAAAGAACTTCTAGAAATGATTGGGACATAACTGGGTGGTACCGACTTAAGTACCTTTCAAGTACAATATATATTTACACATTGGAGATATAAGGAATGATTAAAATTTCTTACGCCGCCAATGTCTATGGACAGTGGTGACCACTTACCTTCAAGTGACCCATTTGTCAAAAGAAAGACCGTAGTCATAAAAAGTTTTTTATCATTAACTTACACAGTTAAATAAATAAGTATAATAATATTTATTGCATACATATAGCTTATTTCTATCTCAAAAACTTTTCAAATATCGTTGAATTCAAAGTGAATAAAAATATATTTTGAAAAGCTAGAACCGATTTAAAAATCGAATTTCAATACATTTCAAAAAGAGAAAGCGATACGAATTACTTTATAGCAATTGTAAAAAAAAAAATACACCAATTAAAGCCGTCGCATTGAAAATGTTTTTTAACTTTACAATTTGCGCGGAAGAGACATTTAGTTGCAACGTTTTATTGTCTTCCCGAGGTAATTAAAACTCGATTGACGTTAAGAATAACAAATATTTTAAAAGCTTTTCACTGTATTCGCGACGGGTGAATTTGTTTACGTCAGCAAAGCATTATAGGATTAATTACAGCGGTCTCAACGTTTAATATTGTGTGAATTTTCTCGGCCTACATTTGAATTGGACTTTTAATTTTGCATAGGAATAATTGGACCTAAATTGACAGAATATTAATAGGCTACACGACTATCCTTTTTTAGTTTAAAAAGCCAGAAGCAAACCTTGTTTTTACAACAAATTAAACGTGCTCGTTTCAATTGTTAGAAAATAATATTTAATTAATCCCGATGAAGATATTACGACTTCTCGGTTTTCTAGTATTTCTTTCCAAATCTGACTGAGATGTTTTGATAGTCCATAAGTAAATTTAATCTTTACATATGGCTTAAAGAATTTTGATTTTGACTTTGCAGTGAAGGAGTCTTGGTAAAAGGTCTAACTTCATCTCCTCAACAGAAGTAAGAGCATCTTGAAGTATCGATCTATTCACACAGGCGGGTTAAACGTCGCGCTAAATTGTAAAACAAAGGTAACCATATATTGTATGTATTAGCACGAAGGTCACTCAATACAAATGAACGCCTATAATAATTTAACATGGGAGGCGCACCTTCATGAGTTGATACACTATAAGACTTTTACAAATCGTATCGTAATCGTGATTAAAGACATTGTCCATCCTTAATCATTCAACAATTGTATGTAATCTTCTTTAAAGTTTGATTTGGATCAATATTTATTCTGATATTCCAAAGAAATACTGAGTATTTTTGTGTTACGGTTTGAAGGGCGAATGAGCCAGCGTAACTTCGACTACGATGGATATTGGTGGCGCATTGGCGAAGTGAGGATAGGTTAATATTTCTTACAATGCCGATGTGTATGGGCGGTAGTGACCACTTACCATCAGTCGGCCCATTCAATTATAAAATTCAAACTAATTTTTGTGCTAAAGGATATTACAACACTAATGACTTTTTATTTGGCTGTTTCAAATATCTAAAATATAATTATTATTGTACATGCAAAATGGAAAAAAATCCCGCTGAGTATCTTTCGCCGGTTCTTCTCAGGTCCGAGGTGTTAAATTCTGGTGGTAGATTTTTGACTATCAATAAGCAAGTGTAAACACTTCTATATTGAATAAAGATTTTTGAGTTTGACTTTGACTTTGCCCGTCCGTCTGAATATATCGTAAAAAAAAAACTATTATTTAGTTGTAAAATGTTTCTTAAATTTTATTAGCTATTGAATATATTAATATTTTCAAATGTATGATAGTATATAGTATATGAAAAAAAAATTAATAGTTTTTTAAATTCCAATTTATCATAGAAAATACTTTTACCCATCACTTTTCATACAAAGCCTAACTCCCTAAACCCTTGTAAGCATGACTCGCTTTGTTGAACCGCATTTGAACCCCTCCGGGCAGATTATTCGATTAGACCATTGTTTTTCAGCCACGCATTGAGCATGGAGTTTTGTAGACAAACCCAGGGGTACAATGAATTGATGGGGCGGCTTTGATATCGAACATTGTCAACTTATATGTTTGTACTAGTTTAATTTATATAATAGTTGTACGTTAAAATTAATTACACTTAACGTTTATATACTCTATATTATTAGTATATAATAATATTATCAGTTTATTATATTTAATAATTGCATCTAAATGGAATCATTAGTGATATATAATAATTCTTATAAATATAGAAATGTTTATCATCATCATTCATCTGTTTATATAAAATGATATGTTTGTTTGTTATTTATGCCTTACTAATATTTTTATCCGATCGTGATGAAACTGTGGTGGGTTGTTCTGTTTATACCAGAGATAGTTTTTGACCCATTTTTTTATTATTAGTATTAACTTTAATATAAGCATTTTACGTTGATTCCTATTCTACCCGCGCAAGCAAAGACAGGCATCTAGTTAGACAAAAAACTTGTACATATGTTTAATTAAACCATGTTAGTTTGAACAGTTTCATTCAGTTATTTTTGGACGCGTCCTCTATAAATCAATCACTAAATTTTCTTCCAAAATTTATTAGCTAACCTAACGTACAAAATACAAATGTATCCAAAAAATAAATTAAACAAAAAATATTTTAATATCCTTGTTGTAATGTATGTATTAATTATAATTTCAAAACTTGTCAATGAAGTTCAGATTTAAATTTCCTGCTCTATAACTGTATCGTCTGGTAACAGTTCGTATTATTCAACGATTTCATTAAAACCACGAACCAAGGGAAATACGTAAGTCACTGCTCACTAAGAAACTTTGGTATTCTATTCATAAATATAGCTACTTGAAGTTACTTGAAGTTTCTGAATTTCATCTACGGAGTGTAATGAAGTTTAAATAATTCAAGACACTAATTCTAACAGTTTACTTTTCATTTAAAACGTATTCAAAGTTTGGGTTAAATGTTTTAGTAACATTTTAAGCAGAAAATTTGCATACACATAATGTGTACTCTACTGTTCTATTTTGTTCTAATTAATAACTTTAACAATTCCATTTTTAAATTCTTCTTCATTTACTGACATCATAATATAAATATAATAATTATAAAAAAATATTTCATTAATTTTTTTAGTAATTAGATAAAAAAGAATAATTTATTATGATTAATAAAATTACAACTATTTTATATTATTGTAAATGTCTTTTTTAAATTAGGTACTTATCAGGTAGTACTTGTAGTATAAAAAGGCTCATGAGTCTAGCATGTACGGCTGTTCAAGATGTCCTCGAAGAATTAAAATGACAAGTCAGTTGTTGGTTTTTCTATCAATAAACGTAGGAAGTTGGCGGTGTTAACTTATATTATAAAAGTAAAAAAGTTCGCAAGGAAATTTATAGTAAAGCACTAAAAGCTAATTCTCGATAGTAGTTACCCGATATGTAGTAATAGTAATGAATAAATTATTAATGAAAGTACATTGACCTATTAACACAAGACGTGTCGTTGTTGTCGTCGCACGACTTTAGGTGTTCGAATTTTGTGTCTCGGTAATAACTACGACCTTGCGATTGATGACACTCTAGTCTCATAGCCTTTCCATTTGTCTAAGTAATAAAATAAATAGTGCTCTTGTATTTGTGTACGAATTTCTACTAAAATAATTTGTATTAAATCCATTCGTTTCGATTGAAAATGAGCGTAGTCTAAAGTAGGTGAATGGAACACTTATGAATCAATAAACTGATTATTATTGATAAATTTTTTTCATGTACAATTGCTACACTATCTTTGACAAATGGTCATTTTTTTAATAAAATTGAACAACTATCTTACTTTTCATACCTTAACTAACTAACTAACTAACTGACTACCTTAATTTTCGTTATATCAACGAGCTTCGATCTTAAACATTTTCCTAACATTTCCATCAGTCTTTGAAATGTTAATTAAGGAAGTCGATAAGCTGGTAAGATATTAAGAAGTGTCGGCAACAAAGTAGAATCTATTTATTCAACATTTCGATTTAGCTCGTATTGTGTTTGATAAGGAAACTTTATTTAGGGTCGCTATACAGAAGGTCTCTTAAGACAATATTTTGTTCCCTCTGGTAATAGATGGACGTGAATTTGAAGCATTATTTTCTTGGGTTGTATTTCTTATCACTATTAGAACGAGGATCTTTAGCCCTCAAATTTGAAACGATTCAGATAAATTTAAATTGCTCTGTAATGTAATACTATAATTTGATGTTTCTAATTTATATTTACATAACTGTATATATGTATATGTATTTTTGTTAAGGAAATTTCGTGTTATTACTCTATTGTGAATAATCCTTATTAATAAAAACGAGAGTCTGTTCGTTTGTTATGCTTTGAGATCTTAGCTACTCAACTGGTTATCATTAATTTGCCATCCGCCCCTCACCTCTCACACGCAGACGAAGTAGCGGCCGCTTTCTCACATCCATCAACATCACTTCGATGTTCGAAAATCCACAATAGCACAATTTTTAAACAATTTTCTTCATCATCGGCAGTCTTTTCGAACCGATATAATCGGGGGAACCTTCGAAAAAAAAGGCCTAGACATTATATAGAGAACGTAATTTTCCATAAGGAGACACCCACATATCTCAAAATAAAAAGAACACCAGTAATATATCTTTCATTTGATAATCAACTCTATGAGATAAACATATTATTTTTATAAATGGGGGTAGATCTTAGGTACTCTAAGTTCTATACTCCTGTAACGTATGTGAGAAATTTCATGATGATCGTTTAACTAATTTAGACACGCAAGCGTACCAACAAAACAAATAAACAGTCTCACTTTTGAATTTATAACTTTAACAATATTCACTATACGTTTATCTTTATATCTCATCTATTTATGTCTTCCTTTGAAGTAACAAAAACAATATCCGACACTAATAAAACTACTGGTCATTATGGGCCGTCGATCATTTGTCGATAAAAGCATTGTCGTGTACCGACAAGAATTTGATTTGAGTTATTGATTGACTTGCCTATTTTCCAAATAGTACTTTTTATTATATGGTATTTCATATTTATAAATCATTGGCGTTTATATTAATTTGCCAATTCAAATGTAACTAACGTATTTGATCTGTGTCAATGCGTTGGTTTGAATAGGCATAGACAACAAAATGAAGGACATATTATTTCGAAAAATTTCGGTATATTTGAAATTGTCTATTATAAGTGAAATTGGAATATGCTTTAAATAAAAATATAAGCATAGATGGGATGTAATTGTATTGTTTTATTTCATTGATTTTATATTTACAAAAAGAAATGAGTATTTCTTATGACCAAATATGTCTATCCAGAAATATAAGCAAATTGGATACGTTACTATGTTCTATATACGAGTGACGTATATTATATTATAAGCTAATATTCATCAAATTTATAACCTCAAAAGACTTTCTGATTCCTATACGAAAATTGAATTGATGAATAAATCTCGTGATTTGAACTGGGACCAACAAACAAACCAACATAGATACAACATATAGAGATTTGTATCAATAATAATGCTTGCACCGATCGACCTAAATATATTTCTTTCGTGAATATTACGCTTATATTGTACCTTTATCTATATTTAGGTCAAAATAATAGTGTATTTAATTAATGAATATTAGATATACTCTTAAACAATAATTGATCTCTCGATAGAAACCGTACCTTTATATCGAGAAATCAATTAACGTATGAGAGTATCTTTTTTTTATAAACACACAACAATTATAAAACAACAAGAAACTATAAAAAACGAGACCAAGTCGAGTTGAAAAGAAAAGAATTCAGGTTCTGCTCCACTATACTCCACGCGTCGAGCAATTCATTCAACTGTGAGTTTTCCTATGAATAAATTACACATCTACAAACAACTGTTGATTTTCAAAATTACGTGGAAAATAGACTTTATGGCATCGTATTTAGAGTCGGTTTTCGTTTATACTGTAATGAGAACGTTATTCTTGTATTAGAAAATGTCCTATTGTCATTGAAGCTTAACGACCACCTTTGCTGGGGGCTCTGAAACCGATTCTGGTATGTCATTCAAACGTAAAATATGAATACAAAGTGAAAATTTATTGTAAACGACCATTTAAATGTACTGAATACACATACTATTATATCGCACACATAAATAGTTATGAAATCTATCTATCTGACCATTTGATTTTTTATATGTCAAGATAGATTGTCGAAGCAAATATAATAAGTAAAAATAAAATAAATAAAGTACACGCACATTAGTAAAGTAGTCAGACGTTTATAGAGTGTCAAGCGTAGGTGACACGCAATACCAGATAGTAATGTTGGCTCGTTAAGTTCTTATGTAGTACGACACTCTAGATATATAAAGAAAAATCTATGCTTTGATCCTTTATAAAGATTATATTAAAACAAAGCTTGCAACGTATACGCTTTGTGAGGTACAGTCAGCATACAAAATATATTATAGACACAATATTGCTCTACTTTATTTTATACTTTATTGTACAACACAGAGATAAAATAAATCAATACAACATGGATACAGCCTAAATAAAAGAGGCGTACACTTTTGGTCACCTTATCGCTACATAGCGATCTCTTCCAGGCAAAAAACGGTGTAGGTTATGATAGCTCATAGAATATGCGGTAGGCGTTGCAGTAATAATAAATAAAATAACATTAATTTATAATTAAAACTAATAAATATTACATATCAATAAATAAACTATATTATCAATACATATAAACTTACAAGTGTATAATCCTAATACACACTATATACAATAAGTAGGAATATATACAATATTGTATTAAGTTATTATCCTTAAATTCATCCGAAGTAATTAAACTTTAAACCTATCATAAAACAATAACAGGAATCACAATGTTCTGAGTTGTTGTATGCGTAAAATAATGGCGCAAAACACCTTCTTAGAGCAGTGTAGCGTCGATGTTGAAAATTTTAAAATCTTAGGATGGATTGATTTACTTTTGTTATATCTTAGAATTGACTGCCTCGTGGATCAAGTCACTAGCTTAATATAAGGCCGTAGAACCGAGGTTCAAACTCTAGGTCCAAGGTCCGGTCAATAAAAAGTTATTTTTCTGTCTAATCTAGAAGTTGGAAGTGTACATTCCTGTGAAGCGGTAAAGCCGTTGGTTCTGTACTTGAACTCGTTCCAGTCATGTTAGTATTGCTATCCCATTATGAAAGTTAGGGTATAAGGTTGCACGTGTATTTGCACACACACCTATGCACTATAAATCGGTCAAGACGACTGTGTATACGTTTGAATATTCGTTATATACTCAGACATAACTAAGAACAAATATTGGAAATGTTATAACTTCGGATGATTAAGTTGATAAAACTCGACTAGAAATTTTTATAAATACGTTATCGAATAATAATAACAAAAACATTAGTTCATCGATATTTTATTTGTCTGATCAAATTTCACTACTTAATCGGAACTACGTTTGAAAGACTTATCTAGAATAGGATTTCTATCTGAGTAATCCTACCAAATTGTGCTGTTATTGGACGAAACATAAGCTGTCTAGAAACTCTCTTAACTGACTAATGTCTTTTCGTATTGTTGCTTTAATATTATCGACATATTATGGAATACAATTTATCCATTGGTGCACATATTTTGAGATACTGATATTTTGTTAATTAAACGTTTCTCGACTTTGATTCTGATATTTTAAGGTTGAATTTGAGTGTTACGTAATTTATTTTTGATGACTATGAATCACGACCAGTTGCACGACATTACAGTTCATTCTAATTAACATTGATTTTATCGATAATTCTCAATAGATAATTTGAAAACGATTACAAAAACAAAACGTCTATTAATACTATTGTATTGTATCTTTAGATCTATTAAAATTATTTTAAATAATTAAATACCAAAGAGAATATCACGATCATTTCCATTGTATTTACCCATCAAGCACAGACAGATGTTTTTAGTTATACTGGCTCAATCTCCCTTCAAACAAAAACTCAAAGATATGTTTTCTTAAGCCGGGGGAGCAAAAGTAACATGTGACTTCCACGCAGACGGAGTCAAGATTATCCTATTTATATAAGAGTATATTTTATTTAAAAGGCTTACATAGTATCCTTAAATAATTATTTTGGTAAAGGACTTATTCCAAACCGCTCAACGCTGGGTTGTGAGGTTAAAATACTTTTACGCGTCGCCTATGATTGCTAGCCAATATCGGTAATAATTGGGACGATTTATACTGCTTAAGGCGTGAAGGCTTACTAAATTAATTTTAATTATAGAGATTAATTTAATAATAGAGACACTAGCTAACAATTAAAATGTTTCATTTTTGTTATTCAAGTCGAATCATACTTCCTTGTTAATAAAATAATCTTGATAGTTGTACATTTTTACTAAACTATTTGTTTTGATCTTTCTTTTTTATAAATAGGTTGATATATTTCTATTTCAATAAGTACAATACATCCCTGTTTTATTATCTCTTCCGTTATACCTTGAGCCTCATATTGACATTAAACTTTGACAACAGAGATAAAACAATAATAAAAATGCAACACAGAAATGTAGAATATTCATGAATTCCGTCCTAGCCTACTACCATAAGAAGTAATCGTCGGTGCCCATAAGAAAAATATGCGATATAAAATACGCAATCACTGTTTTATTTTCTTGTAATGAATCATTTAGGAACGAATAGCCTTGTTAGAAATCGACAATACAGTAATGACACACTGACACAAAAATATTTTTAGAAATACTATTTCTGAATCACTCGATTCGCAGAAATTTGTATTCAGCTTGTAATTCTGATAATGTTATAGAGAATTTTATATTTTAGTGGAATAATATCGCACAGTTAATCAACATCCTTTTAAAACTCTTAAGAATTACATGAAATTAACAGAATAATACACCACTAAATATATTTCATAATATGTCAAAAAATAAATTAATATTCAATGTTCACTTGAAAAATCGTATTGCAGTTTGTAATTTGAATAAAAATTGTCTTAGAGGAAAATATTAGTTTCATTCATTGCATGCAAAAGACGTATGTATTCAGAAAAGTTTTGTATTGAAATCATTCGCCAGCGCTATTTTTCTACTACCCCAGTAGCGCACTTTAAACTTCACCGAACGTATAAAAATATAAAATAATTCCAAAAATTTTCTCACCACGAAGAAATGAAAAAAAAAGTTCGATAATACTATAACTACAAACGTATATAGACAAACTCTTGCAAAATATCGAAAGAGAGTTTGCTATTGAAAAAGACCTTTGAATAAATCAATATTTAAAATTAAAATATAAAATAAGGTCATATTTTGTAATATCGAAAAATCGTATAAATCGTATAAATCTATTTGTACAATGGATATATTTGCCGGGAGAATTAAACCATACACTTTAAAAAGCTTTGAAGTCTATAAATAGGTAAACGACTTGTCTTGAATCATATTTGATCATTTTCGCAAAATTTTAACACAAACTTGACGCTTGGCTAATGATATTGATAGTGCAACGAGCAAGCATTCCACTTGTACTAAATATAATTCCTATTTGATATCTCACTTTGTTTTTGAAGTGATAACTTCTTAGGGAGGGTAAACCGCTTCGTTACGTAACGCGTTACGGTGCCAATCTGTCTGGCAGCGGTAGGCAGGCTCCTCTTCTCGCACTCTAACATAGAACACTAGCCGTATTTCAAACAGACGTTTTTTTAAAGTTATTCCTTTTGTCAAGCGCCCAAGATGCACATGCATATTTCATTATTAAGCTGACCAATTTATTATTCTTATTAAGGCTTATGTTGAGAAAAAGTATTAATTTCTACAGAATTTTGATAGTAGCTTGGGAACAGTATTTAAGTGTCACGTGTGGCTTCTAAGCCAGCGTTGATCTATTGTAGCTTAAATGATGAACATGTTGCATAAAATATGATATATTATGTGAATATTTACGTATATAACTTTTGTTTATTACGTTTCAAAGTTACAGGTCCAATATGTCTCTTCAACTTTATTACAAGCAACCTTTCCACTATATTTGTGAAGCTCAGAAATAGAATTAAGTAGGTCATCGTACGTCAGTATCGCTTCAATATGTTGTTGTGAAGGATTTAACACAGTAAACTTTCTTTCGATTTCGGGTCTTATTGCTATGATGTTAAGGCTTATAATAACCGCAGCATATATATTTCAAATCTACCATTTTAGACTTTAGGCAATTTCGAAACGCACATAAAATATTTTAAGAAAATCGATAAATTTGTAGATACGGAAGTATCGTTTTTTTAACTAATCAGAATTTATTAGGACTAAAGGAAATATACATGAATAAATAAAGAAAATCAACGAATCGCGCTCCTGATTTTCCACAAAATAACCTGTTATTTCTATAAAAGATTTACAGCAAGTATAATATGGGGATCTTATTAACAATAAAAACCAAACAATAAATGGTACTTATGGTTTACAAAATTTAAGTTCAGATTATCAAGAACAAGATACGAGTAGAATATTTTGTATAGTAGTATAGTGTCTTTAAATATATTATTACACATATAATAAATTCCTGTCAGCCAATCTTCGCAGTCCAAGCATATATTATACATTAAAAACTAGAAGTCAACCAACCCTTAAAAACCGAAACAGCGCTCGCGGTTTTTGAATACATACAATACCTCTGCTATAGACTTACATTGAAACTAACATTAAATCAATGAGATGTTAGTTAATCAGAAGTTTTAGAGAGTAACAGCTTTATGTATAAATTTTGATTAAAGGGTCATTAGTTAAGTAATGCTGTATTTTTCTCTCGAATGGCAAATCAATGATGCAAAAGGGAGAGATATGGAGTTTGTACAACTCTATGAGGCTCGAAGTCTTAGTTTACCATAATAAATTTAAATAGATTCCCATACCGATTGTGAATATAATAACCTTGATAGCCAGATAAATAGCATGGAAGTCCTATAAGAGGTATTTTGTCTTTATGATTGGAAACGTTAAACGATATAACGCTTAAAATGCAAATATAGCTTTATAAGTATAATTTAATAATGAAATCATATTTTGTTGTTTGTTAAAATGACTGTACTGAAATTTAAAGAACTTCTTAAATAAACTTTGTTTAATAATCTAGTTTCCTTATTTCGCAAGAAACGAAGCGAACATCCAACTTGGTTCGTTTTAAAGAACACCCTACTTCGGCGTTTCCCGAATATTCTAACGTCGAGAGGCGAAAATCTAGAATCGTCAGAGCACTCCAGAACACTTCGTGATTCTAGTTTTAAGGACTCGAAGTTATTCCAATTATATAATAGTAGTTGTCGCTCTGGTTATGACGATTGCGGTAATAACTTTAAAAGTTTTTATTGCAAGTACAGTTGACAGAATAAGTCTTGATAACAGGATTTTAAATTAAAGTTTCGTAATTCTATCCAAATAAAAAATAGCATATAATTTTTATTCTCGTACAAAACGTTGATGGAAAAAATCGTGAGGTCGCATCTTTCTATTGGTTTTAAAAACATCGGTCGTATTTAAATATTGTTAAGTAACAAAAGTAATATTTTACGAGCAGCGGAATATTAAACAGTTCTTTCAAAAATCAAAATATATTACATTAAAGGATCTAAAAGTACCAGAATGGTTATGCTTAAAAGCAGTGCCCAGTTCAGCGGCTGCCTGCTTTGGTGAAATGTAGTGTACACTAAAGCGACTATATATTTGTATACGTTCTATATAATATTATTTTATTAGAAAACTTATTATTAAAAGTTCTACACGCAGTGTAAACTGTTTATTGTATAATTTAATCCCAAACTGTAATTACGTATAAGCTTTAAATTAATAATACATTTTTAATGCTCTTTCATAGAAGTATTTAATATAGTTTAAAAAAATGCTTTTAATGTAATCGTATTATTTTTATCTTTAAAGCAAATTATTTATAATTTATCTTTCCCGCAGCGACGTTCATTTAAGAGCTCGGTAAGAAACAGCTCTTAGAGATCCAGACTTGTAAGAGATGTTTAATACCTTATCGGTGTAATTTGACGACTAGCTTATAAAGCATTTGAAATGCAACCTTAGCAAACTAATAATTAACTACAAAAGCTTTGTAAGATTAAACTTATACTTGTACGTTAAAGGTACAAGATTTTGAAATTTATTAACTTGACTAATATTTAAGGTTATTCAAACGATACTTTAATAACATGAAATTTTTTATTTATTTATGGAAGTAAAGTACTATTTATAATTGTTGTTTCTGTTACAGAAGTTATACAAATTAATAAAATATACAATACTTTAACTGCAATGTTTATACCACCAATATACTATACATTCTGCATTGCTAATTATTTCAATTTAAAATTATGTTTTTGGTAATGCAAAGCAGTTATTTTTAAAGACAATTTAATTCGTACAGACTTTGTTTAGTCAACCTATTTTGTATTCTAACGTAGGTGACATCGTAATATTATTTTTTATTAAATTAAAGCCCATAAACCGTAGAAGATGATACGATTTGAAAAGAAAATTAAGCCTCAAAAGAAACGTCAACAGAATATCTAATTTACTTATCAAATTTCAAAGTCTAGAGCCTTCATGCAGCCTTTTTATTCGCCTACGTTTTACAGCTTCAGTCACTTTCAATTTTCAGCTGAAAGCGCTTTATTGCTTGTTTTGCGCGTGACAGACATACGAATGTACTTTGTTTATAACGAAAACTTTTTCTCAGCCCATCTCTTATATTCGTTATTTGAATTTTTATTTTTAAGGGTCAACCACCTTATCCTTCAGTGTCGTTAATACCATCTTTAGTAGAACTGAAACAGTAATAAGGTACTGTTTAGTCGTCTTATTTTGTCTTTTTTTTGATATCGAGAGGTGGACGAGCAAATGGGCCACCTGATGGTAAGTGGTCACCACCGGCCATAGACAATGGCGTTGTAAGAAATATTAACCGTTCCTTACATCACCAATACGCCACCAACCTTGGGAACTGAGATGTCACGTCCTTTGTGCCTGTAGTTATACTAGCTCTGTTCTGTGCTCCTTCAAACCGGAACACAACAATACAGAGTACTGCTGTTTGGCGGTAGAATTTCTGATGAGTGGGTGGTACCTACCTAGACGGCCCTGCACAAAGCCCTACCACCAAGTAAAAATGTCTGTGTCTATAGTGTACATCACTTCAAATAAAATGTAATAACTTTTATGGGTAATTATTTTTTTCTATCCCTGTATGAATTAATTTAAATATTTGAAAGAAAATTTAGTCCCATCATTATAAATATTATATCTCATTTTAAAATTGTAAATACCGTTAAATTATAATCTATCTCGAGAGAGTGTTCATCTTTGCAAGATTGAGAACCGTAACATACTGCAGCATACAATTTAACGCATTATCTTTTAAAAGATAATAATAATCTATAAAATATAATCAATTGAATTATCAAAACATAAACTGACTTCAATATTACAAGCAATTCTCCATTCACACTCCGGTAATGACAACATTTAAAATTACTTTGGTATTGAACAGTTTTTTACCAGTTTCTCTGTTTTTGTCGCTAGTCCCTAGGTATTTCCTCCTGATTATATAATCTTACACAATCCTAGCGCAAAATAGGTTGATTATAAAGTAAAGCTGCACATTATTTTGACTTCAATTTATACATACAATTTATTTTATCGTCAGTATTTTTTACATAGATATTTTGCATTAGGAAAAAATAATTTTATTGTTAAATGTTATTGTTTTAATAAATGCGCAGTATAAAATAAGAAATCACTTTATTTACGAAATAATCTGTAATCTGAGACTGTATTTGAAGTAGTCTTATAATAACTATGTAGTATAGAAGTCTCTCTCGTGCTTCGTACGGCTTTATTGTAATTTGCTGCTTTTAACGAACAATTGTAAGAGTAAAGCTCACGTAGATTTATGAACCCAGATCGGATTCGAATCCATGAGCGAGGCTGATAAGAAGGCTGATAGATATGTATATCAAAAAACTAACTAATTAACAATAGTCTGAAATAAACTATTCCTATTTCTAATACAGATTGTTCTTCTCTCCATTTAACGACAACTCTCTATAACGTCCAAATACATGCAGTCCCTTGAGCATCGTTATATAGAGTTTACACTGTAGTTGTTTTATTATTTCTGTCACCTGTCTTTCCAAGCAAGATGAAACCAACTGATGCAAATTCCAAGTTAGTCAAAATGAGCGTAGAATATTTGTAATAGTTAGGATCTCGACGGATAGCGCCTAATTTGATGTGCCAATTAAGGTTTGTTTCGAATTACACGCCGTAGTAAATTGTTAAAATACGAATTTCTCGGAGTTACGATTTCACTAGGTTTCAAATGTCCAGGCCCGCCGCAAGCTGAACTGTCAGTGAAGCGGCAATGATCATCATGTACAAACTCATATTTAATACTATGTAACACACAGATAGCATAGAAGCAGTTAAGCAATAAAGCGCCTCTACACATACCATGTAACTCATTAAATTCAATATTACTGCAGTTATTACAATCACTACTTTAAATGGTAAAGAGTGTTACAGTTTTTTTATATTATGACTTACCAATTTGAATATAGAACATCACATTTATATTCGTTTATTATATTCGAGTAACGATTCATCTTGTTTACGAATTGTTTAAATAAATCGTTTCGTATGTTTCGAAGTCGCATATATGTGACGTAAAAAAACGACTTTCGCAGCTCGTTGCTCGTAACTCGAAAACGGTTAATGACGTATAATAAGGAGCCCAGCATTAATTTATATAATATTTTGAGTAGTCAGATTAGGGTTTTCACGTAATAAAATAACAATAAAGTTCCTCTCGAATGGCGTTGCGAAATAAAAAGATTATGATGACAATAATTCAACGGCTGGCAACCTTAAATCACTGTACATGGCAGAAGCTAATGGAAAGTGGGCGCGTTTAAACATTTTTTCGCTCAATTGAAAAAAATATTTCAAAGGACGTAAATTTTTATGAACAAAAACGCGATGCGGAATGTTCGCTCTTTGTTCCCCAAGAGATTAATGTGATATTTTCATGCATTGAATTGTATGCAATTCTTTCATAGTATTTCACTAAAATATTGCTATCCTATTGTGATTTTCGATACTATTCCAAGTTTTAAAATTGGAATTATCAAATGTATCATGTCTACCAATTTGTATTTAATTTAATACAACTGGACACTTTGTATAGTTGAACACACTAGCATCAGGACATACTAGTCCGATTTGAATAACTCTTTTGCGTTTCATATTCCGTTTATTGAGAAAGTTTTAAGGTTCTACCATTTCATGCTACGAGTCGTAGCGTGAGGAGTGTAGCGTTAACCATAAACATAAACCAATTTTGCAAACTGTTTAAGATAGATATGTATAAACCAAATCTATAGCCGGTAAAACCGCAAGACATAGCAAGTACGTACATACAGGGTCGACCTTATTAATTGGTAAATAGTTGATGTCTATATAATGAATGACGGGCAGCTAAAACCCCTATGTTTTTTAGTTTAGTATAACGGTTGTTCGAACTCCGGGTTCTTGCTAATTAGAGTTCTCTAGTTCAGAACTTTGACTATCGCTTAGTCTAGCCTCTCTTATGTAAATGTGGCCCACGAAATACTTGAAGTTATTTTGACCTAGACATATCAAAATTAAAATATACTATATTCAAGTATATCTTTACAAGCAAATTTGAATCGTCATTTTACAAACTATATTATGTGAAGCTACCACCAATTCTTAACGTAGATTTTACCAGGAAGAACCGGCAAGAAACTCAGTAGTTAGTCTTTTTCAATGTTTAAAATACAAAGTTATTTTAGTTAAATACAATTTTATATTTTGTCTGGAAGACAACAAGTTTTTTGTATATGAATTTTTTATGTTTTTTTTTTACAAATTGTTTGTATTTATGGATCATATTAATAAATACATCGTTTTATCATATTAATACATACATACATAGCGTTCATTAAAGCTATTTATTTATCTTTTTGAATGCCTATCGATTTAGTAGTATAAGACCGCGAATTCAAAGGTTCAGAGTTCGACCCGGAATAGAGTCAGTAAAATGTTATTGGATTTTTCTGTCAAGTCATTCGCAATGCAATGCAATGCCTAAAGATATAAAGTTGGTAGAGCTTAAAACTCACATGCATGTATAGCCGAATGAATAACTATATTTTTTCTATATTCGATTATATTCTGCATACTATCATCTACATATTAAATTAAACAAGGATTTAAAATAAACAACCTGCATTGCTAATACATACTACTGAATTGGTGTCGTGTTTTAACATTTATTAATATCCAATATCTGCTATAATTTCATATGAAAATTATACTCTTTTTAAATAACATGTATGTATATGCAAAATTTATAAATGCCTCATACTGAAATAAATACATCGCACGCAAAGAATTTCAATAGAATTAGTTATGTTACAAGAACATTGAGGTGCGTCCATATCATTTAAAATGTAATACAATTTTTTTGTTAATTAAATTACAAATATATTTAAAATTACTAACAGTATTTAAAACGGGATATTTACCATGTTTTTTATTTTTATTTGTTGGAGTTAAAGGAGGTTGGAGGTAAATATCCCGTTTTTAATACTGTTAGTAATAAAAATAACCATGTTAATTTAAAATCTTATATATTTAAAATTGTTTTAAGTGTACATAGGAAATGAGTACTATAGTTTATAACCTTCGTTATATCTACGACAAACTTAATAAGCTTTATGAAAAAGGATTTGACAGCTATTTACGGTCGGCAGCCTGCCTGACGATGGTTGTAATTAGGAATCCTTTTGTTGGTGGGTTCCCCTCCAAAATATATATGGGGTTGTTTATATTATATGTTCAATAGATTAATGGACTTCGGGAATTTCTAGTGGGTTCTTAGGACAGTCTTATCAACTGGAACTGTACTACTTTACTATAACTATAAGTTAAAACATACATATATATATATATGAACTTCATTCATTACATAATCATACATATATACTGGAAGATAAATCTTTCTTCGAGTAAATATATTTTTTATTTTTATTTTAAGTTATTATTATAGCAAATTATTTTTATATCGACAAGACACTTCCACTGGTTATATACAGAATGACTATTCGTTATCCGATTTAATACATATAAGAAATTATGAAAATAGGATAAAGTCGATTTTGTAGATTTGTATACGTTCGAACTTTGTTAGTCACTGATTGTTACAAGCGAAGGTATAAAGTGTATAAAAAGTCTAATAAATGCTACAAAGAAAACGTCGTCTTTTTTTTCACACTGTGAACGAACGTTAACCTCGTAGCTATGACGTAGCGACGTAGAATGAACAAATTCTACGGTACCGGCGGCTACGACAGGTGGGGTGATGAAATTTATGCTCCAGTTGCTTGGGTTTACTCAGCTATTTTATTATTAAATGGAATAGTTTTGTTTCATTTATTTTTTGAGACATTTTCAGAACTTCAAGTGTATAATAAATATTAGGACAAGTTTATTTTCTCAATATCAATATTTTGTTTATCGAATGGGTAATAAATATCAATAAAAAATATACGTTTCAGTTTTTGTAAGCACTGACAAGTATTTTTGTAAGCTAAAATAAAATATAATCATGTTATTGAACACAAAATACCATAGATATATGAAATATAACGAATAAGCGTGCTGTGCGCTGTGTTAAACTTGCATTATACCTTTCATAAATATGATGAGTACATACCTAAGTACTACTCCTTAACCAAATCATAGTACAGTCTACCAAAATGCTTTACGTCAATAGTCACACCTTCAACAGTTAACAGCTAATCTGACACAGTATGGCTTAATAGCATCTTCAATGAACGGACTTTCTAATGCAAAAATAAGACTCCAAATTTGACTGGAAGTTCTGTGATTACCGCCTTCAACAACATCGTAATTCTAGTTTAAAAAATTTATTTAAATAGACATTACCTTGATTATTCTACGTAGTATATGTAGTATGTCTGAAGCATAAAATATAAGAAACAATCCTAGTTATTCTTCTGTTTAATGAAATCCTCTATTCTTGTTAAGCTTAACGATTACCAGCCTAATCAACTGCCCTACTTTACGGGTTGGCGGAAACACGTGTGAGAATTTAATCCGACAAATTATTTCTACTAGCGACTTTTAATCTGTAGAATAGTGAAATAGCTTTTTTAATACATTTTACGAATCTAATTTAAGATTTAAGTCCTTTGAAAAAAAAACAGGAAAAAGTAAAAACTATTTGTAAAAGGGAATTCGTATTAAGATATAAATGAGATATTTCTTTATTCATCCTTTGAGTCAAAGATACATATATCACCATATCGATGACGTTATTTAAAATATATATATCCAAATGTAAGAGGAATTTATATTTTTCTCTTGACGTTCTCTTAGCTAAAGATGGAAAATATTTTTTCCAAGTAATTTTTAAACCAAGGGTTTTTTGATGCAATTTTCTTTATTTTTCTGTTATCGTGTTATTAATATTATTATCTTAGTAAATAAGAACACGCATTATTAATAGCTATTTTACCGAGATGGATCAGTGGCTAGAACACGTGAATCTATTCAAAACAAATCAAATGTTTTTAATTAAAGTAAAGTGTACAATAAGGCATTTATGAATCTTAAATTTTTTAACTGAACCACCGTTTTGGGAAGCAACTTCCAGTGAAAAGAAACGACAAGAAATTCGCATAGTTTCTCTATTAAATAACTAGGTTTACAATGATGTTAGTATTCACAATTATTATTTAATCAGTCTTGTTTTGAAACCAGTGCCTTATCCGTCTATCCGGCGTCTTTATTCAAAATTTATTATTTGATAGCAGTTTTATATCGAACCCAGATTTAGCTTCACTTAGCTAAATTTCCTTTCCTATTTTATACGTATCATTATCGACATCGTCATCGTCAATGAATTCATGCTCAGCGGCGAAGGAAAATATCTTGAGGAAACCTACATGTGTTGCATGAAATTCTGCCCCGTCCACTAAGATGCATCGGAGTGTGGTGAAATAAGCTCCAAAACATTTTCCTCAAGAGGGGAGGCAGGTCTTTTCACAACGTGGGATGTTTATATTGTGTTGTTAAATGTACTCTTTTCCATCAATTAAATTAATTAATAGAAAAGACTTCCTGATCGATTTCAGGGTCAGGGTGATAATTCTCAAATGAGACCAGCTAATTACACATTAAATTGTACAAGTATGTGCAATCTCCGATGAACTTATTTTCTGTAACTGAGGCGGAAAGATTTTAGATGCAGTACCAAAGGTTTTATGTGTTCTCCAAAGCAAAGGAATGTAATCACTTCTTGACTTGAATTTATCTACAGACGATCCCGAGAACCAGTTTGAAGGCGTGACTTCGGGATCTGCAGCCTTATAAACTAACCACTAGACTAACGAAGCAGTATTTAATGTAGCCAGTAATTAAATAATATGAAAATGATAATAAAATACAATAATATTGAAATAGCCGAATTGTAAATCCATCAGATACCAACTCACGCTTTTTATAAACAATATAATCCCATTTTAATAGTGATCTTAGGATATATTAGCGTTTTTCTTATTTCATTGGAATACACAAGTTTCATTTACTTGTATAATTTTACATGAAAGATGGGGTTTAGATTATTAGCGATCAATATTTACGTATAAAAGTACATTATTTATTCACACATGCAGATTTCCTCGCAACATATATCCTTATCACACACCTTAGACTGCGTTAGTGCAAGAAGATCTTATATATTTGAACTTAATGTTAAGATAATTAATTAATTTAAAAACAAAATATAGGTGACTTCAATTTTAAAATGAATAGGAGTAGTTTACGATTTCTGAGAATATATTACTATTTTTGAGAACTGCTTCGACTCAAGCTTCGCAATAATTTATATACATATATGTATAGAGAAATAATCACAATATACCACCAAATTTTGGGCCTTGTATTTACTAGTTTTGTAAGTATCATAATAGTATAAGTTTTACATTGAGAGTGACTTTTGAAATTATATTAGAAATTTTGTAATCTTTTACTTTTTAAATTTACCAAAGTCATCATCTACATATAAATTATTGATAATAATGTCAGTAATTAATAAAAATTCAAGCTTGGATTTAATATAATTATTTCTTTCTATTCTTGTATTGTGTACATAAATGTTTTAATTGTCATTAGATATTGTCATAAATTTAATATATTCTCTATACAACTTTGATTACTAATCATATTCAATATATTTACAATACGTACTGCTATATTAAACAAGAGCCGAGATGGCCCAGTGGTTAGAACGCTTGCATCTTATCCGATGATTTCGGGTTCAAACCCAGGCAGGCACCACTGAATTTTCATGTGCTTAATTTGTGTTTATAATTCATCTTGGGCTCGGCAGTGAAGGAAAACATCGTGAGGAAACCTGCATGTGTCTAATTTCAACGAAATTCTGTCACATGTGTATTTCGCCAACCCGCATTGGAGCAGCGTGGTGGAATATGCTCCAAATCTTGTCCTCAAAGGGAGAGGAGGCCTTTAGTCCAGCAGTGGGAAAATTTACAGGCTGCTAATGCTAATATAATGTAACTGTTATATTAAATTATATATATGTTATATACACAATTAATACTTTTTTAGTTCGAATTAATAAATATATTAACCGTCAGTGTCCTCAAACGTATAGCTTCACTATTACAATAAAACTAACATACATATTATGCGGTAGATATTATTTGTTGGTACTTATGTAGTTCATTGTACATTGGAATTTGATAAAAAATATGATTACAATATCATCATACGGTGTGTCTAAATGAATCACTTATTCCTACAGTTATTGAAACATAATATATAAACTGTTTCCATAACTAGTGTTGTGGGTTTTTTTTATTTAATTTCATTATGACATAACTTATTTTTCAACGTAACAAACTTTATTTTGACATAATTTATATTAAGATATATCGGCATAACAATTTATTTTAAAGATAAATATATATCATAGTAAAAGTAAGTAGCCCACCGCTGGGCTTAATTCCTCTTTTTCCTTTTGAGGAGAAGGTTTGAAGCTTATTTACATTACTAAATTTTATAAAATAGTTATTTCATACCTGTTTAAATTTTTCGATTAAATTCTGATGATGATCGTTTCAATGATCTTTCCAGTAAACCGAAAATATTATACAATTTTAAACAACTATAATAAATTTACTCGTAAACTTGAGGCTTATGTCCTAAATTTTCGCCTCCAGAACTAACAATGTTTGACTTTAACATATCAATGCACTGTCTAAGCTTAGGTAATGACTACTGACAAATTCGACGCAAGTAAAGCGTCAGGTCAAATCTTATTATTGATATTAAATATAAATCAATATTTAACTATTATACAATTTGAAATAGTAAAAAAAAAAAATATCCATTTAAAAAAATATATATGTTTTTATTTTTAAAATAAATCAAGTGTTATAAAAAAATAATCATGCTTTAAATTTAAATATGGAACATAATTGTAAAGCTGTATTGTAATTTAAAGTGCCTCTGTTTTACGATATCCCAAATAAAAATACAACATCCACCTGTAATTGGCACCGTAACGTAACACTCACCAGTCATATCGTAGCCGGTAACATTACTAATATCCTTCTCACAATGTTTAATTAGAGCACAGTCTACATACACCCCAGGACCGAGGATGGATCGTTAGGACCGCTTTTTCATCAATTTTTCATTAAGGTGCCCGGCAAAAACACGCCCGATACGTGTTATCGGTAACACCGTGCGCAAGCCCCACGTCCACTCGTCACGAGCTCACGGGCAAAACTGGGAAGGGAGCTCACTGTGCTCCGAATCCGAACTCTATTAGAAAGGGAAGAAAATATACGAAAGAAAAGGACAGAAACGGGTGCAGAGGTGCGCAGAAAAGAATTAGATGTTTATTGTGGGCTACGTGTAATAGGATAACAGAAGCTGTGTGTGAGAGCTTTTTAGTAGTTTCGAGTGTCAATCTCTTGTTTTTGTTAGCTCTTCCACTTCATATTATCCTAGTACAATAGCTCGTTTACATACAGATATTATCTTTTGTTTGTTTTATCTCGCTGTCCCGTTAAGCAGTTATTAATAAATTATGTATGGATATGAAAGCCACATTACAGTTCTAGGTTTCGTTTTATTGAAAAAAAATCTCTGTGGCCTATTTTATTTCGCTGGTCGTACAAGGCTTTGTATGACATCATTTTAATATGTACATATGCTTTGTCATCGTTATATTTTTTTTAATCAAAAATGTTGTTTAAAATTTCTAGAATATTAAAGCCAATGAAAGACCAGATAGATTTGATATTTTTTCATACACATTTTTATGTAAGTATTGGATAACCTTTAACAGATGATAAACGATATTTAATGTACTAGTAATTTTGTTTCTAGTGATTCGGATCTTTAACTGGTTAGGTAAAAAGCATTCTTACGACTGAGTATTAAATATGAATAATATTTTTTAATGTATTACTTAAGCGAACGACCCAATGTTCCATCTGATGTTATCATCAGATGGAACATTGGGTCATCTTCCACTAACCACCACTGGCTGGCAACTGGCTTATTCTACCTTCAAACCTGAACCAACTATTAACATCTAGTAGTAGACTGTATGATGAGTGGTTGGTACCTAAGAGAAGGGAAATATACAGAACGAAAAGCTTCTAAGCGACTTCCGAATTTAAAATTAATTTACAGATTTTTCCGGTAGGAGTTGACAAATTCAATAAAAGAAATTTAATTTTAAAACAAAAGTAACCATTGGAATCCATCCGAGCCCAGCATTAATATAATGGACAGTAAATTAACTTGGAGCGAAAATCATTCGTGTGGAATGCATAAAGTAAACAGAGGAGGATAGGGTTTGCATATTTAGTGAGGTCTTTTAAGGACAAATGACTGTTTATAATAAAAGCATTTAGGGGTATGCTAATGAGATTTTCGATCGGCAAACACTCAAAATCCAACCGCTTTTTTCAATTGTTAAGATTTTTTGCATAACACGATATAATTGACTTTGACTGTGATCTCTTTTTACCGATTGGTCACGACGAGTAATAATTCCATGTAAACAACAAATACTATTTTTATTATTCTTTATATTCATTTTGTAGATACTATGTATATGTATTTTTATTAGAGTATGTATACTGTTATGATTTGTCTATTATGTACCGCCTTCATGGTTTACTGTTTGACCTAAAGGTTGACTGGCAGAGAATGCCTTAGGGCAATAAGTCCGCCTTTTGCCCCATTTCCTTTGTGGTGGGAAATAAAGTACTTAGAAAAAATACACATTATAGTACACTTAAAAATTAGTTCCGAATTTTATATTTTCATATGTAATAGTCTGACGTAGAGAAAAAATATAAGAGTAAATACTCGTATATTCGTTCAACTTAACTAAAAACAAAATTCCATAATAATGACTTCAAAGGTGAAGAACCATACACAACTCTTATTCCCATTTTAATTCTCACCTACCTTATAAGGAAAAACTATATTTTTTATGCAATTTATACAGCCAGCTTAAGATGTGCATTGTCTGCCAGAGTAACTAAATTTTAGCGATTCATTAAATAGATCTTAATGGTCTTAGTACCTAAGTTCAATATGCAGGTTTTCTCGTAGTATTTGTCTTCCCATTGATTTTCCTTACCGTATTTAAATGTTACTTGTCTGAGTGGTATCATTCACTGATTGATATGCTCTTTGATTTGCTAACTAGTGTTTATAGCTGACGTTACAATGTTTTTCGAAAGTGTGAATTAAAATAAAATACAATTTCAAGGAACTCTAAATCTGAGACAAAAGGGGTCGGGACGATCCCGGATGTTCGGATCATCTGGTAACCTTGGATCAGAGGCTGGGATTATTTTATTCATTCTGACGCCGAATCCGCTACGATAATCGTTCGTATAAAATTTTATTCACTACTAGTGTTACTCTTTAAATGTTTATATGTTCAGTGTTGGGTGCGAATGGTTTTATTGGCTAGTAAATGTAATAATACATATTGGTAGTTAAATGTAGCGAATATTCAAAGGTAATTATGTACTTAATATTATTTATTATGCGGTATAATTTAAAATCATTGAAATGGAATCTATAATTGGTCTTACGTGATAATTTTCTGACGTATTCCTCACTATTTTGGTATGGTTTGTAGTATGTATATGATTTTCCTTTGTGTTTTTTTCCGCCCAAAGACAATGGCGCTGCAAGATATATTAACTAGTCCTTACATCAACAATGCACCACCAACCTTGGGAACTATTATGTTATGTTACGTGCCTGTAGTTACACTGGCGCGTTCCCCTTCAAAAGAGAACACAACAATACTGGGTACTGCTTCATGACCGTAGAACATCTGACTAGTGAGGGGTAACTACCCAACCGGGCTTAAAATCCGACTACCATGTTTTGTGCGCATGTAACATTAATACTGTAAGTATAAATTATATTAGTTTAACATTTTAAGGTGTTTATGCCCAATTTTATGTTTGTTTTAATGTCATTACTATCTGTGAATTAAGGAAAGTTCTAGAAATAAAGTTCATTAACACAACATGAAAAGAGTCTGCTTAAAAATTCTCACTACCAGCATCTAAGTCAAGTTCAATACGGTCTGAATTACATACATATTAATGAAAGGCGAAAACGTGCTCAGTGTTTTTATCGAAGCGTAAAATATCATGCCTACAAGAAAGGAGAGCCATGAGGTGTACAATAATATTAGTTTCGTTTAGTAAGTATCGTATTTCACTATTTATTATTTAAACATAAACTTTATAACTACAATTGAAACATTTTTTTAATTTTAGTAGCTATTTTTAATGGTGATAGGGTTTTGTGCAAGTCTGGGTACCAACCACTCATGATAAATTATCCAAAATGCAATACTTAGGATCGTTGTGTTCGGATTTGATAAATGAGTGAACCAGTGTAACCATGAACTAGTTACACTGTCTGCTCACACTTCGAATCGTACTATTGTAATCAGGCCCAAGGTACATAATAAAGGTATATTGGCGATATAAAAAATGGTGAACATTTCTTACAACTGTGGTGGGTGACTACTTTTCATCAGGTAGTACATTTATTTGTTTCTCTACACATCAAAAATATTTATAATGCTACAGTTGTTCTGTCAAAAATACTTAACAGATAACTCTTTTGCCTTGCTATTTCATGTAAGTGGGAGCACTCATTATATCCGCGGTTCTATCCGAGCTAATTAGAACTGGATGTATGTTTACGAGCTATTTTCATTTAAATAGATTAGAAAAAAGCACTAACTTAACTAGTTCATTGTTGTAGCTTTGGCAATTCAAATTATTTTTAATTTATTTCAGGCATGCAGCCGGGTAAATGAAACACGTAGGTAAGTCACCTTCACTTAAATACATAGACACTACGAGAAGTATAAACTTCATTGACATTAAATGCTCTACCTATTATAAGTCTAATTTATTATGTAATTTGTAACTATAATCACACCACACCTTTAAAGGGACAAAGCATTTAAAAGTTTTGAAAGGGAATGTGGTTACAGACATGCTGGTAACAAAGCACTTAGAAATATATGTAGGCCTACAGAGATTGATTCGCTTTGCTTTGTTACGATTAGGCGAGAAAGAAATTAATTCGATGACCTCCGTGGTCGAGTAGTGTGAACACCGGCTTACATGGGTACGCTCCGAGGTCCCGGGTTCGATTCCCGGTCGAGTCGATGTAGAAATAGTTTATTACACTCACTAGTGTAGCTTTAGCTACTTACATTGGAATCAGAGTAATGTATGTGATGTTGTCTAATATTTATTTATTTATTTGCACGAAGTTTATGTAAATCACTTACATAATAAAATTTTCAGTAAGTACATTACACTTATCATCGAGTAGCGTGATTATAGAATACCTAAAACATGTCATCACTTTCTCAATGTAAAATGTATCACTTTTACAATTATTAGTAAGAACTAGATCTTTTGAAATAAGTCAATAGTCTTACTGTCACTACAACTATACGCTTTATGACTGATATTTTCAATTGTATAATGAAAAAGTATTTTTTTTGTTTGGAGACAATGACAAATTACAGAATTATTATGATATTTATGTCAAATTGTAAGATTATATTTTAGACTTCATTTGTCTTCTTTTTTTAAATAAGTAGACGGACGGTGCCTACCTGAAGGTAAGTGTTCACCATCGTCCATAGACATTAGCACCGCAAGAAATATTAACAAATCTTTACAACACCAATGCGCCGCCAACATTGGGCACTTGGATGTTATCACTCTTGTGTATATAGTTACACTAACTCACGCTTTAAACCGAAATGTGATGAATGAATGGTACCTAAACGGGCTTGCTCCTTTGTGCCCTACCACTAAGTAAATAAAATCAAAACAATTACACACAAACATTATCACTGACTCAGCTCCTGATTATTATTAATATATAGGTATCAGATGAAACAAATGTTACTAATTTATAAACTAATTATACAGATGCAAAACTCTTATGTATGAAACAAACATTCGATTCCTGATCATATCACAAAATGTTGTAAGCCGACCGACATTGATATGCAATTTTGATGCTTATGTACTTTTAATATTATGTTTATTGTAGTCAATATTGCATATCAGTTTTAGGATCGTATTCAAAAACAATTCTTACGGAATAGCTCCGCAGTTCATTGTCGTCTGTGAATACGTTGAAAATTTTTCATGCAAATTACTCCCGAAACCGACAAGCTCTTATGGTAATGTGTTTTGATCAAATACAGTCTCGATTATTATGTACATATTTTCATTTGCTTTGATAAAAGATGATTGAATATGTTTGTTTCTATTTGAAAATATTAAAAATGCTATGAAAGCGAACTCGTTAGCAAGAAATTTGTATACGAAAATGAAGTTAGATGTCTCGTGAGTAAAATTTTCTGACTAAAAGAATCGCACATAGTACCTTTAAAACTTTTGTTTCGAAAATATTTGATGAAACTGCCTCATTGTTAAAGTGGCTAGCTGGTAACACCCTTGTCCTGGGTTCGAATTCCAGATAAGGCTGATAAAAATATATTGGGATTATCTGTTAAGAATCTTTTAAACTTCGAACGCAACGATACCTAGCAAAATACTCTATTGAGTTTATGGTATAGCTGTTCATAAACTTTTTTTTTAAACATTGCATTGAATCTTTCTTTGATACGAACGAATTAACTTAATAAAAATGTAGACAAAGTAACGAAATAACAAAATGCACCAACGTCAACAAGATTTGTACAACTAAGCTCAGAGATGTTATACTCAAAATATTTTCAACTTATAATGATCTGAATTGCATTAGGTATAAGAATTAAAATTGTGTGTACCGCTCATTTGTTGGGATTAGAATTTATATGCACCGTCCAGTACTGTCCGTGGGGAAATTTTCTAGGTTCAGAACGTGCTATGAACAATATAGTTTGTTTATGGCCATAAAATGTAAGCAAATTATCGCAACTGCTTTATCTACAAAATAACAATGAATTTTATATAGCACTTAAATTCATATTCTTTAAATATTACGATAAAAGCGTTAGTTACCTTATGGATATGTTCTACTGCCAGCAATAATACAATATAAAAAATGTAGTATAGGTAGGCAAACGGCTTATGTTAATGGCTACTTACCATATTTGTCCATTGATATTTGTGCCGTATAAAAAAATTATCATCGTTAATTACCTTCGCTCGACAATGCGCCACGTCCCGTGCTAAGATGATATGTATCTGTCGTTATACTAAGGTTTGCTGCTACAATAACATACATACATTACCAACTTGTAAAATTCCCACTGCTGGGCTAAGGCCTCCTCTCCCTTTGAGGAGGAGGTTTGGATATTCCAACCATGCTGCTCCAATGCAGGTTGGTGGATTCACATTGGTAAAATTGCGTTGAAATTAGACACACCCCACACGCAGGTATCCCCACGATGTTTGCCTTCACCACCGAGCACGAGTTGAATTATAAACACAAATTAAGCACATGAAAATTCAGTGGTGCTTACCTGAACGCGTAATCATCGGTTAAGATGCACGCGTTCTAACCACTGGGCCATCTCGGCTCTTTAATTGCTGCTTGGCAGTGAAATATATGTTGAATAGGTGTTACCTGCCCAAACAGGTTTGCGCGAAGCCTTCCTTACCAAGTAAACCAAGTTGCAGTGTCAGTTTCAATGGACGATTCATCCCAACCAAATTTTCGTTTGCTTTTTAATCTTATAAAACAAATGAATCACTAGAATATATCTGCTGCATTCCATCATGATGAATTATTATCAGCGCCTGTAGTAAGCGCGTGAGGGAGTACGGAAATTCGATTTGCCCGCACCGTGTGCAAGTATCCGATTAGATTAAAACCGACTTATAAACAACAGTATATATTTGTATAAAATCAACGCTAGAGAGCTTGTACTGTATAACCAACGTTGAATGATTTCAAATTTTATAAATAATCAACAAATTGAAATTAATAACGCTTACATTTTGTTACTGGATCAGTCATTTTAAATACATATACTAAAAGATTTAAATAAACATATGGGAAAAATATACACGAATTTATTATATACAGCTTTTCTCGATACTTTAATTACATATAGCACATAAAGTATTTGATAATAACTAAAACTAAATAATTTTACCGGTTGGATTTCGGGATGGGTAGCTAAATATTATTTTTACGAAGCATAATATAAGTTTTTTTAAATAGATAAAACTATTTGGTTACTCAAAAACTCTCTACCGTGTCTCAAATACTCTAATTTAATATGCGACTTTATAGAAAGGTGTTTTACTTTTGAAATTAATTACGTAAATAATGATATTTAACGTTGGACGGCTAATGCAATAAATTTACAAAGGCTAGCACACATGCATTTAAATGTCCACTTGATTGTCACATTAATTGCATTGGTCAGGTATACTGCACCTAATACTGAGGCTTTGATAATTAAGAGGAATATTGCAAAGGATACAATATTCCGTAGATATTGTTCTACATACGCTTTTAACTAGTTTAAACTGGTTATTGGTTGTATGTAACGACATATAACACTTATACTCTGAATAAAATGTGTTATAATCATTTATGAAAAATACTCATTCGAAAGAGTTTTAAATTTAAATTTAATTTCCTTATTAAAAAACAAGATCTGTATGTGAGCTTATCTGGATTTCGTGTTCATATTATTATTGAATTTAAGAACGGTTTTGTTCGTATGTTCGTTGACGATTTGTTTTTTTAAGCAAACATAAACTCCATTTTTTTCATAATATTTTGAAAATTAAGCTGTTTATGAATGTTTGGGCAATTTGACAAATACTTCAGACCAGAAATGGGCCACTTTATTTTAGATGGTGCTCTATCCGCAGAAAATAGCACACACTAAATATGTGTTATATTACATATTTGAAATGCTCGTAGCACTGTCTCAATAAACCTTAAAATAAAAGATCCACAGAAAAAAAAAAACAACTGTAGACTATATAATCATTAATAGTATCCACCCCAACTATCATTAGAATTGAAGCCAATTCTGGTATAAATACAAGATTTATAGGCATACGACTCTTGAATAAAAAAACTTTCAATGATTCTTATCAGTATTGGAATACACATGCTGTTTTAGTATATTTTATAAGCAATAGTTTACATAAGTACCCACAGCATTGTACGAAGACCTTAAATACAGTGCCCAAAGCTCGCAGCCAACTTTCTCTACAAACGGCTAATGAATTGCCATGTAACCCATACGTTTAAAGTAAATGAACACCTTCGCGAGTCGATCCGTTGCTTGGCAACGTTAATTGAATGAATCGAGACTTGTTTATATTGTCTATGTTTATTTAGGAGATAGTTCCGTTTCAGTAGGAACATGCCTGTTTAGCTTGGTATGTAATTTAGTAATTAGGAGCAAGCAATCCACTTTCTGCCTGTATAAACATATTTTGCTTCAGTCGAAGGGTTGGTAAATACAATGCAGTGGAATATGATCTAAGTAGGCTTATGTCGGTATTAATTATAATTTGTATATATTATGTACAATATATAAATACACGTGTATTGTAGACACAGTAGGTTAGAATAAGGTAAAGTACCGGTTAATTTATTTATAAGTATGATATCAAAATCAAATGAAAATATAAATTACTTTAAAAAGACTCCAACCAAACAAGGTTCGTCTCTATCGTGACGTCCTAATACAGGATTAAAATATGTTTTTTATTTTTAATTAGGCTTTCGTCTTGCAAATGAGCTGGACTAGATGGTAAGTGGGAGACCACTGGCCATAGATATTGGCGCCGTAAAAATTTTAACCATTCCTTACATGCCTAATGCGCCACCAACCATGGGAAGTAATATGTCTTTTGGACCTGTAGTTACTATGGCCTAGTCATCTTTAAACCGGATCACAACAATACTAAGTATTATTGCTTGACAGTAGAATATATGATCAGTGGGCATCATCACAGACGAGCTTGCACAAATCATTACTACTAAATAAAATTAATTTATATTGATAGTTTTTTAGAAGCTTGATCCTCATAAGGTCATCTACCTTAGGTCTCATTTACAAAAAATGAATAATAAATGTTATCAGAGCTCTATTTGAAAATAGCAACAGCTTGAAAATATCCAGCACCTGTAAGAAGGCCTCGTGAAGAGAAGGTTTGCAGCGTATTCTACCACACAACTCCAATAAGGATTTATGGATACAAATGATAGTATTTCGTCTGACACGTGCAGATTTGCCTCACCGTCCAGCATGAAATGTATACTTAAATCTTCTATATTTTTATGTAATAAAAATTAAAAACATATTTGAGGATCATTTTCATCTATATAAATATACTATAAATAATGGAACATATTCCCTGAGGGTAAATCTTGAATCCGGCGTTATAAATGGAGTAAGCTAATATTTTTTTTAATAATTATCTATTTCTATATATTACATAATATACCAGGATAACACCAGGGACCTCATAACCCACATAGACACAAGTCACTAGACCAACGAGGCAATTGCAACTAACTTACCAATTATATGACTGCAGCTTTATAATTTACAAATAGATAAACAGCCGTTCCAGTAATGCATTTTACACGAAATCCTTTGTTTCATTCGGAGCACGTCACCACCATGAACAGGGACATTGTTGTTGAAAACAATTGACACATTTTTTCACGTACATTTTTTCCTTTTATTTATGTAGCGATCGCGTACAATATTTCAAAGCGACTTAATTACGTTGTTGTAACATATGCGATTCGTTTGTAACAATCGTTGTCGTTTATAACAATTTCATTTAAATGTTTGTATATTGGAAGTATTTTAGGCTGCATGTTATTGACAATAGCATCTGTTGGATATTGCACATAGGTAACCATTTACATGTTTATGGGTCACCTAATGGCGACATTACAAACTATTATATTAAATAAAATGTTGTTGCAATAAATTGTAATCACCAAGTGGGAAATGGTTACACACCCGCGTCCACTTGCATACTCTTTATATCAGTATCGTATTTGAATATCAAATTTCTTTCTTTCGTTTAAAGCTAGTATCAAAATGATGTAATTCCTTTAAATATTTAGAATTATAGTGTTGAAAATTTTTATCTTAATAGCGTAAGCCGATTTTTGTCCCAGTGATTATTCCCATAATCACTGGGACAAAAATGTGAATATGCATATAAAAATTTGGTTATGGTCTCATTTTGAAAAGCTCCAGCCGTAGATGTGCAGAAAATTAAAGAGTATTCTTAATTGCAATTTATTAAATTATTACGATTTAACAAAAGAACTACTTTTAGAGAGCGGAAAACTAAACTAATGCAGCCACAATTATTTGATATTAAAAAAAAAATATTTAAAAGAGGTTTCGTAATTCCTAAAAAATATTTTGCACAAACGCGAAGTTTTGCGGGAGATCCTCTAGTATTATATAAATATATATAATGAATATGGTATAAGACAATAAAATGTAACAGCGTTATTTCTTGTATAACTTTTTTTTGGCTGTGGTATGCGGACGAACAAATAGGCCACCTGATGATAAAACGATTACGAGTACCCGGAGACATTGTACCTGTATGTTTTATTAACCACTCCTTATATAACCAATGCGCCACCAACCTTGGAAACTGAGATTTTATGTCTCTTCTGCCTGTTGTTAAGTTGGCTTACACTGAGTAAACTGGCACTGTAAGAAACATTAAACATTACTTACATCGCCAATGTGCGCTAAGACGTTTCTTGTGCCTGTAGTGATTTTGGCTCACTATCCCTTCAAACCGGAACACAACTATACCAAGTATCTGCCATTGGAATATATGATAAGTGAATGGTACCTACTCAGCCGGGCTTGCACTAGGGCCCACCACCACGTAAAACATTAGAATAATATTATAGATACAGAAAAAAAAAACTTTATTTAAGGTACATTCATAGATATTCCTTATAAGTATGTTAATGTCATTTTATATATATAAAGAATATATAAAGATAAAGATACATTTACTTATATAAGTAAGTGTATTCATTTAAATGTATTCATGAGATAAAGTATTTATATTTATTTCCAACTCTAAGATCGTAATGTTAGACATTTCTGCTTCTAAAAGTGGTATTAAACTTATATACGTTCGTAGGCAATTTCCTTAAGAAAACTCAGATATTTTGTACAAAAAACACTGTACATAAATAATGTAAAAAGCAAATCGTAAAATAGCAGAAATTTCGTAATCGTGACTAAACGTAATTTATCCAGACGGCTTTTTTACTACCGTCGGGCAAAAAATGCTATCTATCGCCATGCAGAGGTTAATTTACATCTAACCTGTGGCTTTATACAAAAAAAAAACAGAGAATAAACTGTACAATAAAGTAATATTTCCTTTTCGCGACGGAACCCATGATTAGCAGAGACTAGCCAACTACGTATCTAAAACAAGTGTTGTTGTGTACGTAAACAGTTTCTATTCTGTAACTATCATAAACCAAGGCAGGAAAGGTAAGGTCGAAAAGAAATCAGGCAAAGGTACGGCTGTATAACAAGTTTTACTCCAATAACTTTATATAAGACCAACTAAGAATTAATGCAAGAGCAACAATGGTTTCCAAAGTTGACTGGATCACATAAACGAAGCTTCTAATTTGGGACTAACGGTTTGATGAAAAGACAGGAGCCTGTTTTTTGACATTATAGATTCAGCAGAAATTCTATTTTAGCTAATTTTTAATCGCACTGAATTTCAAAACCTCCAGACCAATGAACCAAGATTTTTATATATATCTCTATATCAGACGTTTGTCTTCTTTTACTTGCCTTTATCCCATTTTAAGTGGAATGCAGGCTAAAGTACGATTCAAGGTTTTCTTTTTAAAACCAACCTGAAGCATTAAAATGCACTTTATATTGAGTATTATATTAGTAGGCTCTTAAAAATTTTACTAATTCTACTTCCTCCAAAAATGCACACTTGTAATATATTCAACTTCGATAGATGTTTTCAAACTATATTTCACGTGCAAACACAATCCCAGACATTTAATTTATTTTGGTAATGGGTATATTATTAGCAAACTTCATTCATGATTCTATTCGTCTAGTAAGTGTTGCTTAATTAATAGTTTCGCAGAATCACCGACTAGTATTCACGCCATCCGTAGTGTTTTATTGTTTGTAGTCTTTTCAATGTTTTTTTCAGCTTTAATTTCACCTGTTAGTATGCATAGGTCTTCTTACTCAACATCATTTTGGCAAACACTTTTAATGCTGGTGACAATAATCTTATACGCTAAATTTTCCTTATATTTACTATAATATAAAGAAAATTATACTAATAAAAAATAAATAAAATAAATTATAATAATATTATCATTAGGAATTTTTTTTTATTACTTTATAACATAAAGATAAATAATAATATTATACTATATTCAGAGTTCATGTGCTCAATATTTCAAAAAGTTCGGAAATTAAAAAAAAAATCACTTGAAGAATTTGCACAAACTAAAGAATGATTATATTTATCATAAAAGTTATTCTAAGCAAACAACAGACAAATCATGGATTTGCCTGATAACGATCTATTCATGTTTACAGTACCGTGTTCCCTCGTAAACTTCGTAACTGATTTCTGGCGTGCCATCGAGCAGTGAGCGCGGATTACGTTCTTGTATCACGAATGCCGTCCCTCATAAGAAACCCAGCTTTTTTCAGTTTATTGTCATGAAGGGTTTGTGTTACTATTGTTATGATAACATTTTCAAATGCAATTGGAGAAAAAGTCATGAATATTTTGACTTAATTAATGACCCTTTAACTTTAGACAACAAATCAAAAATCAAAACTGTTACAATATTGTAAAATTATTGATAATTTGTTTAAGAATTGAAAACAGTTGAAAACACAAATAAACATATAT
This sequence comes from Vanessa atalanta, assembly GCF_905147765.1. NCBI lineage: Eukaryota > Metazoa > Arthropoda > Insecta > Lepidoptera > Nymphalidae > Vanessa > Vanessa atalanta. The sequence continues at coordinate 8,079,967 of NC_061880.1, read as the reverse complement.
TTAAGTGGAAACGCTCAATGCTTTTAAGATTCTATATAAATATTTTCAACAAAAATGCAATCAGATTTTGAGAATTAGTATCATTACAAAATTATGCCAAATCTGAAATTCATTTCTTTCTTTGTTATAAAAATAAAAACTATTCGTACATAACGTTTTAGTAACTAAATCCTTATTTTTAATAAAATGTGAATATTCTTTAGGGAATGCATTTGAAATTCTCATTGATATATTTGTATGGAGCTATAGTTTACGTTTTTGTTTCGCGCAATTAAGTCATTGTGGGTTTTACCCACACATATCACGGCAACAAACAACTCGATGAAATTGTATTTCTCATACCATACTTTTCATTGAGCCTCACTTGGTTTTGTAGGTATTTCCATATATTTAGTATTTACCCACAGATCAGAGAGGTATTACTGCAACCCATTAACTCCTATGATTATTCCTGTTTAAAAGTTCAGCATGACGGTGTAATTAATTACGAGAACAAGTCGTGTAACATCTTGAATCGCATGTTTGACAAGGAATTGATAACACATGTAATGGTTTACACTTTTTCATAATATCTTAGATAACAAACAAGATTAGTACCAAGTGGTAGGTACAAGCATGCAGCTAATTTTACTGTCTACTAAACTGTCATCTAAATTGATAACTATTGTTTATATTTTGAAGCAAATGTTGTAAACATAGAAGAACAACTATATTTCAATACATTTGTTACATTAAAATTATTTTTATACATTCTATAACCAATGGAGCAAATAAAATACTGCAAAATCAAAATTAATACGACTTAACGTCAGAAATTGGAAAACAATTTAAAGACCTTTATCAATGCACGCCTTGATTTCCATTTCCATTTCCATATAACGGTAACGGACAAGCCGAAGCGGATGGTGCAAATTAAATACTGGAAAATCAACATTGATACAGATTAACATCAACTTACGTTAAGAATCAAACGGGATTTAGCAAAAATCTGATTATACAAACTTGACAAAAACGTCACTATTCGATTTAAATTTGAATTCGGTAAACGAATGCGGACTACGGAATTAAAATTCAACATTTGGAATAGTGGCGTGGTGTAATTAATCTTGTCCAACCCTTACCGGGTTACCGGTCTCGGGCGTGTCGTTAATCTCGCTTCTCATATCTGCTCACGTATACAAATGCTACTCCGAGATATGGTAGAATTATGGAATTAGCTGGTGTAGTATCTAGAATGTTGTTAATGAGAGCAACTGTTTTAGCAAGAGATTTGCAGCATAGGTGACGACCTTTGGCGTATTATGCGGTTCGGCGAATGAGGTATTACTAGTTACTTCGATACTGTTCTGTCTAGCCCTGTTTCTAAGGTACTTTTATCGGAAATTTATCTATTCATTAACGCTATCAGTTCGATAGCTATTGAAAGTGCGTTTCCAATTAATCTCGGACGGACATTCCGCTCAAGATTAACTTAACCGACCAATGTAAGTTATTTATAAGTTTATTTAATTTGATGTTAAGTTTTACATACACATAAACAATTAATATGAATATTGTATATTATAATTTTTAACACCAATTGGAACATTAAAAATGTTTGTGATTTTTCGTTTTGTTGCGATGAATTTGCGCGCTTTGGGGGTAAGATCGGCACGGGCATTCCGTGACGGCAAATAGCATAACGTTCTCTTATGCCGTGCCCCCTCTTCGCCGCCCTTACCGGCTTTCGTATTATTTATTAAACAATCCGGTACTATTCAAATTACCTTCGACAAAAAACGATCTATCACAGTATAGTAATAACACCGATAGCAGTTACTGTTAAATTACTATTGTCATTATTTTATTTCGAAGAATTATAAGGCTAATTATTTTAATAGTAAACTAAAACTTATAAAAATATCCGTTTTATTATTTTTTTGTCATCGCGGTCAATGATTTGCCAACTGCCTCACTGGACTGCAATCCGGAAAAAGTTCAGGGCTTAGGTTCAAAGGATAACTTTCTAACATAGACAAATTTTATCGATTCAATCTGCGATTCAAATCCAGATCCTTGGACAATGCAGTTGTAAGCAGCAAGGGATAGTTACGACATTTTGACTTACAATTTTTCATTCCGATAAATAGTTAATGTAAAAATTGTATTTTAATTCAATTTATTTGCAAATAAATAATGCAAACATAACATAAGCAGCCTGGAATTTCCCACTACTGGACTAGGTCCTCTCCCTTTGAGGTGTAGATTTGGAACATTTCCACCACGCTGCTCCAATGCGGGTTGGTGGAATACACATATAGCTGAATTTCGTTAAAATTAGACACATGCATCCTTACGATATTTTCCTTCATCGCCAAGCTCGAAATGAATTATAAATACAAATTAAGCACATGAAAATTCAGTGGTGCTTGGGTTTGAGCCCGAAATCATCGGATAAGATGCACGCGTTCTAATCACTGGGCCATCTCGGCTCCACATAATGGAAACTGATTTTTTAAAGTTTCCCAAAAGTATCCATTAATTTTTACTTTGACTATCAATAAGTAAGTGCTTCTAGATTGAATAAATAAATTTTAATTTGTGGACTCGAATACTTTGTATCTAGTGCGTAAGGTCAGTACTCTTATTAATAGCCATGATTGCAAAGTCAGATGTTAACACAACATTATTCCGTTGTTTCGGGTCTAATGTTTTCAACTTTTTAAGCAGATGTGCGCAAAGTATTTTCATATTCATATTGCATAAATTACATTTGCAGAGAATGAATTGATGATTTTTTGTAATAAGATCTTTAGATCGTGTTAATGATGCGCCAGTCGGAATAATTCCTACAGGAACACCAAAACTCAATACATGGTCAACTGACATTAAATACAACTTTTTCAATCATAATTACGGTCGAATTTCAAAAAAGTGAGAAGTTAAAATATCTTTTGGTTCCAAGATTTTCTATAAGCAGGTATGACTTCAATACTAAAGGAAACTAATATCATCGATACTTGATGCATACTGGGTAAGTTAATTTATCTCCGCTCGATTGATACATCTTTTGAGTTCTTACGGTACTTCGAAGCACTTCATACACTAATATGTAATAGGAAAGTGTCTTTAATCCCAAAATAGTCAAGTAATGAACTTCGCTATTCATTTATTTTATTTTAAAAAGAGAATCCACATCTTACATCATCAATGAAATGTCATTAACGGGATCTAAGATGTTATGTCCCTAGTGCTTGTAACACAAGCCCGTTTAGCTTACTATTCAAACTCAAAATCTAAAAACTGCTGTTTGGCGGAAGATAATTGATAAGTGGGTGGCGTCCACAAACGAACCCCTACCATGCCCACTGCCCCCACTGCTAGTAAGTTCCTTCTTAGTATAACCGGTATTTTTTATCGCCCAAAACAGTTGTATTATTTTTCAAAATATAATTCTTTAAACAAAGATAAGATATATATTTTTAAGATATCTAAACGCTTATCCGCAATTGATAAAATAACTCTTCAATTTATCGTAACATTCACCTTTCGCTATTTGCTGACTTTTTCAAAATAGATATGTTCTCGTTTACTTAGATTTTATATGTATTTTAGCTTTTTTAGCGTCTCTGTCTGGATGCAATTTATTATAATCGAATAGGATTGCGACAATCGTAACTTTTTTGGCGTAAAAAACGTGGAAATTTTCATTGAAACGAACTCTTAAATTCAGTTAGTCTGAACGTTAAATTATAACAATACTACAAATATTTTTTATATAAATATGGTCTTCATAAACATTATGGTTATATTATTAAATGCAAATGTATTTTATAGTGCTAGTAATATAGTCCTACTAGACTATTCATGTTTTACATATTATCTGTAAACTTCTTGGGCTATTCCGTACATATATCATAATAACACTTCAAGTGTAAGGCAATGTCACTTATTTTATATTTTATTTGCGCAATGAAGTAGCTATATCATTATATCGATAGAATATCAAGTACAAAAGATAGATAAAATCATTATTAAAAGACTATTATAACATTTTCCTTGTAACTAGTGTATATGAGTATATGAGTACTTTTATAAAATAATAATTGGTTTTAATAATCACTCAAAGTTTATCTATAATTTAATTGCTTTTGAATTTATATTAAATGAAACAGTTATGAGTTTTATTTGAGGTCTTGGTTTTATTGGAGAGTTGTTGCAGCTGTACTTCGTGCTAGATATAATATTAGCCATCTAGTAGAGGAATGGATGACGTAAGTTTTTTTTTATTATTATTTCATTAAGTGATTCCTGGTAGGCGTTTTTTTATTTTATTATATAGTATTCTACAGCAAACTGATTACGCGACTCTCGCAATAACTACGAAGTTTCAACTCGAGTCTGGCGAATTAGCATTTGAACAAAAACAAGCATACATTTTTATATAAATAATACTTATTGAACTTACTATTACAGATATTCACTTAGTGTACAATCATATACTGTAACAAGTACACTTGTTTGAAGGGCTTTGTGCCCAACCGGGCTGGTAATCATTACTATTCTACGGCCAAACCACAATACTGATCCATTTTGAAGTGTGACATAACATCTTACTTCCTAATAATTACATTCTTACAACGCCCATGGCTAAGGGCTGTGGTGACCACGTAGATGTATTATTTATGAATATTTATATTTATAACATCACTCATACGCACACATATAAAATTATCATAAATTTAACCTCTAAAATAATATCTTTTGTAAAGAATGTAGAACAAAACGCATCTCAATTCAATTTTAAACCCAGCTAACATAAAACCACCAATCCTTTTATACACAACACAAAGGCTGTAGAAAGCTTTCAACGAAATAAGTGCCTTTATTTTCATTTAACAGCTTATAGCCAAACAAATTTAAGTTCTATTTAAAATAAATGAATGCTTGGCTCAAGTCATGTTGTGGACTAATTATGAACCATATTATTCTGAGTGTGGTACACACACATATTCGTGATTGTATTCCTTATAGAGAGAATTCAAGATAAAGTAACTTAAGTATATATTTTAACGGTATTCATTGTGGTCAATTATTTTAACAGACGTATCGATAGTGACTTGTAACTCCTCTTTTATTATATAGGTTGACGGTCGAGCAAATAGGCCACCGATGATGTAAATGGTCACCATCACTAATAAACAATGGCGTTCTAAGAAATATTAAGTATTCCTTTCATCGCCAATACGCCACCAACCTTGGGAACTAAGATGTTGTATCCCTTGTGCCCTTTTTTGGCTCACTCACCATTCAAACCGGAACACAATAATACTCCTGTTTGGCGGTAGAATATCTGATGAGTGGGTGGTACCTGCCCAGGTGGGCTTGCACAAAGCCCTAGACCAAGAAAACTCAGTATCTAAACGAATCTAGAAAGAATCGATTGATGTATTTATGTAAAACTTTGCAAGTAAAAATTCAGATAACAACACTATCATTTATAAAGCTTAAATGATGATGGATCCAGCGTGTATATCAAACCCAATTCATTGAAACTTTAGTAAGTGAGCCTGGTTTAATTTAAACTCGTCCTAAAAAGTCGGATACAAAACCAAAGACAAAAGTGTGTTTTTATTTAATACTGTGAGTTATACCATATTTTTTAAATGCATATTATAATAGTACCAAACTAAACATCTGTGGCATTATAAGCTGAAACCTGGTGCTATTAACGCTCTGTATTGCTAAGCTCAGTCATCTTGGTTAAGAGAACTAATTTAGAAGTTTTTTTTTTATTGGTGTCTTCGGACGTGTCATTTCAAAGCCCAGCCTTGCAAATTCATACTCGTTTAATGAGTATTTGCGGCGCTTGATTACTTGAGTAGCGTCAACTGTAATTAATTTTGTGTAGCTTACACGCTGTACCGCGCTCCAACCGATGGGATGAAGCGAATGATGATCATTTGTTAGGTGCATTTATTTTGTAGGTCAAATGTAACTAAAATCGGGCCCATATTTAAACATAATGTTAAACTGATTCTTTAAATATACAGTAACCTGCAGACTAACAAATGGATATTAGTTCTGAATTGCTTTATAATTTTTTAAGCCGTCGTCAACAAGTTTCAAAAAACCTTGGCGGTGGGGATTTGCGCAAGGCTGACAAGGTAGGTACCATCTACTCATCAGATATTCTACTGCCCAACAGCAATACATGTTGGTGAAAGTTGGTGGCGCATTGACGATGTAAGGAATGTTAATATATGGTGGTGACAACTGCTAGACCGTCTACCTACATCATAAAAAAATATAACATATAAAATAACTCTTGATAGAACAATAAGTCGCATATGAATGTATGCATAATATTATTAATTTAGATTTATTTTATGTCGACGTATTCATAGAAATGCTTCAAAATTTCAGTAAAACATACTTGAATATAGTCAAGGTCTACGCGGTACGGCTTTGTGTAAGTCCGATTGAAAGGGACTTGAAACTCATCAATATTCTATTTCCAAACAGTATATTCGGTATCGTTGTGTCCCGGTTTTAAGGGTTAATGAGCCAGTGACAATACAGGCATAAGGGATTTCATATCCTAGATTCCATGGTCTGCGATGCTTTAAGCCTAAAGGGATTTGCGAATATAAATCACTATCAGAAAACCATTTCCTGCCTGCCGAATAAAAAATAAATAAACATACTACCAGTTATAAACCGTACCAAATACAAACTTTAATTTTGAATTATTCACGATCAAAAATCGACAAATATGGAATCACGTTTTTTATCAATACATCATTTATGTTTAATATAGTGTAACATAACACAATGCAAGATTAATATTTGACTGTACGAAAAGTGCGACATCAGTCCTACCACTTTTAATGAATTTTGTAGTAACACTGGTAAAACGTAGGTATACTAAGCTTATAAAGGTCTATATACTATAATAATATATAAGAAATAAGAAATAAGAAATGTTTATTTGGACACAGTACACAGTAAAAAGGATAAAAAAGTATAAAAATTTAAAACAAAAAGTAATAAAAAAAAATGGTATTAACTAATTATAACTACTAACTTAATTACAAAAAAACAAAAACAATACAAAACAACACTATGATACTTAACGTGTCCTAAGGGTTACCATTCAGCTTCCAAGTTGGGTTCCAAGAACCCAACGCTGATTTTCAATGGTACCCTGTGTGGTTGTGACGGGCTGTGACAATATATTATAAAAAGAATAAATAAAAAAAAAAAAAACTAAAATATTAAAATACACATAATAACAATATATAATTTTAAATATATAAATACATACATCATTTATGACCCCATTAGGAAATGGCAATTTTGTTCCATTAGCTAATAATTAATCGGTCGGGGGGAGACGGGGGAAGGAATGCAAGGTGTCGGTTAATGGTGTAAGTTTTATCAGTGAGGCGCGCGCGCCGGCAGTGGATCGACGCTGTCACGCAACCTTCAAATTTCGAATTACTTTCAACTATTTACTGTTTACCTTAATGAAATGTATACAGATACAAAATAAAACAAAAAACTATATAATATAAAAGTTAATAAGCTTAATCCGAAAGTTGTAAATTGTTAAGACGGTAAGTTGATTATCTAATCATTATATCTTACGTAACTCAACTGTATGCTTTAATATATTATTACCTGTCATTCAAACCATACAGCACAATATGTACAATATGTACAACCACGAAGAAGTCGAACCAAAAGAGAAAACGAACAGCAGCCTTTGCAGCAGCGCATAGCTAGACCAATCTGAGCCATAAGCTACGGAGCCATACCATTAAGGTAAGAGATAAATAATAATTATAATAAATGTTAAATTATATATACACATGTACACACATATATAAATGTTAAATTACAAATGTTAATGTTTAGGCAAGTAGTACCAGTAGATAAATAAGTTGTTTATAAAGAATCTGTATATACCACTACTTGTATTGTAATAATAAAAAAAAAATATATACATATAACGAAAAAAAAAAAAAAATAAAAATAAAATATATATATATATATACATATAAAACCAACTTGGTCTACACATATGTCATTTTGATATATGAATACTGCAATTATATGTAATATTTATTGTATACTAGTTAAACTAAATTAAATAAATAAATAATAAAAAACAAATTATGACTGAAGCTGTAGATTACGTAAATATGATTTGTGTCTAAAGCGAAATATATTAATGGTTTCCAGGATCCGAAGGGGAGGCGGCAGGTTGTTCCAGCACTTCGTCGCTGCATAGCGGAAACTACCACGAAAGGCTGCTGATCGATGAAGAGGCACGCTAAGCATATAAGACGACGCTCTCGTGGGATATGTTTTGTTACTTTCTTTTGCCCAACTCAACTTACTATACAGATATAAAGGTGCTTTATTTTGAATAACACCAAATAGGAGGGTAGCAAGATGTAATTGCCTTCGGTATTCCATCTTAATCATCCGTGCGGTATTAAGGTATGGGGATACATGTGCGCGAGGCGGAATTTGGAAGCAGTACCTGAGAGATGCATTTTGTACTCTTTGTATTAGGTTTTTTGAGCGAGCGTGCAGTCTAGGTCCTATAACCGCATCAGCATAATTAAGTTTAGACAATACCAGGCTATCACAAAGTTTAATTCGCATGTCTTTACTAAGAACGTCTCTTATCCTATACAATACTTTTAATCTGTAAAAACAACTACGAACTGTATTAATGGTGTGTTTTTCGAATCTCAATTCCTCATCAATCAACAAACCCAAGTTTCGCACTTCTTTAACGCGCTCGATATTCTTACCTTTAATTTGTATGATAGGGTTTAAGCTACCAATTAGGTTGATTTGTTTCTTCGTTCCTAATATGATATACTTAGTTTTGTCGGGATTTAGTACGAGATTATGAGATTCTGACCATTGCGTAATATAACTCAAATCATCATTCAATTTTTGAATAGCCACGCTAGCTTCAGATGGCTTAAACGTTATATAAATTTGTATATCATCAGCGTAAATGTGGTATTTGCAGTGCTTAATGCTGTTAACAATGTCGGCACAATATAGCGCAAAGATAATTGGTCCTAGTATAGAGCCTTGTGGAACGCCTGTATTAACCGTGCTACAGTCTGAAAGCACCCGGGAACCGTTTCCATTAACTACCTCAACCATTTGTTCACGATTACTCAAATAACTTGCAAACCATTTAATTGTTAGAAAACTGAATCCGTAATATTTTAGTTTGGACAAGAACAGAGCTCTATCAATGGTATCAAAAGCACGAGAAAAATCTAATAAAACAAGAATCGTTCCCTCGCCTACGTCCATACCGCATAGTACATTATCTGTAACATCCAGTAGCGCAGTTGTAGTGCTGTGATGTTTACGAAATCCAGATTGCATAAGTGGTAATACATTGTTATTCTCTAAGAATCGTGTCAATTGGTTACATACGATTCTTTCCAATATTTTGGATATGCATGGTAAAATGCTAATAGGTCGTAGATCCTTAAGTTCACAAACACTCTCCTTCTTGGGAATGGGTTTAACTATCGCGGTCTGCCAAAGATTCGGAAATGTGCCTGTTTCGATTGATGCATTTAAGATTTTAATTATAACTGGTAAAATACGTGGTAACGACAATAAAAGCATGTCTAACGATATTCCGTCCACACCTATGGCCTTAGACTTCAACGAGCGGAGTATTTGTAAAATTTCGACTTCGTTAGTCGGCAATAATGAAAAAACAGATGTGCCAAACTTGTTACATTCATAAAAATTCATTGTTTCTATTGAAACGTGATCCCTACTACTTGGCACATTAAGGAAGAAGTTATTTATCATTGTTGGGTCATTAAGATGTTCTGGTATATTTTGGTCGTGTTTCTGTTTTATATGTATAATTTTATTTAAGTGTTTCCAAAGTACAATTGAGTTTTTAATATTGGAATTAATATGAAAATTAAAATATGCAGATTTCTCCCTATGTATTGCCTGTACTACTTGTCGTTTTAGGTCTTTATAGTAATTTAAACGCAAATCTGTTTTAGACAACCTTGCCTGAGTTTGAGCTTCATCTCGACGTCTCATAAACAATTTAATGTTATATGTAATCCATGGGTAGTGAGTCTCTTTGATGGTAACCATCTTAATAGGGGCGATAGCATCAAATACCCATAGCAAGTAACCAGTGAACTGGCTTACCATCTCATTAATGTCCTCAATTTTGCATATGTCCTGCCAATTAACTAAATTAAGTGTATCTGTGAGACATTCTGTGTTAATATCTTTTAGCGGTCTGAACATTATGATCTTTGATGGACTTTTATTTCTCTTAATATTTATTTCACAAGATACAAATGCATGGCCGCTAAGCTCTGCAATATGTTCTACTACAATATTGTCAACTCTTGTATTAGAGCAAATGAGATCTATTAAAGTTTCACTGTTAGTCGTAAAATGTGTAGGATTCGTAACATGTTGTGTCAAACCATGAGTCAATAAAAATGTGTCCAGGATTTGTTTCTGATATTCATGAGTTCTAAGATAATCGATGTTGAAATGTCCTAATAAATATAAGCAATCGTAATAAGGCAGTGCACTTATAGTTTCTGACAATGCATCAAAAAAAACAGAAGTATTCAACCAGGGGGGGCGATAAGCCGTTCCAACAACTATAGTCTTGCCGTTCAATTTTACGAGTATCCACATTTGTTCAACCAAATGAACAACAGGATGCACAAGTGTACGCGCAGATATACCACATTTTATATAAAAGCCAACACCACCACCTCTTGATCGTATCTCCATAGGTCGCGGTATATGACGTAATCGATAACCTGGGACATGAGGTGCTCTGCCGTCTTCTCCCGGACGCAACCAAGTTTCATTAATGGCTATCACATCGGCTTCATGACGCTCCATTAATACTATGAATTCCTCATGATGTGACCCAAGCGAGCCCGGGTTGAATAAACCAAATTTAAGATTGCTCATATTAACCATTTGATAATATATATAGATAAATGAGAATAAATAAAATGTATTATTACGAATATGAGTAAAATAATGAATTTTATAGTATTAATAATTAGAGAGTAATTATACAGCACAACCCCCGCTTCATACGCGTTAATAAAATGATAATTGTTATAAAAATAAATAAATAAAATAATACATAGCTTATCTATAATATATCTTAGTATACAGAACAAGGCCACGACACTGTTGCTATCATTGTACATGCCACCACATCTCCCAAAACTTAATATTATTGTGAAATGATAAAATTGAAATAAAGTCTTGAAAACATCATTAATTACAGAGACATAAAAAATATAAATAATCATAATAAAATAAAAAAGTCGTTTACAATACATAAACAATAAGTCTACCAAAAGAAAACATAACAACGGAATGTACGAACTTAATTTTTGCCAAAAATTTTGCAGATATCGTTTTCTGAACGTACCCGTTGAACTGCTGCATCCGTCTCACGCCGCATGAATATTCTCCCGTCGCGACTCCATATGTAACGCCAACCATGACGTTTTCCCTCTTCTCTGGCCTTATAAAAGAGGAGGCGGTTAGCTCGTGTAAGATGTTCGTTTATATAGACTCGGGAGGGGTTGCCGTCAATGATGCCAGACGTATCAATTCCGCGTCGCACCCGCGCCGACTTTATTAAATCGTCGCGCAAAGACCGCCGCGCAAATCGCACCACGACAAGTCGCGGTCGTCGATCTTCGTTTGGCGACAATTGGTGTCGAAGTCCGACACGTTCGGCACTGACGATGTCGCGAGGGTCGAGTGTCATGCCCAGTTTCCTGGAGATGGCTTGAGTTAGGTGCACCACATTTTCACCCTTCTGTTCTGGAACTCCTGATATTTGAACGTCATTCAGCAATGTACTCTGTTCTCTATCATTAATCTCTGCTTTCAATGACGCTATTGTTTCATTAATTTGTGAATTACTACCCTCTTCATTTATTTTAAGGCATTTTTCCTCTAAGGACGTCATACGGTCTTCAACCTTGTCCACCCTTTTGTTGAACTCAGCCATATTTTCGTTTAGCCTTCCTAACTCCAGCCTGAAAGAAGTCATCTCCCGCGTAACTGTGATGAGCTCTATTCTTAGCAGCCTGATTTCCTCGGCCAATGATCCTGCAGAGCTTTTATCTACCGCATTGGCGTCTATAAATAGCTCTTCAGTAGGCGATTCAGCAGAAGGCTTGTTTTTGGTATCAAGTCCACGGCAGAGACGACACATCCAGCGCGCAGGGAGGCGAGAGTCGGGGCTTATATTGACACACGAACGATGGAATACCGAACTGCATTTATTGCATTTAGCGCCATCTGTTGTTGAGAGGAACTTGCCGCATTGATTACATTTGTTAGCCATTATTTAAATATATCGTAGTACTTTGAATATCCGATAGATGGCACAATGAGATGAGTAACAATTGTTAATCAATTAAGTGGTATTAATTTAATAAGATTCAATTAAAGTGTATGAGTGATGTGAATATATACGAATAATGCACGAATCGTTAGATGTATAAGTTGTGTTTTTGGCTTTGTTTGTTTGTTTTTTCTTTTTTGTGGGGGTACCTGCGCATTCGCTATTTGAGCAGCTGATTGTTGTATCCGTTAAGAGACACTTAAGAGACACTTATATCACAAGCTATACACTTGTATCAGTCTTATAATATTTCACTCACTTTGTCAGACTCACGTAAATGTTTAAATAAACTTTTTAGAACAATATCCAACTCTTTTTATTTTATTTGTTTGAAAATATACAGAGAGACTATTGTCACCGCCAAACGTCAACGTCGTCAATTCAATATATATATATCTAAAAAAAGAACGCAATCCTTATTTTTTTGTGATATTATTTCTTTTGTACTATCTACGTCATATTTCTTCAAATCCATGTGCTTAGTAAATGATAAACTTCATCAAGTCACAACTTTGTCCATAGTCCTATAAAAAATGAATATCAAAAATTTATGTAAAGAATAAAAATGTACATGTCCTAAAGAACATCTTTCCCAATTTAGACAGTCCAAAATAAATCGACTTAGCGTTTCACGTGTCAACATGACATATTACGCATTCTTTCCGCCATTTTGAATGCCGACGGCCATTTTAAGTTTACTCAGAAAAATGTACGCTTAAATCTGCGCCTAATTTATTTATCGCTCCAATTTTTTCAAGCGTGAAACATTCTTTCGCGTCCTTATAAAACATAAAGAGGCTTTGATGTCTTAAGAGTTGTTTTGGAGCCAATCTAACAGATTGACAAAAGAAATATGTGAGATGGTGCTAAATTGAGACCTAAACACTTATAACGGCAGAGACTTTTTTCATTTAAGCCACTTAGAGATTTTTACATTTAAAATGTTGAAAGCCAATTAGCAAAATGTTTTTATTTTGGGTAATCATTTACAATAATACAATAAATTTAAATAGCACGTATTGACATACCTAATTAAAACTGTTATAAGACTTTTATATTAATATGTTTAACGCTAAAAGTCCTTCAAAAAGTATGGTAGAGTCATTTTATATTAAAATTAAAATAAAATAAAATGCTGATACGCTGTATTCTGAACTTTGCTAGTGGCAGCGGGAATGCAAAGGTTTATTTCGATTTATTGCGTTCTCTGCGTTTCTGCTCCGTTTCAAATGCACGTTCCGTAGCTCAGTAAACTTGACATTGACACGCGTAGGAAATGTTACCAGTCACCGTTCCAACTAGTAAATAATGGGAAATAAACTTTTGTATGTATTCGGGTTAAAAGTCGTGTCAGTAGAGTTAGTTGTTCGAACAGTTTTTAGTATCTAAATTCATTTTTGGCAACAAATTTTCTAGACGAAAACGAAATAAATTTTGACTGTCGTGCCAAACCGTGCCATCCTACAAATTGAAGTTTGGTCGAATAAGAAATATGTTAGACATTTGTCATTGCATACTTTTAAGTATATTGAAGCGGAATATACTCATTTTAGATATTACACATATTTTATATAACACACTTTAATGTTGTTAATAATAAATATAGGGTAACTGTAACCCCTCGGAGGACCGAGGGGTTACAGTTAGTTATGTGATATTACGAGTATATAGTAAGGATACTATATACTCGTAATATCACATCGTTATATTATACCCCAGTACATAATTATGAAAATAACATGTAATAAAATAAAATATAATAAACAATAACATGAATTTTAGGAAATATTAAGCACGAATTCGTGAATGTTAATTTTTCTATTAGTTTTGGAATTACTTACTAATCTTTTATCATAAGTTCTCGATATATTGACTAGTCGATATATATAACATTTTTTAGTGATTTGAGACATATATTTATACTTAATAATTAAGAAAATAAATAAATCATAAAGCATGTCATGAAAACACAACTTACAAAAATTAATACCGTAAGATTTATGATTATGATATTATTTTGCTAGCATTCTTGATTTTTCAAGTAAAATGTAAGATTTTTTTCTATTAATTGCAGAATCAAAGCACAGACTTTATTCCGTTAGAGATCACTTTACTTTACTAAGATTTTACGATCGTGTTTTGCAGTAAGTTTCGAGATTGTTATCTCGAGCAAATCAATCAAAGCGTAAATCAATTAATTATTAATACAATTTTAATGAATTTGTTCTTAAACTATTTGATTGTTATTAAAATAATGATTAATAAAACGAATACAATTTTCAATAGGTTTGGTATATTATTTGAGTTCAATAGAAAATATGAAATTATTGTCATGGACAGCTCTGGCATAACAATACATTACTTAGTCTTATTACTTTATTAATTTTACAAAGACCTTTTTGTCACGAAACACTCAAATATTTTCTTAGACTCCTTGGGGAGTAATTCATAAAGAACAATGTCTGGGCTTTGTTAAAAGGGTACTCCGTTGTATCATAGCTTTTGATATGATTTTTAAATTACCTATTTTAATGCAAATATTCTATACGTTTTATCTAGTACTCTATCAACTTAGCATTAAAACCTTTTTGAAACAATATTGGTTTTCTTTTAACTTTTCTTTTTATATTTAATATATTATCTTTAGTTTCTTATAAATAATCATTATCAAGATTTTATTAAAGCTTGATAAAATTTTGTACATAATTAAATCAATCTAAAATTGTTTAGTACAGTACGAAATCGTCAATTTCCAAGATGAGGTTATTTTGTCGATAACAATATAAAAATGTTTATTTTATTTCATTACGATTTTTTATTGCTAATAGCTATCGTTACTATTACTATCAAACCTAGTTAAGCATATAGATAAAATAATTTGCCTCTAATACACGCTGACCCAAAGCGCTGGGCCATTGTTTTTGACGAACTTGTCCCGATTCGCGTGTTATTGTTTTAGCAACAAGTATTGGCCGTTATAGCTAAATAATACGGTTTTTTTTTCAGCGCTATTGAAATGATCTGAGCCAACGGTATTCATGTTTATCCAGCAGTCGTTACGCTTCAACAAATATAGTATTGCGCATGAGTGTATTAGTCCAGTTTTGAATTACAAAGCGGTTTGGATAATGTCAAAAATTTTTGGAGGAGTTTTTTACCGAAATAAATCAATATGATAGAATTCAACTTTTATATTCAAAATTATTTTACATGTATGGGTGTAAGGATGTAAAAGATTTTTGATACCATTTGAATTTATAAAAAAGTCAAAAGACTTTATATTTGTGTTTACTTCATGGTAGAGCTTCATGCAAACCCGTTTGCGTAGGCACCACCCACTCATCAAATATTCTGCCACCAAACAGCCGCAAATACTTAGTATTGTTATGTTCTTGTTTGAAGGATGAGTGAGCCAATGCAACTATACAATTTTTACACGGATGTCTATGGGCGTTAGTGACCACTTACCATCAGGTGGTCCATTTGCCTAATTATTATATAAAAATTATATATTATTTTTCGATTTAATTCAATATAAGATTAAATATCAAAGCTCCTATGATAATAATATTTACTGCAACATAGGTGGCGATTTGAAGATATTGTTTTTAAAAGATGAAATAGTATATTATTATTAATTTTTATTTAAGAACTATCCAATAAGTCTAGTCGACTATCATCAGTCACTCATAATTGATGAAAGTTTCTATATTTTCTTCGCAAGTATGTTAGTTAGTTAGTTTGGATATTATTAAAATGATGATCTCCGAATAATAACTTAATTCATTCAATACGTAGACAAACAACCGTATATTTATATTGATTTAAAAAATAAACGTTATTAAATAAATATACCATCTTTATATTTTATTGATGCACGCATTTTTCATTTTCTTTATTTATAAGTTGCAACCGTGCGAATCCGGAGCAGGTGGCTAGTATAATATAAAACATATTTCATTCAAGTAGACTTTTGAAACGTCATTTCACAAGTTTATCACGTCTATTCAATGTGAAGCTACTAACGGTTCGGAAAATGCTGTCTACCGAGAAGAACTGGCAATGGAAAAACTATATAAAGGAATAAAATAGAGGAGCACTCGTCCCGTAGATTTCCTCGCAGGATATTTGAACTGAATTGTACGCATCAATACGCGAATTAGGAGGAGCTTACTACATTATTGAATTAAAATAAAACTTCAGCGATAATTGTTACAAAATTAATGACAAAATTATTTGTTTGAATTTATTATTAAATAACGTTTTCTAAAGATTTGAAAAATATATCGTCAAAAATTTTAATGACGTGTTTGTTTTTACATTTATAAAGATGGTTTAAGCATTTGTATTTAAATAATAATTATATCAAATAAGAGTAGTATTTTTTTTTCAAATCAATATAAATTTATAAGCCTAGTTGTAAGTACAAATAAAATTAGGTAAGGCATATTAAACTAAGCACATATGCACGTACAACTTACATAGCATGCTATTAAAATTCCAATGCAATACAGTTTCTGAACAGCTCTCAGTTACCCGAGTAAATATCAAAATGTCAATTAAGAGTAGAAGGTACCAAATAACTGCATGCACTTCCAGCTATGTCTATTCTATTTACACGTATTCTTATATGCAGAATATTACCATGTCATTTAAAGAAGTCACTTTTTATTATTATCTGTTGGACTTCCACGTATCTTTTAAAATATATAAATAATATTCATTTCAATATTTTTTAACCAGTGCTATATTTAGAGTCAGCGTTACTGAGTTGAAATTTAAATTGTCATTATTTGTTAAGCGTAAAGTAAATTAATAATTTGTTTTATTTACAATAAAAAAATTATTACTTTCTTTATATGTAATTGCTTATATAATTGAATATAACAGAAGAAAAAAGAGAAACGTACGAATACAATTAATTACATAAAAGTGATTTTATATAACTTTTTCAATTCAATGGCGTGTAAAAAAAAGTTAATGTATGTTTCTGTAAGTACGCAGAAAATATAAAATGAAATATTTGCATTTATACCACGCGCATCATATAAAAGTTATGTTTGAAATTAAATAAAAGAATTCCTTTATATACGGTAGATGTTTCATAGAAGTCTGAACGTTTTTAATGTTTTATAAAAAAATCTTTCATTGGAATCTGCAAAAGATTTTCTATGTGATAGATTATCTAATTGTCTAAGAAATACTACCATTAAACTCAATTTTTATATACACTTACTCTTTTTTTATGACATTACTCGTAATCTAGTCAAAATTATTCTCACTATTTAAACCGGAATCGAAGTATGCAGTAGATAATCCCAACAAATAGTGTTATACTTAGCTCTTTATCTAGTAGAACAACTGATACGTGGATATCATCTACCTGGCACCAAGAACTGTTACGATTTTTTATTTTTTATTGTCAAGTAGAGTTAGTTATTTTATTAAAGAGGTTTCATAACGCCTTCGATTTACTTTATTTTATATATTTTCAATATTATATTTAATATATGCAAGTTATCATTTCCTAGCTTCTTTAATTGGACAACCTCAATAGGCAAAGAGAAAATAATTTTACTCGGAATAAGCAGTCCAAAACTCTCATAAAATAGCTCTTTCGTCAAAGATGTAATACGCCTACATCTAAATTAATAGTTTACCTACATAATTAAGTTTGTATCTCCATTCCATCACTGTGCTTACCTTAGCACGAATTAACTAATGAGTCGATAGTATTAAATCGGACATTCAGGTAGCTTGGGGCTTACGAGGAAAAATAATGATTCTTACGTAGTTGTTGGCTATAAATAACTTACCTTAACAGAAAAATACAGTGTACAACGGTAGAACGTAATACTTTATTGGCTTTGGACATTAAAACAAGAGATCAATAGTTTCAATAACAAAAAACAAGTAGTGATCTGTATCATCCGATACATCTGTAAATAACAGGAATATTTTGACTACTTGCGAATACTTATAGAAGCTATAAAAATATCCCTTTGCAATTACTACGTTCACTGTTTAAACATCTCCCGGAAATCCATTAAGTAATTGTTAATTATCTCACCCTACAAATGATGACATCTTGACGAAGACTCCAAATTAATTTCTTTCCTTGGGGAACGGATGTTCGTTGTCTGCACTTTTTTAATATCAATTTCGTTGGTATTCTTGGTACCCTAATATTATACGAATTATTTTTAACGTCATTATAGCCACCGCTATATGCTTAAAATTCTAATTTGGAATGAATTCTTATAAAGTTTTTGTTTCTTTGTATTTTGCTAGGACTTATGTATTCACGTGTATTTCAGTCTGTGTGTATATTTACAATAGATGAATTATTCCATGCATGCCATATACACTCGTATAAAATATTATAATATTTCTAAAAAAGAAAATGTTTTGAAATGTATATAATGACATAAATGCATGTGCATAAACCTATATCTTGCAATTGTAAATTTTGTCCAGAACACTTTGTTCCCTCGAAGATATATTGGAAAAGTTAAAGCCGGTGGCATCGTTGCATTTATAGAGAACAACATCGGAAAACGGCAAAGTTAGATTGGAGATCAATATCATATGGATATGGATTTGTAACACTTAAAACTACCTTTAAATGTTAGATTAAATTTCGATATTAACCGGATAAAACCAGTAAAGAAATTAATTTTGTCGAACTCCATATATTTTTTCATACCTCAGCTAACAAAACATAAATATTACATAAGTCCAAGTCAAAATTTTAATACAATACACTTGTAGCGTTACACTTGCTTAGTGATAGTCAAAAATCTACCACCGGTTCGGAAATAAACCTCGGACCTAAGCAGAACCAGCGAAAGAAAATCGGTTTTTTTTTTTAAATGTTATATTTTACAATTACAATTTTCATACAATAATAAAAATTATATTTTCATAATTTGAAAAAGCCTGGAGGCTATCATCTCATTCCCAAGGTGTGCAATCAACTAAATAAGTTTAGTAACATCCATTAGCACACAAACGCTCTTTAACGAACATCATAATGAGTTTCTTTAAAAATTATATCGAGGCATAAGTTATATTATGATCAACTAGGGGCCTACGACCTAGTTTATGCGACTACAGAACCCGATTTTTGGAGTTCGAGGATCAGGTGACTTGTTTTATTTCATCATAAGTTCTCAGAAGCGACCCGAAGCTAAAAATTAGATGGTATGATACGGACGTACCTAGAAATTAAAAAAAAACCTATGAGAATGAAGGAATTGAGAGAGTGCACACTAATTCACTTTAATGTAGCCAAAATTTTATCAGGGCGTCAGTAGGTCTCATAATGATATCATTAGATAGATAAGTTGCCTTTATATACATGTATGTAAATTATGAAAATTCTCCTCAAATAGATAAATACGAGTTATACCCAGAACTATTTTTTTTTTATTATTTTGCCAAAAATATTATATTACGCAGTATTTCATTTATTTGAAAAATCTAAATTTACATGATAATCGAATATAATGAACAATACAATATCAAACTTAGAACCAAAACTGAGTCTGAGAGCTAGGAATCCCTGTGGGATACTGTAAAGTGCATGGTAAGCACTTGGCACGTACGGAACCTTGTTGGCGCTGGTCTGGGATTAAGGGATGGCTTGAAATTGTCGCACGGGAGTACCTCCGCAAACAGACGTGCAGAGAATCCGATATATTTAGACAAATTAATTGAATGAGGTGTCGTGTGGCCAAGTTGCTGTCATAAGGAGAATGTGGATTTTGTTAATTGGTGTCAAATTTACTTCAACGTTATGAATTATGAATTAAATTATGGTTAACAGTTTTGCTTGTAGGTTACTACAATCTAAAATAATCTACATGATACATTTTTATTTTGAGGTGATGCTACTTACTTCGCTATACATTATACTTACATGTAAATGGGAAAAGAGTATGCTTGAAATAAGCATGCTACCTTATAGCACGGCACCAACTTTTATTTCGGCTGTTGGCTAGTTCTACTTAAAGATTAAGTTCAATTATATCTAATATTATTTTTTTTAGCATTAGCAACCTGTAAATTTTCCCACTGCTGGACTAAAGGCCTCCTCTCCCTTTGAGGATAAGGTTTGGAGCATATTCCACCACCCTGCTCCAATGCGGATTGGCGGAATACACATGTGGCAGAATTTCGTTGAAATTAGACCCATGCAGGTTTCCTCACGATATTTTCCTTCACCGCCGAGCACGAGATGAATTATAAACACAAATTAAGCACATGAAAATTCAGTGGTGCCTGCCTGGGTTTGAACCCGAAATTATCGGTTAAAATGCACGCGTTCTAACCACTGGGCTATCTCGGCTCATCAATATTTATATAGTTCACTTTTATTTCAATGAACATTATCTTAAACATAAAACATACATAAGCAGCCCGTAAATGTCCCACTGCTGGGATAAAGGCCTCCTCTCCCTTTGAGGAGAAGGTTTGGAGCATATTCCACCACGCTGCTCCAATGCGGGTTGGCGGAATACACATGTGGCTGAATTTCGTTGAAATTAGACACATGCAGGTTTCCTCACGATGTTTTCCTTCACCGCCGAGCACGAGATGAATTATAAACACAAATTAAGCACATGAAATTTCAGTGGTGCCTGCCTGGGTTTGAACCCGAAATCATCGGTTAAGATGCACGCGTTCTAACCACTGGGCCATCTCGGCTTAACATTATCTTACGATATATATATATTTATTTTATTATAATATATTTATTATGAAAGCTATAAAATGGCAAATATGCACATGTAAATATAAAAGAGTATTTGACTTTTTCAATTGAAATGAAATTAATAACTCTAGTCCTCTGTCGAAACTCTTATGAAATTTGGTATGGAAATAGCAAAGAAGGATATATGTTACTTTTTTAATTCATCATAATTAAAAAGTATGTTTTTATAAATTACGCGTGGGTAAAGCCACCGGTTCAGCTACTTTAATATAATTCGCAATCATGTTAAATTATATTATATGGTGTCAAATAATGAGCTAGTTTATCGCAGTCGTACGAGATCTTAATAAAATACGTTTCTCAATCTGCGCTTTCAAAAATAAATATAAAAGACTAAAGATGCTAAACGAAAGTAATTATAATAAGTTAAAGTAACACATCACTTTATTTAATAACAACGACGCCATGCGGTATACTTATAAATAAAGTATGTTATTAAGTAATGATAACATTTCGCGACTTTTGCTACATTTTATTCAAAATAAATAATTGAACACAATCATTATTATGATGACTTATTGTCTTGTTTATTTTATTTTCTTTTATTTTCTTCAG
Source organism: Vanessa atalanta (assembly GCF_905147765.1). Taxonomy (NCBI): domain Eukaryota; kingdom Metazoa; phylum Arthropoda; class Insecta; order Lepidoptera; family Nymphalidae; genus Vanessa; species Vanessa atalanta. The sequence continues at coordinate 8,058,173 of NC_061880.1, read as the reverse complement.
CTCAAACATATTATTATTTATTCCAGAGACTTTTTAAAGAATGGTCTATATTTATGGACAAAGATCTATCATAAATAATTTAGTTAAGTTGGTTAATGAATTAGTCGAGTAAGTAGGCAAAATTATTTTCTAAAATTATAATTTTTTTAAAACTTTGATAGAGCGTAGTTTGTAGGGTGGTGTCAGCTATTGTGAGTCTTGTTATTCATAGTTCATGCTACATGCCGTCAACAAAGCGAATGCTATGTTAAAAATTCAAATCTAAAGGCAGATGAACTCGCTTTCTGGGTCGAAAACACTTTTGAGCCAGCGGTGAACTGATTATGCGAACACGTGCTTGGTACAAGTTTGGTGGAAAAAATTTTTGTTAAATCATAAATTAAGGCGTACTTATAATGATTCAGTGGTTGAAATGCAACTATAACAGTCAATGAAATTTTGAAAAACTTCATTTTCTTGCTACAATTGTATATTTTTTATGTATATTTTAACCATAAAATAATAGCCACTAAAAAGAGAGTAGCTTAAGTAACTATTTTATCTTTTCCTTTAACATATTGATAATATTTGATTAAATAATTTGGCTGTAACTATTTTAAAGTATATTGTAATAACGTAACAAATTTACAATTGTTCGTGATAAATTTAATCTACTATCCATGAACTGTGAAAATAATTCGCGCATTTTCAAAGTTCACGTACAGCCTTTCGCTGTAATTATGGTTAAAATATATATTATATACTAAAAATTCACTAGCTTTACTTCAAAAAATATACAACTCAATCATTCGACTGTAATAATATAATAATATAATTCACAGATTTTAAAATAATATAATATCAATTCATTTTTTTATTGAAGTCTTTGCTCAAGCAATTCCGTGACGTCACCCAAAAAGACGGATTGGGTACCGCTGGACTTTTAGTGAGCATTCTATATGTATTTGCAGCAGGTGAGTCCATGCAATACGTTGGGTAAAATTACACCAAGAATAATATTTATGATAGAAAAATCATGCATACCTTCCGCATAGATATATTTTTTTATTTTTTAATATACAGCATCCACGGGCTCACAGTTGCCCGTGCCTTTTTTTACATTTTATTTTTATAAATTGTGGCGTTATTTTATATTTTTACTAAACATCAGCAGATCTTCGCTGGACTTCGCGAGCTTGTCGTCTTCTTGGAAGACGTGGCCCACACTGAATTTTTTTTTTTTTTTTTCACTTTAAAATCCGCATAGATAAGTACTTACTGTGCCATTTTATTATTTAATTATCATCATATTGTCATATACTGAATCATCAACATAAAGTACAAATATACTTACTATAACAGCTATTGGTAAATTACCCGAGAAATAATAATTAAAAAATATAAAATTCGTTAAAGCCACTTTAAGTCAAGATTTATAAAACGTACTAAAATATATTCCGCAGATGCAAAACTTCCGACATTCGATGTTTTTGTTTTTCTTATTCATATCGTCCAAGTAAAACATTGAGAAGTCATCCACAAATGGGGAAATAAATAAGACACCATATTCAATGATTAAGTTGCGTATCCCTTTTTTTTACAACATATGAAGGCAGTAGGACCACCAGATGGTATGTGGTTACAACTGCCCATTGATATTGAAATGCCTGCCGTATGAAATTTTAACTATTCCTTACATCGCCAATGCGATACCAACTTTAGAAAGCTATGTTCCTTGTGCATACTGTTACACTGGCTCACTGTCCTTTCAAACCAGAATACAACAGTACTATTGTCGCAAGAATATATGTTGAGTGGGTATCTACCTACCTAGACGGGCTTTGCACAAAGCCCTACCACTAAGTAAATTATCCTTCCCTTTAACCGAAAGGTTCTTTAACTAGTAATTGGAGATAAAATAATTGTATTTATTTACAGTACTACTTGTAGTTAGTTACATAACTAATGATTTGTCTTTACTTGTATGTGGAAATATACTATAAGAATTTCAATAGAAATTACATTATGGAAAAGTTTAATCAACATTCAAATAACCTTTATTTGTAATTCAGAACAAAAATCTAAGGCTCGAGAAGCATTGTTACCAGGAATTCATTTATAACTATGCACCCTTCCAGTGGAGGTTTGTTACAAGCACATTTGTATATTCATGTTTTTTTTTTTTTCATTACGTAACGATAAAATATATATGTAGATGGTACCTACACAGACGGGCTTGCAGAGTTACTTACTTATTTACTCCTCGAAGCCGTCGGTATAAACTTGTACGAATATTGACAGCTCTATGACCCTCGGCTGGCATCATTCAACGGAATACAAAAGCGTAAAAGGTCCCTGTACTAATGCAACTAAAGGAACATGCATACTTACAGGGAAGTAAATTTGTTTGTATTATGTAACGTATTGTTATTCTCAACCATAGTCGTGTAATTTTTCTATTCCGACCAGCAGTGCTATTGCATGAGAACCCACTTCAAGTCTCACTCTTGTTGAAAACCGATAAACGATGAAACTCTATTGATGCGTGCGTGTATAAAATGGCATAATTATTATATTCAATGTCGTCATCTTCTGACATTTCACGATCGATTTTTGCGAAAAGTTTCGAGTTCGGAGGATAATTGTACGTCTTTTTGAGCGTGATGGTGAGACTAACTTATACATTTTCATACGAAATATTATAAGTCAAGGATGTCGTACTTGGAATTTGCTTATATAATTTATACCACAAAAAATTTAAGAGACTTTGTCATACAATACTATTTTTTAGTTTTACGATTCCTTCTGGAACATTTTAGTTTTTCTAAAGGAATTCGCATTTTTTGTAAACATTGTTGAAATAATTTTACGATATGACTAATGGATCATTTAGAGTAATTGTGATTAGTCGTAATTTAATAAAACTGTAAAAAAATGAAGCAGCCCTCCTGTCACCAGCGGAGGCAATAAGAGAAGGTATTATACTTTTAATTAAGGAATAAGCACTACTATTCCAATATTCAAATAAATATCTCATTCCTTTCTCAGTAAAAAATGTAAATGATACAATTAATTGGTATAAACTCATAAACTTGAGGACGTAATTACCGTAATATTTTAAAATTAAAAAGTAACAATGCCGCAACAGTATGTTTATGGGCACGTAAATTTGCCTACTATCTCATATTAACAAACTACCACGCGTTTTTTTATGACGATGAATCCACAGTCAAAAAAACAACAACGGTTGTTCTTCAAAAAAAATGACGGTTCTTTGCCTCAACAAACTATCAATTTATATCTGATCCAACATATAGACAACAATACACCAACTATTATAGAGTTTCATTTTATAAACTACTTTAAATACCGTAAAACTTACACCGTACAACGTACATTAGATATTCATTGTGCAATTAAGGTTACAATGACCACATAAAAAAATAAACAATTTAAACTAAAATTTAAAAATTCAGCATTAACGTTCAAGTACGTTATTCCATCCCCAGAGGTTTCAAAGAATCTGAAAGGATATTGGGTAAATGAATTGACGTGTTCAAAAAGGTTTCTTTGGCGTTCAGTGTTCACGTCCCATGTAGAGGTCGCAGCTGTGCTCTTCTGTAGGTAAGGAGCTCATTCAATATTTACGATTGTTGCAACGACGCATGGTGCTTCTGACAAGAAATAGCGTTTTATACAGCAATATATACTAAAAAAAATCTTACTCTGGCTACTTGGTATTAATATTGAATTTGCTTGATTATTAATTTGAAAACGGTGTCCGCTCTAATTGCAGCACTTAAGCTTATAAAAGAAAAGTTATATTTCTCTTTCATTATTTTCGATGTGTACTTGGTTGGTGGTTTATAAAAATAAAGATGGTTTCTATCTTAAATACGACCTTCTTCAGCTACATTAGAATTATCCAGGCTTCAGACAGCGTCAGTATGCTGAAACCTCAAGACGAAAAAGGCTTAAGAAAAGCAGGCCAGCTGTAGGAACAGCGCTGTAACATCACCACGTATTAACATTAGAACATTATGTGTATCCATATAATGATTATTTTGATAGTAATTGTGACAAACATTATATACATAGACAAATCAAGATAAAATAAAGTTCTTGACTCCGACAAGTAAATACATTATTCTTAGAGAAAGGTATTCATTTTTTTAATAAAACTGTGTATTTAACTTTTATGAGGCTTTTATTTTACATAAGCGAGGCAAATTAATCTATAAGTGACTAAATAAATGATTGCTGGTAAATACGTGTATTTGTAGATTTTTAAGAAGAGAGGAAGAAAAGTACTTACGAAAAGTAAATATTAGTCACAAATAAATATATTTATATTTATATTAAATATAGATCAAAAAAGTAACTTATCCGAGCGTACTTGAACAAAATATAGCCGTATCTATATTGAGATATTATATTGATATTCAAATACTCTAGACTCCAGACATTATGTCAAGAAAATGTCAAGGAAATTCATTCGTTATTATTTAATTTAACTAGAACCTTTACCTGTCATGTGTACCATGTAGCAACATCTGATTCATGCTTATTATTTAAATATTGTGTCATCTATTTGAATATATCTGTCAAAAATTGCCAGCGTTTCTGCCATGATGACGGCAGGCAGAAACGCTGCAGGATCTACAACAAATGCTGAATGAGTTGGCTGATTCCTCTATGCGCATCGGCCTACGGATGAACTTGGATCAAACCAAGGTCATGTTCAATGAACATGTTCTACCGGAACCGATTGCGATACAAGGTACCGTCCTCGAAGTTGTTCAAAAATATGTCTACCTCGGACAGACATTGCGATTAGGTAGAAACAACTTTGAATAGAAGAATTCAGCTAGGTTGGGCAGCATTTGGGAAGTTACGACGAATCTTCACATCGTCAATCCCACAGTGCCTTAAGGCGAAAGTCTTCAACCAGTGCGTCCTACCCGTCATGACATACGGAGCCGAAACGTGGACACTCACGACAAAGCTGGTCCACCGGGTAAAAGTCGCTCAGCGTGCTAAGGAAAGGGCTATGCTCGGAGTATCTCTGAGGGATCGCATCAGAAATGAGGTGATCCGTCGGAGAACCGAACTCATCGACATAGCCCACCGGATTAGTAAGCTATAGTGGCAGTAGGCCGGCCATATTTGTCGTAGAACCGATAACCGTTGGGGAAAACATGTTCTAGAGTGGAGACCGCGTGTCGGCAAACGTAGTGTAGGACGTCCTCAGGCACGGTGGAGTGACGATTTACGCAAGACGGCTGGCAGTAGCTGGATGCGATTTGCCGAAGAAATACCACAGTGGCGTGCATTTGGAGAGGCCTATGTTCACCAGTGGACGAAAGCGGGCTGATGATGATGATGTGATTATGTCAAAAATTAAATGAAACTAAATCTGAAAATTAAAAAAAGTGTCTGTGACATACGGATAGACAGACATGACGAATCTATAAGGGTTTCGTTTTTTGCTATTTAACTACGGAACCCTAAAAACATTATTTTATATTTAAATAAAATTGACAAGCGCATCCAATTTTAATTATCATACTGATTTTCTTACATATCTGATGGGAATCGACGAGTTGTTCTTGATAAAATAACTCACCTTTATTGTCCGGTTTTAAAAATAATCTAAATTAAATTAAGTTGATTGATGTGAGAGGAGTTTAAGAATTTTAATTTCATGATATTTGAACTGAACTCGATTAAAAATACGTCAGTTTCTTGTACTTTTTGACTTGGACCACACATTCTCTAGGACCATACACTGTATACAAGTATAGCATAGTATAGCTCGATAAAGCTTACACAGAGACACCATAGCTGTATAAACAATGCTCACATAGCTTCACAAAGGCTGAGTTATCTTTGAACCCATACAACGGAACTTAGTATGTTACAAGTTAGTACCCGCAACGTTATTTTTCGTGGGTATTGGCCCCCTGGCTATTGACGATTGGTCCGTTAATATTTTGAGATAAACAGTTTGCTAAAAATATACAGAACCGATGAAACGATAGTAAATAATAAGCGAATATTTTTGAAATTAATTCTAGAGTTCTTTCTAGAATTATTTCACGATCCTCTCAAAGATACGAGACAATTTAATCATGAAAATATTTTCATATTAAAATAGGTTAATCTTGAATCACGCTAACATTTGGTTTAAGTCGTTCTATATAAAGTCTACTTGCATATAATTTGAGATGTACCATTAAATGTGATATACCTGTAAATTCCGATCGAGACCCATTGAGGGCTTATATTCCTTAAGTTTCTATCTGTTATTTCCATAGATACGAATGCAATTATTTATTTGTACTCGGCCGAGAATGAAGAAAATTATATAGATAGTTGCACATATCAGAAGAAATTTTGAAGTCTATTAACATAGTAATTAAAACTTTAAACGAGAGGAAAGATTTACAAAACATAGGGCCACATACAAATACTCATAGTTCCGTACACATATTTTTTTATTTGTTATGTAATTTCAACAGACTAAGCATCCATACAAAGGCTACATCCAAACAAGTGCAAATATTACATAATAATGACTGCAATTGTTTTCTGAGTAAGTATTAACATACTATATACTATACATTTAATAGTTTTTTTATAATTTTTGCGTTTAAATTCTTAGTCCCTTTATCGAACTCTCGAATAATTTCCGTACTGCACCGTTACTTTGGAGCTCCGCTGTTCAATTTAGCTCCTCCCAGTTCCAGCAAGCATAATAGTTTTGTGCATTCGAAACTAGCAGACTGGGTGGGATTTGTAAAGGCATCTATCAATATATACTATACCGAACCACAGGGTTTTGTAGCGTTACGTAAAGGCGGCTGAACCGACGTAATTACAGAGACATGAGATTGTATAATATCTGAATTTACGGTTGATAACGTTTTGTCAATAAGCTTGTCGGGGAATGTGTGTTCTATTCGCGATCATATATTCGAAATACACTAATATTAGGATGAGTAAATATTGCGTTTGTTTTTTTTATTTACGAATACAAACTGTTTTAAATATATTTATTTAAGATTTTATTTGACAAAGTGAATAACTAAGAAAAAAGAATCATAATTAAAAATAATATTCCAAGGATTGTTACCTGAACAGTCAGGATAACACAAACAATAATAATTAGTAAACATAATTAATAGAGCCGAGATGGCCCAGTGGTTAGAACGCGTACATCTTAACCAATGATTAAGGGTTCAAACCCAGACAAGCACCACTGAATTTTCATGTGCTTAATTTGTCTTTACAATTTATTTCGGTGAAGATAAACATCGTGAGGAAATTTACATGTGTCAAATTTTAACGAAATTCTGCCACATGTGAATTCACCAACTCGCATTGGAGCAGCGTGGCGGAATATGCTCCTAACCTTCGCCTTAAGGGGGGCTTTTTTTTAATTTAATTTACAACATCCACGGGAAGTATCTTAAAAGATACATTTAAACAATGTACTAAAAAATTATAATTAAAGTCTTAAAAAGGTCTACAGATAAATAAAACTCTCCTAAGTTACACTTTTTATCTTTTTAGAAAGTATTTATAAAACTATGTGTTATTTGCAAAACCTTCTTACAATTCATTATCAACGCTTATTCAGGTACATCTACATGCATTTACACATATAATATAATAACAATAGATACATTTTCACCCTGACTTTCGTATGAATAGCTACATTAGAAGGTGTCATCGTCTCAAATCATCGTTTCAAATGATGTGCAATCAAAATAAAAATGCTCGCACGAAACGGGTGATCGGATAACTGCTAGTTATAATAGAATTTTGACCTCCTCAATTAATTATTATACAAATTTGAAAATTTTAAGCCGCGGGACGTACTGTGATCTGAACATATTTAACAACAAAATTATTTTTCGTAGGAAATTTGATTTACTTCTATAAACAAAACGTTATATAATAATACTACTTGTTCGACTAACTACTACTTGACTAAGCGCAATCCTATTTTCTTTGCAAATAAATTGAACCCAAGCAAAGCTGGATCGGGTTGCTAATATTATGTAAATTGTTGTTTTTCAAACTACTTTTCCCTTTTAATGTCATTTTATACGACACAGACACGACGTAAATAAGAAACGTGCGATAAATCTACGTTTCCTTTTTTTTAAATTTGTATGAACTAAAATCAACAACTCTTTAGAAACAAGCATTTAAAACCCCAATATGAATAAGATTTCTTTACTCTTTTTTTTAAACACCAAAAATTTTGATATTATATTGTTATATGTAAAATCTTATATACTATAAATACTCAACGCTTAATATGTGTACAAGTAAAGAAATATAAACGTAACTTATTGCTGATGTACTTAGCATAACGTAACGTAACGTAACGTAACGGAACGGTAAAAGTGAAATTATAATAATCTTATAAATCCGTATTTATAATAATCTATCCCTATTGATCTTAATTCCGATTATTATATGTCCCTAATTATTATAATCCAGACTGATAACAGATTTCCATAAATACCCGTGTTATCATTGTTTTGATATGAATATCTAGTTGTAGCTGCATATTCGATTCGCATTAATCACAGTCAACACAGCTTTTGGACTGACTTTAAACGAAACTATGTCAAAATTTAGAATGTATAGCACTGAAATACATCGACAGGAAAAGCGGAAAATTCGACACTAGCTTAAACTTATTTCAATGACCTTATCCGTATAGAATTGCGGACAACTCGAATTGCACCATTGAATAACAAAAGGTACTGTTTTTTAAATTAACATGACATGTATGTAAGTTTACAAGCGTAATTAACTTCAATATTCATATCTAACCAATTAGAACAAGATTTTCCCGTTGCAAAATTCTCTTAGACAAAAAGTATTCATTTTTTATTTCGTAATTATAAAGCAACGTAAATAAATATTTTTATTTATTTATGTTGCTTTATAATTTATTTCACCATTATTTAACTATTAAAATTTAATAATTATTTTATAGTTTACAGAATTATCATAGTTCTTCCTTTTCGATAATTGTCTATTTTCGATATAAACATAATAAAATTATATAACGATTCTAAAACTGTAAGCAGTAACTGCATTAAAAATATTTACTATGGAAGATAAAACTGCAGCACAAAGTGTTAACGGTATCTCGATTGTCGCTTTCACTCAACACTATCATCACCTCCTTATATCACCAACCAGTACACTAGATCACGTGAACAACGTTTATTATGATATGCTAACTTTACACCTATTAAAGCAAAGATAAAGTTCAATTTTCCAGAGCAAAATTGCGTTTAATCCACACCTTTCAGCACGCGATTCTTTTAGCCGAGTAAAAGCCCGCTCGTAGAAGATTTAAGAGTTTAAGAGCTCCCCGTTGTACGGTACTTCATGACGACAAAGCGGTATTGTAACGAGTTCAGCCCATTTTTTAGACATTTCACAGCTTTTTGTTCTAAATTTTAAATTTCAGTACGAAAAACGTGCAGTGTATTTTTAAATATATAAATATTTTAATGCCGTTTTTCACATCTACCTAGAAAAAAAATTGAGACGTTTTGACGCTGATGCAGTTTGTATGAAGATGTTATGTATGGCCTAAGACATGAGATGCTTTAAATACTTTTAACATAGCCCATGCAGTACCATGGGTTTGTAATTATCAGATTCCTTGTGACTGCAATTGTGCGGGCTCCCCACATCACTCACTGCAAAGCATTGTTTTCGATAGTCGAATAGTTGGAAGTACTTTTAGTGCATACACAGACGAGCATGGTACAACTTCTACAATATACAATGTTAAGTTTTGCAAATATTACGCTAAAGTCGAAACTTATTACATTGTTTTGAAAGTTTTCTCAAAAATATTTGGCAAAATTATTGACACTATTTGGTATAGCATCAAAATATTCGAATTTAGAATCAATCATTATTTAGAACAAAATCTTGATTTTGGCGTTTTTTGCAATTAACTTATTTAAGTCCTAAAGAATTATTTTATATAAATAGACGATAATTAATAGATGATACAACGATGTTATGAAGTAACATACTCATAAAATAACCAAGAATACTACTGATTCTGTATTGAATATAAAATAGTGAAAATATCGAAGTACCCAAACACAAATATTTGTTTTAAGAAAATAATCATTTATCTTTATGAGAACCTTGAAGCCAAAAGTATTTTTATATTCACCGGATGCATGTGCATCTATAATCAGTACATATATGTAAATATATAATGTAGAGCCGTTTGTTATTTAAAATATATTTACTTACTCGTTTTTCTTATATATAATTAACTGTTATATTACCTGTCGGCACAACGATCTTTGGTGTTTGAGACTGATGAGGCCCTTCTAACCAATTTTGACGATGGCGACTGACCTCAACGAAGACTAGATAATTGCTCAGGGGACGCTGCAGTGCATACGTACATGCAAAATTTTATGACTATTTCACGATTAACACATTCTGAATATTTCTTTGAAAAATTTAAAACACATTCCACATTGGAATTTAAAGCCTCATCTTTACTAATATTATAAATGAGAAAGTCCGTCTGTCTGTTTTTTTTTTATTCAAGGCCAAACTACTGACCAAATTTAATTTAATATGGTATGAAGTAATCTTGAATTCCAAGAAAGGACATGGATTACTTTTTTATGTCTAACACGACGATCAACTCCTAAAACTCGAGCGGATCCGCGGGCGATAACTATGAAATAATATGACTTTTATTATGAGTGATTAATATCACGAGACGTAGACCAATCCTGTCAAGAGTTGTAACCGCAATCTTTAGTTATAAGTAAACTAACTTCATTTTCTACGACACGTTGTAGGGAACCCTTTTCTTTTGTAATTAGTGTCAGTTGAGCGCGGCACTTCAATTTTTTTTTGTATGATATAGATAGGCGGACGGCGAAAGTGTTCACCAGCGCCCATAGACATTATCAATGCAAAAATATTAACCATTCTACATCGCCAATGCGGCAATCACCTTAGGAACCCTGGTGCTTATTGTAACAGTTAATGACTCACTATTCAAACCGAAAAACTCAAAACTCACTCTTCTACCTACCCTGATGGACTTGCACAAAGATCTAAAACCAAGTACATCTGTAAGAGTCTCTGTCAATGTAAAGAAATAACCATTACACTTGTAGTTATAATATAAATTATTCAGCGTCTAAAAACAAAGAATTCATATAGTTTATTTTGATCCGACATAAACATTAAACACAGTAATTTGCACTAAATTCTTAAACAGACATAGTTGGCTCGTTTATTTTGTAACGCAACGGCTAAATTACAGTTTCTAAGTACGACACGAGTTTCAGTTTTGTTTTGACAACTTAATAAGTAACTTAATAACACTAGAAAGGAAATTTAATATATCTCAGTTCCTAGTTAGTTTTTTAGTTGATTAAATTATCTATTATATATTAAATGTATATTTTCTATTAATATGATTTTCATTTTTAAATACGAAAGAAAATAATAACTACAATAATATTGATCAGTGTTTAAAAAAAGCAGAAAAATAAAAACTGTGTTTTATTTATAAATATATGGCTCTCATTGATGTTTAATATATTCCGTAAAGTTGATGAACGTCACTTGTTCATTTGATGATAAGGCCATATAAGATATTCTACCGCCAAACAGGAATTCTTATTATTGTTAAAAGGTGAAAGGGACATAGCATCTTAGTTCCCTAGCTAAGGAATGGTTAGGTTAGTGTTAATCAGGCTACCCGCCTATATACATATATACTTTATAGTTCTCTAAGCGTTATAATATAAGCATGCTATACAGCGTGCATATCATTTGGCCACCAAAAGTTGACAACTTTTTTTTTCTGCTGAAAAACGCATTACGTGAAGTGGGGTTTATGTGGTATTCGCCCGTGCCCAGGACGACTAGTAAACTAGAATACTTACTAAAAAACCAGTGGTACCCTTTCTGTCTCTTCAGAGGGCGCCACGGGATCGCTTTCGCATGCTACCCTGACCAAAACAACCTCCTATTATGTGTCAAATCCATAAGAAAAATTAATAGTTGTTGATATGTTACTGAGAAACATCAGACTTACTCTTATAATTATTATTAATATGACTTTTAATATAAGCGTAATTATTTTTTTGATCAAAAACGTAACAGGCAGTGTTTATTACATTTTATATTAATCTGTTTTACCATTCGATATTTGTAACATTAAAATATCATTCCCAAAGCCAAATTTAAAGATAAAATAGATATAATAGCAGCCATCCGATGACTTCGAACATATTTCCATAGCGATAAACTTTTACGAAATCCACTTTAAGACTGAATTTTATTCACAGGAGAGCTCGTAATAGGGGTTTAAATATTCAACACTATTCTATATCCATAAGTTTTAAAACACAATTTTTAAACGAACACGTTCCCTAGCAAATCGAGATACTTATTTATAAAAGCTGAAATTTTACAGTGCAAAGAGTTTAATAGGCAGCTTTTAAGCGTAAAATGTTATTATAAATTTTTAATGGACTGGAAACACGAAGCACATTATTTCTAATCATATGCAGGCTATAATAAAGCAGCATGCAGTGTAAATAAACTGACTAATAACAACAATGTTCATACGAACAGACGGAATGCTTGATGTAAAAGATTTTAAATTGAGTTAATGGTCGAAACCATAGATAATAGATGCATCTCAAGTCTATCTAATTTTGAAAACGTCTTATCGTATACAATCACTTTGGGCTTATATCTCTTTTTATGATTTTTACCTACTCAATCACAATGATTTAGATTATATGATTACGTTTGTTTTAAGTTTTACTTTTTTTAGAGTGGAGGGGCGCGCCTATAATACATATATATAAAATATGAGTCTTAATAACTTTATTTCTTCCAATAATGACACTTATACTTATAGTGTTATGATTTACATGTGATTGATTAATGTTTATTTTTTCGTTAGTACATATTATGTAACGTGATAGTGCATGGTGAGACTTCCTGTAAATAGTAAAATATATGCCAAGATAATTTTGAAAAGTAATTTTGTTTTTCCATATAATATTTTCCATTTATCTACTGTTAGTTGTCTTACTGAAAATATAATAAATCGTTTGAAAATAGAACATTTAATTTCAGTTTGTACTTAAATATAATAGTATCTCGCATCTTAATATATTAAAATACAAATGTTAAGTAACAATCTGGGCCCCAGTGCTGGGCTAAGTCCTCCTCTCCTTTTTGATGAAATGGTTTGAAGCTTTATCTTATATATTAATCCCTCCATAATTGTACCAGACAGGTTGCTTAATATACTTTTGAATGTTGATAAGTTATATTAATTAATAAAAAACTTAGTTTAAGTAAACGGGCCGCCTAGCGATGTAAAAAGTCGTAAGGTCGATATGTATTTAAAAAAAAAATATAACGATTACCCAACTCTACATAAGAAAGTTAAGTAATAGCTACAAAGCCCAAAACAAATTTTCGTATAAAAATTCATAATTGTAATAAAGTAAGAGGTAAAAACTGCAATTGTCCATTAATAAATAAAGTGAGTCAAATAAAATACTTGGGAATAATGGTCGATCAGAACTTGTCATGGTACCCGCAAATTGAACATGTTGCGGCACGCATTAGGAAGTTCACGTGGATGTTCAAATCACTGAGACATATTGCAACCAATAATACTGTAAACGACTCCTCAAACAATCTTTTAAATCAAATTTATATAGCTTTGGTGCAATCCATAATAACATACTGTTTACCTATTTGGGGAGGTGCACGTAAAACACGTTTCATGGAAATTGAACGAGCTCAAAGAGCATTGATTAAAGTAATGTTCTTTAAAAAACAACGGTTTAGTACTGAAAGACTCTATGAAGAAAGTGGTTTGTTAACTGTACGGAAATTATATATTGTGCATACTGTTCTAAAAAAACACAAGTCTTTAACCTACGATATATCGTTACTCAATAAACGTATAGCATATAATGTTATATCTATCCCTGCTACTAAAACAGTCTTCGCTAGTATTCAGTATGATAATAGATCTGCCTATTTATATAATAAAATAAATAAATACGTTGATATATATTCAAAAACTTGTAAAGAGTGTAAAATTAAAATAATAAAATGGATAAAATCTTTAAGTTTTCAAGAAACGGAAATTTTTTTAGAATATAGGAACTAGCATTCATATCCTACTCACACCAACATGCACATACACACACACACACACACACACACACACACACACACACACACACACACACACACACACACACACACACACACACACACACACACACAAATGCGCACGCGCACGCATGCATACACATACATTTTAATCCCACATTTGCTTCCTTTTTGGTAATTACTTCTCTTATTATTACTTTTTTATATTGTTTCTTTATTATTGTTGTACTTTAAATATCTTGTATACTTGTACCTAATTCGTGATATGGAAGAGCGGAGTTTCCTGGCACAGGCTTTTCATATGCTTAAAAGGAGACTCCAACAACTTTATATTTAAGTACAAACTTGTTAAATAAAACATACCTTTTACTTTTTTTTTTACTTTTTTTACAAAACTGCCAGTAATCCAGAGATTATCTATATTACAGAATAATCTTGTCTAACCTTGAAGAAGGAGAGAACTGGCTGATCCTACAATGACTGGTCACTATCGCCTATAGACATAGGCACCGTAAGAAATATTAAGCATTCCCTTCATAGCCAAAATGCACCATTTTTATGTCACTTGTGCCTATTAACACCGTCTCACTTACCCTTCAACTACGAACACAACAACACTAAGTAATTTTGTTTTCGCAGTATAATATATGACGACCCTACCCAAGCGGGCTTGGTGAAATACCTCTCATTAGGTAAATTATTCCAACATCTGATATATTTAGAACCACAAGAACTATCCACTAGAATTAAATGTATATATATAAAATATATTGAATATACTATAAACGCATAAATTAAAACGTTGTCATAAGAAGTAAATTATTACACCGAAACTGTTTTACGTTCACCGCAGTGTCATTAAAGTTGACTGAATGTTTGCTATCATACATAACTCAACCGCTTGTACGCTCATATCGCATTGCGTACATTCCATTAGAACATTGCCGTACAATTAATGGCCTGAAGCGTACAGTACTATTAATAGCCTAATCCCGGTAACATAAAACACTATGTCATTAATGCGCCGTCCAGCCTATTTGTTACTGTTAATATAAATTGAAATATTTGATGCGTACATTCAAAACAACAATATCTCAATCATCCTTATATCCGTGAGCGCTAAAGTCGTTTTTATTTTACTCATTACAAATGATCTCAATATTAAAACTATTTTATAACGCAAAAAGAACAAGTATTGAACAAATACTTTAATCATGCAGGCTTTTATAAGGAGTTTCATTCCGTATCATTTCAAGTCTGATAGTTATACGTGAAGTTATTATCGGTTCGGACTTAAATTCTACCACGCACATACATACATAAAATAAGTAGAGCTTAAGTTTATTTTACTAGGCTGTTCCGAACTGGTTCTAGTATCTTAGATGTACATACACGTGGAGGAATTTCCTCCAATACATGTATTTTCTCAGGATTGGTATATTGATCGCAGAATACGAGATAAGTTATAGAGACAAATTAAGCGATGTGTGAAATATAAATTGCTACTTGCTTGTTTTAACCATTGCCACATTTAGTTGATATTAATTTGTTTGTGTTTCATGAACTGGTGTGTGAGGGTCGGTGGTTGCACATGGCAGTTTCTTATCCGCCACGTATAGGTTCCTTAAGATAAAATAATAGAAACCATACTGTATTGTGATTTCTCCCATTTATCATAATTAATAACGTCTAAAAAAGCCATATTGTTTATACACAAGCAGAAGTTGAGCAAAAATACTGAACGAATAAATAGTACATAATATAAAAATATCTTGCAACCGTTTTATGTGCTAAATAAATTAAAAAAAAAAATCGACGTGAAAAAAGTTAACCGCAATCAACTTTAGTCGAGTTGATTGTCAGCAACTATTATTACTTTATCAAAGCAAACAAAGAGGAAGGTTTTACAGTTCAATTAACAGAAACAACACCGTGTATGAGGTAGTAAATAATTACACAAACACTTTATTGAAACGAAACGTTGACCCTGCGGGTGAAATTAAAACCGACAATTGTATAATTTATGCATCAACACGGGTCCCCCAGGCCCCCTGCGAGTCCCCTATTCGTCCCTTTAACCCGATGATAATTAAATGCCATGTCCATACTTCAGACAAAGTTCGAATAACTGGTCAGTTTTGCCCCACAGAAATTGAAGGGTTGCAAAGTACTTGGCAATTAAACTCGAAAAGCATAATTATTCCATTGTGTGTACGACTAATTTAGTTCAATTATTACTTTTCACATTATATCTACTTTGCAGTTTTGATAAAAAAAGCCATTTATAAATTTTCGTCAACGCTTTGTTCCATTTTCCTGCCCGCCATTTTCCTTTTCAACAATAGCATATATTTTTTTCTATATCATAAAAAATATATTCACAAAAGGTGTAGAATTGTGAATATTTTTGGAACACACGTTTTCATCTAAAATACTTTTCAATATTTTTATGCTTACATCTTAGTTAATACAGATTCAAAACAAAAAAGAAAATAAGTTTGTTTGTTTTTATATTTAACGAATCTATTGATATAGAAATTTCATACTGAATAGCCTGAAGATAAATCTATACTAATATTATAAATTCGAAAGTAACTCTGTCTGGTCCTATGTCTGTTTCTCTTTCATGGCTAAACCACTGAACCAAATTTTATAGAATTTGGTGTGAAGCAATCTTAAGCTATATACAATATAAGCTAATTTTTATGCCTAATAACGGGAGTATTTTTTATAAATTTTGAAACTTTGGGGTTTT
Source organism: Vanessa atalanta (assembly GCF_905147765.1). Classification (NCBI taxonomy): domain Eukaryota; kingdom Metazoa; phylum Arthropoda; class Insecta; order Lepidoptera; family Nymphalidae; genus Vanessa; species Vanessa atalanta. Next base: position 8,041,195 of record NC_061880.1, on the reverse strand, counting down.
CTCCCAAGGTGAACCAATTAATATGTTAGTGTTTTTTTTTAACAGATAACTGTAAAGTCATTTCAATTTAAATAGATAACTATATTTTTTACAACTATTGTATTGTATGGGCAGTGGTGACCACTTACCATCAGGTGGCTTATATGCTCGTCCGCCAAAATATGCCATAAAAAAATTTACACTGGCGCACTCATCCTTCAAAGCGGAACACAACATTACAAAGTATTGCTGCTTAACGGTATGAATATATGATAAATGGTTGGTTCCTACCCAGAGAGGCTTACATAAAACCAACCAAGTAAAATACAGTAATTTGTACCCAACAATTCAATCAATGCGAGTATTATATTTTACTACAATTTAATACACCAGCGCGATAAATAAGAGAGCTATACGAATGTTTTTAATTTTTTATTGTTATCTTCTTTACCTGTACAGTTTATTCCATTGAAACTACTGAGAGGATTCTGATTAAAATCGTGATGTTGGTATGTCGTAGATAATACAGAAAATGCTTAGAAGACCCCATAATACCGTTGATACTTCGACTGATCTCATCCTGGTCCATCCGGATTTACATGACTGAATAATTTTAAAAAATTTGGCTAATCATACACTACAAATACAAACGGATCAGTTTCCTTTACGTTCATAAGCCACTCATCCGATTACGATGAAACTTTGAAAAGTTGCTCTGCGTATGCACGAGAAGATACCTGAAAAAGAAAACAACAATCTTTATTCTACCCCTACGAAACCACGGTGGGAAGCTATTTAATAATATTAAAATATTGCTCAACTCTTACATAAACATCAAAGACACTACTCAAAATTAATTCACAAATATTACTTAAACAACAGTAACAGCCTGTAAATTTTCCACTGCTGGGCTAAGGCCTCCCCTCCCTTTGAGGAGATGGTCTGAGCATATTCAACCACGCTGCTCCTATGCGGGTTGGTGGATACATATGTGGTAGAATTTCGTTGAAAATTAAACACAAGCAGATTTCTTCACGATGTTTTCCTTCGCCACCGAGCACGATATGAATTATAAACACAAATTAAGCTATTGAAAATTCAGGTGTCATTCGGTGCTTGGGTTTGAACCCGCAATCATCGGTTAAGGTGCACGCGTTCTAACCACGGGGCCATCTCGGCTCCAATACAAATACTAGCTATCCGTCATGCATATGCATATCTGATATTACCCTTGGCAAACTCGTTACCCTATGCAATGTAATGGCTCGAAAATGAGACGTGGACTGCACCATGAATAATTTCGCCAGCATATTTCAAATGGGGGCATTAGAGTGATTTAGCCTTAAATGTCATTTCCATCGTCATAATATAGACGCAGAGTATAATTACACTTAAATAGCGGCATGCTATGAATATTTTATGTTCATTATTATTTTATGTAACTTCTTTCAGGAAATAATAATAAGTAATATAGATATTTCTATTATCGTGAACAAAACGAACGAACTAATCGAGAACGGTTTTTCCGACTTGCACTACAAGGACTCAAACATTTAAATAATTTAAAAAAAAGAAAGCCATAAAATATTTTAAAAATAGAATTATGGTTTTATGAAAGGAACTCAAAAAGGCAAAAGTCGGTTGAGAAAAAATTAGATTAAAAAAAGTTTTACCTAAATGGCGTATATCAAAAGCGTTCAATAGTGCAGCGTATGAGTAACGTCTCGTAAATTTTGAATTAACATGTACGAATACTTGACGTATTGGAACGACTTTAACAGCTCGTAACATTACTCATAACTCAAAACGATCAGCTAGGTGATTCTGAAACTCATATTTCGATTCCTCATGTGGATTTTTTAATGAAAACTATATTTGGTATTCAGAAACTCGAATTAAAGATATACTAGCGCCACTTTGTGAGATTGTAAGTATATTATATAAAAATATTATAATATTATAAATAAATATTTATAAACAAATATTTTTCAATTCAAGGTCGTATCGAAATGACTTCAGAAATGAAAACTGTTTATAATCCTAGCGTGGTTTTTGCAGAATCGCACTAAAGTACTGATGTACATTAAATATAAAATTACGTTAGCATGAATCTTTCGATCTATTTAACGCCAAAATTATCAATTTTAGTATTTGAATTCAATGACCAGCAATCATGTATTGTTGAAATTTGACTATAAATCAACTACACTACACTCCTACAGATTTACGAAGAGGTTTTATTACTTCAAATAAACATGTCTAAGTTTTTTTTTTTGATACATACACTTTTCTTTTAATATTTGCCGACAACCTCGATTCAAAGTAAGATCTCCATATTCACTAATAAGTGGATTCAGTTGTTAATGTACCATAAGATCAAAACAAGTTTCTTTATCTTATCTTTAAAAAAATTTAAGTCTTAGCCATCGCCATATTAGTTTAACGTAATAAAGATTGCGGGAAAATTCATTCGGCATTCCATTATTGGCAGATTTCTATTTTTATGCGTTCTTTTTTTAATTCAAACTAGGGAAGTAAAGTTAATATCCTACTTCTGGGCTAAAGTCCTAAAAAGAAATATTACTTTACAAAATGCATTTAGCATTCTTGCCACCATTCTACACAATCATGATTTACGAGTTTATAGTAACTATTTAATTTTAATAATTCTTATTTAATAAAAACAAAACTTTTATATAATTATAATTATAAATAAAACTACAGATTTGTTTGGGCATAATTATAAATAACTCTATTAAAAAATATACTCAGTACACAAATTTAAGTCTTAAAATATCGTACAAATCTTATATTTTATAGCCATATAAGTCGCGCCATCGTTAAACTATAATGATGACATAAAGGCGGATACACACGCAGTAAATTTTTCTAACGCTCGTTTTATGTCGGTTCACATTCCTAAGGCCATTATATTCAAACGGAAAAATTGTTGGATTCAGTTTAAAAATACATCACTAAAATTTATTGAAATAATTTCACGTTTCAAGACTTACTGTTACTTAAGTATTTTAAACTAGCCATATCAATTAGTTATATTTACTTTTATGGAAATACTAATCAATATTTGGATTTAGTATTTGTTGTTTTCTAGACATGATATACATAAATTTAATTGTACTTTAATGACATACTCTGTAATTAAAATTACTGAGTTGCTTGACGGTTCTTCTCAGTAGAATCTACTTTCCAAACCGCTAGTTTTACATTTAATTCTACACTGTAACATGACGATTCAAAAGTATTTTTATGAGCCTACTTGAATAAAGATTATTTTGATTTTGAGCAAGTAAACGACCATTCATGTAGCTATTTTACTTTTAAGCAGTATTTATGACATTGTTTGGATGCTCGCATCTAACGTACATATTGTAAAGTTAAGTTAAACAGTGTGCCTGCTTTTTATTGCCCGATGGCAATTTAAATTTTGGGATTGCAAATTGATTTCAAAAAGTTTGCCTTGACCTCTATGACGACTCCTTATTGACTGGGAGTTTGTCTATGTACAGTAGTATTCCTTGGTCTCATTTATCTTTGTGGGAGTTTTCTCTGGATTTCTCAGGTAGTCTGGATGATACTTGGACAAACGTCCATAACGTGGTTATTTCTATTATGGATCGCCATTTAGAGATTGTAATCCAGAATCTTGAAGAAAATGTTTTAAAAGTAACCGTGATTTTTATTAACATTCACTCCTAATAAAAATATCGGTCTAAATATATAAATAAAAGTATTTTATTACGTCAAAGTGCTGTCTGAGTCGATAAAAAGGTTAATTCCCAAAAGAAAGGTTAAAAGAAATACGTCGATTCGCACTAACTGCTAAACTGCTAAACACGTTCTATAAAATACCAGAATGAACGAACTGTTTAGACATCTCATATAATGAGGCTTAGAAAAGGTTATTATTTATTTAATGATTTTCACTCCAAGCGTTTTTTGTGAATGAAAATATTTCTCATATGATATTATCGTTATCTTATATTAGGCTTATAGTATTTTGTGATACGTTTACAAAATACGCAATCTAGTTATGGCCTACTGTTTTATCCGCCATATTGGTTAAACTTTATGGTTAATATTCTACTCCTAGGCGTTCAACATGCGGAATCTTGCAAAGCAAAGTTAATAAAAAATATATTAATTTATTTTTTTAGGGAATCAGTTTTGAACAAATCATTAAACATCATTGTTTTGTTAGTGTACGTGAAAGTTTGGAACATTTTTTTTTTAACTTTCGTACTGTCATCCTTTTTCTGAGGTTTAAGACATTTTTTTAAAGGCTCACTCTTACCTTATACATAATGATTGAAATTGGATTATTTTCTGCCTAATTAGTGCATTCAAATATACAAACCCTCCAGCTTCAGAAAACAGTTGTAAATTAGTGTGTTTATCCGTGTAACATATTGATTTTTTCACAAAACATCCGACCGAGTTTCCCAAAATTATTTCTTAACGAGCACCTAGAAGCCAACAGAAACACTTGCCAAATAGGTTCAGAGGCGCAGTTGTATTTATACTGTAGTTCAATAGATTTCGCTTTGTTAGTAAGAAATTTTGAAACCTATAAAATTACATCAAAAATCTTAAATTTATGAGGACTCAATTAGTCAAAGTTATAACGTATCAAATCGTGACTTTAACTGGCGTTACTTGTTCAGGATTACGATCAAAATTTTCTTTACTTCTAGACTCATATTTTTTATAAAAATGAATCTTTTTTCATAAGTCAATTTTTATTATAACGAATTTTAAAAAATTGTGAAGTTAGCACTGCCGCGTATAGAAAAGCAAGTGACTTGTGTCAGATTACCATCTCTTATAAGTGCGGGAATAAAAATATACATGTGTTTGTAAGTACTATTAAATCTCCTATGGACCTGGATATTCTCCATTGCAAATGGCCAATTACCGAAAACAATCTGGAGGACAGCACCCAGCCAAGAATATACATCTTAGTTCCGACAGTTGGTGACGAAATAACCAATATCTACTTACCTCTGGCAATTAACATTTACCATAAGAAGTATGTTAAGAAATTCTCTATTTCTTTTATGCAAATGTAGATTATATAAAAATACTATGAATTTCTTATATTAACGTGGAAAATCCATATTAAAATAAATTATGAACCTAACGTTGAACAGAGACATTTAATTTATTTAAAATAAGTAAAATAATTTTATATAGAAGACATTGGCGATAAAATCAAATACTTTATATCATCAAATAAACTTGCAAATGTATTTTAAACTCTCAAGAGAGTTCTACAAAAACATCGACTGATACCGAACTTGGAAAGGACTTGCCAGTAAAGGTTCCATTCAAATAAACTTTCATATTATACTATTGCTTAAATTATGCTATCATTTAATCAATTTGTGCCCCATTATATTAAATTAAGTAAATATAACGAATTGACCGTTATAATCTATGTACTAATAATTTTCGAATAGGCCCGCCCTCAAAGCATTCATAGGTTTTTGGTATAAAGAAGTTCCTGTCTCGGGGTTCAAGTTTTCTTCATTTGATGAAATTTGTTATTTCATCAAATTCAGTTCAGTGGTTTAGCCGTGGAAGCATAACAGACAGACAGAGTTACTATCGCATTTATAATATTAGTATAAATGAACGTAAATTATAAAGGGAGCAAATTGATTCATTAAATTTTCGTCAATTAGTTTATTCGGTATAAATGTGGTAATTATGGAATCTAAATCCACTATTTAATAACGATATCATATAAGAGATTTTTATTGAATTTATAAATAATTAACGCTTACAATAATGAGACATATTTATTACATTAATAATGTTTTATTTATGTTATTTACACATATCTTTTTGATAGTAAATTCTGTACAAAGTCAGTATTCCATACATTCAAAATGAAATAGTTTAGAAATAAACCATAGCAAAAATCATATCTCTAGCAGATGCCATCAATTACCTAATTGCAAAGCCGATTGTTAAACTGCCATTTATATAGAACGGTATATAGTCGCTCATAAAAGAAAGTGGTCAAACAGTTTCCTATTAACCGTTCGTAACTCTTCGGTCGCTAATTGAGGCGTGTCTGGTCATTTGTTCTGAAGTTTCGGAGGTCAACGCTTGTTAGCTGGAATTCGGAAATCCAAATGCTAACGACAACCAATTTGTGGGTTGAAAAGACCTCGGCAAGTTGTGGTTACTATAACTCGTGAAAGGGTTGATTAGTTATTTTTTACATGTGTGGTGTTAAACCCAACTGTTATGCGTTAAAGTTATTATTTTACACAATAAATGTTTCTTAATAATAATTTTAGAGACTAGCCTGGTTCATAAACCATGTGTCTCTCTTTGTGTACTCTTATTCCTATACTATCAACTAGTTTCGTTAAATTGTATATACCTATAGACGTTAAAATATTTCACAGTACATTATATAGATTGAATAAACAGCCTTAAAATTTTACCGGAGGTAGGCAATTTCGGATATAATTTCATATTTCACCTGCAATTTCACAGCGGCGCGTCACGATGACGTGCGCGGTAACTCAATATGGCGGCAAGCGAAGCGTCATGGCCGCGGGCGCGTCATAACCTCAAAATCGCATTAGCGTGTATAGATTACCGGAAAATTAAACCTTCGCTGTGGCGATGGGTGCCTGGTACATGTCTGTCTTGCGTATACAGTAAGATATTATTTACTTTATTTATTTTAAAGATTAAAAGTTTTTGCGTGAAGTGAGAATTTAAATAATATCTCAATCTTTTTTCAAAAGTTATTTGTTTTTTTTTTTTTTTATCAAGGAATTATCTTTAGTAGTAGTAGTATTCAATTAAAAAATTTGAAGTGTTATAACACTAAGGTTTATCACGCGCATCGTAAACTACTTAAAGCCTTATCTTTTATACCTAATTTTATTTTTTATTATGAGACTTCTAGAATACAGACAGCATCGGTTTATGCGCTGGCATTTGTGCATAGTAGAATTTCTTCCACAGATGGCTGGTCTTTCAAATTACATACACTGGGACAAATTTAGTATATATTCCTTTTGCTTCGCATTGGTAATATTAAAGTTAAATATAAATTTAAAGTATAAAAATATAACAAATATTTTAATATTACCAGAAGACATTCCGTTTAATATAATATTACATTGGATTTCAAATATTTTAAAATCGATTTTTATAAAAAAGTATTTTATTATGATATGATAATTAGAACCTATTATTTGACCTCACTATATGTATATGTTCTTGAGTAATCAAAAAGTTCATAATGATATATTAAAGTATCCAAATAAATTATAACGATGTATGCTATTCCTTCAAAATGCACCCTAGATGTTCTACGTCTGGCAAAAATTTAAAGTGTCCATAAATTTAACGAAATCGCAAGAGAACGTATTCGCTTAGACACAGAGTTTAAGAGTTATGGATATTGAATACCGTAAAACGTTTGTTTGACCCTTACTTAAATATTTTATGGTGCATTTTTTTTTATAAATAAAATGCACACATATGTTTATTTATTACAATTCAACCCATTTTACTGTAAACTAAAGAAATTACAACTTTTAAAGTTTACAATTTAATTAACTTTTTAGAGACTTACTAATATCAACTTTAAAGGGTCTCATTTAATGTATCCGTTCAGAACTAACTGAAATTACTGAGCATGACAGGAAAATTATTTAAACTCGCCCACTCAAAAGTTTTAATTAGCGGTTCTCGAAAACATCTGAAAAGATTAAGAAAACATGCGAAATGTTTCTTTAAATTTTGGGACGAAATCAGACAACGATGACAGTTACAGGCTTTATCGTTAGACATGAGATGATAAATATTATTTATTGCACGCTAAGTTGTTTTTTAAAGCTTCTTGTATTTAATACATAAAAGTTAAGTAAGATTTGTTTTTCTTGTTGTTTTATGGTATCTACATAACAGTTTTACACCGACTAACATTAGTATTTAAGATAATTCTTACTAACACTATATGGGCTTGTCCGGAAATAAAGGATTATTATTTTTATCATAACAAAGCGTTAGCTAGAAAAGGTTCCATCTTTATTATTTATATTTATAATAATACTGTCAAATGCCATCGATATGCAGTCACAAGAATCTTCTTAAAAATATTATATTTCAATTTTATCACGACATTACCAAGAGATGACCGCATTCATTATATTTAAAAATCGTTCAAATACTAGGAAATTATTCCCAGCTCATTAATGAGCTGATGCGTTGCTCATTGACTCCATTGTAAAGACAATACAACTGAACAATGAGAAGTATTTGAACACGAGTAATTGTATTGGGTACGTCACCTAAATAATTTGCCAGATCGTTATAATTTGCCCATTGTACATACTGTGTTCATGCGTGCTCACAATTCAATACACTAAGCGGTTGAGTTTATGTTAAAGTGATTCCTTTGATTTTCTAAAAAATGTTGTTGTTCAAATTAATATCGACAGTAGCTTAACAAGCTAGATGATGACAATTTTTCGAACATTAATCTTAATTGTTTTAGGCATCCTAACACCTACACCTAAGATAAGCACACTGTACCTACAATTTAATATTCACCTTAACCTTACGTCAAAGTTCATATGCATGAAATTAAAAATAGAAGATCGAACCGAGCGTTCCTTAAAAAGTTGGCATAAAAGAGTCGACGGGTCAGAAATTCGTTTTCGCCACGTCAGCGGATTTCGTCAACGGTAATCCAATATGATCTGCAAAACGGCAGCATACGGACTTGGTGAGTGGTCCATGTGGATAATAAATAACCCTAGTATTTCGATCCAATATTTTTATAGATATTCGTTGCGAATTATTTATGGTTTCATATTTAAATGGCATTTATTCGGATGTAGACTTAAAATTTACTGGATAACATTATTTGAACGTTTGCCTAGCATTTATATTATATTTTATACATAATTTAATTGACATTGATTTTTATAAAGTTTATAAGATTGTTTTAAAAAATTAAAAATTATCTTCATATTTTTTTCTATTTTCTATTAATCGTGTTTATTTAATATTAGCAGTGGAACTATTTAAATACCATAACAAAATATATCTTTAATTGTTATAAATTAAATTACAATAGTATGTATACAAAAACATATTTAGTGAGGTAGGTAATTGTTAGGTGTAGCGCAGTGGAACCTGGTTATACACATTTGGGTGACATGGGTAGAAAAAAGCAGTTACATTATGTTTACCCAATGATCAATATTAACAATTTTGACCATTTAAATTATTTTAGGTTTTAAACCTCTGTAATACAATTTACTTCTTAGATAAATATAGACAGAGTCATAGACAGAAGTAAAAGGGGAAATAAAAAAACGTTGGTCTAGTTTTATGGCAACATTTTAAAAATATATACAAAAACCTTGTTCGAGACTAAAACAAGACAAGACATCTGGGGCATTTTATTTTATAAGGATTTAATACCCCTGCATTTTAATAACATACAATTAAATCTAGACTAGGTCAGTTATCTAGAATTTAATAAATATGCTTATTTATTGTGATTATAAATTGAAAATATTTCGCAACGATATTTGTTAAATTGTACCAAGGAAAGAAAGGGACTATAAAATTCGCCGTGTTCTGCAAGATGTCGTTATGACATACACGAAGTGTTTTATTAAAATGTTAACTTATTACAAAACTGAGGAGTAACTTGTGGACGAATAGTTTGCATTTCTAACGGAAAAGATAACTCGACCAAATTGTGCAGAATTTTATTTATTAGAAGACGAACACTATATTATCTTATATATTAATAGCGTAAGCCGATTTTTGTCCCAATGATTATGGGATGATGGCTGCATATAAAAAATCGGTTATAGTATCATTTTGAAGAGTTCCAGCCGTAGATGTGCAGAAAATTAAAGAGGATTCTTGATTGTAATTTATTATTTTTTTACGATTTAACAAGAATTAATTTCAGCGAGCGGAAAATGTTACTGGCCGACTAGAGAGCGGTACTACGACTGTATAAGAAAAATAAATTAAATGTTAACATACTATTTGATATTAAAAAAATAATTTAAAAGAAAAGAATTTCATTATTTTGGCGCCAAATGTAGATGAGTGACTCGGAGTTTACATTGAAATGAAATCAAAAAAACCTGTTAGGTTTCGAAATTCCTAAAATATCTTTTGAATAAACGCAAAGTTTCCTAAAATTCTATACATTCATTTAAACATATCTAATACCCGTATACTTTCTTATTTAAAGAGGCGATGTAGTGTTACTAGATATAATAAAAAGTGAAACTATAGAATTGCTGTACTTCTGAAAGCGACTTAAAAAGTTATAATTATCCTCTTGGTTTCTTAATTACATATGAAAAACATAAAATTATTTCCTTTCCTCCTCTCTTGATAGAATTGACAGATTTAATTATGACAGTAGAATGACATGATTATTAAAATCCATCAGCTCGACCTGACATCTATTTTCCTATCTAAAACCTTTTTTCAATTTTATCACATAAAATTATGAGCATAGATTAAAAGACGATGTCAATGTGGCATACAAAACTCCTTCGATGTATCCTTACAAAACAAAACTTATGCGTTATTAATAACTTTGATGTAAACATTAACAAACGTTGCGTAAATACACTTACTATGAAGTCAATTTCAGTAATTGATCGTGGGTTCGTTTACTTTGTGAGTGGCTTGACCAATAACAACCATTAAATATATAAAGCTACCGAAGCAACTTACCTCGATTATGAAATATTCTATCAATCAATCAAAATATAAATTATTCAAGAAGGCTCTTACACTCTTGAGTAATATTTTTAATTTAATAATACCGCCCGCTTGGAACGTACATTTATCCCAAACGAATCGAAAATAAAGTAAATAGTTTTTCTTTTTCATCGATGATTATAAATTAGAAGGATCGAATATCATCACTAGTTCATTTATAAGAACTTATGTATGGCATTGTTTAATACTAACAGCAAAATTAAGACTTTTATATTTTTATTTACTTATTTATCACGTGGCATATAACTGTATACCCAGTGTACAACCGAGTTGATATCAATTATTATTAGTGCTATCTCGGATTGAAAGTTGAGAAAAATTTACAAGTTATGATGATAAACCGCTTCGTTACGTAACGCGTTACGGCGCCAGGCCGTCTGTATTCCCTTTCTCTTACGCATACGACAGTGGTAGGCAGGTGTCTCCTCTCTCGCTCAAATCGACAGCGCTAGCCGTTATTCGGACAATTTAATGAATTACTTCTGTCGGGCGTCCCGAGACGCACAGGATTTTATACTTTTGGAATATAGGCAGGCGTGCGGTCAAATGGACCACCTGATGGCAAATAAACACTGTAAGAAATATTAACCATTCCTTACCAATACACCACCAATTTGGGTACTAAGATGTTATGTCTCTTGTAATTGTAGTTACACTGCTCCACTCATTCTTCAAACCGGAACATAACAAGCATTTCCGTTAAGCGGTTGAATAACTGGTGAGTTGGTAGTGCCTTCCCAAACTGGTTTGCTGAAAGTCCACCAAGATACCTGCTAGAGTTAGATTGAATGTGAATAATTATTAAGTACAACAAAATTAATTCGTCGTAGCTTATTAATTACCAAAAACTTCTTTTGTGTAAAATATAGTCCAATCAAGATAGTATATTCAACACTCTTGTCACCCGCTTTATTATTTTATTAAATAGATTTTCAAAGGTTTTTGATAATTTGTTTAAAGTAAAGTAACGATTATACAATATACCATATGAACATCGAAATTTAACAAAAATACAGCTTAGAAGTATATATATGTATATATTTTAAATCTTGTACCGCCACGTGGCAACGCGGAAATCCCTAAGGTTTCATTACAAACGAATAAATAATTAAGGATCGCATAGAATGCGAAGAAGCATTCAGTTTTATATATTCAATATTTTTATACGCGTATGTAGAGTGTGTTTCGAGAAAAACATTTCGTCAAACGAATAATCCAACGCATCAAATCCTTTTAAAATAATTAAAACAAACATGTACATATCTGAATGTTTTATAAAAGGTAAATATTTTCAAATCTAAACTAAAATTTAAACCAAATTGCATAAACAAACAATTTCACAACATTTTGAGTTGGATTGATTGTTGTAACTCATTCAAAATAATTGGTCATCCATTATTGGTACAAACGTGTGTTTATTGAACATCGCGATTTTTGTACCGATATTTTACACGTAGGTTGGCTAACTGTTTTATTTTTTCAGGATAGACTTGTACTCATTTTTTTACCCTCGACGTAATGAGAAGGGTACTATGAGATTAACATTGGTTATTTATATGTTTGGATAGACGATAGATGTTAAAGCTGAGCGTCAACGCATCGAAAAAATAGTGGCCAATAGTTGGCCAACATTTGACCAGTTGGCAAGTATAACTTTATTATATTTTCCTTTTTCAGTAATATATTTATAATGTATTTATTATTCGGTTAATTAAATTAGTTTTTACTTATTTTATTAGCCTTCCTTTCTCAAGATTTTTAATGCTAAATAAATAATTTGTACGGATTTATATAAAAAAAATAGTATCATTTTTATTTATATTGCAAGCATTTATTGAATTTTAATTTTGTTGTTGGTACGCCAAGGTTTTTGACATAGTACCGTCACCGTATACCAGGTTAATGATAATATATAAAATAACTTGTCAATACATACAAATAACGTCCTCGTAGCTATGATACAAAATATAAATACGAAAATGTATTCGTTATAATGACTCATGGTAAGCTCACATGTACGCGATCCTATATAAAACATTGACGAATTTATCGCCGCTGTACATCGAGTTTAATTAAAACGCCCATCCAGAAAATTATCCACGCCATAACTAAATTGTAAGGCTTAAAGGAACTATGGGTATAATTGTTTGGTAAATAAAAATGTTTTATCGGTCTATTTTTAATTCAAATTCTATACATCGAAAATTGAAAATTTTGTCTCTGAAATTGTGTAAAGGATAAAAAGACCTCTCCGCCGCCATAGCAACTACGGCAGTTGATAAAAGGAAAATTTATATTTTATATTTAAACAGAACTGTCATTGATTTCTCTCGATTTTCGATGCGAATCGAAGATTCCTCCAGTCTTACATGGTTTCATCCTACATGTTAAAGTTAGTTCTTGCTTATTATTTATGAATGGGTTATGTAAGGTTAGACAATTTTTTTTCTTCGCTGATTTTCAAATTAAGACTGGAGACAAAAGAGTTATAAAATAGGTTTTTGTATTTTTTTCGTCTTAGTCGGAATTAAATTAAGGCGCCAGACACATCTTTGCCATTTTTTAATTTTTTTATTTACAGTAACCTCATACGCCTTAAAATGCTTGGAATACATAATGTATTGTTATTTAAATTTAATACAAAATATTTAGTAAGCACATTAAACACACAACGTTGCCGTACACGTAATCAGGCGAAAAATAAAAATGTTGAAAACATCACGACTAAACGTAATGGAGTACAAAAAATATTTTCATAATTTCACATTTTCAAGGAAAACGACTAAAAAGTGGTCTGTTTTAGCCGTTAAAATGTTATCTTACAGTCAGCCATCGTGCATGACGCTATTTAACTCAACTGCCGTGTTTATTATTTTCAAAAAAGTTTACAGTTTTATTATAAATATTTTGATGTTCAAACATACACCTTATTACATACTACTTATTTCCGTACCACGCGAACTAGAAGCACTTAATGTAAATCAAACTTTCAAAGAACAACTAAACTAAAAATCGAATTACTTTTTTTGTTAAGTATGTTTTTATTTCAGTTTTTTATAATATTGCAACAATGTGCTCAGTAACAAGTTGCATAAAACCATAATATGTTCAGTGCTATCAAAGATCTCACTTTGCAAAATATAGATACATATTTACTAACCATAAATAAAGTTCGAAGTGCATAGTCATTTACTTTACTAAGTAATTGCTTCATTGTACAACATCCCAACAGTATAGTCTTCAAATTTATGAGTTTCGAGGAACAAATAGCATGTTATTAGTGAAGAAATTTTCACTTGTAAATTAATCCATGATAGCATTTTAACTACCTAAAATGAATATAAATATTGATAATCATTATAACTCGCTTTAAAATTAATTTTAAATAATAAATAAACTAACAAAGATATCGCAAATGTCAAATAAAAATTGTATAGGTTTTTGTGATGTTATACTTTTTAGTCACGTGACTTATATGACAAAAACGAAGTACTGAAATTATCAATACAAATATTATAAATGCAAAAGTGACTCCGTCTGTCCTTCCGTTTGTTACGCCTTCACGGTCATACAACTAAATCGAATTTGATGAAATTTCGAATGAAGCGAGCTTGAACACCAAGGAAGAACATATATTTTACACATAAAACCTACAACCGACCCTCCTAACTCGCGAATGAAGAGGCGAGCGAAAACTAATAAAAATATTAATAATAATCGTCATCTATTTTATAATATAAAAATCACCCTTAAGCTGTTAAATCTTCTTCTTCAAGTAATCCTTTCTTTTCTTCTTCTGAGTCAGGACGAACGTCACTCAGAGCCCGAGATGGCTCAAACTTCAAGGGTGAGTCCAGTACTCGCCCCCATGCCCGCTGACGCTGTAAAGACTAGTAGGACCAACAGCAAATAACAAACAGACACAAAAAAAACTTCCTAACTATTATACCGTTAACAACTCAGGAGAAATCGTAGTCTGTTAAATTATGTGAATAATTTACTCACCGTTCAAAGTTTGGTTAATTGTGAAGTGTGCAAGTGTGTCAATTTTTATAATCATTATCAGAAAGTAATCTGTTATTTTGTTTCCCTAATTGATTATTAATATTTCGTTTTAATTAAAATCATAAAGTTAATATCAAACCAAATATTTTGTTTTCTTAATCGATTAACACTTCTGATCCTAACAATATTAGATCCTGATTAAATTTGTAACTATAGTCAAGTAGTTACCTTATTACTCAGCAATGACACTTCTTAGCTTCCAAGGAACTCGTTGTCAAACTTGTTCTAATATTTGATACGAACTAGGACGAAATTCTTGATCGTCAAACTTCCAAAATTTATGCATCAGCAAGGAAACAGCTTTGTGAAATATATAAGAATTATCAGAAACAAATTCCAATTTTAACTTTAAATATCGTATATACTTTAAAGTCATAAGTAGGCTACCTAGACAGTATAACCTACTTTTAAAAAGTCAAAAAATTGATGTTGATATTTTTTCGGACAGATTGCCAAAATATAAAAGCAGGATTGTAGCAAACTTTAAGATCACTATGTTCTTAAATATCGATCACGTTTATATTATATCGTTTACGTTTTGTATTAGGGTGTGTGGCTGTTGTTGCAATGTTGTTACAAAATCTTTGTTACCTATAAAAAAGTTACATTTTTTTTTTTAATTTTTTAATTGTTTAGTAATTAGTTGGTAATTTGTAATTGTCTTGTCTTTTGTCATTTGCATTTTTACATTGTATTATTATTGTTAGTATTTTTTCCCCCTTTTGTATAGCATAGAAGAAAAAAAGTTGTGTTAGGTTAATAGATAAAACTGTCCTTTTCCATGCCGTGATAACTTTTAATTGAAACAACACTTAGCTAAAAAACAAAAAATAGTCTCCTCGAATTAATATCACTTAACAATTCTATTTGGTAAAGGACACACTTTAAATGCATATGTGTAAATTACGCTGGCCTAGACCAATACACGTAGCGACTGTCCATGTCTTAATATGATATATGGCTTAATATTATTGTAAAGACATATTATGTGTTCGATATCTCACGCGATAATAAAACTTATTCGTACTTTACATTTACGAAAAAAAACTTTTTCGGAACCTATACCATACATCGTAATTATTCTTATACAGTCAAGTTTATTTTTATGAGTACTAATATAGGTGCTATCTAGATATTTAAACCTATTCAACGGCATATATTCTTAAATTTTTAAACGAACAAGCTAAAAATGCCGATTAAACTAATTGATTCCCTTGATACGTTGTACCGCGATACAGTTCCTAAGCGGCCTAGTGAACTCAACCACAAACGATCAGCCACCGGTTGATTTGCTGGTCAATGCTAAGTTACTAATGCCTAATGTAATGCCAACAATCAAACTGTATAAAGAAAGATTAATTTAAGTGCTTGTGTTTAAAAAAATGACGTAAGATTATAAATCTACTTAAATTTATTCCATTTTATAAAAAGCTCTTAATCTTAACAATTGTTAGTTAAACAACATTGTAATATTTGTAGTAATGTGATTAATGAAACACAGTTTAAATATTTACCATTTATTAAAAAAAAAGTGATGAATTTAAATAAATGCCAGAATTTTAAATGAAGATTGCGGGTTAAAATTTTAACCTCGAGAAAATGAAAACTAAATGGAGTTTTCTCATGCTCGACGGCGAAAGGAAACATCGTTACGAAAAATCAATTTCTCGGATGAAAATCTACCTCATTCGTATCCCCGTATTGAACCAGCGTGGTGAATCTCAAAACCATTTCCTAAAACAGAGCCTTTAGTCTAGCACTAGACATTGACAGACATTAGCCTGTTAAGCTAAAGCTTGTTCGTAAGATTGTATGTACCACGTGAAAGGGTCTAAAAAACTATTCCTTGTAATTTATACATTATATTTATAAAAAATGATATGAGCTGTTTTATTAATTATTCTCGTTGGTTTGTTCTCTTCAGCAACATAGCCACAAATATATGATTATTTTTACCTGCAGACCATTTATGGATTGAGAAGTAACATAAGCTACTAGAAAAATACACGATAATTATATATTACCTTCATGCTAAAACATGTGCGAACCTGGAGTGGGTCACCTGGTGGTAAGTGGTCACCACTGTCCTGAAGCATTAGCGCCGTATGAAATTGTAACCATTTCTTATAAGACCAATATGCCACCCTAGGAACTGAGATGTTCCATCCCTGGTGCTAGTAGTTACACTTGACTAAGTGAGTCAGTCAGCCAAGAGCAGTCAAACCAGATCACAACAATACATATAATAGAATATATGACGGTGGTGGTAGGTACCACACCTACCCAGAAGAGCCAGTAAAGAGCCCAGTGAGATCAAAACATAGCCAACATTTGAATCGATTCCTCATAGCGATGTTGAGTATGTATTTAAACACACGGTATATGAGTGAGCCAAATCTCTGGAAGTGTGTTATGATAACATTTAATGTCTTATATTCATAATAACATAATAATACTAAGCTGTGTTTTGGTATTATAATAATATAATTATATAATATAATAAAATAATATAATTATTGGACTTGGTTTGGTGTATAAATTAGTTTCAATGCGGGTCATAGTTGTATGTGCATAACACTTTTTTTTTCCTAGAAACATTTTCAGCACACATTGTAATTAGCCACAAGCCGCTTTGCTTGGCGTAAAATATACCTAAAGTAGCTAATCCGGCCGCTTCACTGAGCGTAAAATATAGCTTAAGTACATAAGGAGATGTACGAAACGTGTTTGATACGCTTTTTTGTAAATGGGGCTGAAACTTTTCTAATTTTAAACCAAACCATACGTGTTTTAAATATATGTAGGTATAACACATTTGATATACCTTCACCCTTTTCTATGAAATGAAACCTTGGCCATGGATTTTCGTAAATCTATATTAAGTTACATATTACTCTTCTATAAATAAATAATATTGGACCTATGTTACAGAGGCTTGTAATCGTTCATTGTAAAATCAACAAAATATTCGTTAGTTTTCCAATCAACGAGTATCAACCTACAAGTATTAAGCATATAATTACTTATTAATCACGAAAATTTATCATCCAAAATGATGTGACTTCAAACTAAAAACAAGCTGACATCATTTCTTTTGGGATTTACGTAATTTGGCTCTTATGTAAATTGGATTCAGAGATATAAAAAAAAAGCTTTTTGAAAACCTTTCCCTAGGAGTTTTTTAGGGTAAAAATATTAAACATTTCGAGTATTTTCTCTCATGGTATATTTAAAATTCAAAATAAGTAATATACGTATATCACAGTAAACCGATAAGTTCCATTGGAAACTATTTTCGAAACTGTACTACGAAGTCACGTAGATAGATCGAAACGCCAGTAACCTCAAGAACTTTCGTCCCGGCAATAAATCCAGCCGTCTCCCGGGAGCCCTGGACCTTATCCTAAACCTAACCGAGCATCTGGACAATGGTTATTGCTTTCTACTTACATGCTCTTGTTTACTTGTTTATTTTTATAGTAACCAATGAAATGTGGTATGGGAGTTTTTAAAGCGTCGAAGAGAAAATTGATTTTATAAACATAATACTGCGTTATATTTAATATATATTTGATATTACTTCTTTTTTAAGGTTTGATTTTTAAAGTCGGAGTTTTATTTGCAATATATTAAATTGTTATATTTTAGGAAGTTAATTGTAGTATTTTCAGGCTATCTTTTGGGTCAGTTGAGTTTCCTACGTGGTCGCTACATGGATGAGCTTGTCAAAATATATTTTATTAACTCTTGCGATACCCATAAGCTGACATAGATACTATTCTGCTGTGCCTGGTCTTGAGAAAATAATAGATTGTTATCATGTTCCACAGTTATGTCGTACCCTTAGTAACGATGAAAGTTTTAGAACACTTACTAAATAGCTGTCTTAATCTGATTGTACAATATACTTATTACCAGCGACTCGCCCCGTCTTTATATACGTTCACATCTTTTTGTCATTAGACAATACAAACTGCTACATATGTTCTGCATTTTAAATCTATAGTATCTGCATAAATTTTCATTTAAATTACATACTATTAAGAAGCGTGTTGATCTATTCTATCAATGTATTTAAGGGGATACTTAATTGGATAATAATGAATGCTGTATCGCTTCGTAAATAAGCCATTATTTCTCGTAAAAGTAAATTGTTATTGTGGGTTATCCTTAAGACATATACCATTGCAGATTGTTTTTAGACTGTTTAAGGGGTACAATACTGTAGTACATTACTTTGACCTATCTCGTATGGTTCAGCCAGCGTTTGCAATGTAAGCGTAAAAAATGTGTTTATTTGCAACATGACATTAGTCCATTAGTTAGTATCCATGTATTATATCCATGCACAAAAACGTTCCTCTTGAATCACTCTATATATTAAAAATCCGTTGGGTGATTTTAAAAATCTAAGAATACACAAGGACAGACAGAGAGCGGGAAGCGACTTTATTTTATACTATGTAATGAGAAAGGCGGCTCAAAATGATTTGCCTTTTGTTTTGTTGCATAAAAATCCAACAATATATATTAAATAAATCTATTACATATTTATGAGAGCTTTGGTATACAATCCGCACTAATATTATAAATGCGAAAGGAACTCTCTGTCTGTTACCTCGTCACGCTTACACCGCTGAACCGATTGAGATAAAGAATGGAGATCGTTTGACTACCAAGAAAGGACTCAGGTTAGTTCTAATTTCGAAAATTATCCCTTAAGGATGTGACAAGGAAGATAGAAGTTTTTATGGGAAATTAATCATTTTTTAAACAGGCAATACACAATTCATCACATTTTAACTTTTTAAATAATGTTTTGTACACTACTAATATTATAAATGTAAAAGTAATTCTGTCAGTCTGTTAGGCTTTCATGGCTTAGTCACTGAACAGATTTTGATGAAATTTAGTACGTACTAAGCTTAAGCCCAGAGCAAGGGTATAGAATACTTATTTTAATACAGAGGTGTGACGATTTGTTTGCTATACATTTTTATAAAAAGCTGTTGGTGAAGCTAGTAAACACACGTACCGTGAAATAATACTATAAGTAATACTAAACTTTTAACATAATGTGTTTATTCGTAATATATCCGCATGGCTCCCATATATCCCTTGTACTTCCTTAGTGTATTCCGCATGCTTCCATCTTATATCATATCTCGCGTGTGGTGTGCACTGTTTATATATTAGACAATATTTTTTGTAAAAAAATTGTTTACATCATTCACTATAGGGTATAATTTAACCTTATACCAAAAAACTGCTCTATCAAAAAGCAAATGTTTTTATATAATTCCGCTTTTGTGGGTAAACCACTTTCGTTTTGCGACACAACAAAGTTATTTTTTACGCAACAAACGAATATTTTAGGTAGAAATCTCATTCGAGTAACTTTGATGAAAAAAGTACCTAAAAATGATTTGATTCTGGTTCAATTTATATTTGCGCAACTTATTTATAACACGATTTTATTAACTTGACCTATATGTCACAATGAATACAATGAAATCTTACAATTTCAATTTCCTTCATTCCGGACTTCACGTGAAATCGGAACGGATGATGTATTGTCATCTCTCTTTTTTCTATGAGCATGGAAAGATAATAATAGTATTTAAGTAACGTGTACAGTTTAAGTGAACAGAATTTAGGCATGAGTCAGATAAACAAATTGTATTGTACCTATTTATTGTAAATAGAGGTTGATAGTGTACAGCCTATTAAAATCGAATGTGTAGCGATAAACAAACTTTAAATTTACATATTTTATAGATTAACTAATAGCTCTGCTATAATATGCACAACAAAAACATCTTACTTAATAATATATGACAATTATTCCACTTTAATAATATATTATGTAGGCTATAATTTATTATTTTTTTATTTTATGTTTTTCTTATTCAATTATATATAATTAAATAATAACGACATATTTATTGAAGGGTAATCTTTTTTAGTTGCGTTAGGTGCAATTTGGTATAGGAAAATCTTATAGATTCGCGTCACTGACATGATCATTACAGCGCATGCGCGGCGGTCGTTTGCTATGCGCGTTAGACGCTTTTTGGGTGATTGAAATATCGTGTGCTTGCGTCTCCGACATGCTTTATTCTGTAGCTATACATCTGACGTATTATGCAACATTAATGCTGCAATATCTTGTATCATCGTTTGATTTGAATTATTTAACTGTAGTACAATAGTGATTTCTAAATAAATATACTAGTACTTTTAAGGTGAAAAATAAAGAAAATAATCTTCGTATTTATTTTGACATTTGAAAATTGCATATTATTTATTTTCTAATATTTTAACCGTGACGTGACTTGAGTATTTCAAATAGACGTTTTCTTACTAACATAGCAAAACAGATTTCTAGTTGTATTTTTATCATGGATTTTGAAATTAAAAATTTTATAAAATCCAATAATAATTTAAGATTATTGTGTTAAAGCTTAAAATATGATTATTAATGCTAAACTGTAGTTTACACATGGTTAGGTTAGGTTTAGGTTAGGTACCCCGAGAACCCCCTCTAGTTGTTGGAGGCCCGCATAGGCGACCATCGGGGCGTCACGGTAGCATGCGCAAGCGATCCCGTGGCGCCCGCCGAAAGACGGAGAGGGTACCGCTGGTTTTTTAGTGGGTAAACCCAGCGTACCTGGGCGCACTCGTCGTCCAGGGCTCCGGGGAGTAACACCCCCTCCCCTCTTTCCATCACGTGGGGGAAACGCGTAACGCGTTTTTCCAGCGAGAAAAAAAAGGCTTAGGTTAGGATTATTTTAAATTCAAAATCGAAATATACCTATGTAATGTACCTATACTATGTAATGAAATATACTTTTATATGCAATTGAAGCACTTTTGAAACGTCATTTTACATTATATAACTACATATTTAGATCATTTATCTCCTTAGGATTAAAAATGTCTTCAGACGGTTTTAAAGCAATAATTGAATTTCGAAACGAAACACCTGATTTAAATTCGTTCAAAGATCGAAAATTCAATAGTTACTACAAAACATAAAACGACGATCGATGCAGTTTTTACGCGATACTTACATAGTTTTCAATCAAACATTTTCATTCCTTACTTTAGTTAGCCCTGTAAGCCTCTTTCTTTTTTGCAAGACAATGACATAATTGAAAATACAAATGGTCTTAAGTATTGTTGAAATTAATTATGAAAATGACGCAAACAATGAAAGTAATGTTAATTACTTACTTACTAATAAAACCAAGTACATTTACATTTATGTAAATACAAATACTATCCATAAATAATATGATTGTATTTTAATTGTTATTTCAATTAAATTTTAGTCATGATATTGTACAGTCCGTTTTTATTTTAATAAAAACCATATAAACTTGCATAAAATTTAGTTTTAATTTTTTACTCTATATAAATTTATGATAAATTATATTATTGTTAATGTACTAAAACCAACTTATCAATTAATTATCAGTTTCTTCAAAGTTAGAACTTAGTACGGAACTTATCTCGTTTCAAAGGATTCGAATAAGTAACATTTAGCTCTGGCTATAAGGCTAAGTTGAGACAAAGTGCTAAGTTAGCGGGTCCGGCGGTTGTAAATCGATTTGGTACGAGTTTTGATTTTATTAGGGCCTAGGGAATACGGTATGCCTTAACATGAGTATAAGTCCTTAAAGTTTGTAAACGATATCAGCTCTTATTGCATCACAAATAAGGATGAGTTTAGCATATTCCAGTATAATATTGCTGTTCATTTTTTTATATTGTGATAAGATTTGAGTTATGTTTTGATGATTTTCATAAATTCTGTCCGGTATAATAATATATAATACATATATAAATATATATTGAACAATTTGGTTAAATCAGTATCTAAAACAAATATAGTTAAGAGAACTTTGTATAAAAAAGAAGAATTGATTATGATTTTATTTCTGCAACAAGAATATAGGTAAGAACATTATATATTACATATTTATATATCACTGTGGTATTATATAAATAAACTGTTATATTAAATAATGATCAAGATTAATATAGCTTCCTACCGGAAAAAGCAATTGAATTGAATTATTAGTTCCACTTCATAATATTAGTAGGTATAGATTTTAATAAATGTTACTGAAATATATACGATCTTGCAGATGAAACACGTAATACTAAATACATACATATGTATTTATGTACCGAAATTCCAAGTTTCGACTCAAGCAAAGTTACAAAGGCATTTTTCGTCTGTGGTAGATTCAACTACTCGTATTATTAGTAGTAGTATTATTTACTATTATTATATTATACTTATTAGTATTAGTTACTACTAATCTCATTATTTTAAGCTCATGTGTAAATGAAGTATCACATTGACTTGACTTAAGGCTTTAAGTTTTAATTTTTATGTTGCAATTTTATATTTCATACGCTCCCCTCGACTTCGCACGTGTGAGTTACTTGGTGGTAGGGATTTGTACAGGACCGTCTAGATAGGTGATACCCACATATATTCTACCTTTAAACAGCAAACTTTCTTGTGTTCTGGTGAAAGGCAAGTGAGTTAGTGAAACTAGAAAAACAAGAGTCACAATATCTTACTTCTGTAAGTTGTTGGCCCTTTGGCAATGGAAGGGATGGTTAATATTTCTTGCGGTGCCAATGCTCGGTGACAACTTACCATCACAAATTGAAACCCTAACTTTCATGTGTTTCTTTTATGATAAAGTTATTAAATGTGAAACCAAATTTTATGTCAACGTAAATTTTAAGAAACGGAGTCGCATATGACTAGCTAGTAGATTTGTGTGAATCGAAGCGTACGGTAAGATGTATTAGAATAAGGTAGACTGGCTGCCTAATCCTAAACCGGGCTTTCCACGGCCTGTGATTACACGGGCCTTTGAAGTTACCGACTATTGGTGGATCTGAAGGGCACTTACAGACGAGTCTGCACCAGCACGGGCGGTACGCTTCCCATGGCGCATTAGCATTACCTGACGCGGAAATCACAGGCCGTGGGAAACCAGATTAAAATATCTTTCCACACGCTTCGTGTTTTTTAGGGTTCCGTAGCCAAATGGCAAAAAACGGAACCCTTATAGATTCGTCATGTCTGTCTGTCTGTCTGTCCGTCCGTATGTCACAGCCACTGTTTTCCGAAACTATAAAAACTATACTGTTGAATCATGGTAAGTAGATGTATTCTGTAAACCGCATTAATATTGTCATACAAAAATAGAAAAAAAAAATCAATAAATTTTGGAGGTTCTCCATACGTAACTGAAACTCAGATCTTTTTTTTCATCAAACCTATATGTGTGGGGCATCTATGGATAGGTCTTTAAAAATGGTATAGAGGTTTCTAATATCATTTTATTCTTAACTGAATAGTTTGCGCGAGAGACACTTCCAAAGTGGTAAAATGTGCCCCCACCCCTCTGTAACTTCGAAAATAAGAGAACGATAAAACTAAAAAAAATATATGATGTACATTACCATACAAACTAGTAAGTAGTTTTTTTTTTAATATGTCATAAATCGTAAACCGCAATTTACTTTTCATTCAATCAACTCAAATATAAAAATAAAAAATTGAATTTCATAAACCTTGTTACGAAAACCTTCATGGACGAGTCCGACTCGAACTTGGCCGCTTTTTACTTATTTAATATTTAAAACATATTTTAATAACTACAAAATTCGTTGCGATGTAAAATTTAAACGCATGTTTTTATTTATATTAATAACGTTTGCATTTATTTTTTTTTACTATTTTGGCTGTGAAATTTGTGACCATGCTATAAGTTTTAACGCAGACGAAGTATCTGACGACAACTAACTACTGAGGTTCTTCTGGTTATATAGGCTCTGCCGGTTCTTCTACAACGGTGCTTAGCTTAACATTGAATATTATTATGTAAAATGACGTTTCAAAAGTTCATTTTGATAGATTTGATTTCAAGCTAGTAAAGTTTTTATAAGCGGACGTGTTCATACTAATTGCCCTTATAAGCATGAGGAACTCATTCAACCTTTTACAAAACATACATTCGATATCGCGACCGCAATTCGTAATAAATTTGAATTGCGGTCAATATAATTTCTATTTCACATAAACACTTAAACCGAATAACGATTAAACGGTAACATCTGTTTAGTGGCTATTTATTCACTATTAAATAAAGTTAGTTGGACTGAATTATTAACCGCTTCGGCGACCGATCGGAAACCATAATGCTTTTTCTATTTTATTCCCATGAAATATGTAGATTAAATATTAAGATAAACATTATTATATTTGTTACGTAAACTTTCTCCTGTCTTATTTTTAAGTCATATCTACATATTTTTGTAAATAAAAGTAAGAAAGAATAAATGAATAAAAAAATATAAAAAAATTAGGTTATAAATTCGAAATGAGGTTATAAATTCGGCCGTTTCTCTGTATCTAACATAATAACTTCGCTTATTGTAAACCAATTAATTTTTTTTTTAATTAAAAGATTTTCGCTTTGAAAATAATTTGACGAAGAAATATTATTTTATTTGTAAGCTAAGAGCGAAATCATAATTCATAAGTGATCCAAGCTTGTTTTGTACGTGTGGACAGTGGACTCGATAACTTTGTTGTTTGTCGATTGATTGAACTCGATTGTCTTATGTTTTGACCAATGCGTTTCCGCTTACCAAGCTGGGGCTTGCGTAAGATTTGCTTCGTATTCGAATTCACCATTTACAATACATTATTGCACCATTGAAATTGTCTCCCTTAAGATTGTGCCTCAGCACGTATTATATAGCAAGTACTATGTTAAAAAAAACATCGAGGATACAAATATAACTAACGTAACTAAGACCATGTCTC
The DNA here is from genome assembly GCF_905147765.1 of Vanessa atalanta. Lineage (NCBI taxonomy): Eukaryota > Metazoa > Arthropoda > Insecta > Lepidoptera > Nymphalidae > Vanessa > Vanessa atalanta. The sequence goes on along the minus strand of NC_061880.1, from coordinate 8,015,469 downwards.
AGTCTAATACAAAAAGATTGATCCTATTTACCAACATAAAAAATAAGTCTCCGCGCATTAAGTCGTATGACAAAATTTTTGGTTTTTCAGGGGAAGGATTTTTAATTTTCATCTTTGCATTGTTCAGCCACCAAAATCAGTGTGTGATTAATTTTGGAACACAGAAATTATTGTAAGTACAGGTAGTAGAGAGGCTTTTTATTGAATAAAAAAATATTATTTTAGTAAAAATAAGTAAAAATAAAAACTAACGGCGCTATGTGCGGGAGTTTCAATATGATAAGACTATTAGCGAGTTAAAATCTCGGTATTTAGAGAAAATATGAAAATACGGTTTTCACGAATGTGTATGTGTAGTATTTATATAATATTACATTATAGTATCAAAATCTCATTTAGCCAAAAAAAAAACATTTTACGACTTTTTGTGTGGAGGGCGGGGAAGTGTTCTCGTTTTGTGTCTAATTTATTTTTAGTATTTTTTTTATTATATAATCATTTAGGTTTTTTTGTTACTTGATTTTAGTGTACTTTAATGAGTTAATATACTAAATTATAATTATGGGAAGAACGCTATCATTGTTATTTTGTGATAAAAATGTAAAAATTTCAATTCGCACGCAAGTTTAGTACATTTATTAATTAAGTAAATTCAAATGAAGTCTCGTTTATACAAACCAATACGCCGGAAGAACATGAGGAATAAAAAATCAACATAGTTAAATGTGGTTTCCACCGACCGTTTCCTGTTCAAAGCGGTTTATAATTCAGGTCGGCCGTCCACTATTTACTGTTAAATAAATTAACGCTGGAAAACAGGTGTTACCGTTTAGTCGGTACTCGACCAAAATGTTTCTAACAATTTGATATTAGCATTTTATCAATCAATTTTATAAGTAACAAAATAAAAGAGGAAGTTTCTAGATATATTTAAAGTAAAAGCGATGATAACGCTCAGTGATATTTATTATAATATTACAATCAACTTCCATGCAAGGCAAATATTAAGCCTTAATATTCCTGCGTTACATTGGCGATATAATAGACAGACGGTATTTTTTAATGTCACTACACCAACAATTAAATATAGTAAAAGTTTTTTTTATGCAATCGGTAGGCGGACGAGCAAATAGACCACCTGATGGTAAGTGGTCACCACCGCCCATAGACAATGGCGCTGTAAGAAACATCATCAATTCCTTACATCACCAATGCGCCACCTAGCTTGGGAATAAAGACGTTATGTCCCTTGTGCTTGTAGAAACACTGACTTACTCACCCTTCAAATCGGAATACAACAATACTGAGTAATGCTGTTTGGTAGAATACCTGATGAGTGGGTGGTTCCTACTAAGATGGGCTTGCAAATAGCCCTACCACCAAGAACCACTTATACACGCTTGTACAATATGAAATTTTTCGGCATTGGCGATTTCTTGTAGGTGCAATGTACACACACACTTCTCTATTTAAAACATGTAAGCTGGCAAACTTAGCGAGCCGGTGTTTAGTAATTACCAATGGTAATAGACGCTGTAATAACATTAAAAATCCATTAAATCATCAAAGCACCAGAAACTTTGGTAACTAAGACGACACGCCCTTTGCGCGTTGTATTACGCTGGCTTACTCACCTACAAACTAGAACTCAACAATATTCTGTACCGTTTAGTAGTATAGCAGTAGAACACCGCCAACACACTATAGCACAACTAAGACAAAGAGTTGAATTGAAATTTTATTAAACTCTGAATTGGTATTATATATTGAAGATGTTATTTATAATTCCTATATTCTTTTGCATTATATTAACCACTAGTTGTCATCCCCGGCTTTGCTCGAGTTTTAAGGGTTGATCGTCGGGTCGTCTTTGTCCTTTCTTGGGATTCCAGCTTACTTCATTAAATCACCAGCTTTCATTAAATTTGATCAAGCCGTTTGGTCGTGAAGGATTAAAAGTTATTTTTGCATTTAGATTTTTTTATTTTATGGTGAAGGTGCTAAACGACCACGAGGCTCTTGTGGTGGAAAGTGACTACCACCGCCCATGGATATCTGAAACACCGGGGTATTTACAGATACGTTGCCGGTCTTTAAGATATGTTCCGGTTCTTTCCTCAGAGGTTCCAAAGACATATAAATTCGGAAAAACCGCCGCCGAAAGCTGGTTTCACTGACTTGTTGTGTGAGGCAGAAAATACCTTAAAAATTGCGCTATTATTGATTTCCGAACATCAAAGTAGTGCGGATGTTATTTGGTATTCTGACGCGATGATTTTTTTTTAGATTGTCCCGTGAATCACATATGACTCATGGTTACCTTTTTTTGTGTCTGTTTTATGGGCAAGAAAATTGTTAATACTAGCTGACATCTGGGACGGTGTTTGCATAATCTTTAAATTGTTTAAGCCAGCGCGCCATCTTCATACATTCGTTATTGGTACATTGATTATATTGGTTCAAGAATTCTTCAGAAGCGTGCGATAAATTCTCGAAGTTTCGTTAAGTACAATGACCATAGATAATAATATGTGATTTACTAGAACTTCTAATAATAATCAAAACGAATTTTATATCCTCTAATTTGTTAAAATAGTTCGTTAAAGTTTTTGCCAAAAAATGTTGAAACGTAAAACATAAACCACACTGCGGTGGCTTCACCACTCGGTTGTTTTATTCGTAGCCATACATTTTTTCTTTATTTTTAAAGTGGAATTTTTGCCAGCACACTGCTTTAGTTCTATTTTGAACAAATACTTTTTCTTTTAGCTTTTATTCCGGTCTAATTTTATTTTCGCTTTCTAGTCAAATAAAACAGACTACGGAATAATTTGTAATAAAACAGAAAATAATAAAAAAGTATATATTTATATCTGTAGGGTACCTCTTTATTATTTAAATATTTATTATTTAATTGATGAAATAAATGTCGAATGAAACGTGGTAAACAAAAATTCTGTCAGTTCCGATACCAGAAGTATATATATATTGGTATCTCCAATGTACGCAAAGGCGCGTATATAAATATCTACTATTACTCGAAGGCTCCTAACACATCAGCTGTTAATATGAATAAGGTATGATTATTATTTCATACAGCACCACTGTCTATGGGCGGTGGTGAACACTTATCATCACGTGGTTCATTTGCGCGTCCGCCTACCTATTACATAAAATAGGACACCAATTTCCCGTTACCAGGGAACCAGTGTCAGTCCATCATTTATACAATCATCACGACAAATTCCAAAGGCAAAATCAAATTAAGAACATAAATTTGTGATTATATCACGTTATAGAAATTATAATTAAATTATAATTACAATGTCTTTTAATGACGTGAAAGCATCTAAATTGAATATTATTTAAGTTTTCTTTCTTAATCGTAATGTACAATATCGTATTCGATACAAACATAGTTTAAAAAAACTTTAAATTCAAATAATTCCGTGCTTTGTAAGTTTCCAATAGATCTCCGTGCTACTATAGATGTGATTTCCAACTTTTAATAAATCGTGCCCAGGTGGTCGGAATACTTTGTATAATCTCCCTGTAGAAATACTTGTAGCTTCGATTAATGTTCCAAACTTAAATTTAAATGTAATTTCAGACGATAAGATAATGCTTTTCTGATGTAAGTTGGTAATGTCTAATGTAGTGACAAGTTAAGCTTAGCAGAAAATTACAATATTTTTATGTAAGTTGACATAACTTGTAGCAGTGCAGGCTATTTTATTTATGGTATAGTTAGCAAGCGATATGGAAAGTCTAGTCATTTTCAGTCACTAGAATCCATGGGCGGTGGTAGTCCACATGGATATTTGCAACACCGGGGGGCTTAAAGGTACGTAGCCGGCTTTTCGAAATTCAGTCCATTTAAAAGAAATTGAAAAAATAGAGGCCCAGTGGTTAGAACGCGTGCATCTTAACCGATGTTTGCGGGTTCAAACCCAGACAAGCACCACTGAATTTTCATGTGCTTAATTTGTATTTATAATTCATCTCGTGCTCGGCGGTGAGGAAAAACATCGTGAGGAAAACTGCGTGTGTCTAATTTCAACGAAATTCTGACGACTTTCAACTAGATGACCACTTATCACCATGTGACCTGTTTATCAACGTCTATAAGATTATGCTTATAATATACATTGAATTATTCTATTCGGACAGATAATTATTTTGATTATTTTAAAATGCATTATGTCTCAGCAATCGCTGTCTTTTGTTTTTCTCAGAAAAAACAATAACTCGGATCGTCAATTTTATTCGTATTATATCTTCGAATAAAATTATGAGAAGAGTATATGATACATGATAATAATAAAACAAACAAGAGTTTTCAAATACCATATACATATTAACTAGATTCCTCACACGCCATTCAAACCGTCCCTCGTTATAAATCTTCACCGGTATTCAGATAACCCTGTCACCCCTACTCAAACAATTCACAATTACATGCAAATACTAAGGCAAAGATAAGGCATTATACGACGTTATATTAACAAGTTAGTGTCCAAGGGTAAACATATTAAGATCATTCCATCTCTGTCACCCGATTGTCTATCTCAGTCTAATGTGTAATTATTTATATGAACTAACGACCCGCTTCGGATTTGTTCGTGCATTCGGGATTGGTCTTTGTATAACCTAAAATGATTAATTTACAGGAAGTATTTTGCAAATAAAATATGTAATTTTGCTAAACTCTCTATCTGAATGTATGTTATTACAGTCACTTGTTTATAATGAACGGAAACTGCCTTCTTTTTTGAAGAGAAGATATTTCACAGATTATGAACATCACAATTAATTGCTTACCTGAGTTAGAACCAGCAATCGAGAATCAACTCGACTCTTAAATGCACGTATCACGACTATATAATTTAAACAATACATAATATGTATTAAGTATATAAAGATTATATATAGAATCCTCGTTCTATATTAACATTCCCAGGTATCAAATACTTAAACTAAAGTGTTGGTAATTCAAAGACATCAAACAATTATCTCCAACTTCTAACCATCATATCCCTGTCATTCTAAGCATGTTGTAAAATACAAAGGGTTTACGACAAAAGTTACACAAGAGCTCTTAGTTTGGACGAAGTTGTAGTGTGGAAAGGACTTCAGTAATCTTGAGAATTCCTACGAAAGTTTAACTTGACGATGAACTTGTCGAATTTATAATCTATTTTGACTTAACATGCAAAATGTATGTATTATTGCTTGCCCGGATAGCTGTTTGGTTGACTTATTTATCATGGGACGATCGGTTTTTGTGGCCTCTAAATTTTGTGGAAATTAATTCACAAAAAGTATATCACAAGATTTTCATTTATATATTTTCTTTTAAATTAAAATAAGTATAGAAGATGCCTAAAATATTATCGGTATTACTAACAAAATCTCAAAAAACTTTACCTCTTTCTTTCATCAGTAACTTGACATTAGCAAGAAATAAACAAAACATCTTATAACTATTGAACAATCTTTATTTGCAATGGGCTATTTATACAAAAGGTTAAGTTATACATATTATTAAAAATATATCATTGATAATTTGACTAAAATGTATAATTGTAAAATTATTAACAATTCATAACCGATTCGATTAAGAGAGACATAGTCACATAAAAATGTATGACTTTTGAATAAATTATTTCCACGCTTGTAACTTTTAAATTTATTCATGAAAAAATCTAATTTATTTCGCATATCGTAAACAATGTATCATAAAAAAATACAAGTCCTATCCTTAGTCCTTTTTTTATGATACAATATTATGATATGATAAACGTGATGACTCAGTGATATAACAAGATTACTTTGACTGTTTCGAGATCAAATCCGAGTTAGTACAAGTGTTAACTTTATTTCCAATATTCGTCATCAATGGTAAAATACATTGCAGTTATAACAGTTGTGCATACTGGAATATACCTACTTACTTTTAAATAGAATCAATTCTAGCCTTAGTTCAGAGTCACAGGATCATGTCGGACGTAAATTTGAAACACGTTTTATTTTTCTGCCGGCTTGATGAATATAGAAACATAAATTTGAATTTGCATGCAAAATTTCTACGTAAAGTTTGAGTGAAAAATTGCTGTCACAAATATGTTTCACGCAACATCACTACTTCTAAACCCCGTGAACTAAATTGCAAGTGCTTTATTTTTAGATTCCTCCGTATATATCATGAAAAAACTAAACCTAAAACTACTAAAACTATTTTATTAAGTGATGAGACAATTTTTTTGAAGTAAATATTTTTGGAAAATAATTCGATTACGCGTTACGTGAATGTTTCAGTATGAGTATATTACTCTTGCAAATGAAATTCAAACAAAAGCTAGATAATGATGATGTCGATGACCGCTTTCGGCCACGGTGCCCAATCTTCAAAGGAGACTGGCCAACTACACTAGACCTTTAGTGTACAAGTGTGTACACAAACACAGATGCACCAGGAAATCAGTAAGAAACTGAGAATATAATGGATAGAAAACCACAATATTTTTTATCGGACCGACCTGGGATTTGAAACCAGGACCTTGCCACCTGCCACTAGACCGTTGAGACAAATATGCTAGATATTATTTCTATTAAACTTTAAAAATTCTCACGGAGAACAAATCACAAACGCTCTGATGTCCATGAGTGCAAAAGTGTGTCCAGTCTTGAAATAACACCGTACAATATCCGGTGTATTGTATATTTCTTACCGACATGGAAAGGTTTTCAACGAACTACCGATTATTTATATAGTATATCTAGATGATGCGGTCAAGGGTTACGGAGTGAGTGCTTTTAAAAGGAAAAATTTCTAAATCCTTACACAGGTTGTATGAGCACGTTTCGGCTTTGTCAATGTTTACCGTCCATTACAACCTAATCCCCACTGATTTAATTAGATTAGAAGTTTTAAGAATAAGTTTGTTGTCATTGTACACGTCTTCCATGAACCGTTCACACTAGGTAGATTTCTAAACCAAACCCTAACTATTCACAAAAATATGCTTTAGCTATAATTTACATACAGGATATTATAAAGTCACATAAAGTATGTTTTCATTGAGATTAGATCAATAATGTATTGGAAAAAATGGCGTCGCAATAATCTTTACTTTTTTACTAATCTCTAAATGATAGTTAATACGATTTTTTGTAGTACATAGCTATGATGTATCTCCTAAGGTTTAACCAACGTTAGCCATACAAGCGTATGAAAATGTTTTTTCTTATATAAAACAATTTATCGCTATTATATCTATTAGTAAAAACTGTACCGAAATCCGTAGAGTTTTTTTTTTTAAAGAATAAAGTGATACAGACAGAAACAGAAACGGACTTTGTTATTTACTATTTATATAACAAGTATATACATTTTATTTATTTAATGAAATACTTTATTCATTATTACAATATAAATGTAAATTATTTGTAGTACGATTTTATTTTTCTTAAAGGTATTCATTATTTATATAAAATTTTAGTAATATATTCAAACAGGTTAAAGATATGACTACGATTGATATGTAGACTACGAAATTTGATATGTAGTACAAATAAAACGTTTACGAATTCATTTAAAAATTTCAATAGAAATAAGTTGTCATTATTTTGACGAGATACGGTACTGTATATTTATTTATTAATCAACATCGCCAAAAATGTTCAGCTTAATTTTTCTCTTAAGCAGAAAGAACATCAACTATATATATTATTATAATATATACTTGGCTGTTAGATGTTGGGTCACTACAAATGGCTCGACATCCTGTCTGCGTACTCTAAGGTTATTTTTTTCACGCTGCATTATACGCGGGACCTGTGAACTACACTATACAGCCAAAACAAAAAAAAAAAAACTTTCTTATGGATCCTTTGCAAACATCTCATACTTTATTTTTCTTTCAAAGTCATTTTTCAATTAATCAGAAAAAAATAACATTCACCAATTTTAAAGTAAATAGTTCAAATAATTGTTATATTAATGAAATCGAAAATAGGATAATATTCATGAACGGCATGATTTCCAATTATATTTAAATTATAATAACGGTAACAGTTACGGTAATTATCGAATATTGGTTAACGATTAATTTGCGTTGGGTTTTAATTATTAAAATCTTATATGTTATCTGTACTTAATATTTATTTTATTTATTTTCATTATAATTAGTAGATTTTATTAATTGATATTACCTCTATTGATATTATATCGTAATTATCCAACCATTTTCTACAAAATATATACGAAACTTTCTAGTTAGAGGAGATAAACTCTCTTTTTATTAAAAAGACTACAAGAGCTAAACGCAAGTTTTATAATGCATAAAAGTACATGATCCAATGCAGTAAACAAAATAAAAAAAAAATATATGATAATCTTTAGAACATATGCTAATTAGATAGTGATAGTTTTGAAAACATGATATAATGACTTTGATACGATAGAAAAAAATTAAAAGTTTCCTCTAAAAAATATTTTAACGAATAAAATCTATACTTATATTATGTTCTATTTATTTTTTATAAGATTTATGATTGATCTTCGCTCTGTTTGCCGCCATCTATTAGAATACTCGGGCGTAACCTCGTTACCTTGCTAAACCATTAGTGCACGGGCTTGCCGTTTTTGTCGATTGTGTAAGTGTTTGCGTGCGATTTTCAAGGACACTTAGCTCTTGTAGTCCTCTTAATGAAAAACGCATCAAAATCCGTTAAATAGTTAAGAAGAAGTTAACGATGATACAGAAATGAGCAGAATTTGGCTTTGTTTTATATTATTTGTATAGAGGTAAAGCTATCGAAGGTATCCCGCTGAAAATTCATCCCAGATAAACACAATAATTTCAAATACTGTGAAAGTTATAAAGACAATATTCATAAATATCACAATATTAAAAAAGTATATATAAATGTATATTTCTTCACCCACTCTCTTTAGAATTAGAAAAAGGCCGGGTACGATATTAAATATGAAATTCCTAGTCATCGCACGCCTCAGTCCCTCTGTAGCCCGCGCCAGCAGACACACTCCGTGCGAATATTTAATGCGCTCTCAGAAGCTACAGCTAAAGCCGCTTACAAACAACGCAGACAACGCCTGATCAGTATTATTATACGTGTACGGTTTACCTACTGTCATGTAGTTATTGGTATATGTGTATTATATAAATATATCACACAACGTCTAGTACATTTTCAAATGTCCTAGTCTAAATTTTGTCTGGAAAAAATCGCTAGTAAGCGATATTGCCGTCTTTTGTGACACTGTATGCTAAATGTTGTGGTATAAAGGTTAGTTTATCGTCGTTTTTTTTAAAGATTTATATTGTAGTGTAAAATAAAGAGTTAAAAAAATATCTATAAAATTTTATGTGATCAAAAAATAAACACCACTTTAGAGCCAAGAAAACGAAAATTTAACATGAATAAATTTGCTATTTTAAAAAATAGTTTTTTTTTTTTTTAATAAAAGTTTGTCGTTAAAACGCTTCGTCTGAAAGTTGCTTTAATAATGACAACAGTTATTCAGAATTCATTCGACTTCCACTCGTGGGCAGAACGATGCGAAACATTGAACAAGTTATACTCGCAATTGACAGAGCTTTGTTCGATTTTTTGTATAATTCTGTTTAATCTTACGCTAAATATTAACATAATGTTGATCAAATAGAATATTGCAAAGAAATGACTTTTTAAACAGAGTGTAGTAAAGGAGAAAATAAATATCTTCATTACAAGTTTTATTAAAAATTATATAATAAAATGCATATAAATATATAATTTTATACTTACTCATTCCTTTAACACTCATATAAGTGCTCAATAAATGTCGACAAATAATAATGAACAGTTTCCCATTATGGTTCAACAAACAAAACTTCGATGAATTAACAAAAACTGCCATTAGAAAAATAAAAATAACTTGCAATATATTAAAAAAAAAAGAAAAGTACAATATTAATTTAAAATGAAAAAGATTTAAAAATATCATTAAAGCACGTCTAGATAAAATTTAAAAAGTCCATCTTGAAAGTTTTTTAATAATATATAAAAGGCAGAAAGAAAGCAGACTTGTTTGTTTGAATTTTGTAAAAGTACGACTGCGGTTTTTACTGAGAGTAAATAAATAAGTATATTTATATAAAACGTTCAATATTCATAAGTGAAGAACGTACAAGTAGACTTTTAGACAAATTAATAAGAGTAAACCGCAATACAAACCTTAAGTTACATAATATGCTAATCGAAGCGTGGAAGATACTCAAATGCAATACTATCTGCGGCACTATGAACAAAGTTTCTGAACTTTGCTTAGCAATTTACGTGCAGCGTGCTTTTGAAAAGAAATCTTCGCTTTATGTCAATGAAATTTTATCTCTAGACACGGTATCTACTTACAAAGTTCACATCTGGCATCGAGTATTTATATACAACTAGCTGCGCCCTGTGGTTTTAGACTCGTTTTGATTGCTAGTATCGCGCAGTGGTTGAAATTTGACAGTAATTAATTTTAAAAATTTCCGGCAAATACATACATATGAATTTGTACGTTTGGTAGATTTTGTTTCTACTCATATTTTCATATTGTTTTACAACTAACACTTAAGAGGACTACAAGAGCTAAGTGCCCTTGAGAATCGCACGCACACACTTACAAAATCGACAAAAACGGCAAGCCCGTGTACTAAGGGTTAAGCGAGGTAACGAGATTACGCCCAAATATTCTAATAGATGGCGCCAAACCGAGCGACGTAAGATCAATCATAAATCTCATAAAAAATAGATAGGACAACAGAATTATTTTTATTTCTTTCGATGTTAGTTAACAAATGATTATGAAATAAAACTGATTCAATTAAACTTACAATATTTTTATTTATATTTTGTATACAATAAAATAGACAGTTAGTTTTAACCTTTTTTTTCTATTATTTATATTATTATACCACAATTAGTTCTTATACTAAATATTGAAACATACCAATTTAACATTTTATAAAAGTTTAATGATCTATTTATATAATAAAATCGTAAGTGTTCGAAATCTGTAGTGTAGTGACCGTGGGGTAACATATAGCGGAGTATTTGTTCGTTTTATTAATATTGGTTCATAAAGAAAAAATATATATTAAATTAAAAAAAAAATATCTAAATATTTACTAGAAAAAAATGTTGTCAATTCGGTTTGGTTGAATCATTGATGAATGAAAGGTTAATCATAATAGGTTTAATCATAAATCTCATAAAAATAGATAGGATATTAGAATTATTTGTATTGCTTTTGACTGTTATTCGAAAATGATTAAAAAATAAAACTGATTTAATTAAACTTAAAATATTTTTATTTATATTTAGTACTACAAAAAAAAAACATTTAGTGTTAATTTTTTTTAAAAAAATTTTATTTAATTTCACTTGTATGTATTAATGTTATTACATATGTCCTGGAATCTTGGAATAAATATTACACCCACTTTCAGCTAAAAGTTGGCACACATATTTAATCTCGATGACAATGCACGATTCATGAATTGCTGCTATATTCAATCCAATATGGCGGACGTTACAAAAAAATTTATTTTATGAATTACGTACAAATGACACTTCTAAATATTCTAGTTCTCTGGTTCACAACAATTACATTTTTTTTGTTACGACTTTACTTTTTTTTATTATTATTAAAATTAGTTCATACATAACTTTAATTCTTATTATAAACAATCGATAAAATTAAACTCTTACGCAATATAAATAGCTTCCGTGTTATTGTTTTCGACTTTCTTTATTCTGTAAAAAATAAATATATGTTAGTAATTACATTTTTATTAATTATAAAATTATGTATTTAAAAAATATGTATCTTAATATGTCATAGTAGTTATAATGAAAAAAAAATGTTTCGAGTTCATGGGGATCGAATGTAGTCACTTGATCCCCATGAAAGTCAATTGATGTTTTCCTTCCTTTAACCAAATACTCTATCGTAATTATTAAGAATTGCTCGAAAAATCTGATTATATGAGAACTGATTGCACATTTTTCTAATAGATGTTTTCAATATTCAAAATTTATAAAAAAAAAATATGTTTACTAATTAAATACTCTTACCTTTTAATATCGTTCATATGTATGTTCGGCGCTTGATTTATATAAACGTTTTTTAGTTTTCCTCACGCGTTTCACTTTATTTCCCATATTTACACAATTAAAATTTATAACAAAAAATATTATTAAAAATCAAATGCCTAATTACTACTACACTATTTTAACTTAATATATTTATTTACAAGAAAGAATAAAATTTATTATAAGAAAACATGAAACAATGAATTTACAATTAAAATTACAAAAAAATATCTCGTAACGTAATGAATGATGCGGCGAAAAGATCGACACGTCTGTATAGCATCAGGCCTCGGCCGGCATTGTCTGTACACGGCGTTTACGCACACATGCGTACGCATTTTGTTCGAAAATAAGAATATCGGATTTAAAAAAAATCTATTGATTTTACTAAAAAAGTGAAACCGAGGTTAAATAGTATATTGCTTGTAGAATAATCTGACAAAAAACCAGAATTATGGAACGTATATAAGTATAGTTATTATTGATTAAAAGATCTTTTTAGAGGTAACTTTGTGATTTTTTTCTATCGTACCAAATTAATTACATCATGTTTTCAAAATAACAAATACTTAGCATGTATCCTGAAGATTATCATATATTTTTTTCATTTGGTTTACTGCATTGGATCATATACTTTTTTGCATTATAAAACTTGCATTTAGCTCATGTAGTCCCCTTAAATTCTACACTAACAGTAATAGCTAACAAATATTTAAAAAAAAAACATCGACAAACATACTGCAGAAAATTGTATTGAACTCTTTTGTCTTTGCTTATTTATAATATATATATAGATCTGTGAGAAAACAAAACTTTTTGCTATAGATCTTGTTTATTGTGACAGCTATATAGCTGTACTATATACTATACTATGCTGTACTATATACTATATACTAGATTGAGAAATTGGTTATGATACGTATGAAATGGTTGTATGGATTAAATCGGCATCAATGTTGAGACAATGGATTGTCAAATATAGTAGTAGTAGTAGTAAAAGACCGTAAATGTTCCGCACGTTGTAATATGATCTGATCTTCAAGAGCAAGGTATAGTGTATAATCTATCACGGTTCTAAGGGTTGGTGTGCATGGTGCATATATCCATTCGATAGTTGTAGTCATATCATATTTCCTAAAGCATTTTTTATTAAACTATCATATATCATTGATCAATTTATAAATCTACTCGCCAACGAAAGCCTTTCGACGCGAAAATAATTATTTTTTAATGAAATATACCTAATTTAAAAAATATATGTATGTGTAATAGAATTTTTTTTTATTTTTTCTCACTCATACTTATATCTTATATCTTATATCGTGTGTACATCATGTACACACGAGCGTCACTCACTCATACTAATATAAGTAGATTATAAAAAAATATTGTTAAGCGCCTTCGTGACTGGATAGATCCGTATATTAGATGATAGTTAGTTTATAATAGATGAATCTTGATTTTCTGGTAATCAAGATTAATATTTAATGAATATATTAAAAAAATATTTTTATGAATAAGATAGACGTGCGTCTTCCCTAGACTTTATATGAATATTTATTTGCTTAAATATTATTATGAAATAAATGAGGAATATCGTGAGGAGATTATTATTTTGTTCATATCAGAATCGTATTCCCCGCACACAACCTATTAATGCAATTGAAATAAAAATATATCTATTTAATATGTTAAATCTAAATTTTAAACGAACTTTATTGATTTGTTTGTATCCGTGTAATTTTATAAATATAGCTATTAATTTAAATATGAACATATATTCAAGTTTATGCATAAAAGTAGGAAAACATTATTTTATTACAGCAATCTATTCTAAGATATCTCGAAATTCATTTAAAGCGTGGTGCAGTACGGTAGAGTTGACTATTTATAGGAACGGATTAAATATCAACCTTATTTCTATATATTGTGATGTCATATTCGATTGGCATTCACACAACATTATTGTCCAAACCAATTTAAATTCTACATTCTGTGAAAGATAGATTCGTTTTGCGCGCAACCAAATATATTAATTCAAAAATTAGTCTTATTGCGTTCGAAATAAGGTAGTGGGTTGTGAGTTAATTATAAATTTCGATGGTAACCTTTAATTTTGTTTTCATTGCACGTTATTGCAAGTGAATTATCGATAAAGAGTTTCATTGAAGTGGAAGTTTGGTACGATCTAAAAGGATATCGGCGATCGCATGGAAGGAAGTTTTGACGACACAATATGCAAAGTTTCAAAACTCTTAACTTTCTTAGAGACGGAAGGTCTCATTATTGACCTCTTCGGGTTCTAGTTTCGATATTTCTATATTCCTCTTAATATTTAAATAGCATCTTATGCCGGTGAATAAATGGCCGGATTTTAGCGAACGACGCAGAATTTTTCTTGTATTTTTTTTGCAATCGGTGCCTTTATTCGGTTTTTTATGTACCAGTTGTTTTATTAACGATTGCGATAAGATTATGGATTTCAAGTCTGGTCTGGATGGTATTCGGCCAGCCTGTGCATGATGGAGTCATCTTTATTATGGATCGCTTTTAGGTAGTAATCAATAATCACCTTGCATATAACATTAAAATTAATCTTGATTTTCATGATTAACTACTAACCCATACCGCAACTATGCGAAAAATTACAATCTGACTTTCGAATTTCAAAATACAGTAATTGTCAAAATTCTGTTAATTTACATTTGATTCTGTTTCATTTTGATTCAATTTATTAAATATATATTAATGTTATAGAGAAATATAATTTGTTTGTATTTATATAGGGGGGTATAATCTATGGAACTAATGACCCAATTGTAATTTTTTTTTACTGGTAGAAAGCAACTTTAGTCGTGAGCGTATTTAATGTTTACTTTATAAACTACTAGTAATGGATATACAACTTACACAATCAATGAAATAAAAAAACGTTTCAAGCTCTTATCAAGTTGAAATAATATTTAACAGATCAATTCGAATCCAAACAAGTCATTTAACGCGCATTACGTAATGAAAATCCGAGCGATCAGCTGATCTGACGCGAGCATCCTGATTGATGACGCGCACATCAACGAGTGCACTGTGTACCTCATCAATGATCGGTATGACAGCTATTTTATTAATCTACCGGATTGCGATCGGGTTTTATTGTTTTTAATACGGGTAGATTTAAAAATACGTAAAGGATACGTGGAAGCCGATATGTGCTAGTAGCTAAAATTTTTTTTTTATTATATACATAGGTAGGCAGAGGAGCAAATGTATACCTTACGGTCTATGGTCATCCCCGCCCAACATCATGCTTGAGCGAGGACTTCTTTGCCCAGTAGTTGGACATATACAGGCTTCATTTGTAAACTTTTACGTTTTTTTTATTACACATATGGATGGACAAACGACCATGGATGTTATGTAGGCAGTAGTTTATACACACTGGCGAAATCACTAAGACGCTAACTTTAGCACGCTTTCCACATTGGCTTGGTATAAAATACCTCTGACAGAATTTCATTCGGATATATAAACCGTGGTTAAGATATCCGTATGAAATGGATTTTAAATCAAATATCTAAATCATATCTTTTCTTGAATAAAATTCAATCGTTATTGTGTCCGTGTGAATGAACAAATAAAGAAAAATGTGTGCGGTCACTCGGATGGTAAAGGATTCGAATTTGTGCAAATTATATTAAAAAAGTGACTCGTAGTTCACCTAGTCCGTTTTATCTATACATTCATAAAATTTAAAATTTTGGTCAAATTATATCAAAATTATTTTAATTGTTTTTTCCCTTTTTAATTAGTTTTTTTAATTATTTGTTAAGAATCGCTGTAATAAACTTTTCTATGGTTTTACACATATGTATTAATAATTAATTAATTTAACCTAATCAAGATTAATGTAACTTTAATTACGAATGTTAAATTTTTTTTTATACTCTTTTTATAGATAATTACAACGAAACTATACAAAATTTTAAATATATAAGATATGTACTTTAATTATAGAGTTTGGAGTTCTTGAAATATAAAATTTTATTTGTTCACTTGATGTAAAAATGCGTTATCCTAAAAACGACTTCGATCAATCAATCCAGACACTTGGGTGGGTTAAGTACTCCGTAAAAATACTTTTTTCTCGAAATTATTAGCTGAGCACCTGAGCCCGTTCGTTTCCATACAATTTCGTTCAATTTTCTCCATCCAATATTATTTATTGACTAAGACCTTTTTGTATTATTTATAGAAGATGATTATTGTTTATGAGAAATATACGATAACTTATAAGTTAATTATTTAAAAAAATAAATAATATTTATTCGTTTTAATTTTTTTTTACTTATTGTCATTTAACGATAGTTTTTTATGCATATAGTTATATAAATATGTATCTTGTTTTAAATCCAAAATAATTATGATAGGTAAATTAAAATAATTAGTATTATGGTCGTAGATAGTTTATTCGTGTTCTATATTATAAGTGCAATCGAAAGTATGTGTTTTACGTTTCATAATATGATCGTAGTATTTTAAATTACTCATTTTGATACAAATGTAATGAATGTGTTCAGAAATCACTTCGCTCTAAATCGGACCGTCACCCGGCGTTTATTTCCGTCCGGACAGCAAGAGAACTCAAAATAGAAAAGTCCACCATCTCTCCTCAGTGGCGCAGCACGCACGCGAAACTGAACTAAATTAAAATACCTAAACTAAACATTTGCGTGTTTACGAAACCGTGAAATTAAATCCGTCTCCTATTTTCAAATTCAAAGTGTCGAATAAAAAGTGTGAAAGAACTAAAGCGCTTAATGCGTCCGCTCTCTATGATGGTACGACCACAAATGGCGGCCATCTTTTTTTTATTTGCCACGTGGCTCAATTTGGCTTTGGGGTGTGAAATAGACATGGCTGTTTATAAAGTGACCATCAAATTTTTGTGGAGTGAAGAAACATTTCCTAAAGATTATCCTTTATATCGGCCTAAGGCACAGTGGTCGTCTGTCTTTGGTTTGTATGTTTTTTTAATTTCCTCTGTTAGGTCATAAACAAAATTTACGATTAGAAAACGTTTCGGATACAATGTGTGTGTTGAAAATACAACCATTGATAAAAGTTTTATTTATCCGTTCCTTTACAAACGGTCAGCGCGGCGAGATCAAAAACCTAATACGAAACAATAGACAGGACGTCCGCTAATTCATTTCGCTATATCCAAAAAACTTACTCATCAACTTCATCGAAGCGGCGATTACACAAAAGTTCCGCCTCCATAAGCGAATTTTTTTGTCGAAAACATGCCTCTTCGCCGGAAACTTTTATTTATGTAATTAGAACAATCGAAAAGACAATCGGTGGAATGCCTTTGGAGGGGAACTAGAAAGAAGTTTTTCTTTTATCTTTGAAGATAAGTGACATTTCGCGGCTTCTCTCGCTCGAGATAGGGCGATATTTATTTGTCTTTACTTTTGCAAAGGGAGATGTTATCCAAAACGCTCTATTTTACCTGATCGCTCGGAGACATCAGCTTAAGGTTGTTTTAGATAAGGTTATTGAATTGAAATTGAAAGCTTTACTTAATATGAAATCGTAAAACACTTTGATGTAATCGAAATGACTCGTATATTTTGCTTCTAATTTAAAAGAAAGTAGTTGTTACATATACCGACATAATATTATCGAATACATAATAATAAATTACTTTCTAATTTATTTGATTCATCTTTTCAAATGGTAATATCATATGAATTTGAATGAAGTACATACATTTCTATTGAAACATTTTTAGCAATGTTTATCTTTAAAAAATAATAAAGTTCTAAATCACTTATTTGATTAAATTGTACCTTTAAATAGAACACTAGAGAATATTTCACACGAGTGATTCCTTAAGAAACAAAAAGTATACAAATACGCGTGAACCTAAAAATAAAACGGATTTATCACAAAACAGTACAAAAAAATGTCGACCTGTGCTTATGAGCGGACGCGTCGTCTCTTTCAAAGGAAATAAAAATAAATAAACGTCACTCTGAGATAAAATGAACAAAGCCGAAATTTAAAACAATTAAAGACTACTCGTGACACGAAAACATTGCGAATTTTATTATAAAATAAGTTGATATTGAATTATCTGATAGGAAACGAATCTTCGAACGCGACGCTTTGTGAGCGGCATTTGTTCTTTTTTTCCAGAGAAATCCTTTTGTTTGGTTTCAATCAAAAGGGCCGAGGACATAGGGCTGCGGATCATTATTACGAAATAATCCTTACTAATATTATACATCGGAAAGTGTGTTTGTTGGTTGATCCTTCTTTTATTGCCAACATTTTTAAAAGCACCGAAAGAGGTAGTTTTATTTTTGATTTAGATTGACGTAATATACTATCCATGTATGGAATATATTTGTAGTGATATTCTGTTATCGTGAATTAGATGAGACCGAATGAATTCCAATGAAATTTTACATGAACTTTTTCATAGTTACTTATGTACTTTTATACCGAAGTACGAGTACATGGTTTGAATATGATAGCTGTTTAAATAACAAACGGCTATTTCTTTAAAATAAAGTTAGATATGAATAATTATAGACTTTGAAATAGTACGAAAGATACTTTTTATCGCGGAAAAACGTCACGGTCCCTGTGGGATAGATTCAATTAATTACGGCCTTATAAATGGCGGAACGGATTTTGTTAAAATTTCGTAAGACTTTAAATCGTAAACATAAACCTTCTACCTCGTTGAAATAAAACAAAATGTTTTTGTGGCATAGCTATTGAGCATAATTTTGTGATTCTCCCTACATAATAAAACGACTAAGCGGATTGTGACAAAATCAAACTCCGTGTTTGTATGTGTATATGTGACTATTCGCGTGTGGTAATACGCGCGTTTGTTGTGTGTACGGCCGCGCGAACCTTTCGGTGTGTGCGTGTGTACAATACATACATCCAAAATTATCATGAGTTGGCTTAATCAACTAAAATAAATCCACTGAAAGTAAAAAAAAATATCAAAAATAAAAAGCATAATGTTTTCAAGTTTTTAATCTGTAGGTCGTAAATCTAAAAATCATAATTATTCTTTGGTAACGTTTACCTTGATAAAAAGAAGTTATCGACTTCAAACAATTTTTATCGTATCGCTCTCGTTTTTCATTATTTTAGAACTTAACATAACATAATACTGTTTTTGACAGTATTTTATGACAAAATTAACTCTTATCGAGTCTTGCTTGAGAAAATCCCGGTGCGAATTTAGTATATATTATTATATGTATAGATTATGGAATTAAAACTTGCCACCGACGTTCCTTATACTGCAAAGACAATAACTTAACATTGTATCTCCGAAGGTCTATTACCAAAGGGGTGAAAAGGGAGAAAGGAAGGAGGTGTTTCTTTACAATAACATAGTTTTATAACACTTGGACTATTTTATTTATACGTATATATTAATATATGTAGTTCAAGGCTTTAGCTACTATGTTATCTCATCAGATATTCTACCGCCAAACAAACTCAGTATTGTTGTATTCTAGTTTGAAGGATGAGTGAGCCAGTGTAACTACAGGCACAAGGGACATCTTAGTTCCCAAGTAATCTTAGTGGCGTATTGGCGATGTAAGTAATGGTTAATATTTCTTACAGCGCCACCATTTACCATCAGGTTGCCCATATGCTCCTACGCCATCCTATATTATAAAAAAAACTATGGTAAATAGTGTATTTATTTTATAATAAAACATAACATTCTTTAATTATAATTTCGTATTATTAGTTTAGCTAGTATAGTAGAAGGTACATATAACATAAACTTATTAAAAACACAAAAATGGAGATGAGGTACCGATACAAAACAATCTAGTACTTTATAATTATTATTCTATAATGCTATCTCGACATTCTACTAGTCTATAATGCTTAGACAAGACACGATAAATCAAACGAAATAGTTCACAATGTTCTCTAAAATTAATTGCAGTCATAAAATCGAGGCACAGTACTCTCGTGATTGTAAGGCAATATATATCACTTTCATTATGTTATGGAAAATTTTCGACATTTTCTTATAATATGGCCTTGAGGGTAAATTGAACTAGCTACGGAGTTTGGTAATAAATACAGCAATAAATCTAGATTCTAATTTCGTATGTTCGTATTTGGAAGATTTATATTATATATACCTAAACTTTGAAAAGTTTTAAGGCACCGACAGCTATAAAGCTAATAACAAAAAAGTATCGCTCGGAATAATGCTACAGATTTACTATAATATGCCAATGGTAAAGTAAGAACAAAGGCGGGTCCCGATTTTTACATACATAATTTAATTAAATTTATTTGTTAAATACACCAAAATATACTGAAAGTCCACAAGCATTTGACATATCACGTGATCAAAGATTAACAAAAGAATGACGATAAAAATCGATGAGACTTGAATCGAATACAAAACACATAGCTGCTGAGCTCTATCCTAGAGATGAATAAGTTCAACTATTTAAGAGTACAACGTAAGGGTAATCGACGTCATTATGACAATGTGTTTGCATATTCATTCACACCAAATGCAAAGAAACATTTTTAAAAACAAAAGCAAGTCAATTTATTACGTCGCAGCCACTTTGAGCTTTCTCTAATCGGTGAACATAGATCGCGCCTATTGTACAGTCGACTTTTGCATTAATAATTGCCATGTTTGATGTACTTATATTTATAGATAGGCGTCTTGGTGAATGCATGTATTTTATTGGTATTTCTAGTTTTATATATACATAGGCATTTTTAATAATGCAGCGGACGTGCTGCGAAAGCGATCCCCCAGCCTCTCCGTTTCCGTGCCGATGGCGGCCATCGCAGGGGTTTTTAGTGAGTACAATCTCACATAACCCGACTTCCCCCTAGGAGTCGGGTATCTATGAAGATTTACCCTGCGTCAACAAAAAAAAAGGCCCCATTATTAGATATGTTGATTAATAGTAACACAATTTACACAAACACAACACAAAATTGAATCGTTATATTATAATTCAATTTATCAGTTCAGTATTATATGAATACTACTCTTTTACTAATTATCTGCCAAAGACCAATTGCACTGACGTAAATTATCAAAGTTTGCCAGGCACATTGCGAGAAAACAACGGTTTCCAAAATCACGTAGACCTCCGATCATACAGACACACTCAGACATAGATATGCAATTTTTTAATTACTGGTGATCAGTAAGGCAGTTGGTCTCATTATTTCTGATAAAATTGATATTATATTTAAATTAAGAATGCAATCAAGTTAGATTAGCAAATTTAGATATGTCTATTCAAATTGTGCCACATATGGAACTAAATAAAAAAAAACATTTTCTCTATAACCATTGTTTTTTTTTTTTTAATTTTACCTGAATTTCCCGTGTTCTAGGCCACAAAATATATGATCAAATAAGATTTTTTTTTCTAAAAAAAAACATAAATTGTAGCGTTAAATTCAGTGTTACAGTCTAAATTTGTGTTTTATTATTTATATCAGTCATTCATATCAAAAGAAGTCAAGTATAAAATGAAAGCTAAATTTAATAAGATAAATTCAGTAACGACAATAGCTTAACGTCATGCGAAAATAATTAAGGTTATATATACCGATGCCTTTCAAATACTAATATAAATGAATTTATTATTTATATTAATAACTAATAAAACCAATTTACCTACAACTTATACAAGAAGACGCAGTGCGTTACTCGTTGATAACAAATTAAAATTGGTCACGAATTGACAAATACCACATCAATTCAAATATTTTATTGTACATCATTTCTTTGCGGCATTGCGTATATCATATAGAGTTAATAACAAAATCGATATTTATGGACAAATATAACTCATCAACACAATAAATGTATGTTGGTTTAGTACGTTTTCTTGTAAAATGACAAAATTACTGAAAAGGTTTTGTGATCTGTCGAACTATTGTTAAATTTTTACTATACTGTCAATCCAATCCAACATGATTTGTGTTGAAGGTATGAATAAAGAAATTATATTTAACACATATTTTTTATCTGTTTTAAATGTATCTCGTAAATAATTATTAAGGAACCCAAAAGTCCATACATTTATAAGATTACTTCATTTTAATCTTAATATTATAAGAACAAAAACTTCAAAAAGAACACGGATTAACACATAATAATATACAAATTCGTAATCCTAATAATAGTTGGGTTAATAAATATGTTCGTCTAAATAATCTTATATATCACATGCAATTAATAAATAATTTTACATTAAACCTTACTTAAACAACCTTCTCAGGTTTTATCGCCGGTTCTTCTAAGATATGATGTATGTCTTTCTGAACCGGTTGTAGAATTACGTGTGAATGAATTCTGTCTGTTGAATGCTCTTAGCATGAATATTAAATAAAGATTTCAACTTTGACTTGGATCTGCCTTTAATACAAAATAATTATTTATTTAAATTGAGCCCACCTTTTGTTGTTTTAGGACAATCTCACAACAGGTCCTACAATCTTTACCACATAGATGAAGTTGCGAGGAAATCAGTTCGTAATTTCGCCCAATTCGGAAAATTAGATGAATTGGTACAAGAAGGTGACGAGGATCAGAGAGTATACGACCAATTCTCAGCTCCGTCGGTCGGAGACGGTACAGGTGAAACTGGTAACATGGTGTTTGTAGATGGAGATCATAGCTTAGTAAGTGTTTTGTTATATTAGGTTAAAAAAATATGCACAATTGAATATAGAACATGTTTTATAAATTTTTTGTCGTCGTGTTTTTATTTATTAAGCGATTATTCAATGTACGTCGTGTTTGCTTTAATGCTATTTTATACATAAAATAAAAATGTAACATACATTTTTAAATTATATCTAATAACCTCCCGCAGAACTATCAAACAATGATAACATAAAGTAAAAGATGTTTTGATTTAGATTCAAACCTTTGAATATGTTTTGGTGATAAAATAATGTTATTTGTTTAAATATATACATAAGATAAAAATGAAAGAAACCTCATAAAAACATATTCTTATTAACAAATCCACTTTCAGATTTCAGTTATCTCTCGTATCATACCTTCGCCGGATTGGTTCGTTGGAGTAGACAGCTTAGATCTGTGTATTGATTCGTCGTGGATTGATGAAATAACACTTGATGTAAGTATAAATTTTAATATTACTTACACGTTATATTAAAACAAATAAGTATAATTTTATTGAAATTAAATATAGGTTTAATTTAGTGATAACTAATTTCGAAAACTATTTCATCTGTAAACTTAGACTTTCGTCAGAAAGATAATGAATAATTTAAAGGCACACTTAATTATTAATTTACATAAAAAAAGACTATTTTATTTATCATCTATATACTCGTAGAAGATGTGCTTTACATTTCATTGTGGAATTTAAAGTTTTGTTAAGGCAAATAATGTAGTTTAATTTAAAAATTTAAAATGAGATAAAAACCATTTAGTCATATTGGGGATATCGTTCTATTTTAGTTGGAACCTCTGGATGCTGGAGCAGCAAGCGGTCTCACTTTCACATCCCCACGCTGGGAAACCACTCCACCAGATCCTGTCAGTAAACATGGCCCTCGTCACCCAAATCACCCAGCTGCTGGTTTCTATTACCCAAACCTAAGAGAGTTACCGGCCATTGCGAGAATAGAAATTTCTAAGGTAAGATAAGGTATAGAAATTACACTATTTAAACAAAATTCAATTTATTTCCCTTTTAAATTGACTAAACTTCTGTTAATTAAATTCAAAAGTTGAAATTCTCCTAATGAACAGAATTTTTAAGAGAGAGTAATACAATGCGATTGTATTAATACTAAGTATTGTATTTGTATATTATTTAAATAAAATTAAACTTTTTATCATTAAAATTTTAAACATTTGTATCAAATAGGTAAAAGAATATTCAACAAAGCAACTAAATGATTTAGCTCGAAAGGAACTTCTTCAAAATTTGAAGTTAAAAGACAAACGTAAGGGTTCCCCGAGGAGAAAGGTAAACATCGTCGAAAATTATCAAGAATCAGAGAGAGACGTAACTACAAAGAATTACGTCGAACAAATAAAAGACCTCGAAGAAGATGCAGTTGACATACCAACATATAATTTAGCTGACAACAATGTTATTGTTGTTACTAAACCTCCAATTACGTAAGTTACATACAGCCAATATACGTATATATATATAATAGTTATACTAATAAAATGACAAACGGAATCAAATATCCTGTGACGTTTAAAATAATATTAACAAATAATACGTAATATATGCGCCTTTTGTTTATTTAACAAACGAGCTAAAGGTACATATATATTGCAATTTAGCTATAAATACTATTGATACTGATCTGCATACCTCCATCTGTACTCTCTCAAAGCCGATATTACATGTAAGACTAAGGCCGGTTGCTTAAGCCTCCGGCTGTTTGACGACAGGGGCATCGGTTGAATGATCGTGGTAGTTCTGATCAATCGTATTAAATGTTATGTAAATGTCACAAACCATTATGTTCAATAAGCAAATCGTCACTGTGATAGAGCTGAAAATCATTGAGTAAATGTAAATTTTCAAGTAAACATAGAACTAGAGATAAAATGACAATTATAATACATTTCTGATTAAATGTGGATTTAATTGAGATTTGATTTGAGGACAGTATAGAATATCCATTCATGCATAAAAGCGTTTCGTTCTTCGTTAAATTAACCTCGTTTTAATAAAACAAACTTCATTAATATAATCTAATTCGTATATTTCTGCTTCCTTTACTTTTATCCTCACGCACACTAAGACACCGTGTAAGCATGAACGCCACTCACACTAATACACTCCGATAGTTATTTAACTCAGTGGAGGGGCGCGTCTTTGTGATTGAATAGATCTGTAACATCAATATGGAATATAGCTAATTTGCCCGATAAAAGATTCATCCTTGCATTTTTTGTCTGGCTTATATATGTAGATGTATAATTAAATTCACCTTTAACTTCTCTTTCATTTCAGTACAACGACAGTCCAAGAATTCGATAGTCATCTTAAGAATATGGATGACGTCGTCCTAGCTGTGGCTCACGGCAGGAAACTTGGATTGGGAAAGCATCTTCCAAGGCATTTTCGATCTCGTCTACACCACGCTGTTAATAAAATACAACGTAAGTAAATAATACGTTATAATAATATAATTGCTGTGCTTTCATTTGGTAGCTTTATATTTAATTCAATACTGTAACATGACGATTCATAAAATCTTTTATAGGCTTACTTGAATAGAGAATATTTTGATTTTGATTTGAACACGTTCTGAAATATTATAAATTCAATTATGATCTATAAAACATTGCTCACACTTGACCTTATCCGTTTCTAATACACACATTTTCTTTTGTACTATATAAACAAAATTAATTATGGACATGGTCGTTGAATTTGATAAACAATATCATTTTTTATTCACAATAAATTTCTATAGAATTGTTTCAGATATAGTTACACGCTTAAGCTTTTGGGTAAATCATATTTGGGCGTATTATGTATTAATAATATTTTATTTCATCAGCTGAAGATTGCCTCGTATCAGAATGGAGTGATTGGACACCATGCTCTGTGACCTGCGGTTTCGGTGATAAATTTAGAAGTCGTCGCGTCGTGCGAGATAAAACAAAGAACGGACGCAACTGTCCTTCTCTAACTGATAGACGGCACTGCGGCGACATTAACTCTTGCGCGCACATTGACTACTTTGAATGGTGAACATATTAATGTTAAACTTTTTTAATTATGTTCTACAATTTTACCCTCATTAACTTGAATTAAGACTATAAATGATTAACAAAGATATTTTGTTTTCTTTACCTACGTCTTTAAAAAAATTATTGATATGGAACTAAATATAAAAGCAACGGACTGACGAAAAAAAACAGAGTTAAGGTTTTCTTTATTGGTTTTTTTATACGTTCTATTATTCAAAGTTTTTTTTTTTGATACTTTGTTGGAATAACAAATACAATTTAATTTTTAGAGTTAGTAGTCAAACATAAACACGTAGGATTTCATTGTTAGTATTTCATGTTATAAAAACTTGATTTATGAATTATTAAATGCACTTGAAATTATAGAATCATAGTGTAATAAATGTATATAATTTATTAATTTTATACATTACTGTTTTTTTAACATATTTGTAACTAGCGAGCCGCCCCAGCTTCACAAGGGTGCAATTTATTAATAAAGAAAATGATGAGTGCGCTTTGCAAGAAAATACTAAGTAGGTATTATTATTTTATAACGTTTATTTATTTATTAATTTATAAACGTAAGTCATATTAGAAAAATGAATAATTATTTAAATGTTAAATATAGATCAAGTGCACGACTGAAAGATTTAAATATGAATAAATTTAACTGCCAAGGTAAACATTATATTTTTACAGACATTTATCCGAACAGATTTACATCAAAAGATTTTTTTTTTTTGTTGTACGTAATTTGAAAACGGTGATCCCATTTTAAAGTTTCACTGGCTCACTCACTATTCAAACCGATAAACAACAATACTGGGTACTGCTGTTTGGCGATAGAATATCTGATGAGTGGGTGGTACCCAGATGGACTATCACAAAGCCCTACCACCTAGTAAGTAAGTAAAGTAAAGCAAGTGACTTCGCAAATAACATTAACACGTGGGAAAGCTAATAATGCTACATGAGACCTTGTTAATAAACAAATAAAATTACGAATTAAAATTTAAATATTTCATACGATAATAAACAATCCTTTTAAACTAAATGTGGAGGTCTGACAGGCCCGCTCGGGATCATACTAACTAGAAATATTTGATAGCTCTATCAAAGCTTTTTTTACATATGTGTAATGTGACCTAAAACCTTACATGTCATGTCATGTCATGAGTGTAGTGCGATACTAACCCGTACTGTCCCCCCGAAGAAACGGAATGGGTAACGCTGGTTTTTTAGCCGGTATTCCGGTACACATAGCGTCATTTAGCGTCGGTGGGTCCCACATAACCCCCACTTCTTTTGGGGTTAACACATAAATGCGTTTTACCAGCGAGATACAAAAAGCTTTTGTAATTATAGCTAAACAGAATAAAAAACTAAATAATTTTAAGGCTAAGATCAACGAGCCTACGGACAAAGATACAATACAATTAATATCAACCACTGGAAGTGCTCTCGATGAATGCATGATGTTCATTTTACATAGATCTATCTACGTGGAATAATATAATAAATATTGAACATTATGTACCAGTTACATAAATCAAATTGTCGGAAACTTGTTTTATTGGATCATGTATCAGCAATATTTCATTGGGATGATAACAAAAACGCTTACCCTGGTAGTCCTCGTCGTAAAGTGCGTTGAAAACGTATATTTTCGATTACCTATCCTCTAAAACGAATCATCCAGCGAATGCGTAGATACGCAATACGTTTTTTACGAATACACGATAGCAAAATACCAAACCAATAGTGGTCACTGACTGAGAAACCAAGATTGTTGAAATTAGAGATCGTCATAATTCTCAAAATTAGCTTTCGACGAGAAGACAACTTATGCCCGAAAAATAATCACTCATAAAAACTGTCCATATTAACATTACAGTATGTTATGACTACACAATTTGAGTATATATAGATTTTTTATAAATAAGCTTTCGTCATCATGATATATTAAATTATAACACAGGACTCACTGTACCAAAAAATAATCAGTTCTATACTGCGGACTTTTATATCGCCATACTATTTACTTCAACAGTTTTCTATGCAGGGGTTATTTCCCAACATACATAATGAGTATACTGTACATGTGCTTATGTAAGTATCAATAAAATCTGCGACATTGGTCTAGCCATGTTCATCTAGATATGGGTTGAAAGACCGAAACAATCAATTATGGGTGGGAACGAGATGGATCGACCACGACTTCACGCTACATGTCTACTGGACGAGCGCCCTGAGGGTGAAAGTTCGATCGACGGTGGGACATGCTCATTTATATTCCTGGCATCGTCTTCGCAAAATCAAGGAGTATGTGATTCGATTTCTAGACACTTACGTAATTATATGGAGTTGTATCGACAAGTGTAAAATATACACTATATAGTAAAATTTTATTCTAAGCTTCTAAATTTTTACATTCAAGGGATACCTTATTTATATTTTTATATCTTACACATTTTAAAAACCATTTTATTATATTTATTTCGTTCCTAACTGAAATATATTTGTCTCTACAAGTACCTATACATCCTATACGTACACGTAAGATTTGCGAAATTAGAAATTGACGTGTTATTGTTATATACCTATATATGTCACCGTAAAATTTTAAAAACCGTTAGATAATAATCTATCTCACGAGATTGTGAACTGTCAAAAGATTTTGAGCCGTAAAATACTGCTTGCAATTTAACTCATTACTTTTCGGTAGATTATCATCTACCGAAGCTAATTTAAGTTAAATTATAAAAACTCTAACCTAACCTAACTGAAATATCACAAACTATCGAAATTTTTGACAAAATAAGATTCTGAGTTAAATCATCGTTCGCAAAATTTGGCCAGTTTAAAATTTCGCGAGATATATTACAATCTAACAGTACTTACAATTCTACGGTGATATAGGAATATGTATATAGGTTATTACGTAGGTATTTTTTGCGTATCTTCAAACATTCATTCACGCTAAGTTTTCAATTTCAGCAGTAATTTTATTGCATTGTACGAGTATGAACAATAAACATAGATTTTAATCTCTTTGTCTTATGTGGTATGTTTCTTTTTAAGCCTTTTTTAATACGCTTCACTACCCGCCTTACCCTTTCATATAATTATGTTAAGTATATGAGATTTCATTATAAATACAATCAAGTCGCACATATGGAAGCATTTTCTTGCTACGTGGTTCCATATTATAAGCTCTTTTGAATCCCTCCCCTTTATGATTCCTACATGACTGCGTTGACTCAACCTCTATTCCTCGCATGTAACCTAGTTTTTCTTATGAATTTCAAAAGAGCATTGTATGTTTTCATTAAACTAATCAAAAATCAATATAAATTATAGTTTAAATAAAGCTGTGTTTACAGCTGTTCTAAATAAAATAAATAAAGAAGATTTTATATATTTTTATAAACGCGTATTTAGCCAAGGGTACGTTACATTTAAATTAAAAAAATATATACTGCTAGATACAGGCCCGTCAATTAATATACAGATAAAATAAACAAATTAATATTCAATACCTTCCCATATTCAAAATTAATTCTTTAGGTAAATACAGCTTGATATAAATACTCTTGTTCACTCAATCGGCAACATCAATTGAGTGTTGCGTCACAAGTTACATACTAAACAAACGGACCGTTTCGGTGAGGTTCACCTCTTGTCAAAGTTGACCAGCTTCTAGGACACAGATACAATGTTATTAGTAATATGCATACCAAAGGCGTATCTAGACACGCGGTAGCGTGTCAGCCAAGTTCTAGTAACAGAACTGGCTAGTAGCACCGTGTGTACTATTACACGAACCATTTGGAGCCACTTTTGACCTCCTCATAACTCAAAAACTATTTGACATAGATGTGTCAAATTTGGCTCATATATTAAGACTCGCGAGATACATATGTGTTCCAAATTTCATAAACGCATCTCAAATGGTTATTTAGATATTAACGTCTAAAAATCGTCATTTTTATCACTGACTGACCTATAGATCAAAACTATATCCTACTTCCAGGTGACCTAGAAAGTTCAAATTTGGCATGCAGGTAGATAATTAAGCCAATATAAAGGAAAAAATCTGAAACTGGTAATTTTTTATCATTTTATTATAATTTTTCATTTTATTGGGTCTATAGGAACACTTATATACTTAGTTCCTGCAATAACTGTAATAATAAAAAAATGATGTAAAAACCAGCAATCAAAACTTATGACAGCCGGTCTTCAAGTGGATTTTAAGGTCTTCACGTGAATATTTAACAAGTTGAATACCACCCTTAAGTTTTTTAAATCCAAATATTTCCGTTTTAGTACTTATGAGTATAGCCGACTTTCATATTTATTACGTTATTAACTAGCATTTAGCGCACATCAATGGTGCCGAATAATTATACTTAAAAAAATAATAATAATAGGCATTTCGGTACACGGCGCGCGACGCGACGCCGGAGCAGCGGGTTAGGAGCGTTGCGATTAAACCTTATCGCGGACGTGTCTGAGCGAGTGGCAACCGCGCTCATAAGAATTATTTCAATACCTTCCGATGGAAACTGCCTAGTCTATTCGACTGCATATTTTTTGTTTGAGTATACTAGTATACAACAATAAAAAAGGTTTCATGAGATTGTAGTAGAGTATGTATATCGTAACTGGAATGATTTAAGTTTGTACTCTAGCGCTACAAACGGGGATCCTTATTGCTTGGAAGAACAGTATCGAGCAAGCATGCTGATGTCAGCAAAGGACTGATGAATGGGTCCAATGAAAAATAGAGAAGGTACATTGGGGACGTCGATAACAGCAATAGCGCACGTAAAATAACAATTCAATTTAAACATAATTTAATTTGCGAACTAGAAGTCAAAACCAAGTTACAGATATTAAGTAATGTACATATATGTTCAAAGGAAACAATTCTCTATTTGCTTAGCATATTCTACTATTATACACAAATTACAAGGCCTTCGCCTTGACGGTGCTCTTTTCGACATAGGCTCCTCTATATTAAGTAAAGAGCAGGCTTACGTTGGCCTCTCTAGAGTTAAAACCTCAGATGGAGTACATCTTATCAATTTAGGTCCAATTCAAATCAAGACACAAGAGAGCTCTATTGTAGAGTACAACCGTCTGCGCACGTTATACCACCCCTACTTGGCCAAATTAAGTATAAACAGAAAACGCGTAAAAAAAAATCCGGACACTGAATGGGCAATTCACTCGAACATTTCAGAGGTACCTACAAGAAAAATAAGAACGTATCAAAAAAAAGACAATTATACCCCGTAAACGTAGGAAAATAGAATAGCTTAACAAAAACCATTTGGTATTAATTTTGTTATTAATAAGTACCTATTAATAATTTATATACAAAAAGTAGTGATATCCCATCAAAAACATAAATGTAAAAATGAGAGCCAAGTTAAATATTATGATATATACCTTGGTTGTTGACTTCAACGACAAAAGAAGTGAGATCTAAATTTTTGCCAAGTTAAATAGCCCTTCTGAAATTTATTTATAACTACATAAAATAGCATTTCTTCTTATAACTTGGGATAATATATTGTTGCCTAAGGTCTGACTTGGCTAGTTCTTATATGTTTATAAACACAACTTGTAGTTTGGTTTAGAATAACAAATTATAACTCAGAACATCTAAGAAGAATGGAGGACAGCTCAGTATTGCTTAGTTAGTATATACGTACATTAAGAGCTGTGATGGTCCAGTCACTAGAAAACATTAATCTTAACCAGATATTGCGAGTTCATATCTAGACAAGTACCATTGAATATTTGCGTGCTTAATTTGTGTTTATAATTCATTTGTAAAGGCTTAGAACTTACGAAGGCTATAATATAATTCTTATATGAGAACTAGCCAAGTCAGACCTTAGGCAACAATATATTATCCCAAGTTATAAGAAGAAATGCTATTTTATGTAGTTATAAATAAATTTCAGAAGGGCTATTTAACTTGGCAAAAATTTAGATCTCACTTCTTTTGTCGTTGAAGTCAACAACCAAGGTATATATCATAATATTTAACTTGGCTCTCATTTTTACATTTATGTTTTTGATGGGATATATGTTACTATAAATGAAGGGCTATCGGAATAGTTTCTGAATAGTTACTTTATTTATGGTCTATTCTACATTACATTACATTAGCAGCCTGTAAATTTCCCACTGCTGGGCTAAGGGCTCCTCTCCCTTGAGGAGAAGATTTGGAGCATATTTCACCACGCTACTCCAATGCGGGTTGGTGGAATACACATGTGGCAGAATTTCGTTCAAATTAGAAACATGCACTCACGATGTTTTCCTTCACCGCCGAGCACGAGTTGAATTATAAACACAAATTAAGCACATGAAAATTCAGTGGCGTCTGCCTGGGTTTGGAACCCGAAATCATCGGTTACGATGCACGCGTTCTAACCACTGGGCCATCTCGGCTCTTCTAAGGAGAATTTAATTTATTCTTATAGTTTCATATGATAATATAAAAACTTTTTTGTGAACTCCGGGTTCAGTCATAATTATTACAAAATTTGAAATTTCATAGTCATATAAACTCACATCCATAGTTTATGGTAATACGACGTTATTTACAGCTTTCGAGTAGTTCCAATACGAATCTGAGATCGTCATACTTTCATACATACCAACACACAAGGGTATAATGTTATGAACGAATTTACCTATTATAATTTATTATCTAACTTTCAAAATGATTTATTAAGACTATATAAATATTAAGATTATATCATTAAAAACGAAATACTAAGATATTAAGAAGATTACTATTAGGATGGGAAATGCAGAACTCGTGCTTTCGAACTATGAATGAAAAAAGGATTACAGGAAGAAATCTAATAAAAAAACAAACCTGTGGACATTGGCACCGCAAGACTTTGAAACTCTAATATATATCTCACAAATTTATTTAGCAAATTCACTTACCAAATAAGAATAAATCAATAATGAGTATTGATGTTTGGCGTTAAAAAAAAATATGGGTCCGTTGGTTCCGTACAGACAGGCTACACGAAGCTTGGGGAATAAATTTTGAAATCTAATATAAATTGTACGTGTCAATTTTATTAAAATAACCAAAAAGTGGAAAATTATTATTGTTCATAACCTGATCTGTCCTAAAAATTATTATAATATGTTCGAACTCTCTTTACTTTTAGATTGAACGAGAAAATGGAAGTTATCAAATTGCGATTTGAAAAATCTTATCCAATAATCATATCATATCTTTCATTAAATGTTAAGAAATAGACAAATCTATTTGCACATTAATACTGAATGAAACATTTAACTTATTAAACATTGTATAATATTACGTCAAAAACTTTTTCTTTAACAAGATCAGAGATATTTACTTCTAAATTTGCAGTTTGAGTTGAATTTCTGTATTGTATACGTAGACAGTGATGTTTCACACGAATTTATTTCATTTAAATAAAATATACTGAAAATTAAAGTAAACAAATATTATTTGTAAATTCTTCTATGTATTACGTGTGCATTCCAACGAATGCTCCAGAGCACATTCTCAACCTCCCGTACCCGCTTACATACCAACACGTACTTAAAATATTCGAGTTGTTTCCAGAAAATTCTTAGAATAAAAATCACTACGTAATCATTCTAACGGTGAAGGTATCGAGCATTCATGTAAACAATTACCTACATTTGCAATTTTTTCGTGCTGTTAAGGTTGATTATTATCGATAACCCTTGCAATACTTGAAAATCGTATTACATGGCTTCGCGCAAACTTTTCTCTTGTATTTGGTGAGGCACCGGTATTGCTTATCATAATCAAAATATTATGTATTCAAATGGCTTGGGAATCACTTTTGAGTCGTGTTACTGTATTTAATTAAATGTAAAGCAAACGCCAGTTCGAAATGTTGATTCTACCAAGAACAACCGACAAGAAACTCAGAAGTTACTCTTTCCCACCAATTTAAACGTGAACATTAAATACAATTAAATTATATGTTACTAGTAACACTTGACATTGTTTTATTGATTCAGTATAACTGGTATATGAACCATAACATCAAGGATCCCATGGTCAGTAGCTAAAAAACAGTGTAGGCATTGTTTATTATTAATAGTGTAAATTTGACTGTGCAACGGTTACTATTTACTCTCAAGTGACTTGAGTTTTTCTGCCATCAGGATCATTTGAATTATGACTCATAAAGACCGACCTAATAATTGAAATTTTAAAATGGTTGAATCAACATCTAGGTGGCCGTATTTGCACTGAGGAATGGACTGAAAATAGCAGAAATTATATTATTTTAAGTCTTATAGTAAGCTTTTAAGTTACATCCATTATATGTGGCTTTTTCATTATGAACCTTTTTTTATTATTTTAAAATATTTTGGCTTTTTTAACACATAAGATTTTATGATATTGTTATGAAATGTATTTATTTTATACTTTCTATCGCAAGAACGCTGGTGGATTAACTAGTAAAATCTTAAGTTACAACATCAAGGTTAACATAATGTTTACGATAATTTAGTATTTTTAATATTTATCACTACTTTTAAATGATATAATAAATAGCAATTCTACAATTCTTACGTCTTAAAAATCAAACATTTACTTGAGTAAACTAGAGCGTTACCGCACATCATCGCATTGCAAATTTTCAATTTTCCAATACATTAGAGATGGTTTCGCATCTAGGGGAACTATATAAGGGCGCGTTCATTTTGGGGTTAGAATAAAATTTGTTTTTTTTTTTTGGAATGTTCATATAAAATAACAGAGTTTAATGTTGAATATTCTGAATTTTATCCCTATACCTTATTACCGTGTGATTATTATATTAGTGATATTAAAATGTAGAAAATCTCAAATGCTTGTCAATCTTTACGTTTATAACGTAGAAATCTTTAGATTTCTGGTGAATGATAATCCTTAGTGTATTGTTGTGAAGTAACTTTGCACAAATAAAAATCATTTCGTTTGTTTAGTGGTAGGGCTTTGTGAGAGCCTGTCGGGGTAGATACCACTCACTCATCGTATATTATACCGCCAAGTAGCAATACTCTGACAGTGTAATTTCAGGTACAAGGGACATAACATCTTAGTTCCCAATGTTGGTGGTGCAATGGTGAAGGAAATGATTAAAAATTCAGACAGAGGTGACCACTTACCATCAGGTGGTCCAGTTGCGCGTCCGTCCTAATGTATATTAAAAAAGTTTGAATCAATTTACAGACTTATTCTGCTCTACCGCTTTAATAAACACACTCATGCCATTTTTTACATACAATAATCTCTTTAAAGAAATATACTGGCATATTTTGTTTCCATAAATGACGTCACCATTTAGACTTAAGTATTGAAATTTAAATTTTCAGACCTGAAATCATTCTGACCGTTTTCAGTCACGGCGGTCAACCTCATAGATTAGCCAACTACACACAAATGTGTGCGCAAACACAGGTGCATTCTCTTTTTCCTCACTCATAATCCAATAGGATGGCAAATCCAACACACCGGAAACAGTTCAGCAGTACCATCGACCACACAAGCTTTCCGAGGCACGGAAATGGACACATATCCAATTTCGTGACTCTGGGCTGTTGCCGAGAATTTTTCGACACAAAAAAGATTTTTATCGGCCAGACCTTGGACTTAATTCCAGGTCTTCGGGGTAGATCAACAGGGCAGTTCAGATCAACTAAATAATTAAACGTAAAAATATAGTCACACATTCATATAAACACTGCCTTATATGATGGATTTCCCATCCGGCGCGCAGATACAGCACTGATTGATTGTTTAAACGAAGAAAAACATAAAAACTCGCGATAATGCGCTTGTATTTAAATAAATTCCTTCAACCAATGATAAATTGTCAGGGGCCTTGATGAATGTGTATCGGGTGTGGAATTTTAAAGGGATCGAACGTCAATCGTATTGAAATATTTATTTATCTTTTCATAGACATTTATTGATCTTTGCTTTCTTTAGATATATATTAATTAAAAGAGTTATTTTTTGTAACACCAAACAAAAACCAGAACCAACATTACGTTAAGGAGGTAAAGTGTATACTTAAATTATTACATAGTACTAATCTAATACACTGCGGTGCTTCACTGTTAAAATTAGACTATTGAGGCGATATTACACATAAAAAACGATGTTTGTCTGACTAAATTTTAATTCACATATATCGACAATAAGAAAGAATATACTTTGCAGAATTTAAATATGAAGGCCCATCTTTAGCATTAACCGATCGATTCATTTG
Source organism: Vanessa atalanta (assembly GCF_905147765.1). Lineage (NCBI taxonomy): Eukaryota > Metazoa > Arthropoda > Insecta > Lepidoptera > Nymphalidae > Vanessa > Vanessa atalanta. The sequence continues at coordinate 7,979,223 of NC_061880.1, read as the reverse complement.
AAGGGACAAATAAAAATATTTATATTAAAATTCGAAATTCGAAGTTTAAATGTAAGCGCTATTTGAACTCGACTACGGTGAAGCCAAGTGACAGTTATGTTTTCAATAAATATCTGTTACCCCTTATATTCTAAACTCAAACGAAAATGACATATGAGTTATCGTTAATAAGGTCTTGTTTGGTTGCCAATTATTTGATAAATCAATATGGCACGGATATAAAATAATTTATTAAATAAAATAAAATATATCTTTTTGGTTATGCAAAAATAAAACTTTTTTATATATTTAAATATCATCCTCATTCCTAGCAACGCAATAATTTTAGACTTAATTCGTAGAATATCGTGTAGAATTTATAATATTATAGAACGAAAACTGAGTGACGTGATCAAGGAAGTGACGTCACTTTTGAGTTAGTTATTCAGTGTCTGGCGATATTTATTTTAAATGTTTTAGTGAATGGTCGATTACAATATATATATTTTTAAATAATTATACTAAATTAAGTTAATTCTACACAAATCTTTTTATTTTTAAATGTAATTACTCCAGAAACCGGAGATTTCTTTTTTCATAGTTAATTTCCCCTACAAAATTCTTCAATGCAAGGATTTTAGTCTTTATAAGAATTAACATACTTCGGTGTCTTGTTTCTTACATTCTTTTAACCGTTAAACTTAAGTTAAAACTGAATTTTCGCAAAGAAAAAAAATACGATTTAAATACTTGGGAGTGGAAAAGCGTAATAAGGTCTGAATTCTTAAGCAGAAGAAAGGCCTTTGCCAACAATGAAACAGTTAAAAAAAAACTTAATTCTGCGGATATTTCTGCCTAATAGTAGTAAGACATTTGATATCGGATAAGATAAACTTCATTATTAAATATATTTGATATCTATTACTATTCAAATATTTGTTTTATTAGATTCTTGCAATAAATCAATCAATTCACAATTCTCATTAAAGCATTCCGAAACGGTTCGCATAAAATACAATTTTCTGGGACATTAAGCGTTCGGATTTCTGAGCATTCATCGAGTTATAGAATAAATTGAGATTTATTGAATAATAATAAAAATACCATCAGACCGGAAGTCATTACAATGTATTATTTATATTGACATTTCAAAAACGTCGTGTGTTAAGATACTTATTTATGAATTAACTATGCAACTACAGTTTTATGCAATTACAATTACACTAAGGGATATTAACCATGCACAGTTAAAATAGAGCACACAGATAGTTACACACATGAACAATATTCGTCTGTACTTACAGACCACTTGACGGGTCTACTCATTTCGAAACTCATGAGGCTTTTTCTGTTGCCGAAGATCTTCCCTGGCACCGGTAACAATGATTTGGTAGATAACATAGGTTGTCGTATGTCTACCAAATCGTTGTTACAGAAAGTTACCAGACTGACAGCATGGACCGAAAAAACTCGCCGAGTTTATTTCGCTGGTTTTCATCAGGCCTGTGGGTATTTTATTGGGCAGATATTCTGCCGCATGTGTATTCCATCAACCCGCATTGGATCATAAAGAAATTTACAGGCTGCTAATGTATAAAAAAAAATGTATAGAATAAATTGATAAACACATAATATACTAAGCATGAAGATATATCATTCCTATCTATAAAAAAAAGAAAATGATTAATGTGAACCGACGAAAAAACATCGAATGTTAACATTGAAAGTTAAATAAAAATAAATTGATTTCATCTGAAGAGCATTAAGATGCCAGACGCGAATATCTATGGAGGATTTTTAGCGAGACATGCTCAGACTTTGTCATTTGTTTATTTAAATCTGAATCGTCTAGAGATCACATTCAACCGTATAGAAGTTTAAAAAATCACATATTACCTATCGTTCGTGAATTCTGTCACTGAATACAACTCCATTGAGAATTCATGGATTAAAAGTTTAAAATTTAAAAAACGCAATCTTATGTTAGAACTGACAAAGCAAATAAAAATGGAACATTTGAAGACGCAATTTCTTAGTATACTATTACAGATATTATGATAAAAACTATTAGTTTTTGAATGAACAACGATACTGAATAATTTATCACCTTGTTTGTCTGCAATATGAGACCGCATCTGAAAATCTATAAGCCGAAAAACTTTAAAGTAGAGAATCGATTCTATTTTATCAGCTATATAATCTTGATACTTGAGAAGTGAATCAGACTATGCGAATTACTGTGAATTAAAACATATATTGCTATCACATACAATAAAAAAACAGTATCAAACGACAAAATATAGCAATTAAATTTTTAAATTCCTAGCACTAGCTTACAATATAAATTATCATTTAAGCGTAAAATTTAATACAATTATCCAAATGCAAATAGATTACAAGTAAACACAGGCCCCACAAGATAAATAACTTTGTATTCTGACTGTCATAATTCTATACATTGTTTTAATTTATTCCACTAGCCATCACGTTTAATATAAACATTTGCAATACACATAGCTGAGTGATCGCTTCGCCCAATCAAGTGTGAAACAGGTCAAGTTAATTAAACTCGCACAGTTTTTTAGATCAGCTCTCAATGTAAATAAAAACGACTACTCTAAATTTCCCATTGTGCGGATGAATGAAACAAAAACTGTTGTTTCTCGAAGTTTCTAAACTAAAATGGCCCTAAAGACTAAGCCGACGGAAGGGTTGTGTCACTTAAATGAATAATACTCATCGACGTTGTCAATATAGATGCTAATAATAACAATAGTATGAAATAGTATAAAAATTTTAGATGTAAATATATATATGTACATAATTATAAATAAATTTGCATATATATAATGCAAAACGCAATTAATGGAGCGAGACAAAAATAAATCGTTACTCCTAAAAATAACTCCTTAAACAGCACAGACAAGAAATTGTATTAATACAATTAAAAATAAGAAAAGAAATAACCGTCGTGATCAAAACTCGAACATAAAAAATGGGTACCACATAAATATTTACATTTAAATTGATAAAAATAATTAATCATCATCGCCATATCACCAGACGGCTCGTTTTTCTATCCTACGATCGATCCAACAAATATTCTATATAAACAACATTTCGTCGGAAAGTAAAGATTATAATTTATATCTTAACATTTTTTCCCATAGGTCTAAGGAAACTGACATTTCACGGGTCCCTTAATTCGTGTACGAAAAGTTGGGCAAGATAACATACCTACATTCTGAATGTCATTTAAACCTGCCTACAGTTCTCAAGGTTGTAGGGAATTAGATGTTCAAGTTAATTCTCGCAAACATAAACATGATACAATTTCTTTAATACAAGAATAATATCAATAGCGAACAAAAAATGAAAAACCCTGTATGTGACAATTATTATATTATGTCAATTTTTACTTATATTATGAAAGTATATTACTTTCCTCCTCCTCCTCGGCCATTTTAGTATTACTTTCAGAAATAGTGTAGTGGATACAATAACTAATTAGTGATTATGACGTCATTAGCCGTTTACAGTCCTAGAAAGTGTTAAAACATGCCAATGTTCTGATGTGCTAAGTCTCCTCTTCACTCTGACACCTAGTAAGAAAAATGAACAAAGGAACTTTATAATACGAGATAAAAGCACAAAGCATTTCAAACATTAAAGACACATCTAAAAGACTCATGTATTTATTTTGACTTCTTATATGCTTGTGATATAAAAATACTAAACAATAATAAAATAATATCAATATATTTTGTCTTATAGTCTCAGCAGGGCGTAGACAAAGGCCTCTATCCCTTTAACGAGAAACATTTTCAGCTTAGTCTGCCAGACTCCACTTCGGATTAAAAGATATACATATCTCAGAATTGTAAACATGTATACTAGTAGTTTCCTCCTTTGTTATATATACCTCTATAACCTCAAAAATAATTGTCAACTCACATTTAAATAAGGCCTAGTTGTTTAAGCATGGGAAGCTAAAGCGAAATTTGCAGGATAAATATTTTTCATGTGTTTTATTAGTTTTTCTCATTAACATCATAATAAACGTAAAATTAAATAGTTGAGTAACATAAACATCTAATCTGGACGTGTCTTGAGAGACATTAAGAGCTATTGTTGTGTAATAATATCAATCTATTTAGACATCCTCAAAAAGATTATTTTGGATAAATCCATAATCGCTCTTCCGATAATATTATAAATATATAAAACACGGCAGTTTTATGACTAGCTTTTGCTACGGACTTGGATATGAGTGCCAACATGATTTTTTCATCAAGAAATTCACAGTAGCAGTGGAGATAGATAGTAGTTAGAGAATGGATTTGACTTCTCTTCAGCCGTCTGATTTTCGTTCCATGGGCCTTGTAACACAAGCATATAAGTAAGTTTTACTAAAATTTAATTATCACTTAAGTTCACCGAACGATTATTGGCGAAGTGAGTTTCCTGAACATATTAGATATTACATGATAGCTTATATAGCTAGACTAAGTAAATTATAATTGTATATTTTACATAAAAAATAATTGCGTATTGTAAATGTTGCCATTAAAAATAATAGTATTAATTTACCGATTTTTATAATACTCGTATATAATTATACGGCTATTTTTGATAAATTCAATTATCACCGTAATAGATATCCCAAGATCGCAAGTTCATAAATCAATCCCCGGAAAAACTACCCGCTGTCGTGACGGCGCGAAATACCGAATACTGAAAGTTACATTATCTTGAACATTTTTTGTTTACTTTCTGAAAATAAGAATAAAATCGAGATGTTTCTTCACGACTTTGAAATGACAGTGCACATAATAATAATTACTAAATATATATATATATATCGGAGCGTGGTTACTTTAGTTGTTGATTTGGATAATTAATTAATCGAATAGTTGGCAATAATGTTTGATGCCTGATTTACTTATAAGAGCGGGTCACCCCGAATGGAGTTGTAAGTGTCATGGCAACGCGAGTCGTTATGTTTTGACAAGCTTCTCGAATGCGATGGTTGCTTGCAAACCCATTTGCTCTTAATCGAGATGAATTATTGTAATCCTTTGATATTATTGTAGTGTACGATTATTGAATCAATGAATACAGTGATTAGACGATAGTAAATACGTTTTATTTTATGAATATCTCCATTGCACGCCCACATAGTCTTACAAATGTCGGATCAATCCCCGAACCCAACTGTTCGGCATCCTGCTTCTCCGACATCAGAAGTGGGATCAGAACACATATCAGACCACGCAGGCTCACTCAGCAGGTTAACAACGCCAAAGCTCAAGCAAGCAAGAAATACAATGGACGTCTCGAAGAAAACATCCCCGCTGACGTGTTTTTCTTGCGGCGAGCGAAGCCAAATATCGACGCGTTGTGCGAAGAAGGAAAACAAAACAAGCGAGTCGGTTGTGGAACGTCGAGTGGATATCTGCACCATGAAGCCCCAGCTCTAGGTCTATTTTCTATTAAAAACGGTGGGCAGTTTTCATTTTGTTTTGATTTCGGTGTTAACAAATTACTTGGTAAGAGAAAGCAAAGCATAGTGACCCTACTAGAGATTGACTTGGTGACAAAGTTGGCCTTGGTGGCAAATGATGGCCTTGGTGGCAAGTGATTGACTTGGTGACAAAATTGGCCTTGGTGGCAAATTACAGCCTTGGTGGCAAATGACAGCCTTGGTGGCAAGAGATTGACTTAGTGGCGTAAATAGACCTAGGTGGTCTTGCTGGTCGCTTACCTTGTAAAGTTATGCTGCTAGAGAATATTATGCTATTGAGATAGCATGGACGGTTATAATATTCATCGTGTGGTGGTCAGAATGGCCAAGCGTGTTATGATGTGTACATTTGTTGTTTCATTGTTTACAGACGAGGAGGTTTACAGCAACGAGACACACGAGGACGTGTGATAGTGCAGGATGGCCGTATCGGAGCGTGGTTACTTTAGTTGTTGATTTGGATAATTAATTAATCGAATAGTTGGCAATAATGTTTGATGCCTGATTTACTTATAAGAGCGGGTCACCCCGAATGGAGTTGTAAGTGTCATGGCAACGCGAGTCGTTATGTTTTGACAAGCTTCTCGAATGCGATGGTTGCTTGCAAACCCATTTGCTCTTAATCGAGATGAATTATTGTAATCCTTTGATATTATTGTAGTGTACGATTATTGAATCAATGAATACAGTGATTAGACGATAGTAAATACGTTTTATTTTATGAATATCTCCATTGCACGCCCACATAGTCTTACAAATGTCGGATCAATCCCCGAACCCAACTGTTCGGCATCCTGCTTCTCCGACATATATATATGTTTATTAATAAAAAACAAAATATATTCACCTTACTATTTAGGTAAATTAAATTAAAAAATATTCCGGTACCGGGAATCGAACCCGAGCCTCCTGGGTGAGAGCCAGGTATCCTAGCCACTAGACCATACCGGATGATGCATGCTTACGTAAATTTTACGAATTATTATTACATACCACAACTAAAATTATGACAAAATAATATATTGAGTTAAATTTTAATTTTATTTTTCAATTTATACCTGTAAATGATATTCAATTCTCTTTTACATAGAAAATAAATGTTACTTGAGGCAACATACTTGCTATTGACAGTAAATAACAAAATCACGTTCAAATCGCATATACAAAAGACATAAAAAATAGTGTACCCAAAATTGTACACTCTTCAAATATTAACGCCACATCTTAGCTCTTACAGCTAAAACAATAAAGTCGAAAATACTATAACGTAATAGATCTATGTAGCTACCCTACAGTTTCATACAATTCGCACAAAGTTGTCTGATAAAGAAACAATTTGTATTCAATAAGCCTCGTGAGGGTGTAGAGATCTGGTATAGCGTTGGAGTTTTTACTCCACTATTCTTTCTGGAAACTGTGGCAACGAGAAATGTAGAATAATCCTGTGTTATTTTATATCCAGTTACTATAAAATTTTATGAAAGCGTTTCTTTTTTATTTTCTCCGGTCCTCTTCGTGACCTATTTTGAAATACTATTTTATCACTGTACGTTTATTTTTTAACGTGCAACATTGTATTAATCCTTATAGATAAAATAAAATCGAATACGTTCCTAATTCAAACACGTTAGCTGTCTAAATTAATTATTTAAAAAACTTGTGTTGTTGTAAACATTATTAGTAAATACGTTTTCTTTTTTTTATGTTAGAGGTGGCAAACGAGCCGGAGGCTCACCTGATGGTAAGTGACTACCACCGCCCATGGACATATGCAACACCAGGGGGTTTGCAGGTGCATTGCCAGCCTTTCAGGAAGGAGTACGCTCTTTTCTTGAAGGTTGCCAAGTCGTATCGGTCCGGAAAAACCGCTGGCGAAAGCTGGTTCCACAGAGTGTTTGTGCGAGGCAGAAAATGTCTTAAAAATCGCGCCGTTGTGGTTTTCAGAACATCCAAGTGGTATGGGTGATATTAAACAATAACATATATCTACAATTGCTTTTTTTAAACAAAAATAAGTAAATATTATATCCATCGAATTACTTCTTAATATAACAAGATTTTAAATTTTAATGATTGAATTTTATTAAGTAAAACTTATCAATACTAACTGCATTCATAAATTGAAATCATTTGTAAAAATACATTCATAAAAAAATAATATTTTTCAATACAAGATTGTAGAGATGATAAAAAAGCGTGGACTTAATACTTGTTGACTTCAAGGCAAGATATATTATATTCATATATAATATATCCTGCCAATTGTGTTTAACTAACATAATTTTGTATTTTGTTGAAAAAGAGTAACTGCTGAGTTTCTTGCCGATCCTTCTCGGTAGAATCTACATTCCGAACCGGTGCGGTGGTACCTTCACTTAATATAGTTTGATTCTTCAAATGACTTCAAAATGACTTGATTTTTTTTCTTGGTACCTTATAGGACGTTTACAATAAATGTCGTTGAACTCATACAGCCGCTCCAAGTATATCTTTTATGTGGTTAAAAAATCTATTATGAAAATTTGTTGGAACATCAAACATTTCTAATTATACGGCATTAAGGGCATAAAATATACAGGGCATTTTTACCGACCACTCAGCATTTAGTATTCGTGCTGTAAAATTTTATACAAATATTTATACCCTATTTGAAAATCAACGAATAGTAAGTATTTAAAACAATAGTATTTTTCCTTAAACGTTGCGCAGCATAGGCGATTTAGTAGTATCAACGTCAGTTACATGTCAAACTTTTCTTTTCGCGTACATTGCGGAGTTGAGCATTACAGGAACCTTAATGTAACCACGGCTGCGATCGAACAGTACCTTCGAGATACGCAAATAATATATACCTATATAGCAATCGATTGATGATGTCGTTAACATTAGTTCATGGAAGAAGTTACAAATAAGTAATAATAATTATACTCTTACTCATATAGAATACTTGTTATAGATAACATTTACTACTAACAAATCCGTGATAACCCAGTGGTTAGAACACTTGAATCTTAACCGAACATTGAACCGAATTAAACGCTAGTAAGCTCAGCGGTGAAGAAAAACAATCAGATAAAAATCTGCTACAAGTGTCCCAACAAGTATTGGAGCAGCTTGGTAAAAACATTGTCAGCAGTGAAATATTTATAGTTACTACTTTACTACCAAATAAGGCTTTGTGTAAGTAGCACCAGCAAAATTTGTATTGCTCATCTGTAGCTGAAACCGGCCTTGGGCCCGTGTAATTATAGGCACAAAGGCCATAACACCTTCCTTACCATGGTTTACGGCATATCGGCAGTTTTTACTTTTATTTTAGAGAGGAATAAATAGGCACCTATCTATTTCCTATCCTTCCTATAATAAAAAGAAAATAAATAATGTATCGAAGTCCAATATGTGTGAGAAAAAATTGTCTCAATTTTGTCTTTATATGACAAAATGATTCTATCTGTCAAAGTGGGCTTCCACTAATAAAATATTTTTGTTTATATATAAACGATTGGCAAATTGGCAAATTGGCCACTGGAAACACTGCGACTGCCGTATCATCCGAAGAAAGTTAAGGTTTCTTTCATTTTTCTTCACGTGAATGTTTCAAGGCATTAAGGTATAACTAATGAGGATTTATTTCGAGCTTCGAGTCTGAAGTGTTTCATTAAGCTCTGTATTGTCTGACATTAGCAAAAAATGTGGTTAACCTTTATTGGTCAAATAAATAGTATCTAATCATTTTTTGTTTTTTAGTGTTTAGTATTTTACTAAACCCATTTTTTTACAAATAACGCATATTATCATCGTCTTCAAATATTTCTTATATCTTAGATTAGGTCTTAGGTCTAGAATATTTGAGCGTGATTTAATTCAATAAAACCTTTAAAATAAATCGTACACACAACAACACAATTCAGCGACAACCGAACAACAAAATAAATTCTAAAGTCCCTAATGCGCCACATTTAGCATTCGATACTCGATCAAACTCAAGTGCACTTGCATGCGAAGTTTTACCATTATCTAAAGTTCCGCATGCACGCCGACTATCGTCTACATATCCTTTAAACATCATAAAACTCCTTAGAGGGCTCATGTACTGAAAATGTTGAATTAAGAACTGAATTTATTACAAATTTACAGAAAAACAAAGGACGTACGGCTTATATTTTGCCAAGAAATTAAACCTATGAGAAATTACAAATTTTGAAGGAGATATTTTTATATGGTTACTTAATTCAAAATTACTAATTCTGAATAATGTAAAATACATATTCTATAATAACTTTTCCGTCCCTATCAATTTCTAATATAATATTTTCCTAATACACGTAGCACGAGTATACAAATTCATCCATATGTTCTAAATAACATAATATTATCGAAATTTTGCGATAGCATTTCTACTCATATTGATTACCAACTGTCGGATTTCAGAAGACAGTCTCATTCCTTATTCTTTTAACTCATGCACACTAAACACGTGTGCTTATACACATTACTATACATACATACTTTCTGAACATATATTTCTCTGTACTTTATAAAAAAATTCATGAGCTACTGAATTTTTCATTCGTGGAAAATGCATATATATAATATATAAAATATGGTTGAAATTACCAAGTAACTAAAACTTAAATATTTCAAAAAATAAATAACTAGTTATCGCCCGTGGCTTCGCTCACGTTTTAGGGGATGGTCTTCAAGTGATAAGCATAAAAAGTATGTCCTATATCTGTCCTTGGAGTTCAAACTTCCTTTATACCAAATTTCATCAAATTCGGTTCAGTGGTTAGGCCGTGAAAGAGCATCAGTTAGACATACAGACAGAGTTACTTTCGCATTTATAATATTAGTATAGATGGTAGGTTTTAATTTGTTAGAATTGTTTAATCTATCTAAATAATTCTCGGGCGACCTAGTTAAGTAATAAAAATAACTGCTCTCTCGCACCTAAGTACTTTCACAAGTACTGAGAAATTTTCTTTTTTAAATTGCTCGCGCGACATACAAAATTGAATAAAGTAAGCATAATTCTTATCCTTCCGTCTAGACGACAATTTAGATGTGAAATGATGGCGACCTTTTGTTTCTACAGTTCACAAACTGCGATAGGAACCCACACAAATTGCATTCACTGTTGTAGCTCACAATTCACTTAAATGAAAAGTGTTGGACATAAATTTTTCGCTGAACGGTGTTCTGATAATTCATACCAGAGTTAAAAAGAAACTTTGGCTATTCGTTGAGCAGTTAGGAATTCAAGTCGTGGCTTGAAAAATACTGCAACTAATAAGTATATTTCTTGACAAGTTTGATATCGAAAAATGAAAGAATATAAAGTGTTGTATTATAATTAATACACTTTAATGTAAGAAAATAAAAAACCAACAGTAAGCCTGCAATTTCTGACACATTTTTGTTCAGGCCGTAAAGATCATTCGATCTTTCAAGATCATTCGAAACAAAAATATAAATATTATTAAGAATAATTAAAATCTCTTAAAAAAGGAGGCAATTGCGGAGGAAAATATTCTAGAGTGTCCCAGGAATGTTCGCTATCATTACATGTTCTTTTAATCTCTTGTCTATTATTTTTATTATATGCTTTAATGGATTGTTCTTTATTATAATTGTCAGTATCTAAATGTTCATTCGATATAGACATATATTTATAACAAGGTTGAGAACAGCTACCATCAACAACGTTGTTATAGGTTTCTTTTGACACGCTTAAACTACAGCCACAAGACTCAGTTCCTGGCTGGTATTTATTTCGGACATTATTCGACTGTTCAGCTGGTGTTTTAAGAAATTTAAATTCTGCGTTGCTTAAATCCGATCTTTTACGCATTAAGTCACTGTATTTCAAGCTGTTAGATGAGTTTTGTTTTGATTTTACACTAGTATCACACTGAATATTCATGTTTTTATGGTCAGAATTTTCCCAACGCCATTGCTTTGATTTATAACATATATTTTTACAAATACATTTACTTTTATCACATAAATTATCTTTGTATTGACCATTACAAGATGTTGCAATCTCTTTGCATGCAAATTTTTTACCCCCTGGATAGTCCTTTTGATATTTCTGTTTATTTTGGTCTAATAAATCAGACTTATCTTTTTTGTACAATTTTGAGTCACTCAAAGACTTAATTGTAACTGGTAATTTGGTAACTTTCGAATTATCTCTAATATCTTCCTTTGATATTGATTGGGATTTGATTAAGAGTTTATTTAAATCATTAGCTGTCATTACAAAGTTAGATGATATCGAATCTTTTCTAGTCAAAAGAGAGTCTGTTTTGGACTTGTCCACTAGTACTTTAATATTTCCAGATTCAGTCTTAATCAACAATACCTTATTTTTGTCATCGTCACTATTTTCTCTAAAATTTATTACAAAATGCCCGGAATTAGTTTTCAGTAATTCAGCAAATTGAACACTGTTATCTCCTTCATATTCTTTGATAGCTTGTTTGTGATATATTTCAAATTCTTTATCTAACACTATTTTAAAGTTGTCGGATGACGTTTCTTTAATTGCAAATATTGTTTCCTTATCTTTGCAGTTGTTAACTCCTTTAAATTTTACTTCGTGTAAATTATTTATCTTATTTCCGTTATTATTATATTCTTTTTTATGCTCTTTAGTATCATAAAGGTTATATTTTTTTAAACTACTTTTACTAGGTTGACTAGAATTATCTTTAAAACTTTTATCAGTGTTTTTTATTTCCTCGTGTTCCTCATTTGTCGATTCTTTACTATATGCATTATCAAATGAATGTTTGCGGATCGGCTTATATGCTTCAAGAGTTATGTTACCAGATGGCGATTTCTTTGGTAAAAATATATTTTGATCATCCGCTATCGTAGCATCTGATTGCAAGCTAAACACTGGCTGACCAAACTTAGTTTCCATAGTCACAAAGACATTAGTACCTTCTTGTAGGTGTTTGTTTATCTCTTCTACCAATGTTTTATTTAAGGCTATTTTTAAAAAATCCCCAGAGAATGATTTTAGCATAATTGGATTATTATCAATTAGATCGTATTTATCGTGAGGCACAACATTTAATTGTTGATTTCTAACCACAGGCTCAACAACCATTTCGCAGTTATCTGTATCGTTTATTTTGTCTTTTACTGCTTTCAGTTGTTTGGTATCTGTAATTTATTAAATTATGAAGGAAAACGTAACATGAATAATAAATAATAAAATGCCATTCAATATGGGAGCACAAAACAAATGAAAGCAATATTATATATAATATTTTTTTTATTTACGATTTTGTTCTCTATTTCCTTATTTTCATGGTCTAGAGGATCTAAGTGAGCACCAGAGTTTTCATCACACTTGAGTACCAATGTATTTCGGGTGCAAATGAATAATCTAAGATTTACACCCATCGCTAAATCCGATCACGACGATCGACGATCAGACGGTTAAGTTAAATCTTTCTTAACCACTCAACAATATTCCTTTAAGCCTTTGGTATCATAAATACTTAATAATAAGCTCAAATCTTAGCACTTAATAAGTACCCATACCCATACCCATTCTTTCTTCTTTGATTTCTTTTACATTTTTCTATTCAGTTTGTTCATGTTTTGTGTTTATTTCACTTTACAATGTATTCTTCCGTAAATATTTGATTATATTTTAATACTGTAAAATGACTTTTAAAGGCATGTGCAATATTTTAAAATGAAACTACTTCTAGTCCAATACCATTTATTTCAAATATTGTTGAATAAAACAAAAACAGAAACCACACTGAATGTTCTTCAAATTTAATTCTTAATATCAATGGAATCACTACTAATCATTGTATAACTCACTTTCTCTATTGGTGTTACTTCTGTATATCTACCCAAAACTTCTTCAATAATACGATCACGAGGACGACATCTTAAATCTAAAATAATTCAAATTCAAATCGAATTCAATCATTTTTTTAATAATGTCTTTATTTTGTACTCCCATATAAATAAGGATATAAGTTTGACTAACCTTTAAAAGAAGCATGAGGGTCTGTTGACGAATGGCTATTTTTAGATGGATCCTATGAGAACAAAAGAAAAATAATCACCATAGAATATGAAGTTAATTATAAGTACTTGCAATGTCACTGACCTTATGGGACAATAATTATAGTAATAAACCATTTTGTAAAAAATAATGCATTTACCTCGTCTCTTAATATTTTTGGACTTGAAAATGTAGACAGACCTTCCTGGCCCAGGACACATTGCGCTGCTCGCATATTTTTAAAATGACAAGACGGTCCTTAAAAATATTAAAATAATTAATTTAGTAGTGTTATGTATGTTGTTCGTGTTAATTTTGTATGCCGGAAGAATAAACGTAATGTACGTCAAGTATACTAAGTAGGCAGTCTGGCAAATGAGTTACTTAATTTTATAAAATCATCACAACAAGCTCATGAGCACTGTAAGAAATATTAACCATCTCTAACATCGACAATGCGTTGGTAACGCTTTGGAAACAAAGGTTATGTCCCAACAAGACGCATTAGCGATTGGTAGAATATATGCGTTGAGTGAGTAGTACCCGATGGGCTTGCACTTTGTCCCTGACAATAAATGATTACTATTATTTTTATTCATTAGTAACTATGTTAGAAATAATAAGGTTTAATTAAGTGCCAAAAAGTTTAGAAATAAGTTAATACCTTGACAAGGATTAGGCCTCCAAGATGCCACTTCGCTACCAACAGAGTCCGGTAATTCATGCATAGCACAGTCTGGACCACATGCTGCAGATTCTTTATAGGGACATACAACGGCTTCGCCCTAAGGAAAGAGCAAGAGAAAAGAAAAGAGGATTTATTTAATTCTTTTATAAGATTTGTATTTCATTTTATATAATTTTATTCTTACCGCATCTTCTTTATCTTCTGTTGTTGGTGGGCATGTCTTTGGTTCATTTGGTGGTGGTGGCGCTTTTTTGGTACAAATACAATCTTTCGGTCCTTTTGGACAATTACATTCACTATTACCCCAACGTCGACAGGGATCCTAAAATGAAACAAAAGGAAAATTACAGTATCAAGTTTACCCAATTAATGTTGATACAATATATGAAAGATTTTTATTTATTTTAGAAACTAACGTTATTATCATAATAGATAGATTAAGACACATTGACAAAACTTAATCAATGATAGTTTCCTACATTACATTCATGTTAATATTAAAGGAAAAAGATGGTAAAAATGTAATAAAAATATCAAATTACATAAGAGAAATATAAAAGTGGAAGAGAAAGAGTCTATAAGATTATATTAAATTAATAAGAACACTGTCACACCACATAAAATGCTATAAGAATTCTAAATGTATTAAAAAGTTAAAGTTAAATCTGAAATTAATACCTTTTTAGATTCTGTTCCTTTATCAACTTTCACCGGTTTCGTCACTTTAACTTGTTTTAGACAAAGCATCAGTTGCTTGTAAGTTTCACGGTCCATCTAGGGAACCATTAACATAATAAGTTAGTTACATTGTTAAGTTACTTGTTAATTTTCATCCAAAACTAAAATTACAGCCGTAACAATAAATATTCTTAGTTTATACCATTTAAAAGCAGAGCAAACAATTTTTACCTCGCATCTTGTTTTAACAGCTCCACCGACGATAGTCAGATTCAAATTCTTCTTAACAGTTGTCAAAATGAAATCCTGTAGAATTTTCCTCGTCTCTGCATTCAACTTTCCATTTCTACTTTTCTTTAAGCAATTTAAAACTACGTCAGCCACTGCTTTTCCTGGTCCTGATTTCACTTGCCTTTCCAATACCGTATACATATTGTCAAAAACATTATCCAAAAGTTTATGTTTTACTGTTGTACAAACACAATCAAGTGCATTATCTGGAATACAATGATCGCCCACATATAAACAATCTCTTTCATTAACACATCTTGGACAATCAGTACAAAACCTCCTTATATCCAAAGTGTCTGTGCATTCATGACATCTTATACATTTAACTTTGAATTCAGCAATTTCTTTATCTAGTGTTTTTATTTCTTCGTTAATAGATTCTTGCTTATTTTTGCATTTGTCTTTACATTGATCACAATTCTGTTTTAATAATTCAATTTCTAATAGCAACGCTTCTTTCTGTAATATTACGTTGATAACATTATATTATGTTCGGTTATTATTTTATAATTATTATTCAAAATGTCATTATGCTGTATAAACTTAATTCAAAATTAATATTAATAATTCAGTTTTTATTTATTTATTTCCTAAAAACAATCTAACCCCATGAATACATATTACCTAAAAGCTTCGATACATCATTGCTTTAAATACCCATCAATATGTCCTTGTAAACACTAGTTATAATGATATTCAATTACCTCAGCTCGCATATCTTCACTTTCAAGTTTCTTTTGTAACAATACTTTACACAACTTTTGCAGGTCTTGTCTCGCTTCTTTTACATACTTGTCAGCTTCTTCTTCTTTTGTTACTTTATACTGTTGCTCCTCTTTCAAAACTTTCTCTAACCTTGATACTTCTAGTTGTATATTACTAATTCTTGCCTTAAATATTATTTTTTGCTCAATAAAATAATTAACAAATAAATTGAAAAAAATAACTGGAAGATATTAATTGTTAATAACTATAAACTCACTTTAGAAGCTTGTTTTTTTGTACCGAAAGATTTTTTCGCTACTTCTAAATCTTTTTTATTACTATCTATACGTTTTTTAAAATCATCGATTTCCACATCAATACATTTAATATCGTTGGTTTTTTGGTTAATCCTCTCTGTTATTTCTTGTTGACATTTATTAACATGGTCTATTTCGAATTCTAAATCCTTTTTGTTTTTACGCCATTTCATATTACTTGTCTCTACTTCTTTTAACTGAAATGTGTTCAGATTAGTATTTTCCTTTTTTCTTAAATTTTAACAGAAATATACACAACGTTTAGTTATAACTTTAATTTAATATTATCTTTGTATTTGATAATTATACCTGCTTTAATAATTCCTTTTGTCTATCTAAGGATTCTCCTATTTTCTTCTTATATGTTTCTTCCATACAAGACCACATGCAATCAGCTTGTTTTAGCAACTGAACACCATCTTTCTCTCTCTGTTCTAAAACTTGAATTTGATCTTGCAACCGTTTTTGCGTTTCTAATAAATCGTTTACTTTACTTTGACACTTCTTCTCAAATGAAGCAGCCTTTGGATGGAAGTTTAAATTGTAAATGACTTTTTTAAGAATACTTATTTAATTTGATTACTACAATAACGTGATTTTATGACTGAATATATAGTTTGCTTAAAATTCGATATAGTACTTTTATTTATACGAGCAAGAAACCGCAAAATTAGGGATAAGATTTGGTGGTAATAGTACTTATATCATCGTAATTTGGAACTCATACGAATATATATGTTATCATGTTGACATGACATGAATCCCATGACATCATTCGCTTACGAGTTATCATGCAACAAACTAGTCATCCAATCCTAATGAGATGGAGTTTTTTATATTATAACCTCCTGTTCTAGTAGATACAACCATCATTTTCAAGTTCCATATTATATTTAAACAACTTCGAGAATCCCCTCAACCTGACACTTGGTGGCCGATTGAGACCACCACCTCATGCTTGAAAAAGTCAATAATTTAAGATTAGAAGATGCCTAAAAAATAACTATTACTTTTTCAGGAGATAAGACATTAGTAGGAGAATTAGACCCCATTTTAAATATACTATGTCTTATAACTTGACATGAAAAAAATAATTGATTATACTATCTCACACTCATACATGAATACAATACATACATTAATATTACCTGTTTCAAGTCACAAAGAACTTTATTCAGAGGTAATTCATTACTTGGTGCAGTAGATTGTGTTACGCAACAGACATTCTTTTCAGAACTCTCTTTGCTTGGCTTACTCCGTGTACTACAAAGAATACTTAATTATTCAATTTCATACAAAATGTGAATCGTCGCTTTCATTATGTATCGGTTAAAAAATTTATTCTTAATTAAATTATTTTTAATTAAAGTTTAACTTACCTTTTACATTTATTTATAGTATCTTGTTTTTTATCATCGTTCCTTTTACAACATCCAGCCATATAACAATTGATATTATGCGACCCAAATAAAGTACATCTCTGTGGATTTGCACACATACGTTGCTGCACAGCTTCCTGATTCATACATAAAATAAAACACAGTCTTCAGAAATTTACTTTTTCTTACTAGTTAGTTTTGTTTATTACGTAATATTCAAACAAAAGTAATGCTTCGTTAATGACCCACTAGTAATACATTTAAATCGTTTTTATTACTTTTATTTTGGAGTATAACACTATAATAGAACATAGTCTGCATGAGTTTATGTGCACACGCACACATCTATAACTGTTTATATATAAGCGTGCTTGAAAGGGTGCTTGTATATACAAACTAACAGCATATTGTAAATAAACAGACCTAAAGTGTACCATAAATAAATATATCATTACAGAAAGTAAAAGGGTTTAAAATACTTTGATAATATCTCTTAAGTATAAAACTTAATACAAAGCAGAAATTATACCATACATATCATTGGAGAAAATATTTTCCAAGAAACAATTATTAGGTATTTACTAACGAATTAAACACTTAAATACTTACTGATAGATTAACATCAGGATCTTCTTTAAGTATGTCCCAAAAGTTGCATAGCAACCTGATACTAGGGTCCCCAGTTGAGCAGTCAGCATTAGGCCTCGATTCAGAAGTAGCAAACTCTTTGACCAGTTCATCCAGCGCTTTATAGCGTCGGCTTAAACATTCCGGTATCTCCTGCATTTTATTTTAATAATTTCGCATTTCAGATGTTTAACGTTAATGAAAATACTTAATTAAAAATAGCTCTTATAACAACGACTTTTGTCTTTTATCTACCCACTAACAGCTAAGTAGTTTCTCAAAATAATCGAAAAGTATGAATATTTATATTTTCGCAGTTGTTTTCCTTTAGTTCTATAAAATAAAAGTAAATAGATGATGGCTTGTGATCTCAGACTTAATTTTTATTTGCTATTTTCTAACACTGAAAATTTGGCGTGATTGTTTGTAAGCGTGACTTATAATAATGATTGACAATTAATTTTGTCAAAAAGAAAAAAGAACTTTCATGGCCACTACGTAAATATTTTATTAAAGTTTTATAATTTTTGAATATTAGTTATAATAAATAATTAATGAAAATTTATGTGTATGACGTTTACATGACCATTCTTTGATAGGATAGGAGAGGATGTGGGATCTTTTTCATATACGCATCTGCTGCCTGTCCCGTGCTGTGCCGCGCTGGTGACTCAGCGAAGCTGTCCTATAGGGATTTGCTTATGCCCTATTATTCTAAACATATTTAATTCTGTTTCAATATTGAATTGCATCATTAACGTTAATTGTTATTTTTATCAAGATTAGATAGGTACCTAAGCAATAGCTATTCGATATTCAACAAGCTTCATAGTATGAAGCTTACAAAATAAAACAATCCATCTCTTTGCTAAAAATCAATTTAAAATTACTCAATCAGTTATGTACTGAAATTAATACTTAATGGATATAAATATGTCATGTCAAGCAATAATGTCAATGCGAACGCTTGACACGACCCTTTTGACCGTTTCTGTATAAATCAAAGACTTATTATATTAAAATTCAACATTAATGTAATGGCATGTAGGAAACATAAGGAAATGTTTCCTACATGCCATTACTTCCCAGAATTTAATTCTTATTAATGACACTATCAAATCGTGTAATAATACAGACAGGTGTAATATTCTAATTTCCATCAAAATTGGAACAGACTCCTTTGAGTATTTTTCGCAATTCCTTATAGTTTCGGATTTTCAACTACCACTAAAAAAATATTATATATGACGGAGTAGCATAAATATTATATATGATGCATTAGCATTGTCAGAATTGCTGACGTCATGAAAAAAAACAAGCCGGGAAAACATCGTAAGGATCTCTGATCGGGAAACATCTGCATGTGTCTAATTTCAACGAAATTCTGCCACATGTGTATTCCGCCAACCCGCATTGGAGCAGCGTGGTGGAATATGCTCCAAAACCTTCTCCTCAAAGGGAGAGGAGGCCTTTAGCTCAGCAGTGGGATAATTTACAGGCTGCTTATGCTTAAAAGTCAAACAATTTTCAATTATTAAAACTAATTAAAACAATAATTTCCGGGCGCGTTTTTTTCTTAAATACGTAATTTTCCGCCGACATATACAAACGATTTACATTTTTGTAAAACTTTTTAAGCCTAGACGTAAGATAAGGAGCATCATATTTGTGTACAAAAAATGTTTCTTAAAATAATAATGTAACTTAGACGGTGCTGCTGGAATAAAAGAATCAAATTTAATGGAACGCGTTAATACCCCATAGAGTTGAACAGAATTAGAGTTATCTGAAGTTAGTTAAAAGGGCGCATTTTTCTATTTTATTACTCTCATAATCAAATATCATTTCAATCAATAATAATTAATAAATACATAGTTAATGTTAATTTCCGATAATACCCAGACTGGCCAGTACCAGTCAGGAAGAATTCACCCACTTTTTTTTATTTTTGTGTGAATATTAATTGTTCTGTTCTATATCTGACACTTACTTCTTACCTCTCAACTCACACATTCTCCATAAACGCATATTGTGTGTAACTGTCAAATTCATTTTACGTTTTGTAAATGTCATTTTGGTCAATACAAAAAAAAAAAAACATTTCATTTCTGACAAATGCTGTCATTGTCAAGTGTTTACTAAATAAAATATACCCAATTGGAATTGGTAGCCTTATCAGGCATAACTTCATTCTTTAATAATTACTAAATAATTAGATAAGACTTATCAGCCAAGTTCAATATACACTGATACAATTTTATTACAGTAATGTTATTCATTATTGCTTGAATTTAATACATGTTAAGATATTCACGAAGTAAAAATGACGGATTTTGGACCTGTAAGTTAATTATACTTGTTCTACAATAAGATATTTGTATTTTGTTATTCAAGTATTTTTAATCCTGTGTATATACATATTATTTAGTGTCATGTGTCTAACATAGTATTTTCTAATAAAGAGATTGTATTTTCTAATAAATATTATGTATTGTAAAATACAAAAATATATAATTTTATATAATATTTTATACACAGGAACACCCTAGGAATTTGATTCCAGAGCTTTGCAAGCAGTTCTACCACTTAGGATGGGTAACGGGAACCGGTGGGGGTATATCTATCAAAGAAGGGTAAGCAACTACAAAAACAAAATAATATACTAGATTGTTTAGTAACTTCAAATTCTACATACAATTTTACTATAGAGTTCTTGATGTTACTTAAAACTATTTATATGAAATAATTGTATAGGATTGTCAAGAAGTGGCTTATAAGTGACTAATATAAAATTAACATGAAGTTATTTATAAGTAATATGAAGTTTAAGGTATAATAAACTTCTCAATACTTATTGCTAATAATATATACTATTATCATTATTACTAATAATACTGCAATCATGAAAAAAAAATCCTTGCTTCAACAAAACTAAAAAAAAAAGAAATGATCAACATTTGTAAGACTACCTTCCTATATTCAGTACTTTCTATTAGTATCAGTGGAAACTTAATTGATGTAAGTACTATTGTATATTATTATGACATAAGTGTCATCTCATTGTTTGATTCCCTAGAAAAAAAAAAAATATTGAATTTATAAAACCTAATTTCATGATATTTTCATATGTTTATTTAGGGATAAAATTTATATAGCACCCTCAGGTGTCCAAAAGGAAAGAATGAAACCAGATGATTTATTTGTCCAGACCATAAATGATGAAGACTTGGAACTGCCACCTCCGGATAAAAAGTAAAAGTATTTAATAAATCTTTTAATTATAAAATGTAATTTTTTCATAACTTTGATGTGTTTATTTATGATTAAATATATCAATCATGTCAATGAATCTCAGTATGAATGAAATTTATTGTAATAAAATTGAAAAAAAAATAAAACTAAATGAACAATAAGGAATTAATGATTATTCTTCTATATCACAATTTCAGGCTAAAGAAAAGTCAATGTACACCTTTATTCATGCTTGCGTACCGTGAACGCCATGCAGGAGCAGTCATACATACGCACTCCCCACATGCAGTGAGGTGTACTCTGTTATATGGCAATGAATTTGTTATTACACACCAAGAGATGATTAAGGTATACAAGTTTTAAACCATTCCAAATTATTTGTGATTGTTTATTGTGCCTGAATTTTGATATAACATCTTGATAAATTTAGTCAGTAATTCCATATTTAAAATCTATATTGTGAACAATTGTAAACAATATATTACAACAACAACTATATATTTGTGAACATTTTTAATTTCTATTAATTTCTTCTTAGTACATATTATAAAAGAAGGGAAATAAAATTCTCTTCATTGGTGTTTTATTTATTATTATAATTAGAAGTGGAATTCTATTATATTATTGTTATTATTGCTAGAAAATATAACTAAATTATCTAAACTGAGTTTTATTACAAATTTCAGGGTATTAAAGATGCCAAGCTTGGACGATACCTCCGTTATGACGAGAAGCTAGTAGTTCCTATAATTGATAATACACCATTTGAGAAAGATCTCGCTGGCAGTTTGGCGGAAGCATTAAACAAGTATCCTGGAACGAGTGCTGTACTTGTTAGACGACATGGTGTGTATGTGTGGGGAGATACATGGCAACAGGCTAAAACTATGTAAGTTCTACTCTCTTTCTCACTTAAAAATTCTTCTAAGTTAATGTATCAAGCTGTTATAAATATTAAATCATTCCATTGGTTGGCATCATACTGTTGATCTTAATCAAAGGTTTAAATTAGACAAGAACTTTTTTTTTTAATTTAATATTGAAAATCTTGTTTGTTTTAAGAATGAGGCAGTTCCACTGAAATTCTTGGCTATTTGTGTGTTTGTACATTTTCATTTTTACTCAATAATGGAGGATTGGTACCAGCACACAAGTTGGCTATTTGCCGAGGGAATCTATTAAGACAAAACTTGAGCATTTATTGTTTGAAAGAAATATTACGTCATTATGATAAAAAATATTGTACTAAGTATTTTTTTTAATAATTAAATAAACGTATTGTTTGCTATTTGCAGGACCGAATGCTATGATTATCTCTTTGAAATGGCCGTCGAAATGAAAAAACTAGGCCTAGACCCGACCTGTCAAAAATGACAAAAGTTAAATTAATTATTCAAATATGTGTACAGATGTAGTGAATAATCCTTTCCTATCGGCAAAACTCGGAACAACGATAACACCCGAATGGTGCCGATGTGTCTATGAATTACTGTATTATAAAATTACGCGTAGGTATCAAATAAATCGCATACTTTATTTATCAATGTCAAATGTCAAACTGCCCTTTTGACGTATATTATACTGAGATGTTAAAACCACCACGATTCTATCATATAAAGAATTCGTTAGATAAACAAAAATATAACTAGTTACCGAGGATGTTTTATTTCAATAAAACGCACTGATAAAAACCAAATTACGGTTGGGATGATCTAATGATTATATAAGTATTGGAACCCCAAAAGTCTAACTATAAGTCAAAACTACAGTAAGAATTTGCAGACCTTTTTTATAACAATATATTTTTGTAATTAATTAAAAATACTTATAAATGACATAACAAAAAAGACACCTCAACATAAAACAAAACAAACCAGCAGAGAAATTAATATAAATAAATATGATTTTCTGATTGGATGAACGTCTTCGATTATGACAGCGGGATAAGAGGAGGAGGAGCGGGGTGGACAGTGTGATGCGAAACAATACTTCCAACTTCCATATCACAGTCAGAATCAGAACTATTTTCTGGTGTATCATCGTCAGAGTTTTCATGAACTGTGATTACAAAACTAGCCATATAATTTTCCAACTCAGGTTCGTGTTTTCGGTACTCGTTTTCGCATTTGATGGCGTGGTCACATACTTTGGCCCAAACATCGGAACCAATCATATTAACCTTTTCCTGTACCAATTGTTTCACAGTAGTCATATTCATACTGATGTTTCTTTTGGATGCGTATCCCTTTATTTGAGACCATATGTTTTCAATCGGATTGAAATCAGGATGATATGGTGGCAATCTTAGTATGCTGTGTCCATATTCGTACATAAGTTTATCTATAGAGTATTCTACAAAGACCACTGGCCTCCGAAACTAGTTTTTGGACTTTACAAAAGTAAGCAGTATAGTTGGTATGTTTGAATTTATCATTTTCAGTTAAGAAATATAAATAAATATTGAAAATAACTTCGCAGGCTTGCCGATCTAAACGTTTCCCTTTTCTTAGTGCTTTCGGCATGTCTGTTATAAATTGTTAATGTGGATCGAATAAAATAAATGTTTATTATTTACTAAAATTCCAGACAAGAGTGAAATGTAAAAAGTCTGTCAAAATATAGGTGGCCTGCATTAATACACGAGTCCATGAAGTTTATCACAAAATCTAACATAAATATCAACAAAATATTTCTGTGGTATTAACTACTCTATATAGATACTTCCTCTTGCAATGCGACCGTTCCCTACGTTGTCTCGATGGGTACTGAGTGCGAGTGAAGTAGTAAGACAAAAACGAACATTTCCGAGAAAATACGAAAGGAAAGGATTATTCACTACATCTGTACTTGAATTACCCATTTGTGTATATAATAATAATATATCTTAAAAGTGGATTAAATAATTTAACTCAAATAAGAGACTAATATTTTTATAGAAATTTTGAATAAAATACAATCATAGAAAGGATCTTTTATTTCTTATTTAAGGAATAGTCATCACTTTTTGTCAACTCTGCGAAAATACTCTTCGAAACGTCACTAACGCATTCAATTGGTTTCGTTTCTTTCGTCTCGTTTTCGCTTTTCAGAGTTCGTCTATTGATTCCATGTTTGCTTGTTGCGCATTTATTCGCTACCAAATTTTTTATTTCTTCTAATTCCACTTTGGATAGAAGATTTTTGTCTGTAAAATTTTCTAAACCAGGACCTTCCATTTTTGCCATTGCATATAACGCCATTAAATCTAAAGAGGTTTTTACCTTCCGAGCACATAATGCTTGTTTTCTTTTAAGGACTTTTTTTAAATCATCTAAATACGGCTTATTTTCAACTATCATACCATCTATAATCTCTATTTCCTTTTCGTCTAGTTTCCCTAAATCTTCATTAGTTACGTTGAAGTTACGTTTAACAGAAGATGGTATTATTGATACTGGAACATCTGGAATATTAAACTTATATAAACTCAATTAAAAACATGCATGTGATAAGAGACATGCAATATAATGACAGGATGAGCTATAAATTGTTTAAGTGAGCCAAATAGCTAGTCGTTTTCCTCGACTGTCCGTCTGTAATAGCTTTATTTATCCACTATAGAAAGCAGCGTGTTAAGGAGGTCTTTTGGCTGAACATTTAGGATTAAACACTTAATCATATTAAGGTTTAATTCATAAACAGAGGTACCTTTATGTTTATCGGTTTTTGGCTTTACAGAGAAGTAAGCTCTCAATACTTGTTTCGGAGCTTTTAGTTTATTTTCCGCTATACATGTTTCAAATACGTCGTATTCTATGCACACAATCTTTTCTTCTAGTTTTCGGAGTTCAACATTATTCTTCTTAAATTTTGAAAACTTCTCAATAATCACTTTTACTTGGGGTATTTCAGATATATAAATGTTTTCACTAGTATTAGCTTTTGTCGGGCCACTTAGTGTCTTAGCTAAAAATTAAATTACGGAATCATTTTAATAAATTATAATAATGATAAAGTGAATCTCAAACTGTTCAATGATAGCGATCATTGAATGTTAAATTTAAATGTAATCCTCAAGAATGTTAATAAAATGAGGAATTAAATATTTCTTTAAAAAAAATATTGAGAATATATTTAAATAAAAAGGAAATATGTTTAACTTAGGTGACTTTATAATGCTTATAAAGTCATCTAAGTTAAACATTCAAGAACAAATTTATCCCATTTGAGGATTGTTTTATGAAATCTGCCATATTCTTCTGTATAACGAAAATAATATGTAATAATTACTTCACAGAAAATAAAATCTCCTTTTAGACGAAGATGATGATCGAAGAAATGTATATCCGATATGGCGACATTTCTTGACCAACTAAATAGTTCATTTTATCTCACCTTTCTCAGCGCTAAGATATTCTTCAACATCATCAACGTTTTCTAAGCTTTGCCATTGAGATCCATCAGCTGTTACCACATATGAGGGACTCCGTGGCCTCTGACTGACGTACTGCGAGCAATTATCAACCTTATTTGTTACACCACAAAGCACTTTCTTTAACTCCTTTATTTGCTTGATGGTGTCAGGAATTGTCGGATCAAAATCGTATTGTTGCAGAATTAAATTATTAAACTGTAAATTATTTGATTACCAATTTAAGAAATATGTATGTTTAATTATACTTTTTTACTACAAATATCAAGCATACTTTCAGCTCGATGTGCTTAATTATTTTATTCGGATTTTTTTTTGAAAATTATTGTCTTTAAAAGAAAGCTTACTTGATCATCAACTCCAGAATATTCTGTTGACTGTTCTACATCCTTGTAATCAGGAGTCACATAACAACATCTATTGGTCATAAGTTTGTCAGTTTTAAATAGATTTCTCCTGCTTTTAGGAGGTAGAACTTCTTCAATATCATCTCTCTTTGAATTTTCCTTTAGTGCGCTATTGGTATTATAATTTTTAAAAGCGCTCCGGACGTTTTTACGTTGATTTTGGTTCATTTCGCCGTAAATAAATCATATTTTAAATATTATTACGTTTACATGTTACAAGAAATTTATGTTAAAAAGTTGACATATTGTTGGCAAATGAAATCGAGCGGGAGACAAGCTTTTTTTTTAATACAAATCTGTGATACAACTGTTTATAAGCAAATAGTATATATGTCACCGTAAGATTACAAACATCGGTAGATTACAATTTATCTCGTCAGATTGTAAACTGTCGAAATATTGTGAACCGTGAAATATGATTGCAATTTAACGCATTATTTTTCGCTTCTCTCTCATCTTCTCATCTTCGTATGCCTATCTGGCACCACACCGTGGCGCCAGATAGGCATACGCCACAACATCGTGTTAAAGGTCACGTGATATACAGACTAAAAATTACGAATTTTAATATCTATATAATAAATTAATAATGCGCTTTTACTACTCAAACTCAATATAATTAAGTAAACTTCTAAAAATACTTTCAATTTTTATTAAATTTCATAATTTATTTTTCACTACCGAAAATACCCTATTGTTATGAGTTCATTGAAATAAGTGAAAATAATTTAAATCAATTTATTATTTAAATAAAATACAATATATATGTAGTGATAAGAATATTCATTTATTTATTATATGAAAATTTAATTTGTTTTGATAGACATGTACAATGCATATTATTAAACGTCATTTTTAGATAAAAAATGTAGTCAATATAATAAATATTTGTTACTGGAAACAGCATTTCCTTTTACGCGAGGACGATAAACAATAGTAGCTGCAGGCTGGTGATCGAATGGTAAGTTAGAAGTGATCAGTGTTCGAATGGTTAGCAGTAGTTTTTCACTATGCGGTAAGCATGTCAAAATTGCCATGCATCTCGTTGGGCTGAATATCTTCTGAACTGGTCGACCGTCTACTTGTAGCTGGTAACAAATTAAGTAACTTTTAAGTTATTTTTTACTGTAATATTGTAATTTTAATGAACTCTATGATTTAATGTTGTCTTAGATTTTCGTGATTATTACACATTGAAATAAAACTAGTTTTTAACGGATTTAATCACGAAACAGTCTGCCCGTGACCACAAACACTGCAAAGTGCTCGAAACGTCGGGATGTTAAAATAATTAATATACGCGATTAAATCCGTTAAAAACTAGTTTTATTTCAACTCTATGATTTATTAAAATAATAAGTTAATAATATTGTAAATAATATTAACCTCATATCCTTGAACATAAATTATTTCACGTGGTATTCTCCATTTCACCATCACGGTGTGGTCTGAAATAGTTCTTAGTCCTATGAACGTAGCTTTGAAACCATGGCAGCTGCTTTTGACCGACTAATTATGAAAAGAGAATATAATTTAAAAAAAAACGCGCTAAATATTACCTCCTACTTTTTAAGCCGTTAATTGATAAATTTGTATCGGACTCGCAGAAGACTAGTTAATTTGTAGACATTGGTTCGGCAGAAAAGACCAGCCGTCGTCATATTTATGTACGTCCAAAAGTCGTTTGTGCGTACATTACAATTAAATCAATAATTGTGTTCTATCTGGACTCGCTAGCTCTACCAAATAATATTTATACTCACATTTATTTTAGGTAGTTGGTGCGTAAGTCCCTTTTCCATATTTAGCTTATTCGTTAAGAGCTCTGATTTATAAACAGCGTTTGTTAACACATTATTCATAAGATTGGTTATATTTTCTTGAAGTTTTTCCTACAGATAAAATTAAAAAGATCAAATTTACTTTTGATGTTATAGAATACCATCGAAATAAGGTAACAGGAGATCATCACAAGGACCTGTTGATGGCAAATAATAAACGCTACCAACAAGCGATTCAGTTTCACATTGATAGACCACACTGACCGTCAAATATAGCGATGGTAATCAATATAAATTACTGGTGGTTGGTGTGGTTAAAAAATATATTTTATAAGCATAAATATTACATTACTTATAGCTGAGATAGACAAATGAATAAAACATGTATATTCATGTACAAAATTATTTATCTTGTATGTATCTCGTCGGATAAAAAGTTTCATTTAAAAAATAGTTATGCGTATAACATCGTTTTGGAATGTTATATTGCTTGAGTAAATATCCCAACAACTCAATGCAGACGGAAAACAAGTATCATTTTATTATATATTCATACCATACATCGTAGAACATACCATCGATCGGATGAGATTACAATACGTTTCCTTGTCAATAGGGCTGCACTTTGAATGCGTGTATGACGTGGCATCTTTATGAATAGTTTTAAGATCTAAATCCAATTTACTCTAAAATAAGAGATATATAATGATCTATTAAAACTGAGAGAGAAAAAAATAACGATGCAAAGTAGCAGAGAAAAAGGAAAAAAGCAAGACAAACTAGATTGTATATTTTAAGACCAAAATTCAAAAATTTTACACCTAACCTTGGTAAAGTATATATGTATGTATCTATTGCATTATTATCTTTATTAAGGAATTTGTCCTATTTAACTACTAATTATTTATTATTCTAAATATATTCCGAAAATATCCATATTATTTTTTCGGGTTTTGATCTGGAGTCACTTATTTTTTTTCAGATTTGCATCCGTCGTGGTAACGAATTGACCTTAGCGTTTGATATGTTATTAATTCAAAGTCAGTCAAAATACTATTTTTATAATTAATACCTTAGATAGATGATTTGATTCTTGTTTTATATCAGGAGACTTATTTGAATGCGATGATTGCAGTAGCGGTGAATTTAATAAATTATTCACTTCAATAAGTAGCCGAGTCTAAAAAAATATATTAGGTGTTTCACATTTTCTCAAAATATTTAGATTTTTAAAATTGATCATTGATATTTACCAATGCCTGTTTTCCGTTGCTTGTTTCAACTTTATTAACATATTCCGGAGTTTGCAATGAAATTGATTTCAATGTTGTCTTAATATTGAATTCCATTGTGGGTATAGCACAACTACCCTTACTTTTAACGACTTCGGCACAGCTTAAATATAAATTCTTTCTCAGTATCGGCCAAGCTTTATTACTATCTATTGCATTATTGTTCTGAAATAGATATTTTAAATTATGATATATAATTATCGAAATTATCTTAATTAAACTTCAGAAAAAAAAATGTAAAATTTAAATACAATAATATAATAAATTATAAATACAATATTGACACATACTTGCATTTCCGTGTTCAAGTTTTTACAGAAAATATTTTCCGATGTGACGAGATTATTCGATGTCTCGGGTAAAACCATTCTTTGAAAAGCCAAGTCTGTCTTAATTTTTTCTTCTAAATTTAAATTCTCCCCTTCGTTATCATTTACAGACAATAAGTTTTTTTTGACAGACTCAAAAATAGCACTTCCTTCCGGTTCAAAATTCGTTTGATTTGTATGTGTAATATTTTTTGCACTACCTCTTCGCTTCATTATTCTGCTATACAATTGATTATATTTTTTGCCTTTACTCTTTTTAGACCATTTATGAATGTTATGTTTTGATAGTTTCGTCATACATTTAGCGGGAAAACTATCCCTTTCTTCAGCTTTCAAATCTTTATTTACTTTACCGTTCTTTAAATCCATAAGTACATTGGAATCTGTTGTAAATGTGCTGGTATTATAAGTAGCTCTTAAGAAATCATTGTTACCGTTGATTTTATTTGTATTAACAAATTCATTTTCACAATCGTGACCAGCAATATTAATTATTGATGACATTTTATCACAAAATATAATATTTTTTGAGGAATTAGCGTGGAATGTATTATAATTTTGGTTTTCATTTAAGTATTCAGTACTTACAGCAGACGAAGGAATTGTATAAACGAATTCTTTGGATGTATTTTGATATATACATGGGTCATTTTTTCTATGTCCATCGAGTGTCCGAGAAATGTCCTTATTTAACATTTGACTTGAAGCATTATTTGAGTTTGTTGATGATTTTTTTGATGCTGCATTTGTTTTAGGCAGCATTTTTGATAAATATATATATTTTTCTAATAATTCCAGGTCTCTTATGGGTTTTTGTTTTCTTGCATTAAAAATCTCGCATAGCTTATCATGAGTTCGCATATTATCAGCGCTGTTTTTAGAAAGTATGGTGTTCTTTTCTTTTTGATGCATACCATCCCTTACTTTCTTTAATAAATCTGCATTTTGATAGTAAGTATTTGATGAAATGATTTTTGATGGAAGTTCAGAAACATCGGATAATATATTATTTTTGTCATGGACACTCTCTATATTTTTATGGTTTGATTCTGTGTGGCATGCTGTTACATTTTTATAATGCGATGTTTTCCTAAAGAAAGAATCATTCGCAGATATATTAAAGTGAGACGTATTTATAGTTTCCTTTGTAAGCTTATTATTACTCATACAACTTTCTATTTTAGATACGGAATTCATGTGGGCGTCAAACATAGACGGTGTTAAAAGTTTACCCTTTTTAACTGGATAACATGTCTTGCACGAACTATTCTTAGCTGATATTATATTGTTGTCTTCATTAGCGTAGTGGAGTAAACTCTTACAATCAAAACAATCGCATTTATTACATCCGCAATTAAATCGAAAGCAACTTGCTTTTGCAAATTTTTGTTTGTTAATTTTACTACATATTTCACATTCGCAAGATGAACATTTACAAGTATTGAATGAATCATGATATGGTTCAGGACTTTTATTTAACGTTTTGCGTTTCCCTTCGCACACCATGCATTCACAATTTAAGCATTGGCAATCGTCGCGTTTGCTTTTACGATACGATTTCGGGTTTGAGTAGTCATTACTAGATAGAACGTATGTGACTATAGTGTCATGACTGTTAAACTGACCTGTACTTTCTTGGTAATTAATTGTAGCTCTATGAATATCGTAGTCGCGACTAGCTCTCTCATTAGGTTTCATCATTAATTTACTACGCATATCGCATCTACAAACTTCGCTATTAAGCTGACATGCATCATTTGAACATCTTTCACAATGACAGATTGCATTTGTCATTATCTCTGTTGATACTTGACGCCTCAAATTTGAAGCCATAGCAGTGTAGTTATGGGTACAATTAATACATTCACAAGGTTCGCATTGACACATAGTCTGCTGAAAATTTCCTTGTACGGGTGCAACTATGACTGTTCGCAGTAGAGAGGCTCCTAACGCATTACATTCTGTACATTGACAGGGCTCGCAGTTACATGGTTTTGAAGGAAAATCCCAACATCTTACACAATCGCAGGGTCTACAATCACAATTTTTTTCATATTGTTCGTTCTTTACAACACCTCGACAATCTTTTCTGTCACAACTAACGCATGGGCATCCGGAGTGTGGTGCAGATTTTAAATCGTCTTTAATATTTCTCGCGTATTTAGTACATTCATCACATTCACAGGGTTTACAATTGCAAGTATCATCATTATTGAATAGAAATTTTCCAGAAATGCATTCACATACTTTACAACTACACGCGTTGTATATTTCTTTCAACTTTGTTAAAAAATCTGGTTTATTAATTTTATTCAAATTCGAAGAAGACATATTTGTTTGAGAGTTTGCGAATGAAAGAGAGGATCTAAAATCGTTAAAGGGCAAATTCATTACTTGTGCGCTTAATTTAGATTTTTCTGGTAAGTTATTTTCTTTTGGTAAGGAATTTTCTTTAGGTGGCGGGTTTTGTTTTGGTAACAGGGTTTCATTTAGTAAGGAGTTTTCTTTCGGTAAGTATTTTTCCTTATGAAAATGATTTTCTTTTGGCTTATAATTAATAGCGACACTATGTATGTGGTGACGAATAGAAGATTTTGTATATGATTTATCTTTAATGTTCCAAGCTATTTTATCTTTTGTTAGTGAAATATCTTTACTACTATACTTTGTATATTCACGTTTATCATTAGACGTATTTGCCTCTTTTTTTATTACGCGACTTATTTCTTTTTTAAGCTGATTTTTTGGAACTTCATTAATATTTTTGGAATCGGTCTTATCTTCCGTGATTGATATATCTTTACTGCATTTTTCTACATTTCTATTTTTAGTAGATAAATTAACTTCTTTAGTTTTTACGTGACGTAATTCTTCTTCGATTTCATTTATTTCATTTTTTATTGAATCCTCGTTTATATTTGGAGAATATAACTTATTATCAGTTACCTCTTTCTTAATTTTGGGACAAGTATTTGGTTTTTTGCATTGAATACAGGTACAAGATGATTTAGATTTTTCATTTGCAGAAGAGGGCTCATTTTTTGTGAATGATGTATCTTTACTGGTATCTGTTTTATGGTTACTATTATCGGGAAATGATTTTTGTTCTCCATTTATTATGCGGCGAAATTCTTTTTCAAGTTGATTTATTTCATTTTTTGTTAAACCCTCATTAAAATTTGTATAATAGTGTTTATTATTTGTAAGACTGTTATTTGTTGTATTATTACTTTTATCAACAGATGAATTGGCTTCTCCATTTATTACACGACACAATTCTTTTTCAAATTCATTTATTTCATCTTTTATCAAGTCCTCATTAACATGTGGAGAATAGGGATTTTTTGTAATAGAAATATCTTTACTGACATTTGTTGTATTTGTACGTTTATCAATATATGAATTGGCTTCTCCATTTTTTACTTGACAAAATTCTTTTTCAAGTTCATTTATATCATTTTTTATCAAGTCCTCATTATCTTTTGTAGGATAGGGATTTTTCGAAATAGATATATCTTTACTGATATTTGTTGTATTTTTACGTTTATCTATAGATACATTTGCTTCTCCATTTATTGCTTGACAAAATTCTTTTTCAAGTTCATTTATTTCATTTTTAATTAAATCAGCTTTTGTAGAATAGGGATTTTTTGTAATAGAAATATCTTTACTGAAATCTGTTGTATTGTTACGTTTATCAATATGTGAATTTTCTTCTTCATTAATTACAGGAGATAATTCTTTTTCAAGTTGATTTTTTTCATTTATTATCAAATCCTTATTAACTATTGTAGAATAGGGCTTAATTTTGGTTAGTGAAGTATCTTTGCTAACATTTGTTGTAAATTTATAAATATCGGTAAATGAATTTGTTGCTTCATTTATTACGTGACAAAATTCATTTTTAATTTGATTTATTTCATTTTTTATCCAAGCTATATTACTTTTTGTAGAATAAGGCTTATTATCTGCAAGTGAAATATCTTTACTGATATTTGTTGTATACTCACGATTGCCAATAGAAGAATTTGCTGCTTCAGTTATTACGTGAAATAATTCTTTTTCATTTTGATTTATTTCATTTTTTATCGTAGTCTCATCAATATTTGTAGAATAGGGCTCCTTATCAGTTACCTTTTTCGATAATTTGGCACAAATTTTTGGTTGTTTGCATACACTACACGTACAAGACGATGTAGATTTTTTTTTACGTAATTCAAAGCACAGGCTTAAGTTACATTGGGAGCATGAACAATAAGAATCGATCCGAGATTCTGTAATTTCTTTATTGGATAGAGTGTTTAGTACATTTGGTGTCAAGTTATTAGTGGACATGGTCCTTTCCTCTAATTTTTCAAACAATTATGTTTCTTTATCCTCGGTGATGCTGCAACACTGCATGAAATATTCTTAGTTTTGGGGATCTGTAAGAAATTCTATGTGTCATACATTTTCTAATGTGAAACATTTTCTTTATTTGAAGAGGGAATCGAAAGATAATTTTTCTCTAAATTGAAATGATGATTAGATCTTTGTAACGTGTTATCGTAATTTATCTCTAAAAGCTACAAAGTAGCCATTCTAAAGACTACCACGGCAATTTGAACGTTTAATTTGAAATACTAAATTACATATAATTAATCTAAACTACAATATACTAAAGTAATTTAAGCTAGTTACAAGTAATTAAATGCTGTTCATTGCTATTGCTATTATTTTAAATTTTATTTTATTTTTCCAATTTTTAAGGTGTCATTGTCACACTGTTTCGGCGAAAACTTTGTTAATTTTAAGTGTCAAAGAGTGACAATTAAGAATTTTAAATATTTGGCAGAAAGACCAAATCGAAGAGGTGTGAAAACCTAAAAAGTAAGTTTCGATTAAAAAAAAACAACAGATAAAATTAAATAATCATTTAATTCATCAATGACATTCATATTTTTTTTAATATTAATAACATTATTTTCAATACATGAACCATGTAAATAAAATACAAGCTTCGATTGTAAGTCGGAAGTTTTGTTATATAATAATATCCCGGCAGGCTTAAATTATTTACAGACAACACGATTGGCACGGAAATTATAAATAAAAAAAACTCATTACAAACGTTATTTCTCGAAATATCTTAGTCGAAATGAAGGTACGATTTTGTTCGATATGTGTTCGCTTAATTTTATTAATTACTTAGGTATTATTAGTTATACCTAACTTAGTATAATACAATGTATATACATATACAGGTCGCTAAAACTCGTTAGACTAATGAAGGCACCAGATTGAGGTCGGTGGAGGTTAACTGAAATGGAAGATAAAATTATTGACAAACTAATAAAGATGAAATTAAAAATAATTCTTGACCAGACAATAAACAGCTTTACCTACAAATATTGCATAGGGCGTGATTCGTTAAACTATCCTCTGTCTTCTTCTTTTGAATGTCAAATCAATAAAGATAGACAGAGATAAAATAAGTTAGACCCAAACACATTTGTAAATTCGTTTGAAAAATCAAAATACTAAGTTAGTGTAATTTTAATCTCCGATAAAATATTATTTACTCTGTCAAATTTAGATTTTTTTTAATATGCGGAGTTTATTATTTATGTTGAAATACTTACATAAATTACACGCGAGTCCGCACTAGACATCCGTGCTCCAAACTATCGCATTTGTACCCAACGCACAAGATGGACAATTCTGTAACAACAAAAGTCATAAATGTGCTATACTTTAATGCTCTTACTCATAAAAAGCAGTATCTGAAAAATATTTAATATAATTGTTAAAGCTTATCATTTGACACTCACAACAATACTTTCGATCGCATTCGCCAACTGTTCCTCCATAATTTTGACATCGCCATGATCCAGTACTTCCTGCAATTTTAAGATTATAATCGTTCAAATGACATTTAAATAACACAATTCAGGGAATAATTTATCTTTGCATCGATCAATCGTGTGAATATTTTTTTTGGATTTCAAGTTTATGCTATTTGGCTTCTAAATAAATACAAAAAAATAACCGGTCCGTGGTATACCAACAGAGTTTAGTTCTCTTATTTGAATCCACTAATCGTACGGATACCGGCCTCACGGCACACAAACGCAGTCAGTGTATTGGTAAAATGGTGTCGGACCTGCTGGCACGCGTTGACGCAGTCGGCGAGCGCGGGCGCGGCGGCGCACAGACGCGCGGCGGCGCACGCGCAGCTCACGCTGGCGAGGCGCGCGGCGCCGCGCAGCACGCCCGCGTTGCCGCCGCGCGCCGCCCAGCTGCCCGACGGGTACGACAGCGACGACACGGCGCGCTGCCACTCCTGGGGTTGCGGATCAATCGAAACTCATGTTGCGTGTACTTTCAGTTTTGAAGTTAAAATTGTTTAGATTCGGTCGGTTATGGTCGGCGCTAAACTTCAGAAATATCCATAATAATTTAAAGGACGGGACGAGTTGAGCGATAATATTTCGAGCCTGTGAACGATTCCGTTCCGATCGATATACTACCATTAAATATGCGGTCAAAAACTATTGATAGATGACTCATATGATCCCAACTGCAGTACCGCTTTCATCGGCTATCAGGTTTTATTTACGACGATGGTGAATGCTCTTTATAAGTGTTTTGTGAATGTTTGTGCCATTGATTTATCATTTTTTTTTAAATATATCGATAAAAAGTGTTCTCTTTTCTTTTTTTTTTTGTTTCTAACATGCGAGAAGTATTTCATTTAGGTTAAATATATTGTAGAATACCAATCCCTATTCCTAAAAGTTATCACCAGTTTATCCAAAACCAACATTAAGATTATTAAATAACATTAGTCAAAGTTAGACACATTATCTAACGCAGTTAAAATTAAAATTTAGTCACAATTTATAAAATAGTAATGTTTACTCACCTCACTGTCGGTCTTTGCGTCTGCATCTCCTATTGATCTAATAAGCTCTTTAGATATAGCCATTAAGAGGTAATTCGTAATTTTAGACTTTGCTTCCGCGGTCACTTTGCCATTAACTGGAGCGATCTCTTTACAAAGCCTCGTCAGGTCTTCGTCGACCGTATTATGGATTCGGTCGAACAAATCCTCGATCAGTTGGCTGACTAGTTGACTCCTCATAGATGGGCATGAACAACGCGATTCCGACGTTATGTAACTCATACTGTGGTGCATCCTTCCATAATCAGTCTTCTTTGGTACGGCCGTATATATCGAGTATCCTTCATCGACATATTCAGTTCTGTCCGGTTTTAAATCTATACGTGATGCGTGGAAAGATTGCCTCAAAGTTTCACTACGTAGCTCCTCTAATTCCTCGGTCTTTATAGACAGCTCGTGACTCATTGTCTTTAACTTATCGTCACATTTCCTCTTACACTGGTTAAGGGCTTTTTGTGTTAACGCTAACTGCTTTTCCAGAGATTCCACCTAGAACACATGTCTTCTTAAAAGGAGTTTCCTGGTTTCCATGCAATATATACAGGACACTATCCACAGGTGTTCAAACATGCACTGTCTTCGTGAACCGAGCGATCGGAATATTTACATTCGACAAACATGCTGTTGTCAATTATAAGCGGAAAAGTGGTCTAAAAATACAATATAGCTGCAGTTTCCTCCTTAATTTACTTATCGAGTAAAAGTGAGTTTAAAACAATATCCAATAAGCATTATATCCCGCATTAAAAGTTTATCAAACTACTACAGTTAAAAACCAACAAACTACAAAATCTCTACACCCACTAAAAACACTTACTATATCTAAAATATCAAGACATTAAAATTTGAAGATATATCCAAGGTAAATATTAATTACTTTACAAAAATGTAAACTAATTAATAAATGAAAAGGCAGTGATTGAGATTTTAGATTAAAAGCAGCTTATAAAATTGTTTCCTTAAGTTAACCCACCTTACCCCAAAATAAGTTTCTTTAATTGATATTAATTAGTATTAAGCAGCGGACATAAGAAAACGACGTACCTCCTCTTTAAGTTCACTGTTAGTAACTTCTAACTCCTGGTTGTTTTTGCACGCCCGGGTTAGTTCTTTTCTGATACATTCGAGGTCACCCATAAAACCAACTTCAGTTTTCTTCGACAGTTCTCTATGACTCTTCAGATCTTCGTCTAGCTGCTTGTTCATTTTTCGCAGTTGGTCGATTTCACGCTGAAATTGAGCAAACGAAATAATTGTAATTAATTATTATCTTATTTTGATATACATACATTATATTTAAGCAGTTTTCAATTAAAATATCGGATATAGTTGTGACGTATTTCAATTTACCTTAAATTTACTTTCTAAAGCTTTAACTGTTGATTCGGCTTTCTTCGCATCAGAGTCAGCCTTTCCAAACATCGCAGTTAAGTTGGTATTCTGTACTTTAAGAGTTTTTGCATCTCTCTCTGCCTTCTCTAGAGCTATTCTCATGCCAGATTCTGATTCTTCGACTTCTCGCAGCTTCTTCTTTAGTGGTTCAAAGCAATTCTTCCATTGGTCTCTTTCTGTTTCCAGTTTTTTTACCTGTTGACATGTTTGGAAGTAAAATATGTTAAAAAAATAAAAGCCATTTTATTTATAATATCCTCTTGATATTTCCTTTTTAGCAGTAAAATGCCTATGTGTTTTCTTTTTGTTAAATTAATTCATTAAACCTACATTTAAGTTAAAAAAAATCATATTTGTATTGTTTTTTTAATTGTTGAATAACATGGATAAGGTTTATAAACAAGTATGAATTTTTACCTTTCCATTTAATTGCATCTCTGTGGCTTGCGCTTCTTCAATCTTCTTCTTGTATCCTCCTTCCATCTCCGCCCACATGTCATCAGCTTGAGTCAACATTTCCAGATACGCTGTTTCTCTTCTCTCCAACTCTGCTATTCTGTTCTTTAGTTCCTGTTCAGTTGTGAGTAGAGCTCGGATTTTACTACTCGTTAGAGAGTCCATTGGGAGCTAGAAACGAAGATTTCCATTGTTATCAAGAAAAAGTTAACATTAATTACATATAAACTAACTGAAGAATAATTATATTTTACCAATTCCCAGAAAGGCATTAGCGACTCCATTTCGATAAATTTTCATAATATTATGTTTTTGCCGATCGATCTATCTACATTATTTTGACATGTTTAGTGATACTTAAATATGAATATTTGAATATTTTAGAATAATTAAATATAAATGTGAGCTCAATAGCATTACAATATATTATTAATATTATATAAATTGTATTAATAAGACCAATGTCATACTTGTTTCAAATAAATCTTCTAAAAAACATTGTTGATAAATGACTTCATATAACAATTATGACAGAAAATAAATTAGCAAATAAAAAAAAAAACTACCGATTGCTTTGTGCTTTTTAAAAAAGTCAGATCAATATGTCATGGAAATAATTACGGTGCATCATCAGTATACCAAATAGATAATTTATTATAGAAATCTGTCACGGCCAATGATTACTCGAGATAATAACATGTTTATTCTACGCTCTGTTTGTTTGCGTTTCTATTGTTCCTAGTATTTTCATTATTTATATCAGAAGCCACCGTTTTCAAATAATCATCTTATAAATTTTCTTTAGTATGCTATATAAATAATATTTTTGTAAGTCGAGTCTGTAATTATTTTAGATTTATTTTGGGATATTATAGAAGAAAATGTACCTGCTCCTCTTCTTTCTCCTTTTTAATTTTGTCTTCCAATTCATCTATCTTTTCTTCTATTTTGTCTTTCTGGATTTCAGCTCCCCAAACGGCTGTAGATACTTGTCGCCTGGTAGTTTCTAATTCTTCTTCAAGTTCTTGTACTCTAGTTTCTAGAATCTTCTTTATTTGTGACGTTTGTTTCTCTATCTCTTTCTTTTCATGAATTAATCTAAAAAAACAGATTTATAATAATAATTATGTTACGCAATTAATTGGCAATTATGTTACGCAACTATTATTATTAGTATTGTATTTATCAGATTTTATGCATTTATCGATAAAAATATTTAAAGCTTACTTGGAAATCTGCTGCTGCAATATCTTCACATTTGTTGAAACACCAGAGTTTATTTCGTTCCAGACAACCACTGCTCCACAATTCGATTCATTACCATCCGTATGTTTAATTTCTGTTAAACCTGATCTTGTTTCATTGCCCAAGTTACCCATTCGGTTCATTAGAGCTCGCTATAATAAAAAAATATATTTACAATTATTATTACTTGTGTTCTATATCAGTAAATGAAAAATGTATTACATTATTGACAAGTATATAATCTTATTTAAAAATAGATATTCATTATAAAATGATAACTCTTGTATTTTATCTCTAATATTAAAGTAACTGAAAAATATTACCTGATTTCCTTTCGTGATGTTCGCTCCAACAACTTGTAAGACATTCCAGGCGATGAGGGCTGGAACAGCCCTTTCTAAGCCATTTAACCTCGTCAGCAATTCATTCTAAAAGTTACAATTTTTTTTTAACATGTACCCTAATTTCGATCATAATCCTTAGGAGTTTTGTATTCCTTTATTCTGTTTCGTTTAAAGCATTTTTATCAAATAATTTCACGTTTAGTATTTCCAATATCTAGTAGTTGTAAATTATTTCATATTTAAAGATTTATTTTTAGTTTAAGCAGAAGGTTGATGATAAGAATACGATTATGTAGCATTAATTAATAAATTCTCACCTCTCTCGCTTTTAAAGTACACTCTCTCTTAGCGAGTTCTCCCATTAACCTCTCTGCTTGCGCTCTAGAACATTCCCTCTGTTCCGTCATGTCTCTCAACTGCGCTGAACAGAGCTCGTAGTCCATTTCAAGCCTGAAATAGAAATTATATTATATTAGATATTTAGAGCGATGTTGCCATCCCGTATCCTCGCCATACTTTGTGTTAGTATGAAGGTTAATAAGACAGTAATATTTTGGGCACAATGGCTATGAAAATATCTAAAATCAATAATATTCCTATAAAATCCATACAACTCTTTTTGCTTATCGACCTCCCTAATACCAAATAAAATTATAGAATAAAACTAAAACTTACTGCTGCCAATGTAAGCGTGTATCATTTTCAATCTCCTCCAATTCACAACAGTCCTCCTCTAGCCTCTCATACTTGTCTTGAAGGTCTGTTAGCTGCGATTCAAGTTCCTGTCGAGTTATTTATATGTTAAAACCTTTGTATTAGTGTTTGTGTTCATTAATATTCATGTCTATTCCATAATAATTAATGTTTCTTTGTCTAGTATGACCTTGGACAATCTTTTTAATATGAGTTTATTTATTGATATTTTACCGAAAACTCTTTTTTAAAACGAAAGTATCTTTTATTGACCTGAAATATATTGTATGACAATTCACTGGCAAAGTTTTTCATAGGTTTCAAACAATACTTAGATAAACAAGACCGTTAAAACATTATTGATCATTACTTGTTCGAATAAATTATATACCTAACTACAATTGAATTGAAAATACTATATAATGTTTTGCAAAGACGCGAAGGAGTCATATTGTATTATATATATATATATGCCGGTAGCTGTAATATTTTAAATATATTATTAGCATATGATAAATAATGAAGCTTAGTATCTTTAAGCATTGTTTTCAAAACATTACGTCATTTTCAAAAACCATTACTAATACTTCGACAACATTATATATATTAAAACTGTGCCTGATGTCATTATTACATCGGAATGACCCAGAATAGTACATGCTAGAAGAAAATTCTGATGTCCCTTAACAATTCTAAAGTAGTATATTTATGACCTGTCAAATTTTATATTCACTTTTAATGTCCTAGTATTGACCAACTCGGATTCTGACAAGTAGCTATAACGCTAATTAATAGAGAATGTTCTAGAAGCACCATGGAAAGCTAATAAGGATAACGTAATACGAATCACATATAATGGCGTAAAAAGAAGTTACTCATAATATGGTACCTAATCACACTGACTATATCTAGTTTTCGAGTAAGCAAAGTTAACCCGTATTTTCTATGCAAAGTAAAATCCCACATATCTAACAGTTACTAGCTTCGTTTTTTGTGAAAAACCATTTATCAGCATAGCTAATAAATCACGAATATAGCGTCGTAATATACGTCGTGCGTAGGTTTATAATTAATTTAAGATACAAAAGTATTTAAAAGAGAATTTAGTCGTTTATATAATGAACTGTGCACTTACTTGTATTCGATTCTCCAGTAGAAATTCCGTCTGCAACCTCTGTGCTAGCTTGGCTTGCTTAACATCCTGTGCTGCTTCGTATATTGATATCTTTCCCTCCAAAAACTTAAGCCTCCTCTCGTAATACTGTTTGTGTTTCTTTCCCAGTTTAACACATTTGCATTCTAGGCTATCTCCATCCTCTTTAGTATTAAGCGTCCTATTCCTAACACCTTGTTTCTCTAATTTTTCCCTTATACTATTCAGTCGTTGTATTTCAGTGTTCAATTCGCCGCTACATTCAAAACTTTCGTTTATTTCCGTCTGAGTACCGATCGATTCAGTTTCCACGCCCTCGAATATACCGCTTTCCTGTAAGATGTTGCTTGGTTTTCTTTCTTCGCATAGACTTTCTAAGGATTCAGATTTGTAACCCTTTTGCTGGTACGGTGTGACAGTTGCTATCGCTTTGTGGGTTTTGTGCGATGGAATGTCGATTTCGGATTTTAATCTCAGATCACATATTCTTCTCGGTTTCGTCTGGAAATTTTAATTTATTTATTTTAGTACTACATTATTGCTTTTTTTAATATGATTGACTTTGACACTAATGACACGTTAATTTTATATATTTTTTTCTTTATTTAATAGTACCTTATTATTTAATTTAAAAATAATTAAAATAAATAAATAAGTGCAAGGAAGTAAAATCAATTAATATTGCATACCTGATAGCATTCATCTTCACTAACAGAACTGCTCAACGCTTGGAAATTGTAGAGCATCATCAAAACCTGCTCCAAGCAGCTCCTGTCCTCCGCCGAAACCGCATTCAAAATCATCTGTTCCAAATGATCTTTGACGGGATTACTTTTCAACGAGTCACTGGTGTCTGAATTTCTATCTAAGCTGTCGGCTAGTACTTGAGCTTTGGCGAAGTCATCCTTGAAGTCATCGTGCGATGTTGTAAGATGTCTTCTTGGATTGCAGGGACTGCTGGGCGTGTGGGGGGACTTGTAACCGGAGTCCATTCGTTTGAGTTCTGGGGACGCTGAGTCCTTTATCCGGGAGCCGGGGGACACGCAGCCCGAATCTGAGTCTGTTAGGTTGTCCCTAGCACCCTGAAAGAAAATAAATCATTTAAATAAAAATATTAACATTATAAGACATGGTTTCGTCAGTGCAACCATAGCGTAGGAACTTAACGACCTTAATAAATCTCCAGATTGAAAATCTACGACCCATCTAAATTTTTGCACAATTATAATGTGGCCACGTATATGTATGTTAAGTTTCAAGTAATAAATGATGTGATCGCTTTGTTTTCGGTACACACGAGTCGCGCAGGCCTTACTATTTTCGGCAGTGGTTATCCAGCCCACATAATTCAAAGGCCTTTAAAAGGTATTGTTATGTATGGTATTAGCATTAAGATAATTTGATTATGAATACAAATGTTACAAAACACCGCGGCTGTTTCTCGTTTGATATAGATCTCAAATCTCCTTAGACGGCGAGAGGCCGCTTCGTAGAAAAATATCAACAACTGCGCGCGGGCGTAAGCCGTGAAATGGTTTGTTTTAACGCAACTGTTTAATTAACTAGACGTGACGAAATAATATTAATTACAAGAAGAAAATAGTAATGTATAAAATGTTTTTTTTTTTTTACTATGTCGTTTGTGCAACAAATGTCTCATTTCGGGAATTGAGATTTGGAAAAAAGTCTATAAAAGTTTATAAGGAACAATATATTACATCACAACGATCCGATTACCAACAGTCAATTACACTTCACTGAGTATTTGTAACAGAATACAGCCATAGAAATGCGTAATCTTCTTTCACGACAACAATATGGTTTTAAATAGGCTTTCTTAGAATATATTGTAAATAATATTCGAACTCAATGTTGTTAAAGCATTGTTTATAATATTAAAATATTTTTTTAAAATAAATAATAATTGAATCAATTTTAGCTTAGCGTTTAAACGGAAAACTATTGAACGGGTTCACAATAATAGTTTAACATAAAAACATGTTTAGCAACATCCAAAAATTTACTAATTTTCCAAAACATAAAATAAACCAATTTCTTATAGAACTTAAATGATGTATGTATGAATACGGTTTAGTAATACAGCAGATAAGTTTTGGCGAAGCATTTGATACGGATTACGGTACCAAGTCAGTGCATAAATAGACTTTAATTGCGTTCAAACGGAAAGAGGAAACGCTAGCGACCAAAACTGTACGTCTTCGTGCGTTATGACGTCAGATTACTACTTGCTCGCGGAAATCGTTTAAAGTAGGCAGTCATTGAAGTAGTTGATGTTAAAAAAATATTGTAATTAAATTTTTTATGGATATATTTTTTCTTTGCCTGTATGAACGTAATAATTAAAAACTAAGTTATAATTATTACGATGATTAATAATGTATAAATTTGACCTAGATTAAGTAACAGACGTAACTTACTAAGACTTGGTACTTAGGTATGTTTATTAGATACGACACAACAGGATATTGGAAATAAAACTAGTATAAGAAATGTCGTAAAGGCAGTTGCAACTAGTAATATGTCAATAAGATTTTAAAAATAATTACAAGTATTAAAGTTGATAAATAATTGACAAAAATCTTCAAAAACAACATTTGAGCGATCTAAGATACAACAACAAACTTCAGTTTAAGAGAAGTTTAAATCATTGAAACATCGTGATCATTAATTAAATTGAGCAAGATTGAATTCAAGTCTAGAATTTTTAAAAAATATTTATATATTAAATCTACTCGAAATATCTATCTTAAAAAATGTGACAAAGGATTCGTCAAATGTTGATAATGTTATATGCAAATGTTTGTTACAAAATATAATATTCACAATTATACAGATCACAGATTATCTCAATCAATTTTTAATTAGTTAAGACGAGTGGAAAAAATACTAAGTATTTTTTTATTACTATTCGAAAACAATCTCTTACAATAATGGTTAACGAGATAAACTTCCTGCAACCTTGGTAAATATCCTTTCATTTCTATTGAATATGCTAAGATTCTCAAACGTGACCTCCGCTCTACAAGTAAACAAATAAAAAACATGA
The DNA here is from genome assembly GCF_905147765.1 of Vanessa atalanta. NCBI lineage: Eukaryota > Metazoa > Arthropoda > Insecta > Lepidoptera > Nymphalidae > Vanessa > Vanessa atalanta. The sequence goes on along the minus strand of NC_061880.1, from coordinate 7,934,232 downwards.
ATTTTTCCATAAACATATCTGTCAACAAACATATTGGCATATATTTCTTGTATAGAACTTGGACATACAAAATTTTAATCAAAAAAGTCTATAGAATCATCATTCATAAATTTAAATCGTACCTTCCTTACTATAAGGCGTTATAAACAATTCATTTTTAATAAGAGTGTAACGAAGCTATACACATTTAATACGAAAAGGCACGGACGCAAAACCTCGTGGAGAAATAAATAATTACATATATGTAGATTATATACCTAATTTGTCGTATTTGAGACTAAGACTTTCAATCGATCTAGATACACGACATAGGCAACATGAACTTTAATATCCTCTTAATTTTGTTCGCAATGTAAGACAATAACAGTTCAATCATGTTTAAGTCATAAATCATTAAAATTTGCTTTAAGTGTAAGCTAACCGAACAGGCGTCGCAAGCGTAGAATAAGGGTTTGAATGAAATGGTTATGAAGTTACATATTAAGAAATTAAAAAAAAAGTTGGCGCTTGATTTTTTCGTTGAACATCTAACTTAATTTTCATCACAATCGCATGAATGAGTTAATAACGCATAGCGAACGAACATAGAAAAATCATTAATTTTATTTATTCATTGGAGAAAAAGAGTAATAACAATACTAACACCTGCCGACTTTTATAAAATAGCATGTGATTATTTACATCTTACCAAGGTATCAAGTACACATAGCAATGAGACTTTATATATACTTACATATATATCAGATAATACGAATGAAGAGATGTATATTTAAATCGATAATACTATTTTAAAGTTACCGCGACTCTTGAAGCAGTGTGACTTGAAGCGAAACTAATCAAAGATTTTAACAAATTGGTTAAAGGTAAAAACAATTTAGTTTCAACCGAGGAGCTAACATCTAGCATTGATAAAACAATAACCAGAGGGAACACTAGTATTAGAGTATTATTCCATTATGAAATTACTTCAAGATTAATTCTATTCACTTGACGTTAGTAGAAATAGTTTCCCCATAAGGTACACAACAGATGTAACGTATTAAATATGCAGGTCTTGCAGGAAGTAAGGATGACGAACGCTTTGTATATTTGGTTTGTTTAGTATCAGAAGCACTTGTTGAATCACCTTAAGAGTTTGAGTGTACTGAGTGACAAGAAAATGGTCTTATAGGTCACTTTAATAATATTCGGAAAATGATCTTTTGCCAATGGCTTTGGCTGTAAAGTGTGCCATTTATTGCCACTTTGTTTAATAGAACGTAATTTTATACGACCCTTGTTTGATCATTATTTAAGTAATTATTAATTTAAATATCGATATTTCCTGTAACGTCTTAACTAATGAGCCAAGGAACTGTCTGTTATAGTTTATTAGTAACAATTTACAAATAATGACAATAAATAATAACATGTGAATTAAAACTTGAATGATATTAAAATCTTAGCACAAAATCTGGATGAAGTGAAATCTGGGTTTATTGTAATTCTTAAGAGTGTAGATTAACTAACAAATGATCAGCTAAAATATCCAAGTTTATACAAATAACTACTCAATTACGCAGTTATCGCTTCGACGGTCAAAACCTTCAACGTAGAGGTTTATTGAACAAATCACTTATTTAAACAATGGCCTTTAATGACAATAATAAAGTTACTTTAAAAAAAGTAGTATGTGATTAATCAATATACTATCCGTTTTATTTAATTTAACTGAATATAATTGTTGTTTTAATAAATCACATACGTTTTTCATAGTAAACATTTAAACTTGTCATAATGAAAAATAAAATCTTCACAGAATTAAAAATGAAAAATCAATACATTTTATCACAAAAACCGATAAACATATTTTGTTTCTTAAAGCACATGTCACAAAACTTTAAAAACAAACACACTGCACATCTCGATCGTACCTTATCAGGGCTGGCGTCTTCTAACTCGAGTAGTCTGAACTCCATGAGCTCGAGTTGGTCGCGAGCGTCGCGCAGCGCGTCCGCGAGCCGCGTGCACTCGCGCGCCGCCGCCGCCGCCCGCTCCGCCGCGCTCCGGCACTGCCCGCATGACTGAGGGCACCGTGATGTCGATTAGCACGGGACATTCAAGGTTGGAGACTTTCTAAAGGTGTGATTTATGCTACGATTTAATTCATAAATGCAAATACTCTCTACTCAGTATACGTTGCTTAATTTAAAAAATTACGGTTCCTCTCTAGTGTATAATTAGACTGTGCGAATTGTATTGAATAGAATAGAGCCAAGCAAATCTAATCAATGAGTGTCGTAAAAGCCAATAAAGGGAATTTTAATTAAGAGCCATTATCGACCAAGCACATGGGAAAAGGTTACGCGAATTAATTATGGTAACTGTACAATTATAAGATAACAATTATTGTTCAATTTCGATTATATGGTACAAGCAGGTCGCGTAGTTTCACTCCTATTTACTGCTATTGTACGTCCCTTTGGGTCAAAGGAGAAATAACAAGGCTCATAACCTTTCTCGACTGGAGCTATCTAACGGAAAAATATTTTTTTAAATCGGACTGGTAGATGTCTTTAAAACGTGCGCTCAAACACACAAACATTTACTTTTAAATTTATATTTTTAATATGAGAAATTTAATATTTAAGTATTTTTTTCTTATAATTCCACTTCGGCGTTGTCACCCTACACAACAATGGAGCAGTGACGCAAGATACAAGCGCCAATAGTTTAGTGGGTGACATGCTCATATCGCAATAATGACATTAGCGGTGTGAGCGATGCTCTTGTGATATTTCAAGGCCATGAGGTTCCGAATTCCTCACATCTAGTCAACATTACATATTAAGATAGATATATATTAATTTAAAATATAACCAATAAATTTTGTGCCGCCTATTATTATAAGTTGAAGATTCTATCTTGGGGATTAGTCGACCCCCATAAGTCGATTATTAACATAGCTTTACGCTTAATTGGCGGAGTAAATTAGAACATTTTTAATTAAAAAAAAATAAACAATACGAAAAATACTCCAAACGATTTTACGGAAGCAATGAATTTCAGTAAAAAAAAAAAAAAAAACAGATATATTAATTTTACCAAAAAGTAATTTATTTAAAATCTGCAAGCTACAGGCGAAACTGGAGATTGATAAATATTACTCGTTACAATAGTTATTAAATTAATTAAGTTATAATTGTGTAATTGAGACCAGACTTCTTGTAACACGACCTTATTGTTCGGAGCAAAATCTTACAGACTTTATTCACTAGCGCAGAAAGAAATGTTAAGTAATTTATTCCATCTAGAAATATTCCATGCACTCCAAAATGGTACAAAATAATAATAAAAATAATAATAATACAGGTTCAGTCTTTCTTTATTGAAAACGATGTATCGATGAATCTTAATTAAATAAAAAAAAAATTCATAGTTTGTTTGGATACTTTTTTTCTTTTATAAATAAAAACAAAAGTTTGCTTTCTGTATGTGCAACACCATATTTTACCACCATATTTATATATATATATATATATATAGAATTGGATATACAATAAGTGGCTATAGACATAATGAATATTTACAAAATATTTCGATAAAATTTGGGTTATACATAAGACCACAAATTATTCTTATTAAAAGGTAGGTTTAAATGATATCTTATAATATCATAACTACTAACCTATTTACATAGATATAATCACATGGATATATGTATAATCAATAGGAAAAGTATTCATTATTATAACCCATCAGTATCAACCAAATAGGCGACTAAATATTAACCTCATTTAATTTTTATCATACAGACCTTTTAAAACTTTTTTTTAAGTCGTATAAGAAAGTACATTTTTTTATTGGAAAGTATTAATTGTGATCTTAATTTTTGAAACGTTTAAAATTAATGATTATTTTCATAAGGATGAATATTGTGCGTCAAATAGTTATAACTTAAGATAATGGGAAACGGGCGGATGTCAGAGCGTTAATGTAAGCTGCGTTACTATAATGTAACTTAGAAACTACTTAACCGACTTAGATAAAACAATACGTGTTCTTGGCAATAAATCTATACTAATATTTTCAATGCGAAATTAACACTATCTGTTACCTCTTCACGCTTAAACTGTTAAACCGATTTAGATGGCATTTGATGTAGAAATTGTTTCGAGGATATCGACACCTCCCGCGCTTTAAGTCGTAGGACAAAATTTGTGATTCTTTTGGAAAGCTAATTTTTTTGGTGACCTTTTATTTTAAACTTTCATCTTTGCATTGCTCAGCCACCAAATGCAGTTTGTGATTAACTTAGGAACCCAGCACTGATTACCTACAATCAGTAGAGAGTATAATAAGGCTTTTTCATTGAATTAACAATTCATACTTTAGTAATAATGGGTAAAAAAGAAAAACTTAGTGCGTGATTTATTGTTATTGCAGTATTAGCGTACAGTGTGATTGAAGTGCATATAAGAGTATCATACATCTTTTTTGTATGTTAGTAACAATTACTTTATTTTAAGAAATTCTTAAGGATTTAGTTTTAAAAAATATATATTACATATTTGTTAATGATAATATACATATAGTGTTGCACTTTGTACGATCACTTACTAAACCTGATGAAAATTATATTCTGTGATACTTACCCACATATCGTTGAGCGGTTGAGGAGAGAGGGAGGCGGGCGCGGAAGACACCGCGGAATCTTCGTCCGACGGGGCCTCCTTAAAAATATCTTTTATTAGTCACTGTTATCATAGAAAGTTGAAATAGAAAGACCCGAGATAGCCCAGTGGTGAGAACGCATGCATCTTAACCGATGATTGCGGGTTCAAACCCAGACAAGCACCACTAAACTTTCATGTGCTTAATTTGTGTTATGTGTATAATTCGTCTCGTGCTCGGCGGTGATGGAAAACATCGTAAGGAAACCTGCATGTGTCTAATTTCAACGAAATTCAGCCAAATGTGTATCCGCCAACCCGCATTGGAGCAGCGTAGTGGAATATGCTCCAAACCTTCTCCTCAAAGAGAGAGGAGGCCTTAGCTCAGCAGTGGGAAATTTACAGGCTGTTAATGTACCTATGTAAAATGTTATCATAGGGCTCTAATGTAATACTTTAAAAATAAATCGTATTATAGTATTAGTATTCACGTCACATTCGAGGACATCGCTAGTATATGTGACGTTTTCCAAAAAAAAAACATAAAAAGGAGCACTTCAAATTATCCCCACAGTTTTTCACGTCAGATACGAGTTAGAACCATGTAATAGTTATAAACATATAACATATTTTATGTATTGTTTTATAAACAAGATATCTCACCCGATAAAAGCTTTCTTTTCGATGTTGTATATCTGTTTTCAAACCTTCTCGGTTGCTCTTCTCTTTAGCCTGAAACAAAATAATAATATTATAACTTGATTAAGTACTTCAATAACTGTATATATTATAATATGATAATAGCAGGTTAATATAAATTGCGATACATATAAACTATGTAACAAAACCTGTTAAGTAAACGATTGTCATTGCATGTTTCCCGGTTTGTAATTAATTTTATTAACTTCTAAATGTACCTCATAAAATTATACAAGCATTCCATAACATTATTATTATTCCATAATTATTGGCAATATACATAATAAAACTGTAACAACTGTGAGGTATGTATATTGTGTATGCCTCGTTTACAAACGTGACATACAAAGGTGTTACTATTTACGAAATAAGACTTAATGCAGGAGTGTTTGGGAGGCTACTCATCTCTTATTAATTATTCGACCGTCAATATATGTATATTACATTACACATTCTGCAGGAAGAGTGAGCCAGTGGAATTACAATTAAGGACATTTCATTTGCCTAGCATAGAAGTGCATAACCAATGTAAGGATTGCTTAATACTCGTAGTGCCAGTGTCCAGTTTTATTAGAAAAACAATTACACATCTGAGTGTTGTTAACCTTATCAATTAATTATTTTAAATACAAGTAAATATCTATTAAATATTCAAAATTAATTAAATAACTACGATAACCACCACTAATAGAAATAAACTTTTATTGTGATAAGCTTAAAACAGGTGAAAGGCAGTTTGGCCGAAGATGGTAATTTCATAAACGGGACCCGCAATGTGTTCACCGCAAACACTGGGCTGGTTAACTTTCTAGGGAAATTTTAAGTGCTTAACGAATTGGAAAATGTGGATGGAAAATGTTGCTGGTATATAATACCGATGGTGTCGAAAAGTATCAAGATTTTATTTCCAAAATATCCAAGTCACCACGTGCACAGGTGTATTGTGAAGTCCCTTTTGGTGTATATTTTGTTTCGTTTCAAAGTTTTTTTTTTAATTGCTTGCATGGTTTTGTTTCCAGCCAGCAAAATCAAAATTTTAGGATGATGGATTGTTACATTTTAGTAGCATTTTGGTGCCCTTTTGTCATTTTATTTTATTCGTCACGATTCTTATAGATGGGACGAACTTTATAGTACAACTGGATTAGTACCGACGGACAACGAAGTTACTTTTATGCTTAGTTTTTTACTGTATTTACTTTAAATTATATATTGATTATATTTTACTTTTTACTATTACGTAAGTGAAATTAAATATTATTATGTAAAGCAGTAACACTTATTACGAGACTTATGAAACTGTATTTGTTGTACTTACTTTCTTTTCCTCGTATTTTTCAAAGGTCATTTATGAGTATTTTATCTTTTGAACACACTATCATTTACAGAGTAATAAGAACCAAAAAATGATACAAAGTTTTCTTTCCTTAGGCATGAGCCACAAAAGTAATAGAACAAATCCTTTGATAATCGTTCTATTACTTATGTGTCTCATATTGTACAACAATGAATAGATGAAACGGATCAAGACGAACTAAAACTGTTACCTTCACCGTCTACATTACTGCTCCATCCATCCATAAACTGTGGAGGTATTTTATAGTATTAATCGGTTGCATAGCTTTTAATCAATCGAGATATTTCTGTACATTCAATGCAAGATAGATCCCGTCTGTCTGTTTGTACTATCGCGATGACCCTCCTTGCCTTTCAATTGGCTTTCGCTGATCAAATATTGATCAGTATCAAGGAATCCGCACATTCATAGTTGGAACACGACACGACTACATTGTAATGTACTGTAAGTACATTATTCGTGAGTTTTTGTGCCTATTATACCAACATATTTTTATACATAAAGGTTAATAAGTTGTAAAGAAAGAATAAAAACAAAGGTTTTATATTATAGAACCATTTTAGAAACTCGCTGATGAATTCATATATTTTATTCTTGTCAAGAATTTAAGCTCTTCTAGTAAGGCACTCTCTTACTTATTAAGTAACATACATATTGTTTAATCGAAATCTTTTAGTGGTTCGACACATTACTTGTGTTTGTGTAGTTGATGAAACTATTTTCTGCCTAGCTATTTTCTCTGAATGACCAATCAGCACAATAATAAAATGTCGTGACGTCTCAACTGATTTCGCAATCAAAATGTCACATCGAATTATTCGAATCGCAATCGTATCCTTGTAATATCTAATGTAACTCACGCAGCTACGATTCGAACATTCAATAATCGAGAAAGACTCCCGAGTCGTGAAACATAGGTCACTAGTAGAACAGCATATTTAATGTTCTGTAATTCATCTTGACACCACTGATAAGTACTCGTTACCGGTATTGGATAATTCATAAACAAAACATTGAAGACGTATTCCTCGGTTCGGTCTTTTGTCCGATTCTGTGTACGGACAGCACCACTCTGTATTCCTTGCACTCTGATAATTGGATGAAAAACGCTCAGGAATTCCAAGAGCAGGAATAACGGCATCACTTGCTTTCTGAAATACAGAGTGTTAACTCTACCAACTTCATCCGAAATCATAAAGTTAGCAGAGTTAACGCTGCTTCTACTCTGATTTCTGAAACTAAATAACTTAGGACTGTAAACGCAACACTGTTTTTAAAATCAGGACCTCGAGATATGCAAGCTTATAAGCTGTTTCTTTTATAAGAAACATTAACCATTCCCCACAAGACCAACGAGGTAATCATTAGGCAGGCAATAGGATATTAATTGTCCATTGAATACAATAAAGAGTCGAGTCTCGTATTGAGTCTACATTATCATCTTGGCAACGAAAGTATTAAAGTATACCTGATCCGAATTTAATAGAATTTCTTCATTGATTCCATCGAAATTCTTGAACTAAACACACTTTCACTATTTATTGTTCCTTATAGTATTGCTATCGGAGTACCGACTGCGACGGCATAAAACACGGCTATTGTGATCGTATAGATGATAGCTGATCTGTAAATGAATCGCAACAAAAGCCAATTGCAATTCTCTAGATTAAAAATCTTTTTGAATTCGACATATTCGAAAATTGATTTCTCTACTTTAAACATCGTATCGTATATCGGACGAATACTAAAACTTAACTCAATATAAGTCCATTAAATTCAACAAAAGCTGGCCTCGATATGGTAGTATTAGTATAATTTGTAAGTATTTTATCTGGACTTCCGCGTAGGGTATCCAATGAAGTGTGCCATTGGCGAGACGGTATATCACAAATAAATTATCCTTTAGACTATAGTCCGCGGGCTGTTTGTGGATCGCGCTCACTTGCCCCAGTTCCCAAGCTGTTGTTAATAGCTAGCCGTGACTTGCTTGGTACAGACGCGATGTGCTCACTTTGTTTATATCTAGCATAAATCTTACTATTGATTGGCACTTTAAAATATGACGAAATAAATTACATTTTGACGTTTTTCGTTATTTTCATTTTAACGGAAATCATGTTTTCTAAGTTCATATTACAAATTCTTGCTTTATTACAAATTTTTGTGTCTTCTATTGACTTCATCTTGGTAAATTTAAAAAGAACAAGATTCTTTCGTCCCTTATTTAAAATTACAAATATCCATAGAATATTATCTAACACATATTTCTTAATTGAATTAACAAATACTGCAAGTTTGTACCGTTATAAATTAAATAAGCGCATTCATTGCAATCGGTAATCGCCTAATATAAATCAACGAGACACGATAAATAGCGATATTTCACTTGACGTAATATTTCAAACAGTATCGTAACAACGCAAATTCCGTAATACCTAGGACTTTGTTTGAATATCGATGATAATAAATCGGAATGTAAATGCAAGTGGCGCCGCACTAGTTATCGATAGACGGCAAAAATTGGTGAATTTTATATATAAAGTTCACCTTTCAGGTGCAATAAATTGATAGTTCAATGAACACCATTTTTAGATATGAGCGATAACAGATAAAAACAAACTTGCTTCTATTAAGAAGTAATAGATTTAAGTCTAGTGTTGTTTAATGTTTAGTAGAAGTAAATTTTATATAATGTCAAACGACAGAAAAAAAAGTTTTAATAATTATAATAAATTAACTAATTAATAATAAAGTAACTGAGAGCGCAGGAGGCAATTTAAACAATTTATGCAAAATTTGACAACATTTTTTTGTTGTCTGGCAAATGAACCAACTTTTTTATGGTAAAGGTTGGCGGACGAGCATATGGGCCACTTGATGGCAAGTGGTCACCACCGCCATAGACAATGACGCTTTAAAAAATATTAACCATTCCTTACATCGCCAATGCGCCACTAACCTTAAAAACCAAGATGTTATGTCCCTTGTGCATGTAGTTACACTGGCTCACTCACCCTTCAAACCGGAACACAACAATACTGAGTAATGCTGTTTGGCGGTAGAATATCTGACGAGTGGGTGGTAACTACCCAGACGGGCTTGCGCAAAGCTTACCACGAAGAAATGAACCACCTGATGATAAGTCGTCACTACCGCCCATAGGCATTGGTACTCTAAGTAATATTAATCATTCTTTATATCATCAATATGTCAGCAATTTTGGGAACTAAAATTTAATGTCCTGTATGAAAATATATGTTGATTTTTTTATTGGTGAGTCAACAAGGAATTTGATAAATGACGTACGAATAAGAAATCAAGTCAGAATAAAGGCATGGGAAAGTTCGACCCGCGCTGAACTGACCTACGAATATGACCACGACACTTAACGGGCCACTGGGGTGACCATAAATGTTTCACTAAACTAAAACATTGTTTTCATAAGCCTTAAAAAATATCTTATATTTCGATTACTTTTCACATATAACTTGTTCGTAATGTTTTTTTTTTTTGTAAAATTAATTAAATATATGATAATTATTTAATCAATAGTTCTACTCAGTACATTAGTAAATACAAAACGTATACAGTTGCCAAGCTGATTATAAGTAGATATTTAACTATATATTCTTTATAAAATACTAACAACCCGTCCCGGCTTCATACGGGTGCGATAGACCCTTAGTTTATATACAACTTTTAGATTAAAGAACAAACATAAAAAGTTGTTCTTCTTTCCGGCTATGAAAATTTAAATTCCCGGCTTTTCTCTAATATAATATGCATGTATTATCATATAAACTTCCTCATTAAACACTCTGTTTATTGATGAAAACAACATTAAAAACCGTTTTACAGTTTGAAAAATCTAATCGTAGAGACGGCGGGAAGCGTTTCATGCTACCTAATCTAAAAGTTGTATATAAACTAAGGGTCTATCCCTTAGCTTATATACAACTTTTAGATTAAAGAACAAACATAAAAAGTTGTTCTTCTTTCCGGCTATGAAAATTTAAATTCTCGGCTTTTCTCTAATATAATATGCATGTATTGTCATATAAACTTCCTCATTAAACACTCTGTTTATTGATGAAAACAACATTAAAAACCGTTTTACAGTTTGAAAAATCTAATCGTAGAGACGGCGGGAAGCGTTTTATGCTACCTAGAGATACGTTGATTTACCATGTCCGAGTCGAAACTTCTGGAGTCACAAATAATGTTTTCCGAGTAGGATTCAATTCGGTCATATATGTCTATTAAGAAATGATTTTTGAATATTCTACCCCTAAAGATGGAAAAGGGCTAGAAACTTTATATGGAATTATAAAAGTTCTTTTATAAATTTTGCTTTATGGTCACTCTACAAATCGCGTCACAAGTGGGGATGATCAATTCGATTGAGAATATTTAGTACAAAGAGTATACGTGGATATTAGAAGTGGGATATTTCAATAGATTACGTATATGTTGATGTGGTGTACCAGTGGATGGTTAAAACCCCGATACAAAAAGTGAGATATAAGTAATAAAATTAACTTATGTATCTCCGTGTATGTCTGATGGCATCGTAGCTACTAAACGGTTTAACCATTTTTTTTAATTCATTAAGTTTTTAATACAATAAAGTCACGCAAGACTTTAAAATAATCACCGTGTTATTTCTTTCACTAATTGGTATTATTCATTAGCTAATTTTACAAGTAATGTTCTTAAGAATAAAAGTATTCCATTATTTTTATTTGTCTTGCAATCTTGCAAGTCAAATCTTGCATACAGAGTAAGAACTATTCCCTTTTTCCAACAGTTTTCCAAAAAAAATACAAATTATGTTTGCAGCCTATTCTCAAAATTTTGGAAGCTGCTGTAACAATTAAAGCCACTGATCGCACACGCGAGTACGACGTGCCATTTCCATTAGATATTACTCTTTGCGAATATTCAATTATGTAGTGTTATTGCAAAACATTGCCCATCACATATACATTTATATGTTGATAGTGAGATGGTGTGAAAGTGCCACTCACATAATAAACTAACCGACTGTTTTGTCTCTTTGATCGTAACGAGCTATTGTATTTTATTGTTATAGCATTACCACGCGACTTCTGATTACCATTGGTCGTAAAAAAGATAAACATCAACCTTAACTTAAGTTACCATTAGTTACCTAAAAATTATGTAAACATATACAATAAGCAGATTGTTTTAATATAATTTGTGCACTCTGTAAATAATATATATACAGATATAATTATTTTTTACCAGCCCTCCTGTCACTAGTGGTGTAATAAGACGAGGTTATAGCTTCGTTAAAAATAAAGGTTTTTGCACTTTTACTCCAAAATATATATTGCTTTAGCCGGGTTTGGAAAATGTTAAGGCATTTAATTCAGAAGTCTTGATCACTTTTTTAACTTAATTTGTTAAATAAAAAAAATTACAAGATAAGGAACTAGGTAATAAGTTTCTTATATTTATGATCTGTATGGTTATTTTGAATTTATTATATTCAATTTACAAACTGATGGCTTAAACCTACCTATATTCAAGTAACTTTTAATATTAGAACCCGAAAGATAATTACGGATCCTTATTTAACAATTGTAAAACCAACTCATTGGTATTTTTAACATCATAAATAAACACACTTATTGATTTATCTAATGAAAACGACTCATACAATCATGTAATATTTATCTACCCATATATAATATATTTAGCAACTGGTGATTTCTACACGTAACATTTTAAGTTTATTACGAAAACGATGATAGGATTATAAAATGGACTGCGCGAACTATTTTTCATAAATGTTTATTTTAAAAGGGATAAAACTAGTTAAAACCTAATTCTTTGTTCATTAGGAAAATATATAATAGTAACGAATACCATGCCCAAGAAAAAAGTATTGACTTTAGGAATTGGGAAATTTAATTTTATAACATGGGCAAGAAATATACATACAAATTAATTTAAATTTGGAACACTGATGGTAATTTTAAGTATGTAAATCTTTTGTAATAATACTTTTCCGTTTCACTGAATCGATTTCCCTATAATTAACGCACCTATCGCAATTTTTAATCATTGGCGATCATATGACTTTTGTCACTTAGATTTTATAACTTAGAAGGCGTACTCGATCAAAAAGGCGTTTGTGTTTGGCTCAGAGTACGTTGACGATTTTACGTTCTAATCTGACAATTCAAGGACCTTTGACCTATTTAGGGGTACCATTCTCTGCCATTTTAAAGATAATTTATAAGAACAAAGAAACCTACCGTACTACATTTATTGCGACAAGACTCGGGTTTCATTCGTAATATTTTATCACATTAAATATAAAATTGCTTTTGCAAAACCGTCCCGACGAGTATTTAAGTGAAAATTTAATATTAAAATTGCCGTAAAATTAATCATCTGATAACAATAAATGGCAACCTCATTTAAGAATCGCATGTTTACTAAAAATGAGTTAAAGTAGGAAATAGTTTTGGGTCGAGCAAGACGCATCAACTTTCACCAGACATTGCGAATTCTGATCCATTCATTCGAATATATTTGTTCGATTATTGGATTACATCATTTGATAAATGCCGGCACAAATGGTCAGGTGTTATTTTTTTTTTAATTTTATTTTGGCTGATCATGTATGACCTATAATATTTTGTAGATTTATAATTTATTTGTGAAATTAACTTATTTGATTATATAATTAATTTATATTAAAGTCACAGTCTGTAAGAGAAGTGTGTCATCTTGGAGAAGAAGATTTGATTTATTCCATCACGCTGTTCTAATATACGTTGGTAGATACCCATGTGTCAAAATGTCATTCGACACAATCAGGATTCCAAACGATTATTTCCTTCACCGACTAACATGTGAATTGAATTAGAAACACGAATTAAGCACATGAAAATACATTCAGTCACGCTTACCTGTGTGTGATCTCGCAGTTGAATCTTCAGTTAAGATTCATGCTTTCTAGGGAACGGTTCATCTCAGCTCGTATATATTAGCGTGTATGTAAGTATTTATTTCATTAAAAAACGTTGTGCTTAATTATATTTTATAATTTCAAAAATAGAACAGTAATATTCTCAACTGATTTCTGCGCTATCAGTAAGTAAGAATTCAAATAATATCATCAAAATTCAATTTTGAATTTATAAAAAACTAAAGTATAAGCCAAAATTACCTAATCTTAATATGGATCTTGAATAATATATTGTACTTCATATAATGAAGTAATAAAAATTCTTTAGTCGTGAAACAGTTACCATAGTAGGCTTGCTAAGACACGACGCGCCTACAAATTTTAAAACACTTAAAATACAACGCAATTTAATAAGATCCTAAGTTGATTTAAAAAAAGGAATCAATATTTTTTTATAATATGAATAAAAATGTGTTTCTAAGAGTTACATTTAAATAAAAATAAGGTGCTGAGAGCTCTTTTGAAATATGAGAACGTTTAAGTGCCACGCTGTGTAAGTAGTTTTGTCAAAGCTATTCGGTATTATCGTTAAATATACAAAAAGAAAAACAACTATTATCTCAGTTTAGGTTTTAAGTGAAGTATAAGCATGACACCAGTTTACTTGTTTATGTTTAAAAACCGCAATTGTTCCGCAAATGACCCTAATAATAATAAATAGCAATAGTGACGCTAGACGATAAAACCTTTAATATAATTTTATTTTTAATTTATTTATTGAGTTCTTCAAACTGTTGCAAACAAATTCCCACAATCCTCGAGAGCTTTCTAAATGTTGTACCTATCTGTCGTTAGCTAGATCTGAGATGCAAGCAGGGTCGAAGGTCCTCAGAGAGCCTACTTTTGTTATTTAATGTTTACGGGTCAATGAACTTTACGCAATTATTTAAATATATATTAACTGATGATTTATAAATCATATACGAATACGATTTTGCTAGTATGACTCAGTGGGTGAAATACTTTGTATTTAACCAAAGATCGGGAGTTCGAATCCGCGAAAGCAGCACATAATTCTTCGCTGTATTCATCCGGCTGTCGATGGCGAAATCAACAGTTAGAAATCCAATTCAGAATTAAGCGGCGAGGGGTATTTACTACCTAATAAATTGGTGTTCTTTTACCGGCTATTTGACATTTAGATAACTACCAACACGACTTAAAATATTATTATTACATCATATAACATTAATTATACCTAAAAAGGCTTTATAAGGCCTTTCAAGCAACAACACAGTCATAAAAGACATAATTTTATCTTTAAAAACATGCTTACCTTTTATCTTTAACAAAGTAACAATAACAAAACTCTATAACTTAAAGAACTTTCGAGAAAGATGTGAAATCTCGGATTTATGTGATAAGTTATACGATATTTCTGAGAGAAATCTCAAAGAATCCTTACGAGGCGACAAAAATGATGGAAAACTACACGTGAGAATGCAAAGGCTTCCGGTAGCACGATTCCCTTAGATTTATGACTCATACATGAACGAGTTACGTCAAGATTTGTCATGATAAATATTTTCAAGTATAACTATGTTCTATCATGACCTATACAAGAAAAGCGAAGTACCATTAATCGGCCGAAAATTCTACCTACTTATGGAGAGATACAACGGAGACACCATTGACACTTCAATTTGGTTGCCACAATAAGACAACGGGCTACAATTTCGATGAGAAAAGTATGTACCTACGTAATATCTATCGTTACACAGTAACTCGTATTACTTAAATAAAAATGAAGAAAATTTGTTGTAACTGCTCTATACATTATCGATTTTTCGTCGTTCGATTATAATTTTTGCCATAGTAAGTAATTCATAGCAATGCGACACTTCAATTAAGTATATGTCGTCTTCAGAAAAAGTTATCGATTTACAAAAAAAAAATCATAGGATTATGTTGTAACTACTCAATATAGTTACTGACTTTTGGAGTTCGAATACAATGCTGATAACAGATTACCATTAGGCTTATATAAAAACGAAGTGAACGTAATCGTTGAAAGTTCCATATTCCTTATTTTATTGTCCAGAACATCAATTTAAACGAAATTATCGGTCATAACTGTCAATAGATCACATTTTTACGCTCCGTTACATATCGTTCAAGATTCGAATTTACGCGTGTTATTGAGTCGGTCCATTATGTTAAATGTAAAAGTTTTATTCCATCATTCATTTATAACTGTAAGATTACCGACACATTCCTCTTGTCATCTCCGTCGAGCGCACTTATTTATGGCAATTTTAATTTCCCATTCATAAATAAATCGATAATTCTCAACAATATAATGACGGTGACGTTCAAAATTTATGGATTGACTAATAAATCATACTTATTTAAAAAATTAAAGGAGGATTTTTTTAATTTTTTATATATGTCTGGATAACGCTCTCAACTTCGGACAGGTAGAATAAGGTTTAGCTTATAAGGTCACGTCACGAAAGTATCCGTTAATTTTTGTCACAATGGAACGGGGACGAAATTTAAAATATTTATTTTTATTTATTTAAATGGAAATGCATAAACAATTGATTTTAGTCAAACCAGTCTACAACTGATATTGATCGTTTTTTGAACAATATTGGTTCAATTTGTGCTGTCGACATTTCGATCTTCGTTCGATCTAAAGACTCTGTATGCATCGGGATTGGTTACAACCTGTTTGCAAAACAGAAGTCGTGATATATTTTCCGGTTATTAAGGGCAAGTCTATTCATATGTAAATACCAGCTGTTTATACAAAGATACAAAATAATATTCTAAATATTGACATAAGATATAAATTATCTCTACACCACCGATATTTCTTAGTTTTCGCATAGAAAAACTATATTTTAATGGTTTATGGTATTGTTTATACTCTTAACATAATTACATTGTTTTAAATTTATTTTTTATTATAATATTTATTATTCAACATATAAATTGTTATCGTTTTACTAATATTCTAAAATGACAACTTATAAAAAAAATAAATATATTTATTATGATTTCTTTTAAAAAAAAACACTTCAATTGCTGAGACCCCTACTAATATGATATCCCTACTAATACTAAAAATGCAGAAGGTCTAGAAGGTCTAGAAGGTCATAAACTCTGTCTAATACCTCTTCGTGCCTAAGCCGCTGAACCGATGTAGATAAAATTTGGTTGGAGTCCCGGGGATTTACTTAGCTTTTATCACGAAAACCATACTTTAAGGATGTGTAAAGTGAGTTTGAATTTTGTATGAGAAAGGTTTGTGTGCTATAAAGTTTTAAAAATTTGCGCTCGCAAAGCCGCCGATTCAATTAGTCGTATGTATGTATCAATTTTAGAATACCGTTCGCTAGAAAAATGTGTAGGTAGTACCTACTGTAGAAATCATACAACTTATATATATTACATACTTATAAAATATGAAAGTTCCATGTCATAGTGGGAAACGAATAAATAAAACTTATTTATATTAATAATACTCGCTACTACTTTTTGCTTCCCCTTAACGTTTACCGTTCTGACCGGTTGTCGCTCGGTTCCCGGTCCGGTCTGTCGTGATGGATGACCACTGTGACGTCAAATTACCGCTGAATGGGACGGGTTCGAAAGTGGGCTAACAAATTTTGGTGCAATAGCAAATTTATCGGCTTTTCGGTTTTCTCTTTGAGTGAGTTTACGACCACCATTACTTCAAATTAACAATTTTCTTTTATGTAAAAGGCGAACGTGCAATTATGCTACCTGATACTGAGTAGTTACCACCGCCCATTGACATTGGCGCTATAAAAAATATTATCTGTTCCTATAGGGAACGCAAATGCGCCTTGCAACCTGAGGAATTAAGATCGCATATCCCTTGTGGCAGTAGTTGCTCTGGCTCACTCACCCTTTATACCGGTACACCAGTAATGAATACTAAGTATCGCTGGACGTGCACTCGGTACGTGTACGATGTTTTAAATAGTATTTTTTATGTTCTATTTCAACATTTTGGTCACTGTGTACATGATGCTGTATATAATAATCAATCATTTTCTAAAATATAAAATGAAATGAATCGTTACTTTTTGGGAACGCAATACAAGAAATAACTATGTGTTAAGTTAAATTTGTTGCAATATTTTGATATATATTCTATATATATGTGGAATATGCTTCAAACCTTCTCCTCAAAGTGAGAGGAGGCCTTAGCCCAGCAGTGGGAAATTTACAGACGGTGACTGTGAAATAGACCAAAATATCTTAAAACATTATCGCGTACTTAAGATAAATTAGCAGTATTTATTCTGAGAGCTTGTTATCACACAAGCATTAAACCATTCAGTTGTCAACGTCTCCAGCTTCGAGTGACAGCTTGTGAAACGCTATACAATTGAAAACTGTTCCATTGTTTATCGCATGGGAATCGAACTTGTGCTTATGACATTCAGGTTTATCGGTCAAGCCATAATCGTAAGTATAATCGTTTCGAGGTAAGTCTCGTTAATTTTTAAATTCAATTTGGAGCCCATACATACTGGCAAATAATATTGTAAATATTTATTTTCTCGGCTCCATTAGATATTACTTATATTTTTGAAAGATAGTTTTATGACAAGAAAATAACAATAAGCACGACGCATTTGTAAGACCAGCAAAACTATGATCAAACTTTACGACCTACAGAAAAAGTATACCCAAGGGAGATCAGGCAGCCGGTGATAAAATACTCCCAAATTCAATAGGATCACGATTCACGACAAACCAATGATGACAATGCGACACTTTTGTTACAATGTAAAATGTATTAATATCAATAATATTACAATTTACTAGACACATATATACATTGGTAGACAAGATGGTGTCATTGATATAATGCGTGCGGTACGGTAGACTCACCATCCGGAATTTCCCGGATTTGTTCTAGTTAGAAGAGTGCCCGAACAGGAGTTTTTATACAGACAAACTGTTTAAATACAAACATAATACAACATAGAATACCAATTACTCTCAAATTTAAACATTTCAACTTAAATTTGTAATAAAACAAACATGTCAAAATAAGATTTGGTGCAAAGAAAAGAAAAAGTATTTAGCGACCAACTGCATCGTGTACTTTTCCCGCCAAACGAAGCAAAAGTTCAAAAAATGTATATTCAAAATATATTTTTGTTATTCCAATTACGTGTATACTATACATTCTATAGTGCCCTGTAAAATCATAGATGGCGCTGAACGTGAATGAAATTATTTAATAAACTTATTTTTGTCAACGTACTTACCACGACTATAATATTCACAATAGCGCATTATTGTCGACTAATACAACTACAAATCAATAATAGTAATTTTATATATAGGTTGGTTTATATGTTCAATAAATCTTCATAAGCAATTATGGTTTCTTAGACATTATATAAATCTACGTGGTTTTGTGTTATTTTTATTAGTATTCAGAATTAGGATTATAAGCCTGCATGTCTTAAGATTATTATTCCTGTAATACGTGAAATGTTACTAAAGTAGTATGCTAATAGAACTAATTATATTTATTATTAGCCTGAGATTTACAATGCAATACTTTCGCTCTGACCGGGTTCAAAATATTATAAGTCGAGAAAACTATTCTTATTAATATCCTAGAATAATCGTAACTGACAATTATATTAAATTTGAAATTTGAATAAACTTATTGATTCCAATAAAAAGTGAGTCGACAATGTACGTATTTATTGAATAAAAATAATCTAGAACGGAATAAATTAAACTAATATGACAAAGTAAAAAATAATAATAGCGTAAGATTTTACTTTTATTCAAATATCAATGTATCTGTAATGTCTAGAAAGGAGGTTACAAAGCCTTACGATTCTACAATACGCGAAGTGAAAAGATGATAACGTATGAAACATTATCGAAATGAAATTCGTTGTATAATCTGTAATTATCAGAGAGATGACTAAATATGGTGTTAGAAATTTTACAACATGCTATGATGTACGTTTGAATTAATTGACACCCACTCAATAACTCATACTACTCGTAATTCTATGCTTGATTTATGTTACCGGTGGAAATAATTGTTACATATATATTGAAATCGTAACTTTAGTCGATATACTACAACTGTCTTTAATGACACACACTATGAAAAGCCAAAGTTTGTTAAAATACTTAAGCCAATATTGGAACGAATTTGCATGCCGACTTAGGTATCAAAGAACATGCACCCAAATCGAAACGAATATGTCTTTGGCCAACACCAGAAGTTAGCACCAACCTGCGTTGAAATTGTTTGGTTACAACTCTTTAAGAGGTAGAAAGGGCCAGCAATGGAACATGGAGATGTTTTTTTAAATATAATTTTACATGCAAATGGAGCCGATTATGTTCCATAATTGACAAAACTAAATAATTGCATTTCCCTGGCGAGAAGTTAGAAGTGTATATCTTTACTCTTTATCATTAACATTATTTTCACCAATTCTTAGTGGTATGATATCATAAAAAAACACAAGGGGCTATTATTAGAGGCCTAGGATCACTTTTTGGCGCGATGTTTATGTGCTTCGGACAAAATACTACGTCAGAACATATGTGTCATTATTGTAATTCATAATTATTTATATAAAGTAATTAGTTGTTTGTCCTTGAAATAAATAATAGTTATCTCTGGGTATTATTTCAAAAAGTATCGTCAATTTTAATTGCAACCTTAACTTACTCATAGTATTATTGTATTAACACTGTTTTTAATTTTATTATTGGACCAAGCAAATGATTTCCTTATGAAAATTCAAATATTCGTTTCATGACACTTACCTAAGGTTTTTTTAATATTAAAAGCACCAATCAAAAAAATATAATATCATGGCTCTTTTGCAAATTGTAACATTTTAATTTTATAATAATTACTTTAGTTCTATAATTTAAAAAATTAAATCTTATTATTTTTATTTTTGTAAAGTTTGTATGTAAAATCGATGTATATTTTCTTACTTTATCTGACTTGTGTACACAATCCATTCTTTATAGATAATACATTGAGCTCGTGCGTAGAGCGGAACCGTTACACGAACCGCTCGATCATTATTGATATCGAATAGAATCGATTTGATTGCACGTGTACAATCGAAGTAACTCTTATACGAGTACAATTTTTTTTTTAATTAGCAATCATTTTTACAGGTTTTTTTTTAATTTTCACTAAATTTAAACAATGACTTATTATTACCAAAAAATATAAAATGATTTATAATAAAATAAAATTTTATTTATTTTATTACCGTCCGAGATAGTACAACAGTATATTAATTAACGAAATATGAATACAAAAAACTATTAAAATATTAGTCTGACAAAAACTAGTTTTATTTAGATATAAAATTCCATCGACAGTTAGAGTAATCATAAAAAGTATCACATCTGCCTCATATAAGTAACGATGTAATTATAGCAGGTGTTCGCAATAACTCTTCGATTGCATAATTTGACAGCTGTCAATGTTCGTGAAAGCGGAATGGCACGCGCATTTTCATTGGGTGAAATGTCAAAGAGTTTTGACCACCGGTTTTGACATTCAAGTTTTGTTTTTGTTCGTTACATAAATATATACATAAGGACGAATTTGTAAATATATAATTGGAAATATAATTTGTTAGTTATTTGAATTTATTTTCTTAAAAAAAGCTAATTAAAAACATACGTACATACATATTGTGTTTCATAAATAAGGTCTCATCGAATAATAAGAGATTAAATAAAGATCGCGAGTTCATATCCAGGCAAGCAGCACTGAGTTAATGTATTAATGAGTTAATTTGCTTAACTTTTCTTGGAGGTGAACATTAACATCGTACAGAAATCTATAGGTCAGAACTAAAGACATTGCTATCTCTTTCACTTGTTTGGTATCAAAAGCCTTTTCAAATAGTTTCGTTTAGGTACTACATATATTACCAAACATTCGATGTAAGCACATACTTCCAATAACGCCAAATCAATTAAGCCACGTGCACATTGAAATAATGAATACCTAAAAGGTTACGAAACAGACATTATTATCGGCGCTATTTTGATCGAGATATGCAAATATTTGTCATCGAACAATAAGACTGGTTTAATAAAACCTTGGTCTAATACCTATAAAAGTAAACGTATACTTATCATCATGTCATTTTAATGCAAAATAGAATAGAATGAATTGAATAAGGTATTTAGGGTACATATAAAATTTTAATTATATAAATATTGACTTAAGTATTTAATTCATAGTGGAATATTGCCGCGTTGAGATATTCATTGGTGTGGGTCATAGTGAAAACACTCGCACCAAGATTGAAACGCATATGGGCATAGCAAAGTGTTTAAAAACACTCAAATTAAGATCAGAATGAATTTTTACATGACCAACACTAAAGTAGTCAACGACCACGTTTGAATCAAAACGAATGTGCATGGCCAAAAGAAACATTTGTAGCGATAAATCGTGCCAAGATCATAACTAACGTGATCAACCAGCATTAAAATTCGTCGTGTGTGTGCATGGCATACATGACCATGATATTTCACTGTCCAACTGTCAATAAAACTACGCAGGTTATATCGACAGCCTCAATGGTTGAGCAGCTAGTGTATAAGGCCTCAGGCCTTGAGGTTTAGGCCCCGGTTCTTAAAAATTAAAAAATATTTTTTCTGTCAAGAAATTCTCGGTAGCAAGAGTCTGGAAAGTGGCTTTTTACCAAAACCGTACCTACGAAATCATGTAAAGCCGTGAAATGTCTGAAATCTTTCCTGCCCCTATTTATTATGAGGGTATAAGAACAGAGTGTAGTTGAGTTTACGTACACGCGCCTGAACTAAAATATGTCCCGTGCAGATCAGTTGCGGTCAAGAGGACATTATCTCATGACACATGTTACCACTAAACAGAAGGCACGAGTTGCAAATAGCTTTCAATACATCATCATCATCAAGTGTACGTTACGTATCTTGTGTTCGTTACGTAAAAGGTCATTTCTCTTATATAGATTGTTATTGGCACACGATTTATCTTAGCCGTCGTCTAAAATAATAAACAAATAACGAGTGGGAAGTTATTAATAATGAGGAAAAAATTTAAATGCAAAAATGTGTTATGATTATGAAAAAATTACTCCCCTTCTTTTGCAAAGATGATTTGGAGCTAATTAAATACACACATATAAAGACACACACTTACACACACGCCCACATAATACTAACTGTTTTTTTTAAATTCATTACTTAGATTGGTAAATAGTATTTTTTTTGTATTTTTTTCATTATTATTATCTTTACTTTTTATTTTTTTCTTCTACTTTTATAATAAGAAACAAATTTATAATCTAACATTTGGAAAGGAACTGACTTCCAAAACAAAGCTAGTTTGGAATTCATGGCTGGAATTCATACTCTAATGTGGATTGGTTGGATTACATGTGGCAGAATGCAACCGAGAAATTCTTGATTCGTCGTGTTTTCCTGTTCCCCTTCACCGCAGAGATGAATAATTATTGAAAAAATTGATAATATAATATCAATATACATAGAATTAAAGTGATAACCCGAAACCAGTTTACACTTTTTATTTTTAATATATTTTATCGAGATATACGAGATTACGATGCAAAATAGGAGAGTATCTTATGATCTAAGACCAAACCTCTACCAAAGATGACACTTTATTTGCCAAACATCGAACGCATTAACATTTACTGTTACGTCCCTGGTGCCTGTAATTACATTAGCTTACAAACACTTTGACCCC
This sequence comes from Vanessa atalanta, assembly GCF_905147765.1. NCBI lineage: Eukaryota > Metazoa > Arthropoda > Insecta > Lepidoptera > Nymphalidae > Vanessa > Vanessa atalanta. Next base: position 7,910,761 of record NC_061880.1, on the reverse strand, counting down.
AAAAATACAAAGCATAACTGTTGGCGGTGGAATTACTGATGAGTAACCTACCAGACTAGACTAACCTACCAGAATATATTCAACCACTAAACTAATCAACGATCTCAGCCTGTACTAAAGTTATATAAAATAAATAGTCTTTTCGTAAAACTGTGTAAGGTGTATTCAACTGAATTTAGCTCGAATAACATTTTTGTTGTTTTTTTATGTAAATGGAAGGTTAATAATTAATGAATCGAGTAGCTATTCAATTATAGTCAGGATAACAACTTAAGGAAATAATTTAATTCTACCATATATTTCAATTAGACACAAGATATGTCTTAATACGACTGGTCAGCTCATCTTCCAACTCTGTTCATTTGAATTAAAAAATAAATTCTTACTTGGTCACCACGCTTTCTGCCGAATTCTGTGGTTCCGCACTCCATCCTTTGCGCCTGTAACAAGGAAAAAAAAAGAAAAATGTTAATTTTATTCGAATCAAAATTATGAATGCTTTAAAAAAAACATTTTTTATAATAGGCAGGCAGACTAGCAAATGCCCCATGATGGTAAGTGGTCATCACTGCCCATAGACATTGGTGCTGTTAGAAATATTAACCCTTCCTTAAAAAATCTATTATGCACTTATGTCCCATGTATGTGTAGTTACACTAGCTCACTCATCCTTATAACCGGAACATAACAATACTGACTATTGTTGTTTGGCCGGTAGAATATCTGATCAATGGGAGTTACCTATCCGGCCTCGTTGAAAGCTCTACCACCAAGTTAACCTTTTCTTAATCAATAATAGCAAGGTAATATTCTTTAAATATCATCCTTTTACTTTCTGAAAACGGAGTCAATACGCAGTCTCATGTAACATTAATATTTGGAGTTAGAAGTGCTAACTGGTTATTAATAATTATTAAGATGGGTCTGCACTAATCACCTGTCCTTATAGCCCCTATAAAAACGTGTAGTTGTTAGCGCTCGTATGTTCGCTCCCTTAAGTATTTAACGGACTAAACAGTTACTCTACTTATGTCTAATATGGTCTGAATTACCCGATAGCTATCCTAACGTTATGCCGAGTACAGTGGAACAAAAAACATCGTCCGTTTAGAGCGTAAGACAGGAAAACGTAGCAATGATTGTACAGCATCCGCTTTACTTCCAAATGCCTATATATACTCATATACAAGCAAGCCATTATAGTCTTTATCACTTCATAATAAGAGTCACCAAGAATTGTTAGACGATTCAGTAAGCAAGTGATGATACCGTTACAGGTCTTATACCTTATTTTTAAGGGAACAAAGTTTAAAATGCATCTTTACAATTGTAGAAAGCATATGACTAATGATTTATATTATTACTATCAGGATGCGAATAATCGCGCACAAGTGAACATTTTTTGCCGCTTAATGACAACTTTCAATTGTAAAAATATGTAGAGGAGACATTAGTGACAATCTTTTCTAACCTATTTGTTAAAGTAGAAACTCAACCGTATAACTCTGTCAGAGTAGATGAGAGGTAACCCCGTAGTTTCGTAAAAGCCGACTAATTGTAAGATGTATTTTGTTAAGCTCTTCAATTAGTAAAACACGTATATACCTCAACTGTTCATGATTTAATGGAAAACCAGTACTAGCAAACTCATTCCTAAAGAGTGTTAGCGGTCTGCTCTTAAATTCTATTACATTAAATTTATTTTAATTATATTTTACTCAGAGTTCGCGCGCACACACACTCACAAACTTAATTTGTTAGAAGATGCGATAGTCAAGTCAAAGTCAAAAATCATTATTCAATATAGAAGTGTTACACTCGCTTATTGATAGTCCAAAATCTAACACCAGTTCAAAAATTAACACCTCGGATCTGAGAAGAACCGGCGAGAGTTACTCAGCTGATATATATATTTTAAATCTTTACAATATTCAATAAAAAAGAAAATACATTAAAGCAGCAATACTTTTGAGCTCGTGGTGTTGTCATTAAGGTTAAAACAAACCAGAATTCGGAGTTTAATAAGATATATTCTTTATACTTTTCATTTTGAATAATTATGTAATCCCCAAGATCAAACAAAGAAGCGAGATTAATTAAATGTAAATAAAATGTCATATACAAAATTAACGTATAATAAGGATGTCAGTGATATAAATGAATATTATATTTTTAATTGTGACATTTAATAGATAAAGGTCAGTCACATCATCACATGTGACTCTCAAGTCGTCTACGCACGATTGAATTAATAAATATTTACTATCTAACTGGTCGGCACGAAGCGGTGAACCTTGAAATACCTTGATATAAAGTACACATAATATCCAGAGCTATATCTATAGGCGACGTGGATAGTTGGGAAAACTCATTAACATTTTGTACATCGGTGCAACTTGGTTTAATAAAATGTGTATATATGTACATAAGTATTATGTACGACTGACTGTTGTATGGAGCAATCAATATATCATTTGTATATGTTAAGTATTAGGTAGTTTATTTATCTTATACTTTTTTTCATATGAATGTAACGCATACGATAAACTTTTATTTTGCCTGTATCGACATATAATGACAAACTCATTGTATGCGCGAGAGATGAGTGGACTGTATATGATAAGTAAAAAGTTTTTATATTCATGTTAAACATACCAAAGTAAATAATTGTTGCAAATATATTAAAATACAACGAAAAAGGACTGAAATACATATCTATCTTGAAATTCTGCACTCATATATGAGTTCTTTTTTATTTGATAGCAATCGTAACACCTCAATAGTGGGCGACTATCCACACAATTACAAACACCTGTATAATATTTGCAAGCGCTATTAACCTTCCGAATCTGATGTACACTTCAGACGAAACGTCGCCCAAAAACGCGAGTTGCATACTTAATTACGTTTAACGATTCTGACCTCTATTACAATGCGATAAGAGTATTTATTATGACTCAGATTAACTTGGTGACATACCAAGTATTGTGCAGTACATCTGTATTTTTAGCGATGATCATATTGTTGTGTAATTACAAACAAATTGTAACAAAATACGTATTTTTTTATTAATAAATTCGTTAATCTCTGTCGTCGTATTCATGTCGTACTCACGAAGACGTGTTCCGCCACGCTGAATTAACGCTACTATTCTTCGGACAAAACGTAATAATATGCAAGCTCTTAAGTTAGTCACTATTGACTATTGACGCTGTGAGTATTGACTCACATAATATAAAACACTCAGTACAAATACTATAATAACGACTGAATCTATCTTTAAGATTAATATTTTTTAAAGAAATAACGAATTTTCAGTGTCCGGTGACGTGTAATCTCGGTAAAACGAAGCTGAAACTCAGATATCACAAACTGGTAAGAGATTACTCTAGGGATATCAAACGTCCATAATTATGAAATCGGAAATGTGATTTCGTGAAGGGTTCGCGCTTGACCGGTGTTTATGTCAGTTATGCCCTGGTTGTCGCAGATATGCAATACTTTACCGTATTGTATAATATAATATGATACGGCCATATACGGCGCATTCGGAGCTCAATTATTCGAAGTTTGTTATACAAAATGGCAATGTTCGTTCATTAAACTTTTTCACGGATTCCGAGTAAGAGGCGGTAATCTGGGGCAGGCACCTAAATGCGATATAAACGGCAGTTAGCCGTAGTAGGTATAACCAAAAATATGTTATATAGTACGTAAGTTTTACTTACTACACAACGATTTTTTTTTTGGTTATTTATGGCTGGCAATTTTTTATGAACATTTGCTGGTCTGGAGCTAGAATTTCGTTACAGTTTCATAAATGCTCCTATTGATAAATATTTATTTTATTCGTAAAGTGTACCATTCTTCTATACTGAGAAACTTGTGATAATTTATCTCCTAATAAAATACCAGGAACGAATTATAATAATCCCATAATTTCACTAAAATTATAAAGTGATGTAGGGGATGTTGCATCAGTGATCAGACAGTACTAAAAATTACGATCAATTTATTACACACTAGTTGTCGTCCACGGCTCCGTTCACATTTTCGCGATTTGTTTATTCTTCCTTTAAGTTCAAGCTTGCTTCATACCCAATTACATCAAATTCGATTCGGTGGTTTGTGAAAGAGCAACAGACATACCGAGTTACTTTCGCATTTATAATATCAATAATTAAGATAAATAAATACTAGATATAATATTCAATCTATTTAAGACATTGTCAGTATTTGTACATCTGTAGATATACGGTACTTTTACTACTAAATCTTATTTGTTTATACAATTTGTATAGACTGAAGTCGAGGTCAACAGACACAAATATACAGTAAATACTCGTACGTTATTGAACTCAACATAAATATATTAAAACTAAAGCTCTAACTCAAGCGTCAATAAAGAAACGAATTAAATCAGAATTACATATTGCACGCGATAATCAACAATAATAAATTTGGTTCCTGTACTTTTGATTAGCTTTAGTTGTTACCGATTGACTTAAAGTCGTTTTAAACATAAATCAGACTCCAAATATATACTAAAAAGTAAATCAAAACTCAACCATTTCAATACTAAAATTCCAAGATCATCTACGACCAATAATACTATACTGATGTTAAAAGAATGTTAAAAGAATAATCGGTTCATAAACAAAAATACGATATAGAGTGATGGATTAGAGTGTCGCACTAAGAAGGACTAAAACAAACGGACCAACATTATTATCTTAGTGTGCGTGGCACTCGCCAAACGTCATACTTATTTACTAGTGTGCGTGGACAGACTGTGTAATCGACATTTTGACTGTGTTTTACACATTTTTTTTCGACACGTTCTCTTTAACATTTTATCTAAGCATATGAATAATCAAAGAGCTGAACATACACACGATTTAAGAACTTCTGAGTGTGTTATCGAGTGCGAAATGAAAAATGAAAAGGACAAACAGCTTATAACACTTGTAGATGAAGATTCACATGTACTCGTAGTATCTGTTACACCACTATCTAGTTCATATATTAATCAACAAATTACACTCCCACGATACAACTTACATAACAAATATGAAATTGGCTCGATTGATTTTCACTTAACGGTGATTACAAAACGAATGCCCACAGATAATCGATAAAATAACGTATAATTATTTCATCTCCGCTGATGACATTATCTGTGGACTCGATTCTATTTGTTATGTAACATTGCAAATTGAGAGGTTCTTTATATCTATTTAGTTTTAATTTTATTCGAACTTAAGGCAAAGGTAGACATAATTCTCTAATAAGTTTATATTAACAAAAAAAACTCTATTACAAATCTTGTGTAATCTAGTAATAATATACTGTAATGTTATTTTAATAAATTACAGTTTAATAACAGTTGGGAAGGTTGATTTTAAGGAAGAACAGAAATTATTAATTTTGCATTACATGTAACTCACGAATATGCTTGATATTTGATCGCATTTAATGCAGACGAAGACGCAGAGAAAAGTTATTAAAGAGAAAAAGATAGCTACTTTTTAAAGACTTCTTGACTGTTCTTTTATATCCTATATGAGCAAAGGCATATTTTCCTGTTAAAAACCACGATCCGAAACCAATCATTTTTATATATCGCATTCGATTTAATTATACAAGACATTAAAATTAGTTTTATTTATCGTTTAAAAAATCTCATGCAATTTAGTTTAAAGATAAAAAGCTACACTACACATTCCACATAAACTAGATCTTAAAGATGTACATATTTATGTATGACTTTCTAAGGAAAATAGTAAGAAAATAAGTTACAAGTGGGCAACACACTAACGTCATTTAAAATTATAATATAATTTCTATTATTCATACAAAAGCCCTCGAAGCGATCGAATACTGTATAATGAATGGGCAAAGTTACAACATATGTATTATTATTATATAAAAACAATAATAAATTATGTAAGAGGGAAAGTAAACAAAAGTTATTAAATTTCTCACACACAGTATAAAGAAAAACTTTAAAGGTTACGGATATAAAGAAATATATGAGAAATTCGATCAATACTTTCAATGATTGATGATCTCGATTGATGAAAGAGAGTAACTATTGAGTTCTTCTTACTTCCGAAAAAAATCAAAATTCTGAATAAGTTTTATAATAAGCTTCTTGAATAAAGTACATTTTGATTACATAATATAAGCGAACAGTAAAGTATGGAACAGCAAACATAAAATTGAAACACACACGAGAATATGTTACAATTAGCAGTATCTTCGAACCCGTATATCTCTCTGCTCTACTTCCATTAATTGCAATAATATAGAGCCTATCCTAAATCACTACTAACAAAATCGTTATATTAAGCACAGGCTTTTTAAATGCTTACAAATATTGTTAGGACCAAAAATGCTACACAAATATTTTTTAATAATAATACATAACTTATACACCGTAACGCAAACGTAACGTAAACAATAAATCAGAATAATTAATCATAAAACTGAAACAGTAAAAGATTTAATAAAATAAGCATAAAAACCGATTACACAATAACAAAAACATAAATAATATGAATCAATAAAACCATATTACTTATGACTAATATTTAATTTAGCTTAAATTAAATAAACAATGAAATAAATATTCATTAATAAATTCGTTAGCATGTATATACAAGTAACTATGAATAAGATAGACAACCGACACTTGTGTCATTCTCGTAATCCGAATCACGACTTCCAATTAGTAATGCTATGGCGTGCTTTCAAACATACAACTATGTATACCGATGCCTATTGATGTACCACGCACTACAGTTTGGTAGTAATCTCTATTGCATAATCGTCGTTAACGATTACGATGGTATTTGTAATAATATATAATTTATTATAATGAGTTTCGGAAACCTTTAGGGAGCGGACGGACAACGTTATGTTGTGAGAAAGTTTTTCGTAAAAATAAACATCTGATAATCGGATATTGTGAAATATTCAATATATTTTATTCGTCGAGACGTAAGTTATATATTTATATATTGAATATTGATAATTTATTATATCTTTATATATATACATACCTTATACAAAATCATTAGATGAATTATAATTAAGTTGAAATCTAATAGTGTACACCTTTTGTTACTTAACTTTAAAAATTACCCAACTCGTAAAATTATTATCGTTACATTTGTTAAGGGGCAGCAAAAGGCGAATGCATAACAGTGATAATTACTTATTTCTTAATTAAACTTTTATATTTTAGTGTGTAATTACTAGGCATTGTTTTACTACACATATGACGATATCAACATAAGCCAAGTTTCATTAGGCGAGTAAGAGACGATCTAAGTGGGTCACGCAAATGTCTATATTTTTAATTAAAGAAACAATTGTTAATATACTTCGCTACATCTACTTACATTATATAATAAATATCAAGACGACTCTAATACTTTCCTGTTCTGTTATCATGATTAGTATCTACAGTGCAATCAAATAGGCGGATAAATACAGAGTCTGCCGCCGATCGCTAATTTGATAGACTCGGTAAGTCGGATACGAAAAAGTCAAACTGACATCAAGGAAAAGTATGCCTTTCGAAATAGAATATACACTAATATTATGTGTAGCCAATAATTAATTTAATGTATTAAAATGAAATAAAGTGATTTCAGTGTTTTTGCTTCTTCATATGTTAGAATGCACCCTCTGAAATGGTAAAATGACGATTCAGAAATGCAACATCCTACTTAAATGAAGTAAATATCAATTTGCAAAGACAGTTTGTTAGTGTCTAACAAACATTAACAAAATACTGTAGAGTAATATTCAGTTCGTTCTAAGATGAGACGGTAAGACATCTTAGTCTTAGACGGCTAAGATGTTTCACCGATTTTTGTGTCATATTAGAATACATCGACTTAAACTCACGGGAAGAACAAAAGCTGTTTTTTGGAGCTATATTTGACTTCGTGTTTATGCTTTTACAGTAGTGATAAGTATGAATTAAACTGGAACCAGTCGCGCGTTTCATGTAGTGTCATACAAAACCACTCCGCACGAGCCAGGATGTTTAATTTTTTTATATAGCAACATTCATAACTTTTAAAAATAGACCAACGTGTATTGTAAAGATGTTTCCAAAACAATTAAGTCCAGGTGAAAATATTGCCACATGTCGACCGGTTGTGATGATCGAATGATTCCGACGTAATTGGTAAACGAACCGTTGAAAAATATAAAAAAAAAACTATCTTTAATTGCTATTGGGTAAGGTCAAGTGTATTGTTAGAATTATTTCGAGTTTTTTCTCGTCTTCATTTCACTCGTTATGCTCGTGGTTTCTGCAAATGGTATCTTTTAATGAGCGTATTTTTGCGTTATTAATGTTTTTTTTTATTTTTCATTGAAATTATAACGTAAAACTGTAACGTTATTACATATATTAAGCCGTATAAATATTTTAATGAAATCGAGTTATTTATAAAATAGTAGAAATTAGATGTAATCATGGTTTAGGTTGATTTTTCTTGAATAAATTAATATCATGAATATGTGATGATGACAGATGTGTTACATGATGGGAAATAGTCTTTCCGTTGTTACCAAGTAGTGATTAAGAGATGATGGAAAAATAATGTTTCCGCAATTATGATTTCTATTACTGGCTTAATAACGACGAAGGACATAAATTTGGCCTCAAATTAACCACACATTGTCAATTGTAGATATATAAGCCTGGAGATCTCGAAACTCTGGGTTGAAATTGGGAATGCCAATAAAAAGCTATTGAGTTTTTCCCATTGCTGGACAAAAGACTATCTTGGTGAATATATATGGCAATAAGAATATATCGCAAGCTGTTTTCTTCGGAATGATTTATTTCATCTCCACTAGATTAATTACAAACATTAATAAAGCGCGTATGTACTGAATGTTGCTTAACCGGATTTGTACCCATGATCTTCGTTTAAGGTACAACATTTCGTATGTACTTGACCATGTAATCTCTTTTAACTAGGTATATATCTTGCTAAAATTCCAAATTCAAAGTCTTCATATAAGAATTCAAAGGAGACTTTGTTCCTCAATATTATTACTAACGAGGTCATGCCTTTATTACCGTCAGTTTGTGAATTTCAGCCATTTCACAAATATATGTAACAAATGCTTGAAAGTATTGTCTTAGACTCTCATTACTAACGCTTTACGCAATGCATTCTGGACTCTCATTTGTATGCTTAGTATGTTTTGCTAAGTACTTTGCCGTTTAAATTCTTAAGTAACGTCCTACTTTCTGAGCATTCATTACGATAATCTTAAAGCTTAATTTCATTTTATTTAGTAGTATTATATGACATATATTTGATTTTGTCAAAAATAAATGTAAATGAGGATTGATAAATAAAAAAATATGAACCAAAATACAGAAAACAAAATCCATTGACAAATCGATTTGTATGTTATGTAATGCAAAGAAAAATATATTTCAAACATACTCCACATTTATGAAAAGTCAAACAAAAAAATTGCATATAATTTATTGTATTGTTAGATTTGAACAAACGAGCAAAAAATCTGAAAGTACGCGCCTACGATACACTTTCTGCACATGACACTTTAACTGCTTTTGGCTAGATTCTTACATACCCGTCTCATTTTTTTGTATTGCTATTTTAAGGTAAGCAGAAAAAATCTTCAGTGTGGAATAAATCTATATTAATATTATAAATGCGAAAGATACTCTGTTACCTCTTCACGATTAAGCCGCTGAACCGATTCAGATGAAATTTGGTATGGAGGTAGTCCTGGGGAAGAATAAGGCTACTTCAACTCGAGACGGTAAAATTGTGCATGACGGCTATGGGTAAAGTTTTATAAATTTCGCGCTGGTAAAGCCGCTGGTTCAGCTCGTATTCGATAAGTGACATTCTACGGCAAATAACTCCACTAAAGACTTGAATCATCAACGCCAAATGCCGTCTTATATTACTCTTTGTCTCGCCTACCTGTAAAATTATCGCTTTAATAGAAACATTGGCAAGCACCGCTGTATTCATGTGCCTAATTTGCGTTTATAATTGATCTGATGTTTAACGTTGAAGGATTGAAGGAACATATGTCGCCGACGAAATTCTGCAAATTTACATATCCACCAGACTGATTTTCTTAATAAAAGCAGTAGCTGTTGCCCAGTTATTGGACATACATAAGCCGATACCTTTTTACTTGCACTTATAAGCCAGACAGTTATGGATCATGTCAAAAATAAACGTTATGTAACTGATAAAATTGATCACTGCAAATTGTTAAAAAAGGTAATATTCCATATATTTTGGATTTATTTAAAAATGGAATGCCCCAATGAGTTGTAGGATAAACAAACACCATATCCGACAAGTTGTTTGAGAGTAAAAGCAGTTCATCTATCTAGGGCTATAGGTTTCCGTGAGAGTGCCTTTACGTGCTCTTTAACTAGTTCTCATTACCTGTGTTGTAGCAAACGCGAATACGAATTGTTTTCCATCTATCCAAGTTGAGTTTGCCATTACTAAGTTTCAGACCAGTAGAGCTATTCCTTAAGTTTCGAGCTAACCTTGATAGGTATTCGTGAGATACGAAGTAAGTTCTAACAGAATAACACTACTACAGAGACAATTGAGATTTGAGAATGAGAGATTGAATTGAAACATGACACAATTGAGATACATAATAAAACTCCGTAGACATTTTTAACTTTGCCGTTTCATAAATTCAAATCATTTGTAAAAAATAAATGGGTAAAGAAGGCATATCATTCGATACAAGATTATATAGATGATAAAAAACGTAGAATTAATGCTTGTTGACTTCCAGTCAGTGTCAGAAGACATAACCTACATATATTGTATTTAACTAACGTGACTGTATTTTTAGATGTTGAAAAAGAGTAACTACTGTGGTTCTTGCCGGTTCTTCTCAGAAGAATCTACATTCCGAACCGGTGGTAGCTTTACCTTATATAATTTGTTGAATGACGATTCAAAAGTGCTTGTAAAAGCCTACTTGAAAAAAGTGTAATTTGATTTGATTGTAAAAGCAGAGAAGCAATAAGCTGTTATTTACTTTTAACGCCGCAGATAAAGTATTTCGGGAAGTAAATACGTTTGCATGAAGAGAAGCGTAGGAAGAAGGTCTGTAAATATTGGTTTAACAACAATGCCATTAAACTACAAACTGATTAAGATTCTGTGTATCATCTACTTGTAAATTACAATATATAAAATATAATTCAAACCGCTACATATAAGCTATAACTAAAAAACACTGACATATGTTTGTACGAAGACACGCCTATTAGTACCTACTGACAAGTAAAAATGTTCTAGGAAATGACGGCGGCTCACAATTCAACGTCTCATAGAATAAATTAAGAAAATAAATAGGCGATTGAAATGAAACGTGTTCTTGTGATTATGATTTTTGTTATATATAATTTTTTATACGTAACGGTATTTAGTTCTTCTTTCAATCGAAGACATTGATAGCCCTCTTTCGTATATTTAACATGTTAATTGACAATATATTAAAAAAAAAAACACTTTCTAATACCCTTTAAACGACAAGATTATGTGATAGCGACGTTTATATTACATGAATACAGACTCATTAACATAAGCCGTAGAAGTGAATACGAGTTGGAAATTAAAGAACTTAATTTATTAATCAACCGGCTTCTGCGTTGGAGTTTTGACCGCGTAAGATTGATTGATCAATAGACGCATTTCATGTAAGAGATTAGATAGATTCTCATATTTTATAATAAGAGTCCGAAGTATGAATAAAGATGATCATAAAGCAGAAGAAAAACTGCGTAATAAGTTGGACACATTATATTAGATAAGAATTAAATATGTACTAATATTATATATGCGAAAGTAACTGTGTCTGTTGTTCTTTCGAGGTCAAAACACTGATACGAGTTTGATGATTTTTGGAATGAAGCAAGATTGATCTCCAAAAAAGAACATAGTTTACTTTTTTATACCTAACTGTGACAACCAACCCCTACAACTAAAACACGAGCGAAACCGCAGCCGACAACTAGTAAGATATATATAGGGATGTATATATTTTAATTTCAAAATTATCTTTTAAATTGATTCATGAACTGAACATCTGTATGTTTTGTTGCTTGTATTATATTGTATTGTATTTACTAAGTCAAATGGATTATTTGATTGAGTGGACTGATTCAAATGTAGGATGTAACCCATTAAATCGTTTTAAATTCAGTATTAATATTAGGTGTCGATTAAAACGCCAATTGTAATATAAAATACTACTAAAATATTCTTAAAGACCCATCATTTGTGATTCATTCAAGAAATATCAATTACTACAGGTATATTTATTTAGCTAGTATATATTTTATAGGTGTATGTTTTGCCTACATCAATGAACCTGGTGTTATCCGATCAGAATTTCCAAGCAGGGTCAAGACCCTAACGCGTATGATAATAAACAATTAAACATTCCCGACACAGCATGCGAACGTTACTGCGTGAGGTAATTCGGTTATTCGCCTTCTTTGGTTAACCAGCCATTATAATTGAAATTATGGAAGCGTTTTTCTTGTGAGAATTTATTTTACAAAACATAGTTCTTTGTTTAAAACGTTTCGATGCATTTTATTAAGTGTATATAATATGGAAATTTTATTTACTTATATACAAAAGGTGTACAATATACATACTAGTGTACGTCGGTGGCCTGAACAAAAAGATACAACAAAAAGATAGAAGTTTATTGTCAGTACGTTAAACTTGCCACCTTTTTTACAGTGGGCAAATGGATCACCTGATGGTAAATGGTCACCACCGCCCATAGACATTAGCTTAGTGAGAAATCTTAAACATTGATTTCATCATGAATGGAGCTATTATAGAATTTGGAGCTAAGTTGTTATGTCACTTGTACCTGTAGTTATACTGGATCACTCACCCCTTCATCCGTTGTTGAATAAATCTATTAGCGAATATGTTCAAAATTTAGCATGACATAAAATATTCATTTTATTTTATATTCCATTCGATGTTAGGGCGGATATAAACTAAAATCTATATTTAAATTCGACTAAAACTGTAACAGAATCACATTACACTTTACCACTGCAAGTGTTTAAGGGATAAAAGTGTAGCAATCATCTAAACCGCAAAACCAGACGCATATAAACTGAATAAAATGATTTACGAATTTAATTTATAGATAGTTAATTATTAGCGTAAGCACTCCAGCCATCTAATGGTAATTTAAACAAAACAATGGTTTTACGGTCGTGTGACCGCGAGCCATTCGCACGCTCGTGGTTATGTCGCGAAAATATTTGAGAGTCAAATCGTTTTGATTTCAATATAACTGTGTGTAGTGTATACCGATTCTCACATAACTTTAGTTTCGTTTTATACTCAAAAGAATAGATGGCTTTGTAACACACATGTATTTTAATAAAACTTGTTACTAACAGTTAATCAATTCAACAAAGTCGGGCATGAAGTTAAATTAGTTAGCACTTTCAAAATTAATAGCTACATTGTTTCATTGTAAAATTATTACACTGACGAAAATGGCTTATTTATTAATAATATTAAAACGAACATAAATGAATAGAAATAATATTAAAACGAACATAAATTCTAAATTCTTATATAAAAAAAACTACATTTTTGAAGGGATAGAATGAAAGGAAATATAATTAACAGCCCTAACCGGTAATCGAAGGTGTGAAACTTTCGAAGTTCGGTGCTAATATGATATTCTTAGTCCGGTCGGTTCAAAGAAAACTATTGGTTTCATTCAGTCACAGTAATATAGCTTAAGTTATGAGACATAGCGATTAAAATCGATTAAATTAACCCTTTATTATTCCTGTAGTATGCGTATATACGATTACATAATGGACCGATGTTTATACAGACGGCCGGGTTGTCTGTGACACTGTGAGGAAATAATTTATCAACATAAACTATTGATCATGACATAGAATAAATATCTTATCTCCGTCTAACAAGCAATTAGTCAATAAAATAAAAAGAGACAAAACATGGTCAGGTGTCACAAACATTTTTTATTCTGTGAAAATCGCTAACATTTTTTAACTCACAAAAAGTGATAATTCAAACATAGGTTTAAGAAGGCTTATGTGTTATGTAAATAATAAGAAAGGGTCCGTGGGAAGAGCAAATAGAGAACTTGTGAATGAACACACAGTTACACGACTACCGAACCTGTTGTAATGTCTTATGACCGTAACATTTAAGAAGACGTAACCTTCAATCAATCAATGGTACAAGAATATTAGTGTGACAAAGAAATATAACGTTAAAGGCACTTTTTTAAAAATTTACATTAAATGCTTGAACATTGTTGCTTGAAAATTGTATTAAAAACATATTTTCTCAATGATAGGTATTTGTTCAAGCCCTTCTACCACCAGTAGACACCACTCATTCATGAGATAATCTACCACATAAGAGCAATACTTTGTATTATTGTGGGCCGTTTTGCAGGGTGAAAGAGTCAGTGTAATTAAATACCTGAGTGTATCTACCCTTTGGTAAAATTATCATATTTTACTTTATCGTCAAGTAGCAATACATACCCAGTGTAACTACAGGCACAAGGAACATTACATCTTAGTTCCCTAGGTTGGTGGTGCATTGACAATGAAATTAATGTTAATATTTCTTACAGCGCCAAGGTCTAAAGGCGCTGGTGGCCATTTACCATCTGGTGGCCCACTTTCCCGATGGCGCCCCTATATTACATAAAAATATAATTCTTTTTATTATATTATGCGTTAATATTTAATGTGTAATATCACATCAGTTTTTCCTAACAAAACAAAATTTAAATACTTGAAACTATTCAATACATACTTTAAATTACATAATAAAAAACAACATTAACCTTAGAACAAAAAATAAACGCACACGCATGTTAGAAAGTGCGTGCGCATTCAAGGTGACGCATGCGCCGTATAGTTAAGCGCCCTAGTCACGTATTGGAAACTACGATCCGCATTATCGAGCATTTCGTGATAATAATCATTACGATTCATAGACACACACACACACACAATATGTATGCATAGTTTACACCCGAAATTACTAGAAGCGTTGTCATTATAGACAGACTGACAGTGATTTATCGGATGTTGAAAATTAAGCGCGACGAAAGGTTGGTAACCTGTGCGCCTTGAATATAATTTAAGATAATTTATGTTTCATTTGTAATTAAATCGTTACATATGATTAAATTGTATATATTAACATTTCTTTGAAGTACCGTGGATCGTCTAAACTATATTACTAGCAGTAGGTACAGAAGATAGAAAAGACACGGTTTACAGCTAAAACTATTATGTACATACTCTGGAGTAATTTCTAGGGATGGTTAAAAATCCATAGACAGTATAACATTTTTATTGGGGAATAATTCTATTATTGAAATATAAAACATCGAACTATTTATGCTTATTTTCAAAGTTATCGTTTTTATTATGTTGCTTATTTGTTTATAAATACAGTGTTGTTTAAATAAAGATATTATTTAAAAAAACACATGTTGTGCGATTAGCTTTACAAATACATAAATGACAATACAAAATAGAAATGGTATAACTGCAATTTACATTACATAATTTCATCGAAACAGCTGTACGTCGCAGACAATAGCTCGGCAATTATTTGTATTGGCGATAGCCTAAAGTTATGTATCGTACGTATATAGTCGACGGTGACGTGTCGTTGTGTAATAGTCGCCCCCACACAGTGAGAGTTTAATTTACTATTTTCCTCGATAAAAAACATAACCTGATTGACATTTGACAGACATTTAACGTGAGATAAAAATAACATTTTTTTTTTGAATGTTAATTAAATACAGAATATATTAAAGTAAAGTTTATTAACATAAGAATTAATAACATTAAGTGCTTAAATATATACGAATATGAATTAAATATATACAGTAACTATTTTTAATTCAGAATATATTGATACTTATTTGTTATGCATCTTGTACGTCATAAAATCTGTTTCTAATTTTAATGAGACGCATATAATCGTTATTCGCATATGGAAATGTGATTTTACGATATTTCCCTTTTGTGAGTGTAACATAATTCTAGGTTCCACATATAATATACATAAACACATATAAACAAGATGATGTTGTTTTAATTAGATTATCTTTCAATCTATAACAATTATAATACTCGAATAATGTTTCCCTTTTCGTTTAATTATGTCAATCTTCAATGGATCATCAGGACATTTTTATCAGCCATAAAAAAGTCCACTTCAAGTACGAGATGAACACATGAAATTATTAACACCATTTGTACCAGGACAAATCCATAAAGGGTATCATTTTGTTAAAACTCAAATTAGGAAATACTTTAATATTTCTCTGAAAAACTATCATAATTATCCCAATTGTTATTATAAAAAAGAGAAAAATCTCGACGAACCTAGCTAAACTCGTATGCGTCACTCACACTAATAAACTGTATATTATCAATGTGTCATTACACTTGATTCGTAAATCTGCTTATAATCTCTCGGCAGGGTTTACATTCAATCAGCATAACATACACGCAGACATAATAATAAAAGTGTCCGTCGTAGTGTTTATAAGTTAAATGTTTTTAGAAAATAATAAACAACGGCATTTTACAATAGGCGAGATTTTTTGTTTTGCACCTGAGTTCATAAGTCTGTACGTCATCTTCTATCATTGCTATCGTCATCAGTAGCTAGGGGGGCTCTGGAAAAATGGTCCGCATAAAATTCTTCATGAACTGTATAGTCAAATCCAATTAGCATATTCTTTATTCAAGTGGGCTTTTACAAGCACTTTTGAAACGTCATTTAACAACACCGGCAAGAAACTCAGTAATTACTCTTATAGTATATCAACTTCTATGTCGATCGGCCAAAGTGACGAGGTCTATCAGTATCATACAGTTATACCTATACAACAATTTTATACATAAGATAATAAAGTGAATGTTGCGGGTTCAAGTTAGTTTGGATATAATGATGCACTTTAGTGCGTGCCGTCATTGCTCACGACACGGCAAATTGCATGTTAGATCATAAGCGGCACTTGTGATCGCTTCTTACATTAAGGAACGTCTTTAGAACTTTCCTGTTTTTATGGAGAATCGGAAACCAGTCGGTTTACCTGAGATCAACAGTTAAAGTTAGAAGGAGAAGGATTTCCATCCAGCGAAGGTACAATTTTTACTATTAAGACCTATTTATTGCTATTATTATTTTTTACTACAGAGAAGTAATTTGAAGTTATTGTTAAAAACTTAAAATACAGTTCTTCTACACATACAAGTATACCTAAATTCTGATCAAAATACATACAGACTGGATCATGTAGCACTTAAAAAATCAAAAGATTAAAAAAAATCTTAAAACAATTGTATATTTGGTAATGAATATTTTAAAAAATATGTTAATAAAATCTACTTTATTGAATTTTTAATACCTTTGAATCGGCCTAGAACGACAAAAAAAAAAAAACAAATTAAAAAAAAATTATCCTTTAGAACGCGTCAGTCAATTCGAAAACTATACTTTTCTGTTAATACTTAACCAATTTTGGCCTTAGTAAACACTTCTAAAAACTCACAAAAGCAAAGAAGTCAGGAGGACTGAAATTTTAATAATAATTCAGTAGGTAAGTTATTCCATGGAAGAATACTCATAACTGCTTAAGATATGACTTTACACTTCACAGGGTAAAATTGCACAGTGCATTGAAATCGATCGTCGACACAAGCACCGAAGCGCAATCCGAACACGATATCCCTGAGTAAAATTTTATGGAATATTATTATTTATTGGAATTACAACCTTAATCATTTGTGATAAAGATGTCTTCCCTTTACAACATAATTTAGTGTCAATAAAATCAGGTTGACTCCGGTGTTATAATATTTATGTGTTATGAAATTTCTTGTTTGTGTCTGGGAAAGCTTCGATTTGAATTAATTAACATAATTTAAATTTGTATATACGCATACTGATTTCTTATTTCCGGTACACCCATATATGTAATGTGTAAGACTTCACTAAACGTAACGCACTCAATTTACGATATTATGATATTTTCTTTATCACGGATCTTGAGATTAATTATACGGAACTGGCTGGGTTAGTAAATAGGTACTTATATCGAACATTTAAAAAACTACTATGAACTAACTATATCAAAGCCCGTAGAAATAAAACCACACGAATAAATACAGAAGTTCGGTGTTCACCTTATTATTATTTTTTTATTTCAGCTTATATAGATATACTTTATTATTATGTATTATTGAACATAAAGTGTTATATAATATTCGTTCGACTAGTGTTTGCTACACATTTAAAACAATTATTTCTTCTTAAATATAAATTTCTGACTTAAGGAGGTCGACTAAAATAAGGTGTTATTCAACTGCGACCATAAACAACTTTCCTTGCGATAATTACAATAAGACGCATTCGTATTCGAATCAGGCTTAATGCTATCAAAGCCGCGGGCGAAACTAGTCTGATTATAATCTGTACCATAATAATTGCTATGAATCAAATACAAGTAACGATAGCAGAACCTTTTTTTTTTCAATGTTATAACCACAGTTCCTTCAATTAGAATTAAAAAATTGAGATGTTAAATTCAATATTCTTATTGTAATATATTTTATTTAATCATATTGTTTGAGTTGATTACTTTAATTTCTAATATTTATTATTTAAAAAATATTATTTATGTTTTTGATAACAGTACATCTTTATTTATGTAGTGATATTGTCTATACGCATCGCCTGAAGCAAAATTGCCACCAGGCGAACGGTGTGTTAATAAATCATGTTATTGATTTGTTTTGAAAATAAATTACATTATGCACAATACGTCTCATCAATAGGACTTTATGTAATGTATATAACTGTATAAACATACTTTAATTAGTCAACTATATTGCTGTCTCATGATAATTAACTTTAGTTTACGTAAATATTAATAAAATATGATACGATAGCAATAGCGACAGTAAAAATAATTAATTAACATGGACTGTTAGCATCAAACATGTAATTAAAACGATCATACATCTAAAACAAATAATTATTATAAATAACAAAAAAGTTTTTAAAATTATAATTTATTTATGAATTATTTACCAAGGGCTGTTCACGTTTTGTTTTTTTTTAAACGTCCTTACACGCAATAATCCCGGGAGCTAGCTGATTACGAGAACATTCATTAATTTCTAACTAAACAATATTTAAAAAGTCTAACCTGTTTCGTAGCATGATTTATGTTCTTTTTAATGTTTCGATATCGATTACACATGTCTAAATGTATGTCAAAACATAAGTTGAATATATAAATGCAAGAGCTATTAATAATATTTCTCAACTGCAGAATACTGTATATTACAAAATTGATAGTACTCGATGTCAGACTCGACCGTGAAATCTTAAAAAAAAAAAGAAATATAAAAAATTTACCACAACACGACATTTTCGCTCATATATACTTCAAATAGTATAATTATTATAAAACTAATATTACATATATTTTTCTGACATTTTATGCTAGAGATCTACGACGCGCTTTGAGCCTGTCCTTAAAAAAATAGTTTTACTTTTAAGCGTTGCATCATGAAAACAATAGAAAATCATATTTCAATCGATAACTAATAATAAGGCTATAGGCTAAGGCTAATTATATACATAAATAAATTACAATGTTCAGCCAACCTTTCTTAATATGAATACGATTATAACGTAACGAGTTTAAAGACATATTAATTTTCTTAATGACATACCTTTAGTTAACCAAGTAAATAATAATTCTTTCATTTGTCCATTAGTAAAAATGAATATATATATTTTTTACTTAACTACAATTAGTGCTAAAATGCTCCAGGCATTGTGAATGCAGCACAAGATTGGTGATTTAAATTGACGTAACTTTCAATTTATTTTTTTATAGAGCCATTTTGTGCTTTGCGATAGAAGATATCCTGAGTCTTAGAACCGATCGGTGCAAAGAAAGAGCTCACGCAACAGCTGTATTATGCTATTTATTAATGATAGTATTTTTTGCTTTTTAGTCATAACTTGTCTGCCTTCATTACAGAAGACGTTAAATAATCTTGAGGGTTACATATTCTCACATACTTAATTAAACTTCCGCGTTGGCCCAGGAAAATATTTTATAAATAAAAAATATATTGCAAGAACAATCAATTGTATTCAATCATCGTGGTAATGTTTTAAGAAGACCCTTGTAATTATTACTGGTTCAAGGGTATTTAATTGTATACTTTTTGCAGTAGAATATGATCTACTTAAATAATATTCCGAACATTCTTCCACGTATCGTAAACAACTATTACGTATATAATATTTTATTGAATAGTTAAATAACGGGTTCGATACAAAATTTGAAATAAAAAATAGCTTAAAATAATTTGACGGTTCAATTTTACGATTTTTTATCAGTATATTTATTTTGTTCTTTCACATGTTATGGTTTTTACGAGTAATGTATTACACATATATGAATATAAAACAACGAATATGTACAAGTCTGAGCTTAACCAAGTATAGTGAACAGGGCCGGATCTACCATATGGCTTTTTGGGCTCCAGCCCGTAGATTCAAAGGGGGGCCAGCTAAGTCAAGTCATAGTCAAAAAAGACGATAATGCTAAAGAATCCATAACTTTATTAAATTAAACAAATCGTAAAGTTTGCAGCCCTGCGAGTCCTGTAATTAATCAAACCAATTCAATTAATTTAATTCAAGTCTACGTTCAGATATGTCTTAGGTGGGTCCCTAAGTAGTATTAGCCAGGGCAAACTTACGGTCGGTCCCTGAAAGTGAAGCAGTCTGTATACGAAGACTCCAAAATCTCTTTGCTGTGAATTTCGCGCCTATATTCTATTAGTGTGACGTAGTTTTAAAACATTTCTATTTACAAATGCCACGATCGCACTTATTTGTTCAATATCACACCAAAATATACTAAGAGCAATCAATTCACCTGGTATTAATTATTATTAGACAAACCAGAAAACCTATTCAATTGACAATGAATACATACGAAATATTATTCGTATATAACTCGTAGTATTTGATGATATAACTAGCTCTAAGTGCTAACTCCTTCGACAAATATTTAATACATAAATTTGACAGATACGTAAGTCATATTTATCGTGTATATGTTTGTCCATTTCTCCTCGCTTCCGGCACGCGCTTTCGTTTGTATTATTATTCAAGGTACGGGTACTTTCTTAGAACCATGGGCTTCTGGGATTTTAATGTGGGCTACGGAATGCAACGGCTTGTATATTTTAGGGATTTTAGTCGTTACTGCGATACATTAAGGTCTATTGATAGTATATTGATATTGATACTTAGTTCGCTATGCTTCTGTTTGTATTTTTTTTTCTGTGAATGTAATTGTTTATGACGATAGCGTGTTTATTTGTTATAAAAATACTTGTGACATTAAGCGCATATAGATGATTCTAACCAGCTGGTATATGTATCGTGATAGAGTGAAATTTTTATTTACTATATCTAACTCTATCTAAGTATAAAATTTAATCAAATTGTCCATCTATAGGTACATATAGTTCCAGAAAAAAAATATCAATAATATATGTAGGTATAAAATCCTTTCATCAATTAATAAATCTTTGTACTCGATTTATTTCAAACCGCAAACACAGAATCCCATTATGATACTATTAAAATACAATTTACGATTATGATACTGTTACTGGTCGTATTTTTAAAACATAAAGACACGCACACGCGCAAACATACGCACGCATACATTCAGACAGCAAATATGCACGTATGTAAGTACGTGAGGCACGTGAATGTATTCAGGCATGCATATAAAACTTGATGGCACTTAGGCTTAATAGAAAAATAAAACGAAATTAGTTTCGTTAAAAGAGTTACTTAGTGTAAATAATTTTTTCTTTTTTATTTCAATGTTAGCATTGATTTGAATAGTATATAATGACTCTATATACTATAGAATGTTTGTTAACATATCAAAAAATTCAAAAATCGTACGACAAAAATACATGTACCTATAATTTTTTTAAATATTAATATATTTCTGTAATATTAATATTTTTTTTAAACTACCGTTAATATTTTTCGAAATATTATCGGTATTCAATAAAAGTCTTTATTGACAACAATAAGATGGCAAAATATATAACTTTTTATTTTATTATTACACTGATTAGGTATTTGAAAATAATATTTATTACACGATACTTTCGATTTTGTGATACTACTGAACTAACCCCTGTAGTTCGTCATAAAGAAAACAGCATTAAACATAGTATTCATGATATCCCATTTTACTTGATTTTGTTGAATTAAAAGGTATTCTGTTTTTAATTTCCGGACTTGTTGTAACGGGTTGTTAACAGAACTCTGGTAGTCAAAGGTTTGTTAAATCAATAATGCGATGTAAAGTGTTTGTGAATTACCGACGTCCCAGTGCATAGTTATCAATTTGCCAACATTGATCAAACACATACAATTACTAAGAACAAGCAGTTTCAACTTGGATTGCAAGGGGACAGTTAATTGGCAATAACGGAACATTTCTCGTTCAATCACGCTCGAACTAAACTATTAATTTACATAGAGGCACGACTTGTTTTAATTTCAATACTTAGCCGGTAAGGCGACCTAGCAAATGCACGTTTATTCTAATATCTATTGACTATTTCAATGTTGCTTTTTATGAAAATACGGAACGATATCATTTATTGCACACCTCGAATGGGAAACGGCGTGTTAGTGGTCTATAAATTATCGTCAGGATATGAAAATTGCGATCCACTTAGATTTAATTATTCGTAATAACTTATAGGATTAAATAATACACTAATATTAATGAGATATTCCAATAAATAGGAAAGAAATAAAGAAATAAATAAATGGAGAAGGTATTTCATTTAGACTAATAATAAACAAAAGTGAAAAAGGAAAAGAGATCGAGAGTCCCTGGAAAGATGGGGAGTCGAACTTATAAAATTCGGTAATAATGACAGGATGAGAATAGCCCAACACAGGAAAAAGTGGAGTAAGATGGAGGGGCTTATACTTATAGTCGAAAGGCCTTTAGTTAAAAATGAAAAGAAAAATTAATGCACTGTTTTATTAATTCTAAAGAAGTCAAGAAACTATAATAAATAAACAAATGTAAGTTTAAAAACATTGCGCGTTCCAATTTTGAATTATTTCATAACATAACAACATTTTTAATGATATTTTTAACCATATGAATTGATCTATAGAAATACATGTGTGTCATATATGTGTGTATGTGTCATTGAGGATAAGATTTATATAATATAAATAATATAATGAAATGTGTACTGCAGTTGAATATTAGTTAACGTTTATCTACATTAAACAATACAAAGTATTAATGTTCAACGTGCAATAAGTGATGCCTTGGTTATACCCATTTGGACGGGCATGCACACGTCTTAGTCAGCCTTGCTATACTAATCAATATTCTATCGTAACCATAAATATAAGAAACTATGAAATATAATTACGATTTTCTCCTAATATAGAAAATCATCTGATTGTTCTTTTGTATCAGAAAGATTATGACATGATTGATCATTATTGCTAAAAAGTAATTGTTGTTGGGACTCTGGACTTATGCATATATTTAGTAGCGTATTACTTCGCACTACAAACTGAGTTTTGAAAGTTTAACAAAGGGGTTCAATGGTGTGTTATTTGAATAAAAATCAATAATTAGAAAGGGGAAATGGAAAACAAATACTAAGTAATACGTTCGATGCATAAATAATACATCTCCCCTTTTTCGTATAAACGTTCTATATTCTTCTTTCGAATGACAATTTACTGATGATAGAAAGAGACAAATCGATGTCTAACTATTCCTACACAATATTAAAAAAAAACTTTTATAAACTATTAGAGAATAATATTTCTATATATGTTAAAATATATTATTGTTATACGTCCAACATGACAAGTTGGAGTTATATAGATCGATCGTGTGGTACTCGACGAAGGTTCAACTTCTACGGTTTGATTAATGAAGTATCGTCTGTGTTAACGTTCATCATCTGATGTAAAAGATGATGAATAACATTATCGGCATGTTACACTGTATGAAATATTAATATTAACAAGAAATATAAATACAAATGCAGGTGATGCTTTACATGTACTTTCTGCGTCAGAATATTTTTTAATCGACGTTTGAGAATTCGAGATGCTTAGAACACGGGAATGATAACCAAACATCAAGGGTCAAACCTCCACCCTATTATGCAAGCTTTACTTAATACTCATGTGCTCAATAATTGGTTTGAATTCAGGATGAAATCATCGTGAGAAAACCTGCATGTGTCGGATGAAAATACACTCAAAAAACTAACTCGCTTGCACTGTATTGGAGAAGCGGGATGGAATACGCTGAAACCTAGATATAATTATATAATGCCATTTCATCTATAAACAACTGTATGGGTACATTATATTTTTATATAAAGTAAACTGTTACGGAATTTTCATCGAATTTTATATACGTTTAAAATTATAAGAATTTTTTATTATGTACTTATATCGCAAAAAATTGAATTTTAATATTCGATATTCTTAAGTCAGAATATCCTGAGAAGATTATAGGCTATTTGGCATTACGGTAGACGAGCCGTAGTTAAGCTGGTTAGAGGTAACATCATACGGGATATTATAAAATGCTAGTTATCTCTACAGCGATCTACACAGTTAACTAACGCATGTGTCTTTGGAACAAAAGTATATGAATATATATGGGAGGATAACGTGACTTATACAAATACAGACGATCGATCGACTTCAAATTAAATTTAACTCAAAATTAATTAGACAATATATACAAAAACGACACTGTATGATCGGTGACGACAAGCTCCCAATAAGAGTTATTGAGTTTCTCTGGCCTTATTAAAATCCCGAAGCTCGAATTGTGAAACTAGTTGATCCTGCGCCAGAACTCCCTCCAGCCGTATCGGATTGCCGTCCAATCGGACGTACTCACAAAGCACCTAATCATGCAAAAGAATATAAAGTACGAGAAAACCGTGTCGAGGGTACATGTACAATAATAAAATCTCATATCACGCCTCAGTCATTTCACTCGTATAATTGGATGTGAACATTACATAGATTTGTCCGAGCCTAATGGTTGGTTGTTGAACTCTTTCTCTACGTCTAATGATTTGAAAGTCAATATATGTGATTAATCGAACATTTGCATTGTAACTGTTAAGTGCATTCCGTGTCGCGTGAGAAATGTCTACTTCGAAAACGTTACTTGTTTTATTTATATGCAAATATTGCGTACAGAAATCACACATAATGTTATAGCCAAGATGTCTCAGTGGAAGAACAATACGTCTACTTAGACCGAAGATCGCATGAGCATATCCGAGTCAACGACACTGCTTTGAAAGAAATCTATCAAAATCTATTGCCATGTGTACGAGTATATCTTATAATCCGCAGTAGACCACCTTGAATGTTAAGTTCAGAACACTACCCTAAAAATGATAAGATCTTTGTCTAGTGGTACATTTACGAGTTCTTAATACGAGGCCAATAATAATGATCGATATGATTTGGATACATTTTATTAAATATCTTGGCTTTTTGATAGAGTGACTTACCTACGGTAAAATCATGTATATGAATATTATATAAGCATAAATAAAGACTATCATCAAGTCGCCGTATGCGTATTGGCATCCCAGAAATTTTTAAACATACATAACATTTTTTTTTTTTGTAGCAATAATCACGTCTTTGCTTATCCAACTATTTTAAAATATTATTTTTCCTTCCTTTGATTACTGTTACTTAATTAAAACCAAAATTACAATTAAAGTTATAAGTCGTTTTCGAATTATATTTAACATAATTTAAATAATAACAAAACTTACGTTTTACATAGTGTCAAAGATTTATCTGTTTACCTGAAACAATTAACATACTATTATAACATTATAATAATCACATAAATCATACAACACAAAGGCGCCGATTATAACATATTTTATATTATTCACACAAAATATTTATTTTAAATAAATTATTTGTAATTTGCGATGATAATATTGTAGATTTCGCATTAATACAAGCCGTAAAGAATGTATATTCGTTCATCCGCAGCTGAGCAGACAGTTTCGTTTGAGAGAACCAAATTCTATCCAAAACGCTAAGATTTTCAAAAAGTTACCCGAATTTAAATTGAAACCTTCGGTTTTTATCTATACCATACCATTATCTACAATCAGTGTATTGTATAAATTATTCTCATGCAAAACAGTTTCAATACTTTAATTACTAATCGGCTTAGAAATCAAAACATTGATTAATATACAACGCTCGTTCAATCAATAAATTAAACTTGAACAAAATGAATTTCTCAACTCCATAACATGTACATAATGAATTCATAAGCATGCATGTTTCGTAATGAGTCCTACACCAAAGTCTAGGCAGCCTTAATACATATTTGATGCCATTGGGCAACTGAATTTGAACCTAGGCGACGTTCTTTTAACAGACGCATAAATTGAATCAAATTATAAAATAATATAGAATCGAACGAAATCATTGTTAAAGTTAATATCGTAAAGACAATCTTATTTCAGTAATTATCCTTGTAACCAAATCTATATTAAAAAATTCAAGTATTGTCTATTCTAGCCTTGTTTTATTGTTAATATTCTGTTTATTGATTTATTTTTTTAGCGTAGATAATTATTGTTCTCGAAAATGGTTAAATTTGGATCAAAGATACGTTCGTGAAAAAAACGTAGGACCCATCATCGATTGTTTTATTCAAGAATCCTGTTACCAACGGTTGTCTGAAAGAGATTTCTAAAAACAATAACCCTCTTGCACGCTGTCAGTAACATATTATAATTTTAAACTGAATGCTGTAATGTATTTCGACAGAAGTGCTGTGCAATTAAAGTGTTCTATTCTATTTTTTAATAAATAAATATATATATATATATATATATATATATATATATATATATATATATTTATTTTGTGCCTATGTACACTGGCTCATTCACCCTTCAAAGCGGAAAACAACAATACGGAGTACTGCTGTTTGGCGGTAGAATATCTGATGAGTGAGTGGTACCTACACAGACAAGCTTGCTCAAAGCCCTGCTACCAAGTAAAAGTATTTGAACTATTCTTTCTTTTATCCATTATAATAAAACTTCTTGATTAAACGTTTGCACTATCAAGGAATATTAGAATCATTCGGAAAGCTTAAATTTTAAATAGTTTAAAGTCCTTGTCATGCAGTTCACCGACTAAATTGAAATGTTATAGGATATGCAAAGAAAGATGAATGATGATATTATACCAAACTAATATGCCAAATCATCTGCCGCTTGGCCTCAGTGACACAAATAACAAATTTTGCTCTATGGCGGTAGAACAATCGATGACCGAAGGGTACCCAGGCGGGACCGTACATCAATTACCCCCGCATACAATTATTAGAAATTATACTCCATCATAAATGTTTGCAATTATTATTGTAAACTCTTGCACATACCGACACTTTCAACTATTCCTCTATTGTTACTTTTACAATGTTATTGTTTTCGAAAGTGTCTTAACTCATTGAATTGCTGTACCCAAAAAGGTGCGGTTGAATCGTGATCGACAGATACGGACGATGAAAGCGACCCGCTGTCCCACATGCATTGTTATTGTATTTTGCAATAAATTAATTATATTGATTATTATTGTTAAACTGTTTTACAAACCGATTTTCAAACAAGGACATGTTAATTGTATTTTTTTAAAACTGTATCTGGTTCATACTGGTATACCTAAATATGTAACTAAGCATTCCATAGTGTATTCCTCCTGGCAGATTTATTCACAGGC
This sequence comes from Vanessa atalanta, assembly GCF_905147765.1. Lineage (NCBI taxonomy): Eukaryota > Metazoa > Arthropoda > Insecta > Lepidoptera > Nymphalidae > Vanessa > Vanessa atalanta. The sequence goes on along the minus strand of NC_061880.1, from coordinate 7,882,727 downwards.
GGCGGCGGAAAGACAGGTGCTGAACAGGTTTCAATATATATACTTTTTTGTTAGATAATCCCCTTAGGAAAAGAGGTTATAACTGCACATAATAATCACTTCACGCTACAATTATAAGAAGCTGAACAATAACCACAAACCAATATGTCAAAATTGTTGGAAGGTTTTCATCGTATAAGTAACAGTTTGGAGATTGCCCACTGCTGGTCTAAGGCCTATTATCCTTTTTGAAGAGAACATTTGGAATTTTACGCTGCTTTAATTCGGGCAGGTTTTCATCCTGCACATACAAATTATCTCACGATGATTCCCTTCACCACCGAGCAAGAGATGAATAAAATAACATAGAAATTTAGTGGTGCTTGCCCGGGTGCGAACTTGGTATCATCGGTAATGAATGATGATAATCATCACGGCTCATTCAAAACCGCAGGGTACAGTCAGTAAAAACTTAAACTAATAAGAGCAAAACGGTTGTGATGGTACAGCACAAACGATACAAAACAGTGATGTCAATTTATTTATCGATTAGTGTAATTATTTAAAATGCTTTTGCTTAACTCATGAACTCGGCGTTTTCATGTGTAACGTTTGATCAAAACATAGTCACACGATGTATAACGCAAATAAGTTTCATTCTGTCACGTATTGTGCTTTTTACTTATGTTCCACCAATTCAAATATTTAGGAAATTAAAATAAATTGTTATGCAAAAGTCTTTATATTTAAATTTCATTATTTTTTTTTTTTATATAAAAATATTTTATATTTCATATTACATTATTATTATGATTTTCAAAAATATCAATAACATTTTAGCAAAAGTATTTACTAAAATTAGTAATTTAATTAATAGCCTTATATCTATCATCTCAAAACAATTTCCGTAATTAGTTTCGATAAATTAATAAACTTCAACTCTCATTCACACATAATCATTTCTCCGTCACATTTGATAAACACGATAAAAACCACTGTAATTAAAACGCATAATTGAATTACAACATCCAAGGTCGATAATAAGGGTCTGAGAAAATATCGACAACGTTTTCCCATCACTATCCTCGATCGGTCAAGGCTTAGCGCGAGGTTGTGGTATTGTTTATCGTGATCGGCGGAGCATGGCTACACGGCTTTTTGAAGTCGATGAGAAATTATATTCTTTATGGGACATCCGTGTTTATAACATTACAGCGAGACTATTCTGTTCGTAACAAATTCAAAACTTGACAATGAATTACATCGAAATGAATTATACCGAAGCATAAAATGAGCTTTAGTGACGTGCGACCCGAGAATCTTTATAATTTACAGATGCAATTGTTACGTAGTATGTTTGAAATATTATATTGCTATTTCAAATTACCCGACTACGACATGCGATGCCAACAGGAGATTATGATTTTAACCCGTATTTATGTATGTATGTTCATCTGTTCCCGCATAACTTCTAAACTACTAATCACATTTCGAAAAATAAAGCCTCCCGAAAACATAAGATCTTGTACTATACGGACATGTATTGGATTTTGAATGCAAAGTTGCGTACGACCACATATATTTATGAAACATTATTGTCTATCTATGTATTGAATTATAATGTATGTGTAAGTGGTCTGCTTATTAGATGGTAAATATAGAATAGTTTGCAGATTAAAATGTCACACAAGATTATTTTCTTTTTACGTTATATATTTAAGAGGACACTATTGTTATGCAGGTAATTTACTTTACTTTTTTTCAATTATAGCATAAAGTAACTTTTAATATTTTTTATTAAGAAAACACATGTCGACAATTTTGTTCAATTTATAGTCGATATCAAAGCGTGACTAAGCGGTGAGTTTCATACTTCGAGCTATTTGTTACAGCGTTCTGGTGTTATAGGTGTTCTTGCTGTATTAAATTACATTGGAATCGATAATAGTCTTTATGAATATAGACATAAATGTTAAAATTAAATGAGCAACAAAATAAAATTGACAGTTATGGTCAAATACTCGATTTATCGAATTAAAAAATTATATGGTATTATAACTTTTTACGGACAATTTTATACCGGTCATTTCAATGTACCTTTTTACTTTAGCTGTTTTTTACTTTATAAAAAACAACACCATAGCTCATTTTATAATTCATAAATTATATAATTTACTATTAGCTTTTGCGCTTTGATTGTATTTTCATATAGAATTTTCTATAATTTTCTTATCAAACTAGTGTAATATAGGTCATATTTACATTTCTTAGCGCCAGATCGTTATCGGAACGTAGGTGTAATGTACGCAAGAGTCGCTTACAATAGGTGCCAAAGCGGGTCATGAACAGTCACCATTATTCAATACTATGTTCACAGATATACTTATTAAAGATAATTTAGTTTCCATATTTGTAATTGTCATTTACAATAGTCCGAAAATATTATTTCAAAATAGTGGAGCTATTCTGTAAAAACAAAGTCGAATCTCACCGGAGAACACGATAAAGTAATGTCAGATAGTGATAATAATTGATTACAATAATAATATTTAAAGTAAGTAGAATTTACAAACTTATTCGTATACCTATACGAATAAGTTCATATAGAATATCAGCTAAACGTGAAATTTAAGACAAATATCGTTGCATTTCATGCTTGTGTCAATCAAACTCATCATGTTGGTCCTATTAGATACATTTACAAACTTAATAATAATAAATTTCGAAGATTATTTATTATTTTTAATTTTCAGTCTGACTGATTGAGATAACATCGGTTTGTGGAAAAATCTTTAAAATTTGAATGTAGCTCCTAATATACTTTTTAATTACAATAATCATGCTTCCTGAGTATTTAATTCCCAACAGATACCTTATCAATTGTAATTTTGAACTTTAGTAAACCTAATATATAAAATTTAAAAAACAAAACAGAAACAAATCGAATAATAGAAGTTAGGATTCAATTTTTGAATTAATAAAAAAAGTCGTTGTTATGACTAATTAATTCTGGTTATATTTGAATATATGTATACTATTTGGCAAACACGTGTAGAGTTTCTTTAAAAAATGGTTTAAAAACTAGAGTCTTAACTAAATTCTCACTGAAATATTGCAAATGTTATTAATACCAACAACCTAAACCTTTATCAACGACTAACAGCGAGTCAAAAACGGGTTCTAAATTCTCATCAAATAGGACAACGTGAGGTCAAATTTAAACAGTTTTGTTTTTTTTTTTTTGTAAAAAGTTAATTATTAAGTTAGGTGTTCACAGAACTGCATTATAAATAACAACATCCTTTTTTTGAAATGTCAAAATTTGATACCTGAGATAATTAATTATACTGTAAGAATATCTACTCAAAATATAACTTCAAATGAAGACGTATATATATTTTTTTTTAATTTTATTCGACATTAATCTCAGTGGTAACTCTTCAAATACCAATATCACATGTATTAACCGTATTTATTTTTTATATATCTAGCATGAAAATCGACGAATACTATCTCAACGCTTCTATATCAATTTATAATATTATAAAGTAATATAAACTTACATACATACCTATTTTACAAAAACATACCTAGGTGGGGCTTTAAAATTAAAGTAAGAACCGTAATACATTTTACAGACGTAGTTCAGAATTGGTTTACTTGGTGGCAAAGCATTATGCAAGCCTATCTAGGGAGGCACCACCCACTGATCAGATTTTCTACCGACAAACAGCAAATCTTAGTATTGTTGTATTCCGGTTTGAAGTTTGAATGAGCCAGTGAAACTACGAGCACAAGGTTGTTAACACATTAGTGATTTGAACTATTCCTAGTTAATATTTCTTATAGCGCCCATCTACGGGTGTCGATGACTACTTACGATCAGATGCGCCATTTATCCGTCGGTATCGTAAAATAAACTTCAATTGTATTTCGTATATTAAATAACTGTATCGTTCTAGGCTGCCTTGCCCTGGCTGCGTCCTTTCCCAAGGGAGACAGGCAGGGGACCACATATTTTAGTACACAAATGTATACGCAAATAGAAGTGCACTGCCATTTGTATTTGTATCACTCATCTTCTCGCCGGGACAGCAAACCTGACAAGAGCGGAAAGTGTTTTATACGCACGACCAACGCTTTACGTGCTTTCCAAGTCACGAATCAAATATTTACATTGCAATCAAATATTATACTAATTAAATATAGTACCTATTATATTGTTTTTTTTTTTATAAGTAGTTTTATATCAATTGTGCCAATAGAATCATAATTATTTAGGGAAATCCTTGATTAACAATGCATAATATTTCTTGAAAATTCTAGAACGAATTTAGCGTTCAGAGATGAAGACATAAGGATGAAGCAATTTTTCTCTCATTACGAACGGTGAGAAGTATATTAGGACCAATCAAAATGTATTAAAGTCTCAAATATCTTACAAGAGTAACTGTAAAATGAATTGCTAACAATGACCTGTTTGGGTGTGAAAAGGTCTAATAAAACGCAAGGTTAAAGTAGTATATTTGACAATTGCGTTACGCCACATAATACCGTTATGCCACACCCTCACACCGCTACTTGTTAGTTGGTTTCAGAATGAGATTATAATGTATTCAGCTTTAACAGTGTTCAATAAAACTGATAAATCAAAAATAATATTTTTATTAAATCTATCTACCTTATTCTTTGGCCCGAGTGTTTAGTTAGACATAGGGTTTGGCTAATGTATAAAATATTCAAAAAAACGTTGTTATCTTCATTAAAAAATCAATACAATATTAACAGCGATGTATGTCAGAATGATTCTTTATATGTATTATAAATTAAGTTCTTCGTATCTTTACCTATATATACTAATACTATGAATGCGAAAATAGCTCTGTCTGTTACCTCTTCACGATTAAACCGCTAAACAGATTTAGATTTACGGTGGAGATAGGTTTAGTCCCGGAGAACGACGTAGGCTACTTTTTGAAATTGTCCTCTAGAGGGAGTAAATTAGAGATTGACGGTTTGTGCGCTATAGATAAAAACGCGGGTAAAACCGCAGGTTCAGCCAGTAAGTATATAAAGAAAATTATCTTCAAGAAATAATTTAAAATATCGACCGTGTATTTTGAGTAAAACATAAAACGATGTCACACAAAGGGAAATAGGGAACCCTTCACTTTTAAAACAGGCTATAAAATTCACATACAATTTGATAGTTTATCAATCTAACTTGTGTGTACAAATAATAATAGCGTGTCGCGAACATTTGTGAAGCTTGTTGAGGCCTTGACCTGGGGATTAAGTTATAGAAATTAAATGAAATAAACTCGCCTAGATAACCTCGAATGAAGTTTCATTATAAAGACCTCTGACATTTACACATTGTGAACAGTCTTATTAGATAATAATTGTCTTAATTTCACACAAGCCACCGGCTCCGACTTCGGACGGGCACAATAAATTTTATCCATAGATTTTATGTGATAATTTTATTGAATTTTCACATTATACTAACTAAATATTTTTTTTGACAGTTCCACAAAATAATTGTACTAAAATATTGCACATATGTACGTTTGGACAGACAATCATTTCTTACATCGTCAAAGCGCGACCAACCTCAAGAACAAAAATGTTATGTCTCTAGTGCCAGTATGTGATGAGTGGATGGTACCTAATAATAGGGGTTTAAATAATAATAATAATAACCTAATAATAGTAACCCTATCAGGGTTTTGTGCAAACCCGTACCCAAGTAAGTAAGTGGTAAGGCTAAACTCATTTTTATTTTATTAGTGTAACAGATTGTAAGGTACAAATTAAGTTTTTATATTCTCTAATTTAATATTTCTATTCGCATACTAAATATTTTATAAAATAGTTTAATGAAATGATTAAATAACCTAATAAAATGATTTTGTTATTGCGATTATAATTAAGTTAATAAACATTATCCTGATTAGAAAACACATAAATTAAAATTCAGCTTCAATTATAATACATATATAGAAATAATCGTTTCAGTAAAAAGGAATATCTTCGTTGCTTTATTACATTAAAATAATTTATATTTGCAAGTAATTGTTTGACCTACGGGAATTGTTGTAAATTTAAAACTCAAGTCAAATAGATTTTCAACATATCCTAAAAGAACCTCCGGTCTGTGATAATATATAGTTATCTCGAGTAAAATTCATAGAAACTTTCTGTAAATTCTAAATTTAAATTTTTAGACTGTGCATTTACATTCAGCCGATGTAAAATATAGATATTTAATACCGTCGAATTCAGTACGAGTATATAAAGATACGATTTGAGAAATACAATTACATCATTAAGTCTCCTAGAGCAGATGACGGGATCCTTATTTAGCTGTCGAGTGTTCCAACACGTTAAATGTCAGTAACCCGCCATTACAAGACTTGGTTAAGAAAATGAGCCTAAATGTTTTTGAAAAGGGCAAGATAGGACGTCACACTTGTGAAATCATAATAGTATATAAATATTCGCTTAGATCGGTATATCGTTTAATATTTCCATTAACAATAATGACTTTAATATAATTTGACTTTCTAATAGTGTGATATTCCTTCTATCTTTCAATAATATATGTATGATATACTCAAATTACAACAGACCGTAAATGCCGTTTAAAACTTATTTCAACAAGTTGTTTCAGAGCATTAGTGGTTATGTACACTCGCATATCCGCTTCGCAGAACTACATGTTAATTTCCTTCATCACCGAACACATCGTGCACGTCTGAATTTAACAAAGAGTTATTATTGTAGCCTAAGTTACTCCTTATTACATCAGCTATCTGCCAGTGAAAGTCCAGTCAAAATCGGTGGAGCTGTTCCAGAAATTAGCCGGAACAGACAGACAAACACAAAAATTTAAAAAAAAATATTTTGTTCCTATGTACATATACATTTAATAAAAAGCGTGTCTCTCAGTATGACACTTTTAGCTAAATAACTTTGATATTACTATTATTTGTTCGTGAAATCCTTTCTATATGCACGACTATTAGTATGTCATTTTGTAACGGTATATTACGTGAGATCTTATCTGAAGAAAAAAAGTAAAATTAAGAATACTTATTTCTACAACATATATAACGTTACGTAAGTCTGCAATGCATTCGTCAAATTAACGTATTTCTTGAAAGATTTAATGTCGTCGGTCTTAGTGGCCCAGATATCGTCAGGATACCACCAAGACTTCATTAAGTAAATATTATTCAAACTGCTGACTTTACTGTACTTTAAAGCAAGTTTTTACTCGGCGGCAATTTAGAACAAATTACAATATTTAATATATTAAATTGATTTGTCACCAATACCAAAAGCGTGTGCAAAATATCATCAATATCGGTCGAGCGGAACTGGTTTAGAATTCATATGCAAGATTTGACCCACACATACGAACAGGTAGAGATAAAGAAAAAATTATTAAAAAGGGGTCACACGTGAGAGCTCAAAATACACTTCTTGAGGGTGTCTATCACATTTCGGCTGAGAATGTCGCGTCGGGAATGAGAAGGGTGTTATGCGGAGCACGTGTGTAGAATGAAGGACGTCACGTCTGACAACGGAACACATTTTATTTTATTTTTCAATTCAAAGTATTTTAAGAAAGCATAACCTTACGAACAATTTCTTATGAATAATCCGGACGAAAAAATAAAATGTATTTTTTTAAATGTGTCTGCGTACAAAGTACCCAATTACATATAGTTTAGACTCACCTCAAGTTATTTGCTCCGCATTCCGGCAAAACATTTTAAGAAAAGAGATTCCTCACCTGAAACAAAAAAAACGTTCTAAAGTGTCCGTTTACGGAGTCATATAGTAATTTTAGGTTTCTTAACATTAATTACATAATTTGCGTGTCAGTCCGGGTTTTTTCCCCTCTGATGGTTATATCTTGCATAACACTACTTAAATGCACTGTCGCATTCTTTTTAGAGTCACTGAACTCTCGTTTAATATTCAATTTAATAATATGTCTAATTGTACTTTCACTCATTGATATAATTATTTCTATACATTACTGTGACGCTGATGAAATGATCAAATAGCAATACTAAGAAAAGTAAAGCAACCGCTCGTAAATTTCCCACAGCTGGGCATGATCATTCCATTCAAGGCGATGGATATTAGAATTAACAATCATTGCATGTCGTTATTCTCAGAATATCCAGCGACACATGTGTTGTATACGATGTTCTCCTTCCACGTCAAGCACTAAATAAATGAATAGTAAAAATTAAACACTTAAACAGTGCTAGTCAGGATTTGAACTAACTCATTTAGAATCTTCAACAATAGGCTCATAATTAGCTATGCAAAAATACCATCTACACTATTTAATGGCATATTTTCGACTAAATTCTTGAGTAATTCCCACGTAGTATTATTAGTGTTCATATCTGATTTTTTTTATACATCCTCCGTGGATATATGTATCTATATTACTTCCGAATGTAATTGAGTACATCATGCTAATTTTAGACCGGTTTGAACTGAATAGCATCTATTTGAATTGAATTTATAATTGCGTGATTAATTTAACTCTGTGTATTTAATCATCGACATTCTTTGTATAAACAATAATAAAATATTCTTTTAAATATGACTTTCAAAAGAAAACTCTTTCTTCTTAAATCTCAATCTAACCGGGGTAGTTGCTTTATAAATTCGATACATATTTTATTAGAACGAAAGAAATACATATAAAACTGGATGTCGGCATATTTGTTTGAAATACATTGAGACTATTTGACCGATCAGCATGAAAGTTGAATAAATGAAAAATTAAAGCATTTATGCATATTTTTATTATCCCATGCAATGCATGCAATTGGTTGTAACTAAAAGAACATCGACTTTTAAAACCGCTGAAGCGATCGCCATGATAATTCGTATATATATGAGCACGGAGAATATGTTAGCGGTAATCGTATCGGATAATTTACAAACGACTTACAGGCATTGCAATGCATTCCGGTCATAAACTCTGAATTTATACATAACACTAGAAATAATGCAACGTTAACGTAATTGAAAATTTTAAAAACATTACATATAAAGCGACATACGGGTAGTGTAAAACTAATTAATAACGAAAAAAATCTAAACATTTCGCGGAATCTTAATCAGTTCAATTAAGAAAATCTAACGTGACCGCGATATAAGAATTCACGTATTCGAGTCCTACAAACACACCGACACGTCGTTATGATAATTATTATAATTGAGGACAGATATTCTTACTTTAGACATTTAAGGACGGCCGGGTTATTAAATATATTTAACAAGAAAATCTGACACTACCATGAATTTGTTAGCGTAACTCGAGAACCATGGAAGGGATTGATGCGGGTTTGTTTAAGATTATTAGAAGACTTACAATTGCTTATCTACATACAAATATTTACTTAAATAAGTATACAATCTTAATTAAAAAAAGTTCTTGTACAGATCATGACCCCGTGGAATGGTAGCAAGAATTAGATTCGCAATTCCAGATTTCTATGCCTAAATTTAACAAGCCCTACTGTCACCAATGGATTCAATAAGATGGAGTGCTATGTGTTTTGCATTAACAGCCTGTAAATTTCTCACTGCTCGGCTAAGGCTTCCTCTCCCTTTGAGGAGAAGGTTTGGAGCAAATTTCAAGACGCTGCTCCAATGCGGGTTGGTGGAATATGTATCCAAACTCAAATCACTGTGTTTCAACGGCAAATGAAACAAAGACGTAATTTGGAATAAGAGACGAATATTTGCATCGATTTTAGAAAACAATTAAAAAGATTAAAAGGAGCGATAATGTTTTAGTGATCTAATTAAAATAATGAATTATGATGGTCACCTCTATTAACATGTATAGACCTCTTAATAGTTGACATTTCTTAAGGCCGATGAAATTTTACGTTTAGTTAATCTCAAATCAATGCGAAAGACAAAGATAAGACCAACGATTGTTAACTGAAGTAGTAACATAGCGCCTACTTAGTATAAAATGTACTAGTAATTTTTTTATTACATTAGCATTAGCAGCCTGTAAATTTTTCCCACTGCTGGGCTAAAGGCCTCCTCTCCCTTTGAGGAGAAGGTTTGGAGCATATTCCACCACGCTGCTCCAATGCGGGTTGGCGGAATACACATGTGGCAGAATTTCGTTGAAATTAGACACATGCAGGTTTCCTCACGATATTTTCCTTCACCGCCGAGCACGAGATGAATTATAAACACAAATTAAGCACATGAAATTTCAGTGGTGCCTGCCTGGATTTGAACCCGAAATAATCGGTTAAGATGCACGTGTTCTAACCACTGGGCCAACTCGGCTCTACGACTACTACTACTAGTAATATTAAATTAAAATATTTAACAAGTGTCGCGTGTTGGCAGATCTAGTGAAGAGCACACCGACACGCTCGCACGTTGAGAGGCGTGTAAAATATTACTTAGAAAAAAAAAACCAGCACAAAGTGAGTAGATAAAAATATAAATTAATTAAAAAAAAAGTAAGCTAATAAATAATATTAAACTAATGAGAAGAACGAAACAACGACATTAAGTTGCAGTACTTAGTTTTATGATAACATTTTTCTTATAATCATATATTAAAATAATATATATTATAAGTCACAATATTATTCACCATTCATACTGGAATACGTAACATAATAATTGTTTATAATACAATGACAATGTTATAGATCGTAATCAATCGGACGTCTATTTAACCCCTAACCCACAACCAACATAACATCGATAGCCGTTAACATAACCATAAACACATCAACAAATTCTAATTAATAAATAGTAAAATTTTACTTAATGCTTTATTCTGTAACCAAAACCTTACGGCTTATGTAAGAAAACTTTCAAATGCAATGAATCGTTTCAATTACTTTCAAGCAACAATATATGATCAATATACTAAATACAATTATTACAATGAATTACAGTGAGATATTTTTCATACCTAATTATTTATTAGCATTAGCAGCCCGTAAATGTCCCACTGCTGGGATAAAGGCCTGCTCTCCTTTGAGGAGAAGGTTTGGAGCATATTCCACCACGCTGCTCCAATGCGGGTTGGCGGAATACACATGTGGCAGAATTTCGTTGAAATTAGACACATGCAGGTTTCCTCGCGATGTTTTCCTTCACCGCCGAACACGAGATGAATTATAAACACAAATTAAGCACATGAAATTTCAGTGGTGCCTGCCTGGGTTTGAACCCGAAATCATCGGTTAAGATGCACGCGTTCTAACCACTGGGCCATCTCGACTCTTATTATTTATTTATCAATTTATAATTCGTATTTTCACTTGCAATTCAGCTAAATTATCTTGAAAAATATTTATCTCCTGATCTTGGTGAACAGTTTATTTAAAGGTTCCATAAAAAAAGTTATCATATATGAAAAGGTTTTGGCTATTTAAAATCTTTTACTTAATTCTTGTATTTTTAATGCCCTTAAAATTCCGGAATTATTGTTTATCGACTCATAGTAAATGAAATCTCATATGATATCCAAGTATAACATCTAGATTATCGATATCCTTTCATTTATATGCCTCATACGAATTCAAATATCGGAAAGGTATGTTGATTCATAAATTCTTTATATAAACTTAATCCCAAAATACATTGACGAGACTAAATGTCTTGCTATCCCACTCACACCTACAAATGAGAAAGAGACCGCAACATTAGATACCCCAATCAATTAATTAGTTTCGTTGTACAACTATAATAAAAATTAACATATATAACAGGTATATTTTTTTTATTTTGACTTTTATATTGTAATTAACTTTCTTATAAGCTTCTGTTATTTAATTTATGTTATATATGTATGGACGTTTTTGTCCCATACAAGTTGTAGTCTCACAATGGCACTTGTATACCAATACGAGTAGCCGCTTTCCCTTATACACGATTAGCAACTTTCCTCAAAGCCCTAAGACGCGAAATTTTCATACTTGCACTCTTTAATATACGTTTTCTCCTATATACAATGTAATAGCAAAAGAGATTATAATTCTAAGAGTTTGGAATGTTTCTAGACTAGCGAGAATAAATGACTTAGGTATATTATTTACATGCAATATATAGTTGCTATAAATAAATTATTTAATTACTGGCTGTTATAACTGGCAACATAGGATCTAATATTACCATCTCGGCTCCCAAGGGCCGCGGCACAGTCACGCTGTACACAAGTCTAATAATTGTGACTTTGACAATGTGTATTAGGTGATCTGTTAAATAAACCGTTAAATGAAAATCCAATGGATTTTCAAGTATAAAATCATTCAATTAAATAAATATAAAAATATATTGTAATCGATTGAAAAAATATGATCCTAAAATTTTTATTATCGTGAAATTTGATTAAAGATTCTATTTATTTACATAAGAAAGACGTAATGAGCATAAGAAATTTTCTGATATATATTGTTTTGCATGAATTCAAAATTGATTAATTTTATGATTGCACAACACTTTGATTTATACAAAAAAATCAAAGTATTTAATGCTAAATACACATATGTACACACATACATATATTAAATTAGATTACACATATATAGTCCTGATATGTAATTATCTCTCTGCTGGGCGTCTTCCTCGACTCCTCTCGAAAACATGGACATGGAGTTTATTCCACATTGCATTATTTAAATCGGTATATGAATTTTACCATACATATCACACGAAATGGTAAAAAAATGTATGATAAAATAAATCAATAAGGAACAATATTATACTTTCCAAGCTGTAAAAATACTAACGAGCTATAATTTCTAGCTCCGTATATTGAGACACGCTCGCGACTTATATGTATCACAGTTTAAAAAACTCGTCAACTTTTGTTCCCCATTTCCTGTTTGAACTACCGCAATATACCGACTATATCCATTTTCCGTAAAGATATAGATACAGAAAAATTAAATCAACCGAGATACAATGTCTAAATAAAAAATACTAAACTTACACGTATACTTTTTCTTATATATAAATAAAAACAAATTCAGCGCCTCTATGTTTGTTTCAGTGTGTTTATTACATAGACAGCTAGCAACAATTAACATTATGTTCCGAAAACAACATAAAGTCTCATAAGCCCCGAATCATGGATTTTTTATTTTTTTTATTTAGTAAAAGAAAAACTTCGTTTACGTAAAAGTGATCATCTTTTTAACGTTCATTAACAGCTATTAAGCAAATTTTTGTTTAACTTTTATACATTTCTTTCTAGTTACGAGATATAATATCAAAATACAACTTATGCCTTTTCAATATCAATTTATCTTAATGGAAATTACAGAGTACTTTTCAAATCTTTCGATAACTTTTTCCAATCAAATCCAACGGCGACTTTCATCGCATTACGTATGTAAAATCGCACATTGCACGCTCTTTCTAACACTTCATAACGCGCCTACTATGTTACTTATTTCCACTGTACATTTTATTACACTATAAATATTGTATATTTAGTTTCATATTAGATATTTTTTACTATGTATTGGAATGCTCCGTCGTACTTTTATATAACATGAAAGCGGACGGACGAGTATTGATGATAAATTTTTTTTACACATTATATTTATCTAGAGCAGTGGTTCTCAATCCGTGAGCCGCAAAACACTGTCGAATATTACAAAACTTTACCTAAGCTAGAAAATATTGAGAATCATTAAAAAATATTATTGCAAATACCAATAACGATTAACTGCCTCGTTGGGAAGCGATAAGCAACAAAAGACCCCTTGAATTTGAGTTCTAACCTCTGATTGGGCCAATTAAATGTTATTAAGATATAATGTCTAGAAATTTTAAATTTCGAAAGTTAGATGTGTGCACTCCCTTGGCTACAGCCGTTAATCCTGCGCCTGAACTCTTGAAAGCCGTCCTATTAAATTATGAGTGTAAGGATAGGCCAGGTTGCGCTGTACGAGTAGACTATACAGGAGAGCCTTTGAGTTAAATATTGTTAATGTCACGCGCCTCAAAACACGCACAGATCAAATAACATTCAGACCAGAACTTTGACTTTAACGTTAGATTCGGCGAAGTGAGAGTTTTGTTTTTTAATATAATAAATTAGACGTTTTTTATTCATCTTAGAAATAAAATATCACTTTATATAAAATATAATTTTATTGGTAATTTCATTATATATATATATTTTTTAAATAACGTTACATAACACTGAAACTGACTTGTAATAGATATAGCCATTCATCCTCTATATGAAACTTTTACAAATGTACTTTAAAGATTGATTTTAATAGCTAATAAGTATATTAAATACATGGAAACATACCGCCGTGTATACTATGCTATTAAACATAAATGAATTATACACGTATCATTATTATATCAAAACAAAAGCATTCCACATCTCATGAGAATGTCAGACAGACAGACAATAGTTACACATACATTATTTTGTAAATAAGGCGAGATGTCTGTTATTATTTTACTCTGTAATTTCTGCAACGGTATTTAAATGCCCCACTGTTTAATAATTCGAATTTAATAACAAACTTCTAAATTCAAATCTCGACGCTTGGGAATATAATCAATTGGTGGCTTGTATGTTCACCTAACTAAGGTAAGACTCATCATTCTACCGCTGAATATAACAAACATAAAATTGCAGTGTTCCTTTTTCAAAATATTATTAAGTCAGTATAATCAGAGGCACTAGAAAACGGTATCTTAGAACGCAGATTTTACAGTGTATAAACAATACGTTTTGATTACTGACATGAACTGACAATAAATAAAAATGTGCACGTATTCTATACTACGTAGGCTCAATGGATGTTAAGGGCTATATATCTGAGTGTATTTATAAAAACATTAAAAACTTCATGGTAAATTAAGCTCCAAGCCTTCTCCTTAAAAAGAGAGTTTACCAACACTAATTATGTACAGGCTGAATTTTATTAATTAAAAATCTAAAATATTTACGTCTACATACCGTGTGACCACACCCTTGATCGTGTCGATCGGTGCTTAAATCTTTTGATAGTTAACGGATCGATCATTATTTATAACTGTAGCGAATCAGGTCATACATGTTCATTGCAATCATTGCGAAAACATAATTTAACAAGTATCAAAACTATTTACGCTTCATTAACAGTATTGAATTGCATTGCGTTCGTATCCTTTTTTCATAATGACCGTTCAACTCATAATCGGCTTCAGGTAATTTTTTTATTATCAAACGAATGTAATTTTTACTGACGTTATTTTATACGTAAAATTTTTTATTCATTATGCTGAGGTAAGTGCATTGTTATAAATTGTGGTCTTCCAATTATTGTAAGCACTAAAACATCCATCCAGAACTAACTCAATTTTTAAATGGATTTACAATTATTTTATTGGATACAAATTATACGGCTAACGAATACATTTGCTAAGACTATTATATAATAGAAATGTATTAAATATAACGCGTATATATTTTTTGGAAAGAACAGTAGCAATGCTTCATTTTAAGGAATTACTAATGTAACTATTTATCACTCCAATTAAGCTTTAAAGGGTCAGAATTTTACCGGCCATTTTTACATCGGGCCCGTACACCATTGCGCTACAGACGCTAATGTATTAATAAATAATACCATATTAATAGCTAATATATGTATATACTTAGCATCAAATTATCTGTCTATTCCTCACCCTATTTGTTATATTAAAAATCTATATATACCGTTACGAGATAAATGAGAGGCAAAAGTCACGTGCGAAATCTAATTAGAATCTTACAAATGAATAATAAATAAAAAATATGCCTTTAGTTAGAATTAAATATCATTAGATTCAATCTCTACTACTTACGCGATTTTGTTAACATTGACAATTGTGTACACGTAACGTGTAACAAAACACAGCCAATTGTCGGCGGATCCCAGAGGCTGTCGGAATGGACCACCGACGCAGCGTGACGTAACAAATACATTCTTAAGAAAGAACCGCGTCTTTATTCGTTTATTTTTAATGTATTCAATTCAAAGGTCCGTTTTTATAAAAGCTTATTTATAATATATTAAAATATGTAAATGTTATTTTTTTTTCTTTTTAAATTTATGTCATTATGTCAAATATACTTGTTATAACGGTAATATTTGTATCACAGATACCTTGAAATTAAAAATACTTTATATAAAATGTATATATACGTCTATAGTATATCTGTGCTAGATTTAATTTTTACAATTGTTATTAATGATGTTTTCTGACGTATTAAAATAATTTAATAAGAAACGGAAAGGAATACAATTATTACGGTTCAATGTTTACTATGTCAAAAATCCAAATTATTACACAAGATAAAATTTTCTCACTTCTAACAACAATTAGAACTGTTTCATAATAAAAGATCAACTGACGAAAAGTAACGAGACTAAAACTCGGACGCATATATCTTGACAAGACACACAATAGTAGAGCGAGGATCATAGAACAGATGTTACAAAGAAATGACTTCAATATTATAAAAGCAGCAAATTCTGCATTAGGTAATACAATCGTTTACATTCTAGATAATAATATAATAGGAATATATCGCTATTTTACTAGCTTTTATTGATTTTTGAAATTTTTTTTAACGTATTATTTATTGGCCTCATTCGTAAATTGGTAACTGTACATTTTTATATGCAATATATTTTATTTTTTTAAGATCTGGTTTTATTTCGACTATCGTTTGAAATTTGATAAAAGTTTTTAATCATTTAAAAAAAAATTGCTTCCTGGTGGTAAGTGATCAATATTATCTCGATACTGGCTCTGTAAGAAATCTTAACCAATCCCTAATTCACCATCAGCCTTAAGAAGTTAAAGACAGCGCTAGTAACATTGAGTCCTTTAAATAGAAAAAAGAACAGAAATGATGATGTTCGTTTTGATAGATGGTGGCATCTATCTAAACGAACATACCAAGTAAAATACACGACATCATAGTAACTACAAATTAAACGATAAACTAATTAACACTCTGGCAACTGTCTAATACCCTAAATATCCAATATTTTTTATATTTTTTTTGATAATGTTAAATTTCTCATATACCATTTTTAACGTTTTAGTCTTTGAGCTTAACGAGCACCGTGCTAGGGCGGGACCAGATTTGGAGCATTCACAGTCGAGCCTACATTATCTCGTATGTCGGTTTATTTAGTAAATATTGACTGCCTGTTTGTCGCAACTTCCGCTCTGATTTTAGTATAGTAGTTTAGATCATGAATACCTTTTATGAGAATAGAATCGCCCTAGATAAATGTTACAAAGTACTATCACAATGTTCTGGTTGACTTGTTAGAATTTTGTTATATGTATAATTTTATTATTTTACTGTGCTTATTTATCAGTAATATGAGAAATTTAAAGGGAAAAAATGGGGTATTTTTGACATTGTTCTTTAAAATAAAAAAAAGTTATAATTATTTTAATTTCAATTATTATTGAACATTCATATTAAACATTATGAACCGATGAAATGCTGAGGATTTGATGTTTGCTTTTTTTACCACTTTCATACATTTAAAAAATTAACTGTATAATTACTTATAGATAAAAATACATACTTTTGTTAATTAAGACAAACAATCGCATTTAAGACGCGATCATTAGATTGATAATGTTGTTTTTTCATAATTTCAAAATCTCTATCAACAATGTAACTTATGTCTATTTAAATAATATGGCAACAAAACTGTCAAGAACCACAAACCATGACGCATTAAATAAGTTGGCAACAATGGTGCGTAGGGCGCAGCATCCAGGATGTGCGTAGGACACACCTACGACAAGCTATGTACTTAAATTACATAACATTTATATGTATCTTAGTAAGAGTCACATTTATCAGTTAATAGTATAAGGATTTGCATATATGGAGTTTATATATAGAAAAACTATTCAGTTTATTTTTTTCTGTTCCTGCTAGATTCAAATAATTAAATGTATACATATTCTTTGTGTAATGTTACTCTTAATTAATCTTAGATCTCCTAGTTGACGACGAGGCGACGATGAAAGGAATAGTTCTTGGTATATTTCAATGCTTTCAAATTTTGCGTTACTATCGGGCAGGTTAGTTGGTCTTCTATCTGTCTATTGTATGCATAAAAACATTGTTTTTAATTTCGAAATATATTTAAATCATTATTTATAAAATTAAGTATCCCAGTACAATCAACACTACTCTAAAAAACGATATCTAGGAATTTAACTACGAATATATAAATCCACACGCACAAATCAAGAACCAGTATAAAATGTTATAAATCAGTAGAAAGGTAGCGCCAAAACCGCGAGTAAATGGTTTTAATTAAACTATGACCAACTCTATATCACGGTCCAACGAATTTCAATAAAACTGGTATATCAATGTACAGAAAAATGTACATTAGAATGTTACGTAAAACAATTAATAAATAATAGATTTGGAATAAACTATAACAAAATCGTTTCGTTTTGAAATTATGCAACCATTTTACAAAATAGATTGATTTTATCAATTACAATTTCTCATACCGATCGGTTTTGTATATTTTTTATATTCAACAAAGTCCATACTTCAGACGTCAAGAAAATATTATATTAATATTGATACTGCGTTCACTGGAACACTATGTGGCCTTATCATATTATACGTTTCTCAACAGGTAAAAGTAATCTAATCAAATTAAGTCTCCGTTTAATATGACGAGTTATGTGAAAAAAAGTATACATAACCGTTAATAAACCTCCTTAATTAGTCTCACAATTATTTTTAAACCGTTAATATCCCATTTTGTGATTTTCCCACAAGAATGCCGGTTATTACAAAGTCGGTCATTTAAAAAAAAACGCAGCCGTCGATGCATCATTGTTCTTTGTGCTCTATTTATCTAACCGCTATTCCGTGTTAGGGTTCCTTGGTGATGGAAAACTACGTAAAAAATGTATACATGCACGTTTTTTAATATATGCAAATATTTAAAAAAGTAATTACTAACATACATTAAAAATAATTCAATCAAACATTACATTCGTTTAAGCACCTTTTCCAATTTTGATTATAGTTTAACTAAACGTCGAACATACTTTGTTTTTCCTAAACAACATTAGACTACGGATTTTATAAACCCATCTATTATAGTATCATTTTATTTAAGCAAAGTTAAAATACAGAACTCAGTATTTATATAGACTCTCAGTAACCGTACTTTTGTAGGTATAACAAGAAAAACGTCAAGTGTTTGCCTTCAAAAATGCAGATGTCAAATGCTGATTACTTAACTTTTGTCTGAAATCTAGATAAACTGGTTACACTAACGTTCACGACTATAAAAGGAAGTTTTATGAGTTACTGAGAAACAAAAACTTCAACATTCAAGAATGTATCCATATACAGCGTAAATTACAGAAAACACAAAAATACAACAGAAATAATCATTATTTTACAACATCTAATTATATAAATATAATATTGAATTGGGAAACAAAATAAAGGTTACTAATTATATATAGGTACATATCTTCCAGATAAACTCAAAGTAGAGAATTAAGGATCCGTTTCAAAGAAGCACTTATCGTGTAACGTAATCTTAAACGTATTTGGATGTATTTAATTTTTTTTATTATTCAAGAGATTTTGACAGACTGACCGTACATAACGATGTTCCTCGTAAGAATGTTAAAAAAATATATTGTAAGCCGATTACAATATCTAATTTAGCCATTAATTCATATGCCTAAAGTCACATTCATTATGAGAAACAAAGTTTTATCTTACAGAATATTTTTGTACCAAAGCCGGACATTGCAAATACTTAAGTGTCAGAAATAAAAGAATCTAGTTTGATTGTATCTAATTATTCTAATTGTAAGTTGATCATGGTATCAATATAATTATATGACATAATTCATATCGCATAAATTAATGTCTCAAGTAGGTGCCGTTATTTAAATTATTATGCAATCGCGTGAATAAAACTTATATTTATAATTAGTTTAAATGACAGTTGTATGAAATAAGCAAATCCGGAGAAACATTCCCGCTTGAATTGTAGATTTTTGTTACAACTCAAAACGTTTGCAATTACACACGATTGTTTTTGATTGATTGAACGCAAACTCTCGTCAAAGTCAAGGATCAACAAAGGATTCGCCCGCTAAAAAAATAATTAATATCGTTTAAAACTCGGTACTTTCGTTCAATACACATGGCAGAATTTCGTTGAAATTAGACACATACAGGTTTCCTCACCATGTTTTCCTTCACTGTCGAGCACGAGATGAATTATAAACACAAACTAAGCACATTAAAATTCAGTGGTGCTTGCCTGGGTTTGAACCCGAAATCATCGGTTAAGATGCACGCGCTCTAACCACTGGGCCATCTCGGTTCTCGGAAGAAGAGAATGTCTCCTCTAAATTTCATGTCTCTTATGTCTTATAATTTTATCTGACCTACGCTAATTTACGACTTCTATAATAGTTATTAAAACGTCTCATACCGTAGAAATGTAAACAATACGGATTCGCTTTATTTTGTCCTATTTATTTGGCATCGACGTAGGATTTTAAAAAGGATTTGGCAATATTACATGACTGCCTACACCTTGGCGCTACTTTTGCTGGTGCTTCAGGTGGTTTCGTTGGTTGGTACCACCACATTTGAAGCACTGTTCGCTTCATAGAACTAAAAATCCCACGGGACCATCTCTTTCAACATACATGGCTTGCAATAAGGTACCTTTACTCTAAATTGTCGAATCCATATGGCAAACAGGTAATTTAATATTTTGAAACATTTGATAAGATGAGATGGTAAGTAATTTCAAAATACGTATCTTAAATAATAATTATGCCGCGAATTAGAGTAAATGTTTACAAACATCGCGCGTTGATTCTGAAATATAAAGATTTGTGGAGAATCACGGCAAGTGTCGATACGTTATACTCATAAGCTGTTACGGTGTCGCACATGGACGTTACTAATGGTTGTCACTGTGTGCGAGTGAGATGAAATTATACAAGATTCATACATTAATTTACAAATTTTCCAGCATTACTTTAACCGCTCTAAAAAGATTAATTACAGATTAAAAGCTCAATAAAATGTGTAATCTTTTATCCAATACCTACAGTTTACTCTATATGTATATGTATGTTTACTATACCATCAAGCAAAACATGTTGAGACGTTGCATTCAAATTCACGTTTCAAATCTACCAAACACGCGACTTTTTATAATAATGAAACGATACGGTTGATATCTCTTAACTGAACACCATTTGATAAAAACGTATGAAACTTATGAAATTAAGATGTTACAGGTTCTCACGTTAATTTATTAAACAATAAAAATACAACACAGAAAACAGGTATAAAACAATTTATTTAGAGAAATCATTATTACAAATGATTACTCAATCGAAATATGAATTTAACAAGAACTCGCAATAAACTCGATTATAACTCATTATAAAATATTGTTATATATAAAATTCATGGTAAAGCCGCGCACGCGCCTAACGGAACATAGAATTACAGTCACACGTTTGATTGGATACACCACGCATCTGCTCGGTGAAGTAAGTCTCTTTAGTTCCGCCGGATTCTTTAGAAAGCACTCTTTATTGACTGGTGAATGAACCTTATATTTTATTGCTAGCTATTAGACACGATTGTCTTTACATCAGCCGAATAAAAGAGATTGTACGTCTAATAAGCAGAACTAAATATAATTTTATAATTAATATCGTTATATCGTTATAATGACAGGTGTAAAATATATACAGTTTTAAGTCAAAGCGCCGCAATCCACATGATCCAAAAAGTCTAAACGCCTATCATATTAGACTAATGCAGACTAAAAGGGAAAGTGCTTTGCATAAAAAATTCTATCTCTAATCAAATTCTCATCTTAGTTCCCTTTTCTTGCGCAGTAATCTTGCTTAGAATAAACCTCGCTGTAAACAACATTCAAGTAGCAATAAATATTAGACGGGTAAACGAAAAAGGATGAAAACTGTTGAATATATTCGTAAAGACCTGTAAGCAGTCATTATGGGTTTGTGATTAGCGAAGTATTCGAGACGAATGCGTGGGAGCGCGCAGATGAGTATAATAAGTCATTAACCCTCAAGTTTATGCGTGGTTGTAACCCATACACTGAAGCGTCAGCCTTATGATTAGTATATTAAAATGTTTTTTATTTAAATTTGTTAAAATTACAAAATTTAATCAAATGAAATCATTTATTGATAAAATAAACAAGAATCAAAACCTGTATACCTACATCATAGATTTTAAAGAAAATGCAGTGCGGTTAATACAATCAGTGACAATACAATTAACAACAAAGTTTTTGTTCGCTACCCTCGGCATCGACCACATATTATAACTATCCAACAGCGGCCAGTGTATCATAGAAAAAGAAGTGTTAAGTGTAAGTAATACGGGTCATTATGGCGTATGTAGTCGCGTCGAAAATAATCATTCTGAACAGTTTAAAGATCAATCCATTCCCGAAGGCGCGTCTTTCCACGTCAAATTAATTAATTCATTATAAAAAAACTTAACAAATATACTCTAATTTATATTTTTTTGCTATCTTTCTCCTTAGTCGTCTCAAGTACACTAAGAAATATTGTAAGCACGAACGTCACTGACTCATATGAATCTACATGTCGTCTGCACGTTTATAATAATTTTACTTTATTGAGTGAATAGATTTATTTAACAATAAAGAATAATATTTTATGAATAACTTATATTTTAAAAGAATTTTTGAAATTCGAATAAAATATCGAACACAAAACGAAATTTAAAAATATATACATTTATCAATAAATCTCTGTAGAAATTGTAAAATGCATACTTTGAAAGATTGCTATAATGTAAATAAATTCGCTTATTCTCTGAAATTGAACCCTAAGTTCGCCATCTTGCACTTGTGAGATTTTAATTTTAGCTCCGTTCAAGTTGTATTAATCTGCGGAAATGTATTTACGAAATGACAAAAAACACTTTAGTACTTTGGAATGTTGAATTCCTTTGTCAGAATTTATGCCGCAAATGATGTTTCAAAAATTTTAAATAAGAAAGAATTTTAGATTTCACATATAAAATATCTACAAATATCTCATATTTATCTCTTGACATACTTTTCGGTAAAATAACAACTTTGATAATCATAATACGATTACTCATATGTTCCGCCTGCGATATAGAGTCGCGTGAAATTGAGATGTTATTAAATTAGGAAGCTGAACTTGAAACTTGGATTAAAAACACTAAATAATAATATAACACGATCGAAATAATGACTATAATGTTAATTTTAATGATGTACTGTTGATACACAAACATAACCAAACTATTTTTTTTAATTTAGAGTTTTCAATTATGCTCTCTATTTGGATGTAAACAAAATGTATTATCTACCGTTAGTTTTAGAAGTATATAACTTACGGGGCAATGATGTCAGCGATAAAACACTCGGTCGATACGTCGAGATATCGTATTATTTTCCGTTCGCTCAAAAACGAATAACTTTCTCCGAATAGTAGAACAATCCATAGTCACGATATCTTACGAATAAGATCTGACTTATTTAGATAAATTCTTTATCCGTGATGTATAGCTGTCTGATGTTAGTTATAAACGCAAAATATCACGTTTACGTCCACACAAAGTTAACTAAGAAATAATATATACGATGATAGTAAACGCTATCGAACAAAAAACAAAAATGGAGAAATGTTCAAAGTAGCACGCACCTCGTCAATATTACTCAAAACTTCGATTCTTATTCATTTTAATCGTTAAAGTTTCGCCTACGTTTAATTCTAAATGGAGGCTTTAATGGTTTCATTTGCTTATTTAGATACGGCACAAGTTTAACAAATTCAGAGTGAAGTCGTATTTTATAAAGTTATATCAAAAATCATACCGAGTATTTGAATAAATATGTCTTATAGTTAATATGCACTCAATTATCAATCCAGAACACCATAATATAGCAGTCTACCCTGCTAAAAATTATGCTGCTTAAAATTAATCCGAAAGCAGAACGCAGCGATGCCTACCAGATTCAATCTAAGCTATATACTATATATATATATATACTATATATCGACTAGGCTCAATTGTGTAATGCCTTACCTCAATGACAGAACGCACTGCAATTGCACATTTTGTTTGCATATTGTTATTCCATTGTCATTACAAGTTGATGAAGATATCAGAGTAAAGGAAATACATCCGTATATTGTTCAGTCCACTTCCTTTCCTGGACTCGACATCACTCTACTATGTTGTTCCTCACTCTCGAATAGTAATGAGTAAAATTTTAATTTTATCAAAACGTGATTTGAATTTTGGTTAGTACGCTGAATAAATTTGTTAGATTATTTTTCGTAAAAAAACTGAAAAAGCAATACATATTTATGTATGAGATATCAATGTTGAGACAGTTTCAGATTAATTAATTTTATAATTGGCTTTTAAATATGGCCGCTTTCTTAGATTTATTGAGACGTCATATAACCAACACTCGATATTACAAAATCTAATGAACACTCGTTTAGAAACATCAATTAAGACTTTTAATTGAGCTCCGATTAAGAGTTAACAAACAATAAAAATATATATGAATATTATAAAATAAGATTATACAAAGAATATTTATCACAGTTTTGAATCCATTTTAAATGTCAAACGGTAATCACACATAAAAAAGATCTACCCACTATCAGATATGAGTATACCAGACCTGAGATGTAAACTAAAATATGACAGTGGATTTTAAAATAATTTGGCTATTAGATATTTATTTTATATTAACGTTTTGAAGTTATTATTCAATTCCAAGAGTGTTAGCGTAAAAACTACATACAATATTGATTTTTTTCAACATTTGTCTAGAATTAAATTTAAATTTTGTCTCAATAATTGTTGTATAATGTTAAAATCTTTATTTTTTTTAGATTTATTTATTTAGGTTATGTTACCTATTTTTTATTGTAAATATTCTCATTTAAGCGACTTTATTTCTTATAAAATAATAAAGTCTTTAAGCCCAACATCTATGTAAGTAAAACATTCGAATTATGATCATGATAATAATTATCTCTTCCCGATTTCGGCCACGGCGGCTAGGCTCAAGAAAGACTAGCCAACTATACCGGATATATTATAGTGCACAAACACAGGTGCTCTCTCTGTTCCCTTACTGAGATCGATAGGACGGCAAAACCGACACAAACGGAAATAATTCAGTAGCAAGACTACGTGCTTTTCCACACTCCGGATTGTTTCTAAGAATATTTCAAAAAAATCTAATAACTTATTATCAGTTTGGCCTAAGTTTTGTAACCAGGACCTCGCGATCCTGCGGCCTCATGTCACCACTATCATTCAATAGGATAATATTAATATGCAGCTTAACTTTAACGATGTCGGTTATAACTTATTTTATATAAATAATGATTAAATTAAATTATATCTATTGAGTGAACGTTCAAGGAAGACATAATCGTTGATCGGATGTGACTAAATGAAAACCTGTTTGGTATTAACAGATACATGACCGATAATTCGATACACGCTTTGGTTTCGCCCACGAGAGATCTAATTCATATGTTACACTTTTATGGCAAGCTACTTTTTTTTAACTCATCGAATTTCAAGGATGAATACGATGAATCATATTCTAATATGTTTGTAAGGATAGGCTTTTTTTACATGCTTTGAAACTATTATTGTCCGTGCCGGATTAACCACGTAGCAAAAGTAACGATTGCTACGGGCCCTGGGAGAAAGGCCCCCGTTGTTAAAACCCACTCATTTCTGCTTGAGCGTATTTTTTAAATGGTTTGTGTAGTATCATCAGTTTTCAATTGTTAGTTTCTTATCAAAATTATTCAATCTCATCTTTGGCTTTTTGTACTTTTCAGAGTCCAGCAAAGCCTATAATGATCTCGTCACGGTAGTATGTGAAACCGATCCCGTGGCGCCCGCCGATGAGACGGAGAGGGTGCTGCTGGTTTTTTAGTGGGTATTCTGGTGTACCGGGGCGCACCTTGAGCACCGGCGAGTCCCACACACGAACGAGTAACCCGTTTTTCCAGCGATAAAAAAGAGCCTAGTAATCTAGTAGAATATTAACTACCCAAAAATGTAACCTATAGAAGGCGAATAAACGTTTTGATTATTGAATTGTTTTTTTACCACTTTATACTTAAGACCTCAAAGCAGATTAAGCGGTCTTTGAATGAATTGAACCCTGCGCTTGCCGGGACTGATTATGATGCGTAAAATATATCTCAGTAACCGAGTAAATGAGGAGTCTTTTTTAATGCTGAAAAAACTACTAAACACATAGAAATTACATCATAAGATGCAACCCGTTTCGGACGTTTCAGTATATAATATTACTAATTAAGTAGTTGCACTTTGCAGTTTCATCTTTTAAAAATTTATATTTATTGTTTGTGTTTTAAAATCAAGTTAGAGTTACGCAAATCACTTTAGATATGTGTCTAGTCCTGCAAAATAATATGATTTGTATGTCTGAATAATATAAAAACATAGACCCGTAAGTTTTAAGTAATATTTAAATACATAGACTAATTACCATAATGGTTAATCTATTTTTAATATTTATTCCACTTTAGCTAACATTACTACTAACTTACTAACATCACAAGACTTTAAATACAAACTTTCGTGTTCGTGATAAGGACCGTTGACTCCCAATTTGACTGGAGCCATTCTTGATCATAGAATTAGGTCACATAAAAATTATTTGGCATTAGAACTGTACCAAGATTTAATTAAAAATTTTGTAAGATTAGATGAACTAATTCTAATTCAACTCACAATATTTGATTATAAGGTTACTTATAGAAAATCGATTCGAATTTTAAATAAACTTTAAAAAAAAAATTGCGTAGCTATAAGTCGTTTAATTGGAACAGTAGGTACACCTAACCCACATGTTTCATATTGTTTTATAACAAAATCTTTTATCTGACGTATCAAACGCATTACACCTATTGTATTTAAATGAGATCGATTATTTAGACCGCGTGTCACGGACTCGGGGCGATTTCGTAACATGATACAAGGTTTGCAAGTGTGAGAAATTGTATATTATTTAATTTTTAACACCATTCATACAAAAGCTAAATGAGAAGTATGTTTGACGTTTTCACGTGATTTTTTGTAAGATACAATAATTTCAAAATTCCTTGTCACTTATAGTTAGGGTTATTGCTCTACAATTGCATATAAATACCATAATTTTGCCAATGCAAATGTTGTTTACAACTATAGTGATGTAACATCGTAATTTGGTTTAACTTTTATTTTAAGTGTTTTAGTGTCGATGTGAAGTGGATGGTGTAACTTTCTTAATAAATCATATACATAAACTGCGGTGCGAAGTCTACTAAATAATCTTCTATACATATAATAAGATTGCAGTGTCTGTTTGTAATATTAAAATAACCGCTTTTTACTAAATGGATATGTATGAATACACGGCACATAAACCAAAATAGAATTTTAGAATTTTTGTCTGTCTGTCTGTTTGTTCCGGCTAATCTCTGGAACGGCTGGACCGATTTTGACGGAAATTGCACTGGCAGATAGCAGATGTAATAAGGAGTTAGGCTACAACAATAACTTTTTGAATAAATTCAAACGCACTCGAAGTCGCGAGCACAGCTAGTAAGTATAATTCCTATGGCAGTTCACAACATGTATAATATTATGCCTTTTCAACAATGAGTCTACCCTGGCAGCCGCAACCGCTGGGAGGTGTATGAAAAATAACGAAAAGAGTATACATTAAGCGACAATTTAAATAAAAGCGACATTTGATGAAATTACGAGATAAAACTAATATTTATTTATAAATAATATTGGTTAATGTATATTTAATTTTCTTCATTATTTTTGGTGTCTAAGAAACGAAAAACGCTTCGAACCATTTTTTAAACACCCGTAAACTAAACTACTAGTATCTACAAAACTACTATTTTAATCGTAAAAAAAATAATTCAATATGAAATATACAACAGGAATGCCTGTTTCCATTAACTTGATAATATTCCTATATTTCACTCCAATCAGGCGAAAGACTCGTACGTGGAGCAAGGACGAAAAAACCAAATGAGATCATTATCAATCCGTCGACATGAATATATCTATCCCCTTCTAGTCCGAAAACCATTGAGCTGTTGCCTCTTAAACATTAATTAAAATGTTATAAAGACACAGCAATTTAAAATAATTACTATCGAACGATTGATATTTATAAATTTTACTGGTAATATTTATACAAAGTCCATCACACAAATAAAGAGTTATTCAATATTATATGCATGTTCACTTTCACTAGCTATGGCATGCTATACCGATATTTTGTTTCAAATCTAATTGCTTTTATCGTTGTTACATCACTAATTGTAATACAGTCGTTAACTTAGCGTGAGGGTTATCGTTTTTTTAATAAAATATCGATTTTTTTTTATGATAAAGATCGGATCTGTCTTTTGAGCGTCGTCTGGTCAATTTCTTTTTATGTATGTCTTGCCAGAAATAAAAACATTTACTTTGCTAAATATAAAAAGATAATCAGTCCGTCTGACAGAATTTACAATGGAGAAGACATTTAATATCTATGCTTTACATGATTTCGATGTATAGAAGTGTAAATACATATTTAGAGGATTTAGAACTGCTGACTACGTAACTCAAAGATTTAGAATTTCTAGACCGAAAATCTCAGTGCATTTATTAGCCTGACCATTTAAATCATAATACATTCAAATGAATTTTTATTTTTTCAAACATTTTTACGTAATACAATTTCAGAGTATATTATTATTTAAAGTTTTTTTTTTGATAAACTTATGCAATGTATTCAACTTTACAAAAGTTATATGTTTATTGGGTACTCACAAAAAAATATTATTAATTTTTACCAATTTATTACAAAAGAAGATTAATTTTATGATTAAGTGAAACCACAGATATACAATAGTATCCTCGTTTTTACCGTCATATTGTTCAGCTGTACCGTTTACAAAACAAGTATGTCAAAAAAACATAATTGTTTCCGTGGGACTGTTCATTAATTACAAAGTAATTAAAGTAGTCTCGCAACTTCGCAAGTGATTTATTAGATAAAATGACAAAGAGCAAATGAAAGTGTTGGTTCATGATTATAGAAATTAAAACATGCAAACTAAATGCGAATTCATCAACAATTAATAATATATTCACTCAAAAGATAAAATTGTTTGAAGTATTTCTTATATAAACATTGTTTCAAAGAGAAGCAAAATCATTTTTACCGTAACGAAAAACATAAATACATTAACCACAATATTTTCGTAAGACAGAATGTCATGTATTTTAAAGTTTGATTTTATAATTCATCTTTAAGGATATTTAAATGCTATGAATATAAATACATATATATATATGAAGATTTTAGTGTTAAATAGCCCATTTATTAAATAAAGCCGGCTATAGGCTATATAACTCTACGCTACGAACAGTTACAATAAAAGTCAACGGATATGGTAAACTTAGGCAAGTGCGCGAAGCGATAAACGAGCAAAGCTGGTGTTACGGTGGCGTCGTGGTGACTCGAAGGCGGTTTCTCAATAAAGTAAAATTATATTAGCTTCTTCATTGACAGAGAGAATTTAGCTTTTTGTTTGAGCAAATAACAATTTACTTGTTTTCGAATAGATGTATTTTTATAGAAAAATAATTAATTTTATTCATATTTTTAATTATGTGTAGTCTAAGATAATCGATCCGAGATGGCCCAGTGGTTAGAACGCGTGCATCTTAACCGATGATTTCGGGTTCAGACCCAGGCAGGCGCCACTGAATTTTCATGTGCTTAATTTGTGTTTATAATTCATCTCGTGCTCGGCGGTGAAGGAAAACATCGTGAGGAAACCTGCATGTATCTTATTTCAAAGAAATTCTGCCACATGTGTATTCCACCAACCGGCATTGGAGCAGTGTGGTGGATTATGCTCCAAACCTTCTCCTCAAAGGGAGAGGAGGCCTTAGCCCGGCAGTGGGAAATTTACAGGCTGCTAATGTAAGATAATCTACGATTACACAGAGTGAGTTATACTACAATTTCTAATATATAGTTCCGTTATATAGGATATAATTAATTTATAACACTTTATAATTTATGTATTTGACAATTAGTCGGTTACTAAGCAACACAAATGCGCGCACACCGTAGTATAAGAACGGAATAATGGCACGATTTTACTAAATAATTATATACAATTATAATTAAGTTTTTATTAAAACGGCTATTATAATAAAATACTATAAAGCAAACAATTTAAAAAAAATTGTCACAAGTAAAACAAGTTCTCTTCTACATGAGCCATCTGACGGTAAGTGGTCACCATCGCCCATATAAATATTACAGTAAGAAATTTATTCAATATGATCTCTATTTAAAAAAATATTCGTTTTCAAAACAATCACTTAAATTAGTGATAGGAGTCAATTATACTTAAAAGTTTACCCTGGTTTCCTGAACATAAGTAGCTAACTTAACTTTACTAAATCGACACGATATTTAATGTTAAGTACTTCAAATAATTAGGTACGTAATAGCGATTCAAATTTACCATAAAACGTGTATGTTTAACTGTTTCCAGTTTACTTATAAAGTCGACCTTGTTACATACAACCACTAATGATACCTAATCGTGTTTATGCGTACAAATTAACGTCAGATTTTGAGTGACATTTCAGTTATGTACCGTTTTTAAGTCAAAACAATTGAAAAGTGGGACAGTTATGCCATTATGCTTTTCGTATGCTTCCATTCTTCTCGGGCGTTGAATCACTTATCCCCACCACTAAAAAACTAGCTTGTATTTAAACCGTATTCAACCTTGCTTCTCCTTAAAATATTGACACAATGAATCATAATTTTATTATGTCTAAATTATTTTTTGTAACTATACCAAACATTGGCAACATAACGTATGTCACTGCGTTACTAAAAAGGTCATTATTATTAGTTTTTTTTTATAATTAGTACACATTTTATTGAGATAATTGTAAAGATTATTTTCAATATATATTATTTGATGTATGTTAATGTTATTATTTTTATTCTAATCTTGTCGTTAGTGGCGCCCTTAATCATAATTACTAGTATAAATCATAAGCTAGGCATGTGTATCGGGTAGCAACGACTGGTCAGTCAATAGCCTGATTATGAAACGTAGCGCCTTCAGAGTTCATTGCACCGACATGGACCCAATACGAATCATTTAAGGCAAAAAATTGACATGTCCGTCTAAATCATTAACATCAGATAAGAGGCGGAAGGAACGTTTAATTTGATTTAATATCAATGATTTGTTCAAATATAAATAATACGAACCGCCTTCAAAACTTTCCTAACGTTTTTTTTTTTTTTTATAATGTAATTAAAAGGCTTTCGTAAATGAAATTTAAAGAATTTTTCAAGACTCCACCCTTAAAGGTGAAATATTTTTAACATCTTGAGATATATATACCTATCATCATACATAGAATTATCAAAATTAATTCACAATAAGTCAAGAAATCGCGGAACATAAAAATGTTGCATAATTGTTACTTTTTTTTTTCTTAACGTTTTATTTTTCTATTATTTTTTTTTTTGACATAGCTCCGTTACATTTGTAGTCTAATTTAATTTGCACATTAAAGTAATTACAGTAATAAAATTAATTACCTTAATTACAAATATAATTTAATGTATTTTTTATATTCCATCGATGTTTCGTGCTACCGTGCCAATGATGGCTATACTATCGGCTTTAGTGTGTATATTAAATAATAATTATATGTTATGTTATATTAAACGTTGCATAATTTTTTAGATATAGTTTATTATGTCAACGTAGTCTGATAAAAAATGTCACGTAGGACGTTTTCCAAGTGAACACTGCTAAACTATAACAAACACACTAATTGTGTGTAACATTAATAAATATCCAAAATCAATGCTTAAGAATTTTAATTTGAATAAGTTAACTCTAATTTATTAATAACTTTGAAAACACGCATAAAAACAAAAGAAAAAAAAGGAAGGCATAGAGCGGATGTACGGTAAGATGTATTCGCACTGAGTGCGGGCAGAGAGATCGTTTGGCATGATACTGATCGCATTAAAATATCTGTTTATATTTTACTACTTAAAATAAATCTCATATTAAATTATACTCATTTGATGTCGAATCGAATAGCTGGTTTTATCATATTTATCTTGTAAATATTATTTTACATAATTATACTAAACTGGCTGTTCTGCGGAGTTTCAGCGTCTAAACATTACCTTAATCAATAAGCATTCTCTATAAATGGACTATTTATCGCAAAAATATTTTTATCATCTTATTAGCACATTCCAAAAAACAAACTCTTTGGTTATACATAGCTATATTTTTATACGCATAAATTAGGTAAAAGCTAATCATGTACAGTCAGCTTAATAAAATTTTATCGTAAGCGCATTCTTAGAAATTTATATTCACATTGAATATTTCGACATCTTCACATATGTTTGAGGCTGACTGTAATATATTTCTTAATGTGTTATACTTTGAAATATTCTCAAGTGAGATGATTATACTATTAAATACAATCTCATGACTGCACTAACAATAATAAGATTACATACGTGCTTTTTAAAAAAGACACGGCTTGTCTTGTAAGTATATTTTACATTTATTTTGTGAATGCTTGCAAAATTCTTACGACCTCGGTATGGCTGAATTAATAACAGTCTTGTACCAATGATATTTTTATGTAAAAAAAGGAACGTTTAGATGTACCTAACCTTAAGAAATATTTTTGTTACAAGTTTTGTTAGTATTTTTATGTGACATTTTCTTAGGTTCTTTGTTTTATTAATAAAACCACTAGGTCACTAAAGCATGATGACATTCAGCATAATCACGTTAATGAATTTATAGAACATGATATTTTGTCATATGTAATAGAAATAGTTACTTTACATAACAATTTCGTCGAATTCGAGACAGTAGTTTCAATTTCACAACGCCTTCTTATCAATATTTCAGTGACTTTTAAATTGTTATAATACGTTTTTTATGTAACTAATTTTATTATTCTTTAAATGATTTTTTATTCAAATCAATGCATAACAGGAAAGTTTATATGAATTTGTTATTGACATATTATTTAGTAGAACGATAATACAATTTTTATTTGTTGCGATAGTCAATAGCCGAGTGTTACAAAATATTAATTTTGTAAATTTATTTTCAAATGTAATAAGTTTTTATGTCTAGCGTACTTAATACTGGCACGTTTTTTATGAGCAATATGCAAACATGTTTTTTTTTTTTTTTTCTTTTACTAACGCAAAAACACACATAAACAATCCGTTCAAAACAATTACAAAACTTCCTTGACGGCTATCCTCTTAAAATTTACAAAAATTTTTAATTACATACGGCACGCGAATTGTTTTGCGAAATCTAGTTTTTTCGACGATGTTATTCAAGTAATTGGAATTTCGTGGATTAAAATAAAAAAGTGTTACATGACAAACCTACTTAACTCGTTCCATAGTCAATTTTCGCGGTAAAACGCGATACGCTGCGCTAATGAAATTATGAAATTCTTAATCATTATAGCATTTTTTAATAATCACTATTGGCTAAGTAAACTATTTATAATTCAACGTCTATTTATGAATTATAAAGTTAAAATTTCCATTAGACATTTAATTGTTATAATATGAGCAAATTACTTAAATGTGTTCATCAAACATAACTCCCGCTAAATCAAACTTAGATATAACAGCTTGTAAAAATATTTTTATGCAAAGCGATTGTAACCGAATGATTTTATGGTTCTGCTTACCAAATAATAATTATATGTTAAGACTTATTGCAAATGTACACATTTTCAAATTGGGCAAATATCTATTTATTTTCTGATAATTCTTGATTTAGTTTTCTGAGCAGGAATTGCTGGTGGACTTAAAAAATTACTTACGGCCGAAAAAACATATTACGCAGGGAATATAACTTTTGAGCTGAAATTTATAGCTTACCGAATATTAAATAATATCATTTATCACTTATATCTTGCCAAATATTAAGATGTAAACTAAAGCATATTTTTAAAACATTGTCCATTTCTTTTAAAAAAATTGTGAAATCGTAATTTCTAAATCTGTCGTAAATGCAATAGTTTTCCAATTTCGAAATTGTACAATGATATGTATTCATTTATTTCTTGACACGTAAAAGACGAGGAAAGTGGATAGCCCGTTGTATGATTTGTGTGACCTTTAATAAACCCGCGCTTTCCACAGATATGTGTACTTGGATATTTATTTCTGATACTGTGAGCAAAACTGCATTCGCTGGGACGTTCGACTCAAAAATTACTATTCTACCTGGTGGGAATTTACGTTTACTACATTTCTTAGAAATTAGAAAAGTATTCCGAAATCGGTTGAATTGTATCCATTTTTTTAATCCTTTTTTATTGCATATTCGTATGCTGCTCTTTAACAGTGACAACTTTTTTTTGTATATTTACATAGAAGTAATATGACATAACAGTTTAACTAAGCTCATTATAGTAAAGTATATTTTTTCTCTCTCAATAGAGTAAAACCTTATGCGGTATTGTAATTTGTAATTTAAAACCAAGAACATCACTTAGAAAACAATCATAATAGCAATGATCTATCCGCTGATACGTACTATTAATACATCTTACTGAACGATCCATGAGTTTTCTCCTCATATTTATATTAAAATACTAGCTGAACATGCGGCTTTACCCGCACGAATTTTATACTTCACCTATCGTACACAAACCATCTTATTTAATATAGGGGATATTACCTCCCTTGAGGAGTGAATAATTAAAAATAGCCTCTATTCTTCCCAGGGAATTAAAATATTTATAGTAATTTTCATCTAAATAGGTTCAACGGTTTAAGCGTGACGAGGTGACAGACAGGGCTACTTTCGCGTTTATAATATTAGTATAGATTAATATTGTGGTGTTAGTAAAAATAATAACTTATATACAGTATAAAGATGTGTACCTGTATAATAGGATTAGTATACATTTAAACAATTAATCAACTTTTTTTCTTAAACGTTGAAACATCGTGTTATATGCCATAAAGTCTAAACTAATTGTAAACGGTAATTGTTATTTTCGGATAGCTTTAAGAATTATTGTGTTATTCATTTTGATAAGGATTAATAATTTGTGTCAAATAATTTGACCTAAAGTTAACGGGAAGTGGGCGAACGTTAGTAATTGAACATTAATATACAATGCATTAATTACGGTATAACTGAGAAACGACTGAAACGATTTCGAAGCAAAATTTGCTCAAATTCCGGTCAAAATTGTGGACATAAATAGAGTTGTCTTTTTTCTTCTTAGTGAACCTTCATTTCGTATCTGTCTGATTTAGTTTTGCAAAATGACGATTTTAATGATCCCGTATGAGCTTACTTGAATAAGGAATATATCTTTTAGATAATACATTGCAAATTACCAACTTTGATCACAAGACATGACTTCCTAATGGAAGCATCGGTGCTTAATGGCACCTGTCCATTAGCGACATAACGAAACCACAGAAATCAATATTAGTTCCGCCAGACCTTTCACTCAGTGCCCATGTCACAAACCCATTGGTCCTAGACACGTGTTCAACAATGCATGACTACTGGTATTTCCTAATATTATTTCCTGTACCCTAAAATAATTGAAATAATTAAATTTCACGTCATCTTTGTATACAAACTTGAGTTTGAAACGCATTTCTCTGCCAACATTTGATCAGACATTTCTTTTTCAAAATAATAATAAATGTGGTCAGAATAAACAATACATCAAAATAATTTATAAGCTTTCTGTCGCTAATATTGGTGCCAATGTCTAGACCAACGCGTGAGGCATAATCGACTATGCGACACTAAATTACGCATACAGACTTCAGATAAACACAGTGCTATTAGAGCCACTTCCGCAGCCGCCTATGTCATTTGTGATCAACAAGTCGACACTTTCTTCACTAGTATTAGAAAATAATTACGGGAGAATATCCTATCAGGAAAATTTAATAATTTACTTAGACATATTAAAAACGCATTAATGTCAAAAATATTGTTAGGTAAAGTTATAAAAGTTTAAAAAATATCATAAAAGGCAATTAATACCAAATTGCGTATGATAATAAATTAATGAATGTGTAACATAAATATTATGAAACTGGATTAAAGGTACACATTTCCTCACAAGTTAAACCTTTCACGAGTACTGAGTTCAAGTATTATAAATATCTAACGCCTATCATAAACGTTGGCACAATTACGTGGGACAAATTTGCCTTTAAGTTACGAAACAAACTGGCTCTGAAATATACTAAATCAAAACAATATATACTATTTAAACTAGTACTAATATATATTTTATATTTAAATCAAAAGTTCTAGTTCTAGTTTCGTTCTTGCGTTACTAGACCTTTTAACTTGCTCTATCACATAATAAATTTGAATTATATTTTTAAACACAAGATATGGAAGATACGATTTCACCAGATTAAACAATATTAATCTACTTTTTAACTTAAGGCAGATTGAGCGCTCGGATTATAGTTAAGAAAAAGGGAATACAAAAGCGTGTTAACATTTAAATTATTAATTGACGTATTGAATATGTATTTATACTTGATTTTGTATTCGCTTTTGATGCTCCACTACAATGTTTAAAAACACTCCATCTGGCTTTTGTTTTATTATCTAAAGATAGCTTTAGATTATAAAACTTCAAATATATGACATCAAATAATTTAACTGAAATTGTATCTACAAACTATGAGTTCTAATCTAGATTTTCAAAGTTCGTCGTTCCATTTGGTAAAACAGATAACACAGATAATAAATAATATAATTAGTAGTATCTTTTGGTATCTTTCATCTTAGAAAAGATTACGGTTTTTTTTTAATATGCTCTAGTTAATTTATTTTTAACACATGTAGGTATATATTATAATTCAAGAGCAAAAAATAAATGAGACATTAAACTTAGTGTTCTTGTTAGCGAGATTTTAGAACTTAATGTGGATCACGAACTAGTTTTCAATTAGTATAAAGGAAATAATGTCTGAATTGCGTATGTACGATTTCTAATGCAAAAAGCCGAGGCCGGCGCACGACACGCGATTTTAAATTGGGCTGCATCGATGAAAAATACGTTATAAACTCATAAAACGCATTGATCCGGTTCAGACATTACTATGAATTTTAAGGGTATGCACTCGTTACGTATATTCTAATCAAACTACTAAGCAAAATGCTTATCATACGGACGTAGACAATTTTAATACATATTATATAAGGTTATAGTCAAGACAATCAAGCTAAATTTCCGTTAAAAATCAATCAATGAGCGATAGGCTTTAATTATATATAAAGTTAGTGAGTTATTAACTAAAAATTGTCTAGCTCTTTAAAAAAACAGGATTTCAATGATTAAAATAGAGCAAAAAGCACGGATGTGACTGTTTTTAATGAGATTATAATACTTAAAAACGGATGTTAATTTATTATTCAAACCTAGTTTGATTAATAAACTGTACATAATTACGTGTATTATAACAGAACTTTGTCGGTCAAATGATCGATTTTTATAAATATTTCATAATTCATATAATCAAACATACATTAGTATTGATTTGTTTTTTATTAACAAAATAAATCTATATACATTACTCTATCCTATGTAAAACTATAAAATATGTATTTGTTTATATTTTACTTCAGGTCGGAATAATAGTAAACTTATTCTATCATATACTTTTATTAATAGAGACATAGGAATTTTAATAATTTCGCGTAGCAATAGGTAGTGAAGCGTTAGTGAAGCGTCAATAGCGGAATATTTACGGGCCGCCAAGCGATGTACTCGTAGTCACAGGTACGATCCTGAACTCTTTTTTTTTTGTTACCAATTCTAGTACAAGAATTAGGCTTAATAGGATAGGTAAATAGGAATATTATTAATTGCTTACCATGGTACTTTTCTTTTAGAAAAGGGTCTATTTCTGGGAACACCACTGTGCTTTCAGTATCGAAAAGAGGTAAGACTCATTCCGCTTACACAGTCTAGGTGTACAAGCTTTCCTGTCACGGTTCTCTAATTATGTAACAATAAGGGTTCTTGAATATATATGCTATTATTGACCCCTCTTACGTAGTGATGATGGTAAAAGACCTGATGAATCGACATTGGTTCCTTAAGAATGGGCACGCGCTCTATTGTGGGGCACTACATAACAAGCGTGATAAATTGGCCATATCTCACATAAGGGAATCTATTTATTATTTCCTCGGTGTAAATATATGCAAGACATAGAACCAAATATAGTTTAAGATTTTAGATATAATTATAGAAATTATTTGTTTTACTTTAAAAGCATAGTCAGATTATGGTCATATAGCAATAAAATTTAATTAGCCCTCATACCAAAAATGAGATATTCTAATATTTGTACAAATCAGTTTATATTCGAGCATAGTTTAACATAGTATAATAATTATGAAATAAATAATATAATTCATAAATCGGCATTTTTTTTTATACAAAATGTTAACAAAATGTCGTATCAAGTTTTAATTCATATATTTTATATTTAGATACTATTATATAAAATACCAAAATAAGGAGTTTTAAACCATACATTAAATTATTAGACATTTTGAATTATAAATATTTATAGCTATTGTTTTTCTAAACAATAAACACATCCGAGTTCACGGAAAGTCGTACATCAAAACACGAGACGTCCACAGACAATCACTCGTAAGAACACATTCATAGGCCATTGAATGCAAATACAACACAATAGAATTAAAAAAAAAAACAATCCAATGTTTCCTTTCGGAGTCGCGAATCGCGATTATACCAACGAGGTAATTAGATGAGTGATTGAACGAATGGTAAGCGGATTCGACCTCAATGTCTTACTCCCACGGTAGTTAATCGAGACAGATAAAAAAAAACACAGACAATGATAACTACTTTTTTTTTAATATTTCCTGACGTAAGAAGTACAGCCTAAAACAATAAAACCTTTTTTGACATTCTACATTTTTCAAACATCATATAATAATGACTATATCGTTACTACAAATGCTAATAAATGATTGTAAATAATTCATTTTGTATATGAAAACTCTTTGGATAGCAAGAATATAAATAGATTTTATGTTAAATAGGTAATAAGAATATGACTTTGTGACTTTTGTAACCGAATTCAACGAAAAAATCAACGCAATTATGATGTTACCGCATTACGATCTTAGACAAATATACTTATCAGTACTGCATTTTCACTTACTTAACGTCAGTTATCTATAGTGCACGCTTATCTTATCGATGTTATCTTAACCTCTCTTATAGATAAAAAAAAATCTTGTTATGTTCATATTTCATCTCCATTTAACTAACGAATATTTAAAATTTTCACTCCGTCCAGCAAATGGTTCACATTATCCAAGTTTACATGGACTAAAAGAATACATTAATAGAAGAGATTTTAGAGATAATTTAGTATAATTATGTGAAACAACTATATGAATACAGAAGAATAACTCGCTTGTTGTTTATTAAAACTCTATCACCGATTCGGTAGAATTACCTAACGAGAGTAAGCCGCAAAATAAAATCATCTCGAAACTTCTTTTCCACCCCTAGCAATGAAGCAAAGGTCACAATTATAATTTTTATTTACAAAAATATATGGAGATAAATCTTCATATTAATATTTATTAATTTTCACACTGGATATCTAAATTGAACTGTACTGAAAGTAATTTTAAATAATTTCGTTTGCTAATATTTCTAGGCAGAATACTCATTTCCAGTTGTCGTCATATACTCTATGTTAAAATAACTTAAAGCTACTTCAATGAAGTATATTTAATTGATTAGATAAGGCTTACAATTAATAATTAGTCCTTGACACTGAAAATACATAATCAATATTAATCGCACCTTTATAACAACTATCTATATTTATATTAAAGGCTGAAATTAATTAATTATTAAAATTAGTTTTTTTTTAACTCAAACCTGCTATCATTGCTATAAAAATTCGACAATCGCCTTGAAAATTATGTTATATAATATAGAAACGTTTGGGGTACAATTATTAATAAACTTAAACATTATATTATCTCGTTGATACTTAATTGTACGTCATCACAAGTATACACGAAATCTATAAACCGTTCATACTCCTTCGTGTCTTCTCCATTGCACGTGATATTTACAGAATATTTTGTACTATTTATTAGCGCGTGCGCAGTGCGCACGTCACAGAAGGCAATAGCAGTTATTATGCATACCTGAAATTTTATTATTTGTGCCATGTTAGAAGATTAGTGATGTGATTTAAATCTTGATGAATGAAAGAAGAGATAATATATTGTATAGTCTAATGGAGTCACTAATGTTAACGTATATGATATAATTACCATTTTTTCAAAACGATTAAAATTAAAGTATCAAAAAATCCTTTGTAAATAACTTTATTTATTACTTGTAAATAATTAAATATGTTCTGCTCTGTAAAGTGACTACGCAGAAGTAGCCGATCGTAAATGTATTAATACTCGTTATAGACCACCTCTCCTTGTTTTGAGCATGTACCATGACTCTAGTGTACATACGGTTGTCGTCTAGTCTAATTATGTTCGATATTCCAAACATAATTTAAAAATAAAATGAACAGTTGCTAATAACGTTAAACGTTAAAAAAAAATCTGATATAGT
Source organism: Vanessa atalanta (assembly GCF_905147765.1). Lineage (NCBI taxonomy): Eukaryota > Metazoa > Arthropoda > Insecta > Lepidoptera > Nymphalidae > Vanessa > Vanessa atalanta. Next base: position 7,841,803 of record NC_061880.1, on the reverse strand, counting down.
TAGGCGCACGAGCAAATTGGGCATCCGATGGTAAGTGGTCACCACCGGGTAGCGTGAGTGGGGACAATAGTGCTGTTAGAAATATTAACCAATCCTTACTTCGCCAATGCGCCACCAACCTTGGGAACTAAAATATTATGTCCCTTCTACCTGTTACACTGGCTCAATCACACTTCAAATCGGAACACGACTTACTATATACTTAGTAATGATGTTTGGCGATAAAATATCTGATGAGTGGGTGGTACCTACCCCGACAGGCTTGCACAAAAAGTTACCACCAAGTAAATCAAAACTCTTATTGAAAACAACGTTTACTTATAATGAAAATGGATTCTTTATCACATCTAGTGACGTCATCTCCTTCCCTATGTTAACTTGCCAGAAGGTCTTTCAAGTATAGTTTTCCATAATATTATTTCCCTTACACATGGCTCGTACATTACTTCGCATGATTTAACAAAAAAAAAAAAAATGTAATACGGCCGATTGCCCAAAATTTCGCTTCCCATCATCAATCATCGGCAAATTAATTTAATTGAAATTTTGACCCACATGTATTTAATACACCTCACTACTTTCACTGTCCATAGGAGTATACCTATTATTATTGATAATAAAAGTTATTAATGTTTGAAACAAATTAATTGTTTTACACTTAATTGTAGAACTATCGTTTTTTTTTAATCATTCATATTTCGATGAAAGTATTTAAGCTAAAGTAATAAAAACTATTTGGTATTAATAGTCTTAATTTAATTTAGGCTTCTTATATTTATGAATCTTACATACTTCACTTCATCTACATAATAAAAATAAATAATAATAAAAAATATGTTTATAAACAAATAATGTAAGTAGCAACACTTGTATAGAGAAGATTAATTATATTTAGTAACTAATTGTTAATTGTATTTTTTTAAATTTGATCTATATCCTGTAAAAGATTTTTTAATGTAAATATTTATACAAATCAAGTTAATACATAATTTATGTACGGACGTAAATACGTTGAATCTGCCGATAATTTCACGATAACTAAGAATAATCGTATTACAATAAAGCTTGTAACACATGAAAGCACGATTATTACAAGTGTACAACGCTTCAAAGATGTAGAAAGTTCTTTACGAGCGAACAGACTGAGTGAATGACAGTTATTTATTATGGTAGACACTTATAATATGGTTATTCCATAGTTAAGTGTGCGAATATCGTTGTTATTATTATAGTGTTAAGAATTAAAATCGATTATGGATTTTTTTCTGTTCGATCGTCAAAATTGTACTTATTTAATGGAATAAAACGAAATGGGTAATGTACAAGTAATAGTATGAGATTTTAATTAACATCTCTCTTGTTAAGTAATGTTAAAGCATCTACCTAAATAAATGTTACTCTTTGTACATATAGACGTGATAAATGAGGAAAAAAAAGCATAACACGACAGATGATTTTTAGGCGTTATCTTTACAAATCGTCATACGCCATTCAATAATACCATCACACGATACATTCATCTAAGTATATTAATAAAATTATTGTATAGTATTAAAATATTTAATAAATATTATGTATTTTCAAACTAAAAGAGGAACGAAACTTATAATCATTCAAAATAGAGAAATTTCGCCCACAGACTTAAATTATACTTTACAAAATAGTAGAATAAGAATAATTTGAATTTTATAAAAAAAACGCCGGTATAATATAATTACCTTTCTTGTTAATATTATCAGTGAAAAAAATATAATCTGTATTTTAGTTCCATCAAGATTAAAACAGGATACAGGCACATTAATGTATACCTATATACATCTTAAGACCAGTGTACGTTGAAGGATCGTGCTAATGGTTCTTGGAAGAGGCTGGAGTTAATGAGGCATTATTTTAAACTCATTTCCTTAAGTTTAATCTAAATACTTATCATTACTTTCACATTTTATCGCCATTTAATGTTATGAGCCACTTCCCTCCTTAATAAATATACTATTAAAAGGTCAATGTTTCGGCAAATCTTCTGTCATTTGCAATATAAAAAAATTAATGCGAAAAAATTAAAATTCTGTATTCAAATTTAACTATTAGCAGATAATACAATTATAATATAAAGTTTTACATTGAAATAAATATATGTAGATATATAAAAAATAAACATTAAATAAAATTGTCATTATACATATAATTTTTAAATTAACAAAAACAGCTTATAAAATCTGTTCACGTATCCAAAATCCAAATATTAACCGGTTTTTATCCGTTTTGAATAAACTGTCCATTTGAATTCTAGTTACCTGCATTGGATACGAGCGTTTCGAGATATAACAATAAATTAGTTTTAACTTGCATTCAAAATTGGAATTACATTTAATAATATTGAAAAATTCGAATCCTCGGTTCGTTTTTAATAATTTTTCGGACACTTAACAATAATTTGAAGGTAATGTCAATAACCTTAACTAAAAATAAAAATTAAAGAATGATCTATCAGACAGAAACAGAGTAAGTAGATGTTATGTTATGTAAAACTACTTACTTCTTTTTAGACGTTTAAATTATTAATATATAAATAACAGTCACTCAAAGAAGAGTTACTGCAGCTTTTATCTCGGTGCATTTACATCGAAAAATTTAATCTTTAGATAAAAGTATAGTTTAAATGCCACTGAGTCCCAAACTTTGAGGTTCGTCTTTTCACCAAAGTTAATATTTAACTAACAAGTTCGTCGGCGACGATGAGATTCGTTTAAATATTGACCTGCAACTCGTTTGACTGGTGGAGCTCGTAAAGTATGCCAATGGGATCATATCCAAATCGGTGAAACACAAATTCGACTTTCTCTACTAATGAGTGATAAACATAAACAATAAAACAGGTACTTACAGTAATAGAAAGTAAATCCGAAATACAAAGTCGCACAAATAATGAGCGTTTGATCACGACTCAACGGTCACCACACAGCCACAGTCAATAAAACTAATTAAAAACACAGTGAATTAAAAGAAAAAAAAAATTAAACACCAAGTCACAGATTATATATGTTATTTAATTTTTAGTCTTGCACATGAAGCTATTGTATTTGAAAACGATACGCGGGGGCAAAATATCAGTTGGATTTTATGATAGCTTCGCGCGTGCGCTCTCCGCGGTAACCGGGATCGGTCTGTCTGATGACTCGTTGGTAAAGCCGGTGCAATAGAGCGCAACAACACGTATGCGTATGATAATGTACGATTTTTTCCACAACTTATTAATTACATAATTATTTGTTTATATAGGTCAGAATTTGTAATGAATTACATATTAAAATGAAATGTAAAATTTTAAAAATATTACCTATATCAAAGTTGGTCAATTGTGTTCTACAAATATATATATATATATATATATATATATAAAAGTTTATTTTATCACTTATTATGAACTGCTGTGATGTGTCAATGAAAATGTTAATTATTTCTTAGTATTAGAAATGGTAAAAAACCTTAATCAGTCCCGAATCTAGGAGGACAAACCGATTAATTATCTGCCCCGAGTTTTAGTTTCAGGCTATCGTGTTATTCTATTCTTTAATTGAATTTAAATTGCATCAGAGCTAAGTTTTGAACACATCACAAAGATTAATTTTCAAATTTCACTGAATGTATATTATTCTCCAATATAACATTACTAGTTTAATTGTCTGGTAAATAAGATACTGGAAAAAAAGGATAATGAATAAACAGTTAAAATGTAGATTTCACTACGAAAATAATTTAGATTCATAAATACATATTTTTTACGTTCTTATTATATTAATTAGTAAAATTTTACAGACTCTATTACTTTGTAACTCTATCAACATAATTTTTGACAGTTCGTTACTAAGGACAATACCCGTAAAAAAAATGTAAACCAATTTATTCAGAAAGTTTACTGCTGTTTTCTCTGAATTTTTAATAAAATAAATCATAAATATGAAATATGTTCATGGAACACAAACAACAAATGTTACGTAGAAATAACCTAAAACTCGTTACAGAGCATAAACGGTCAAGTGCCGATAAGAAACGTACACTGTAATTTATTTGTAAATATGATGAAAACTATTCATACCCTAAATTTAAAACAAATACTACTACTAGAAAAGGGTCCTACTAGAAAAACACTAAACGCACATTCTGAGTCATTCTGTTCGAACCAATTGCCTACCTTCGGCCTGCTGACAATTTCTTGACAGCCAAACCCTTTACAAGCTTTCTATTGGCCCGCGCCCGAGATTAGACCTCGAGATCCTAGGCGAAGTAAGTTAGTCACTAGACCAATGAAGCAGCAACCTATGCATGTCCTATTTTTAAGTAAAAGCTCTCCTATATAGATTGATGATTCGGAGATTAAATCATCAATTGATAATTTTTCTAGTATATACATCAAAATGTAGTGTGTAAACGAAAATATAGGTACATATAATATTAACTGACGTAACGACCTTTAATTGTACTCTTAATATATAATTAGAGATGAATATTGAAAGAAAGGAGGAAGATTTTTAAGCACGATCGCTTTTATATTTCATCTTTATAATATGTGTACGAATATTTTAAACTCGAAAGTAATGTATGTCTGTCTGTCTGCTACTCTTTCACAGACAAACCACTTAACCAAATTTGATAAAATTTTGTATAAAGGAAGCACCAAGTGACCAACCCCAAAAACGCGGGCGACAGCTAGTTATAAATATTTTTTTTTTTTTATTATTTCCTTGACATATTTATGTATAAAACCTTTTTTATAAATAGATATCACTAAAATATAAGTTCAAAATATTTTCGTAATTTAAGTATGACAGTTTTTGTTTTCAACTAAATCCACGTTTTAGAATGACTTGCTTTCAACATATGTTTAATATTTAATTAATATCAATATTTATACAATGCAGTAATATGTAAGCGATAAGTATATTTTCCTTATTTAAAAATAAAAATACCGTTGTACAGCGTTCCATATTATTATTATTATTCCTTAGTAATACGTTTGAAATATGTAAAAAGATTGATTATAATTGTTTTAAATAACGTGGAACGAACTGGATTCCCATCTAATTGCTATCCCGAGGCGATTTCACATGATTTACGAATTCCTCTCGTCCACACTGGATATTATCCTGTCTTATTTCTGAGATCCAAACATCTTAAGTTAGAGATATTTGTAATTATGATTGTTTGTTGCATTTTTTAATATTAATATTCGTGAGAAAACGTATTGTGATCCAAAAAGTGCGGTCTAAGTGCGTACCCACTTAACGGACAATTAACTGCTTCCAAAAGTTCTTTACAAGGGACACTTAGAGACAAAATTGATCTACACTTAACAGCAGTTTTTTTTGTACAGCAAACAATGAATCAGATTTTGGGCTACATTTCAAATCTACAGGGCTATTCTGTAAGAATTCACTTTATATCTCACTTATGAAATTTTCCCAACCGACTTACGGTACTACGTCGTTTTGATACGTATATCCTTTATATTTTATAATGTTTATAGTCAATGTTGCATACCACATTATGATACTTCACACTCTTGTTCTGAGATGAGTCTCGAGTACAGAATAGGTCTACTAACAAATCAAATACTGTTTCTTTTTATGTACAACAATCAAAATCTAAATGGTTTCCCGAATTGCTTAGAATACATACCCACTATAAACGAATGTCAAAGAAAACTTGCCAAATATTTATTGAAATTAATGTCAGACGCACAGCTAGTACAAGCATATACATATGTGATACGTTAATACTTTTCCTTATTAAGAGCAATTCTACATCTTTAATTCAAGTCAATGTTTATGTACCATAATGTATTCGTGCTAATCAGCTGTCATTTGTTTTTACAATTATTTATTACAAGAAAAATGTATAACCAATGGAAACTTACACGATGTTTTTGTTATAACCTCTATCTGTATAAACCATTTACTTTTTACTCATATCTTATGTTTTAACTTGAATAATAAAAGGTTCAAACCGCCGCGCCGCTGCATATTGTATGTTTCATTAAAATAAAAAGAAATGGTTACAATAGTTTAAATTTTTAATTATGAATTCGAGCTGTTTACGCATTTCACACAACTTCTTCTCCATAACATTGCGATCGGTATTTCTGGGAATACCCAAAATACCTTCAAGTATGAAGTGTTAAAGGGTGTGCCACGAATCTAGTGTGAAAGTCAACGAATCTAAACTCACTCTAAGAAAAAGTAGCGCAGTGTTTATTTTTTTAAAAACAAGCAAATATTCTTATGTTTGAATGCGTACGGTGATAAGCTGTGAACGATTTCGATTATAAACGTTTTTGAGACTTACATCGCAAGAAACACTAAAATTTACACCAATCCCTAAATCAAAGAACATGAAGTCTCCTTTATAAGTAAGAATAAATTTGATGAAATGAAATATGTCTTACTAGACATACGAAATGCCTGCTTGTGAACTATAAGTCATATTCTCTATATGTACATATACAACATATATAGCCCTAAGAAAAGACGATCCATTACGCTACAATTACACCTGTCAAAGCCATATGCTAATGGCGCAGGTGTGTTTGATTCTTATAATACAATTATAAAATTACTGTTTTCTATGATTAAAATTAAAAACAAGAATGTATTTACATACATCATTACAGTTATATAATTATTTTTAGTCATAAAATAAATGTCATTCCTTATTTAAATTATTTGAATGATAACGGTGCGCCGAAGAATCAACGTCAATTAATTTAAAAAAAAACTTTATGCCATGGTTAAATTTATTATGCCACAGGAAAACCATAATCACTGTAGGGCTTTCTTTGAGATTTACCTGGATCTTGTAATATGGGAAGCCATGTTTATGAGCTGAGTTACATGGTGTTCAGTTTCATAAGTAACTTATATCGTTACTAAAATAAGTAGGTACTTATAACGAGTTTTATTTTATTTACTAGAATATTAATGCAGGAATGGTTACTTAATACTATAAAAAGTGAAATAAGTAATCCCGTTTGGAAAATACGCTTCTCACGCGCATTTTTTATCACATTTGTAATTGTATAGAAACGAATAATTCAAACATTCAAAAAAAACATCTTAATTTTTTTAATAAGACTAACCTGTTCATTCGTCGCTGTCCGGGCCGCCTCCCTCTTCAGCTGTATTATCACTCGCTCTTTCGATTTGATTTCCTCCAGCTAAAAACAAAATATATTTTATAAAATTATTTGGATATTTAAAAATAACCATACATAATTAATTATATGAAGGAGGACCTAATAATAAGTTTTGACTGAATTGATGCATTTATACTGCAACGCTTAGATCTTAAATCTTTAGCTTAGCTTAATCCACGGTAAATAAATAATATACTTATGCGTTTTCAGTACGACGCGTTTCTTCTGCCTCAAACACCTTTATGATAATATTTATTTAATTTGGTCTCATAAAAATAATGACATTATAATATTGGATAATCTTTTTTTCGTTGATATTTAGAAGAGATATTCGTCGTCGAAACGAATATCTCTTCTAAATATCAAACCAAATAAATAAGTATATTTAATTATTATAATATTTTTTATTATATAATAAAAAGTATATATGTCTTCAATAACAGTATTATTAACAAAATCTTCATATTACAATTCCACCAGTGAGATTATGATTGCACGAAATTTCGTCACTAATTATAATATCAAGGTTTTGATATAATAAAATGTAATTATCGACTCTACCCTACTAGGGTGAGGCGAATGGAGCAGTAACGATTTGATTAACGACGATCACATGATCGCCGTCAGTGGAAAAGTAAAATAAAACTGAAAAAATAAACAAGCTTTAAGCTTTAACATCTTTTTGTTATATTTTGTTTCCTCAGCTCACCTTCTTTAATTTTTTTGATAATTCTAAAATAAACATAAATTAAATGTTTATAAATAAAATTAAAATACTTATTATTTAATTCTTTTCAATCAAATCTCATTAAGCATCTCTGTTTAAAAATATAATATTAGGAGTTTATGGGGGATGAATTTTTGTGAGTAGGTTGACTTTGACATTATTGACGCGGGAATTTGTGTTAAGGCTTTTATTTTATTTTGAATAAAATTTAAAAATGATTGACTGCCACATTTATTATTCACAGCATACAACGATGAATCCTAACAAGATTAAATTTTCCTGAAAAAAATCTTATTAAGTAGGCAATAAAAAAGGTTTTTTCAAAATTCACCTCTTAAGGAGGTTAAATAGACAATGAGAGAATGCCCAATTACAACAGGCGATGATAAGCGTTTGACGTTCGCCTTTTTTCAATGTTTGAAATATGAAAATCGGTATTCAGACTCCTCAGTTCTATAAGTATAAGCCAGCTATAACATAGGTTTTAAAATACATCACCCATAAATATGAAATTAAATACTGTAGAGGACTTCGGCTTTTATCAATGTTTGAGATATGGACAACGGGGTTTAGTATAAGGTAATTTAGCAGTTGTATTACTAGCCTTCTCGGGCCCCAATACAAAAACGGGTGGCCCCCTTTGACTATTATGAAAACAAACGTGGACTGTGGACTCTGGTGTTACACCTCGGCTACATAGTATGGACAGCGCAGCCCGTAACCTCATTAAAATCACTGTATAGTTTCGATAAAGAGAACAACTAAAATCTAAATCTCGAGACATTTTACTCTCACGGAAGAACGAAGAGCGGGTTGAGTAAAATTTAGTAAAAAATGTGAGCTTAGAGTACCATTCGTCATTATTTTAACAAAGGTGAATAGACTCTCATTGGGTTTTTTTAAACTTTTATGAGGGCCTCCTCGAAAAAATATTTTGAAATAAAAGTATCATCTTTGGCCCGACGGGGACCCCTTGCGACCGCATTGGCTGCATTGGCATAGCCACGCCACTGGTAATTAGTATAATGTGTTTAAAGTTACCCCTTTAAGAAGAATCATCTGCTTAATTTAGGATGAAAGTTTATATAGAAATTTTATATTTTGGATGTTATCAATTATTTTATTTTAGGTGGACCTCACGATAAAATATTATAAAAGTCCTTTATATTATAAAATACTATAGACATTGACCCTGCAAGAAATATTAATCATTTCTACTATTATACTATCCAGTCGAGCTTGAACAAAGTACCACCAAGCAAAAGTAAAATATAGAAAGCAGTGTCTAGGTTTCTACTTTTGAGTAAAATATATAAGATATAGTATTCTAAAACTTCATATAAATATATCTAATAAAATAATAATATAAAACTAGTTTAGATACGTCCAATCAAATCCTAATTAAGATAAAATACATCTTTAAGTTGTCTATTCTTAGAGCAATGTTACGTTAGTGTGTGAAATTGCTACCATTTTTGTTGCAGGCGCTATACACTCTATATATTTATATGTTGTTGGTTATTAGTTATTATATTGCGTTGAGCATTTTTGACAGCAAAATCGTGATCTAAATATAAATACGTACACATCGGTTATTGGAGTAATCTGCTTAACATTAATTTGGAAGGGGAATGAAGCTTGTATTATGCGTATTTAGACGAAAGACCAAACGGCAATCTCTCACAGTCATTAGTTTGCTAGTTTGTTACTAATAAACAAATGCCTACGTTTAGAAATCCGGATATTATAGAATGAAGGTTTTTAAACCATATTTTTATTGGATGTCATTTAATAAAGACCAGGTACATCAATTATTTTTCATAAATAATTTATGTTAAATATTATTCAACTATTTTTAATATACTATTAGAAGATTTTTCTATAAAATATTTTTATATAAATTAAGTTAGTAAATTCTGTGCCCTACATATAATAGCATAAATAATGGCTAATTTCGTAAAATAAAATATATAATTCCACAAAAAAACTAAATAATTTAATAAATAAATACTCGTTAAATATTAAGTTAAAAATGTTTAGCGGTGTCATTTGATGTATTTTACATATTTTTGTTACATCTATTCTACTTTTCTACATAAAATACTGTTACGCAATCTAAAATGTATGATAACAAATACTATTCGTCGATATATTAAAATGTAAGCGTTACACAGTCTCTTTGTAAAATTATAATTATAAATATTAACTGACCAATTTATGACATTGTGCTCGCGTATCTCTCCGCGCGGCTTGTTCGAGCGCATTGTGCTTCGCAACCTGAGCGCGCAACTCAGCCGCGCGGGCGCACTCCGCCGCCTGCGCAACCTGCAACAAGAACCATCACATTAAAATACATTTTAAATATAAGTATATACTATTACAATAAATAATTAATGAAACTCTAATCATTCATTAATACTGCTCGCTATTAATAATAATATGCGATTATTATAACTATATACATACAATTCAAAACGTGCACTAAGAAAAAAAGTCGAAAAAATAAATTATAAACGCAGCTACACCATTTTTTATGGGTAATATAAACATTGCAATCCAATCAAACGTTAATTGACAAGACAGCATTAGAAAATGTTGTTATGAACGCAATTAAACGATGCTAATATTTTCTTTGCACTATAATTGACGGCTTTTAAACACACCCGATGATATGCTACTAATGATCCCACACGGCTTATGAGGCCCCCTATACCTACATCACCCTTAAGCTCGGCAGTCTATTACCACACGCGAATCAATATGCTTCGTATCATATTTGCCTTGAGTCTTGCGAGTTTTTGCTTATGTCTTGATCAATCTGCTGTGCTTTACAATGAAGTATTCGCCTATCATAACGAAACGTATTTTAAAGCTGAGTTTGCGTATCAAGTTGTCCGGAAAATATTTAACGCATTCAACCAATGGTTTTTCACTATTACTTTTTGTGAATTCACTTACTTCGAAAATAGAATACTAAAATACACTGAAAATTATGGCTACGGTTATCCCGTCATGCTTTTGAATGGTTGCCAGAATCTTAATACTACCAAAGTGAAACCGAGACTAAATAGGCATGGCCAAACTGCTTATCTAGTCACTTCAGATGATCTAACTATTGATGACAGTGAATACGCGATAGAGGCTCTAACAAGAACTGGAGTTTTTAAACCAAGATCTGCTGTGATATTCGTTATAAATGTACCTGTTCAAGTCGATAGCTATTTCTATTATTCGATGATGAATCATTTTCAATTATTATGGAGTAGAAGCATAACGAATTCCATTGTAGTTTTATGGTCAGATCGTCTGAGAATGTATTCATACAATCCTTTTTACAAAGAGATAAGGGAAATTACAGATATTAAGGATATCAGTAGATACCTTTCTCGGTTATACAATGATCTCTACGGATATAAACTAAGGTTGAGTGTTTTTAGAAAAATCTATACTTCAGATGATACGGGACCAATATACTGCAATTCAGTACTCGCTAAAACAATCATGAAACAACTAAATGCGACTTGTATACCTCTCCCTCCAAGAGATGGAAATACAGTGGGAGACTTATTAGAAAATGGTACTGCAACTGGAGTCACAGCTGACCTCCTTGACGGATACACTGATTTAGAATTAAACTCTCGAATTTTAAAGAATTCTTACTATGGTTACATCGATACGACATATCCATTGATTCAAGACGAACTATGTTTCCTGGTGAAAAAATCTATGAAACAATCCACGTTTATGACAACATTAAAACTTATATCAGTCGACATGTTGATGCTCTTCATATTTACTGTTATCATTTTTATTGTAATAACCGTTATCACCCGTAGGGTTGAGACCAATATTTGCATAATAATCGATAAAAGATCTACTTCTGAGACAATTTTGGACTTAGTTAAGTGTTTCATAAGACAGACAGTTGACATGAAATTTTCTGGTCCGATTTTTAGGATGTTGGTCTTGTTAATTATGATATACTCTTTGGTCGTAGATTGCGCTATTGATGTAAGTTACTTATATAATTTCAATACATGTCCGCTCTAACCTGATATGTATAATATATAAACACAAAGTAGTACTTTTTTAGATTTCAACGGTAAGTCACCAGGGTTTTTTTTTATTTCAGGGTATTATCACATCAGCTATAACATATCCAAGATTTAAACCAGACATAAACAGTATACCTGAAATATTCCAGACAAATTTAACCATTGGCGTACATACCCGACATTTAAAATTATTCAAGAGAAGCTTAAGCGATGAATATTCCGAAGAACTTTTGAAAAAAATCGAAGTAATGAATGATAAGAAAATAAAAAAGATTATTGAAAATAGAGAATTTCAATATGCGTTGTTATTAAGAAAATCAGATGCAGAATACATTAGTCGGAAACCTTCGAATGTCGCCGATGGAAGACCGCTTTATCATACAATGTTAGACTGTCCAGTGCCCTGTTCAATTGTTTTCGGCTTACGCTACGGAAGTCCATATTTACAAAGGCTTGATTATATATTCAACCATTTAAATCAAGGAGGAATATTACAATATTGGATGAAATCAGATGAGTATACTCTCTTTCAAACTCGCAATAAGATACTTTTTGCTGACGACAGCAAAGATAAAAAACCCTTAAATACGAATAATCTAAAGGAGGTTTTCATAGTGTGGTCAATAGGGATTTTAATAAGCACGTTTATTTTTCTTGTTGAAACTTTAGTGTACCACATTAATAAAATACCACACTTGTAATATGGAATAAATCTCCAGTCATTGCAGTATATAAAATACTAAATGATATCCGAAATAAAATAGCTTCTGGTTTACATACCTTGAGTTTTTCTTGAAGACCCTTATTCGCAGCTTTTAAAAACTGAATCTCTGTTGAAAGCCTTTTCAATTCCACCACTTTATAACTAGCTGGTGGTTCTTCATCTTTTTCTGGTTTCGTTATTGCACGTAACTGTTTTTCAAGGAGATCTTCCTTCTTTTTGAAATCAGTCTTAATATTTCTGATTGTGCTTTCTTGTCGGGCTTTAAGTGCTCTAACTTCGCTCCGCTCGATGTCGAGCGACTTCTTCAAGGTTGCATTTTCAAGCCTCAATCGCTCGACGAGGCCTTTCAATTTATTAAGGAAAGCTTCATCGACCGTGCGCTTGTGTTCTTCCATGGCTGCGGCAGATATTTGGCTGGAGGTCGAAGTGTCGGTAGACGCCATAATGACGTCACCGGCTCGTATAGTTCGGGATGTCTCGATCGTCCGCGGTCTCGCCCAGTCACGGCTCACGTTATCGTTTGACACTGCTTCGTTTTAATCGTGAAATGGATTCTGAAAACGAATAAAAAAATGCCTTAAAATTAATTGCCCAAAATTCTTTTGATATCTTAATTTTGATCTTTCACTTTGTCCGCACTATTAGCTATTGGCTAAATAAATAACGCACCCTATTGCGTCAAAAATTTCCGCACCCCACAATTACGTGTAGCAGTAAGGTCCCTAATGGATATTCGTGGCGTATATATATATATGTATAGTTAAGACGTAATTTTAGGTATATGATGCAAACTCTACTAAAATAAGAGTAAAAGAATAATAACATTTATCATTAAATTTCATGCCGATTGTTATTTGTTTCGTTCTTACGCAATTACTTCTTAGTACTTATTTGATTTTCTCTTAAACATTTCAATCGCTCTAGATTATACGATCAGAGTTAGACGAACAAATTAGTCTCACTTTCATAAGCAGAGAGGGGCAAAGGACGCTCGCAATTGTGCCAATTAAAGCGGAATTGAACCCGACCTGAATCATGCCGCATGCCGGTACAATGGCGACTTGCATCCAGTCTACCGTAGCGAACCTTAATTTATTATCTACAGAATAGCTTGTTCATCTCAATATTTATTTATTTATTGTTAATTTATTATAATCTTAATATATTCTGTTATTATATAAGTAATAACTGTAAGTTTTCACTATTAAACCCAGTATCTTTACGCACGTAGGAACACAACATTTAGATAATTATTCCAAAATATTATTTAAATACACTCAAGCCGATAGCCACACGATTTTTTCTTGTCGATTGCTAATAAAAACCAACTTATTTAAAAAGTATAATCAGATATAACAAACAATGGGTTTTTCGAATATAAGTATGTAACGTTAATAACGCACCCTTATGCAGATAAGTATATAATAAAAATACTTTAACGCAACATAAAATACCTTTTATTAATTCAAATAATTATTGCAGCGATACAGGAGTGTTATCTATCTCTGACGCTGTTCTGAATCATATAAGCATATGCGTTTCAGGAATCATCATAATTATTATTTATAAATAAAATTAGCTGGCATCATCATCAAGATTTTATACAAAACTAGCTACCCTACCCGGCTTCACACGGGTAAAATAAGGATTTTTATATATATTTTAAGGGTATTTTTAATTGCAGAATGGCTAGGAAAGTTGAAAAATCCGCTATCCTTCATTGATAAAATGCATGTATTGTACATATAAACCATCATTGAATCACTCGGCTTATTGGTGATAACCGCTTTGAAATCCGTTGCGTAGTTTAAAATATCTAAGCGTACATACGGCGGGAAGCGACTCTATACTATGTAGGTATACGAAATTACATTTATTTTTTATTAAATCCATAATTGTATAAGATTTGGCGAATACCAATCTATGTAAAGACGGCATAGATCCCATTCAATGCCGTATTTGGAAGTGGACTTCCAAATAATTTAAATCTACTATTAATAATTTTGGAATTCAGTCAAACAATTCCATCACGGATTTTTAGTTACTCCTACAATAGTTCCAACGTTTACATTTACGATGCGCAACTATAATATATACTTGGTGGTAGGGCTATTGTGTAGGCCCGTCTGCCCACCCTGCCCCACACATAATATATTCTACCGCTAAGCAGCAATAGTTATTGTTTTTTTCCGGTTTGTAGTATGAGCCAGTGTAACTACAGGCAAAAGGTCTACCAATATTACAACTAAAATGTCATTTTTAGTTTTGAAGGTTGGTAGCGCATTGGTGATGATCGCATGAATGATTAACATTTCTTACGGCAGCAATGTCTATGGGTGGCGATGATCACTTACCATCAGAGGTCCTATTTTACAGTTACAGTCCTGTATATATTATGTAATATTATTATTATCTTTGTCCTGAGTCCTGATTCACTATAAACGCAGAACTAAAACTATTGAGTCTGAAATTTTGAACATAGGTTTATTGTAACAAAGTTACCATCCGCTACGAAAGAGTTTATGGAAATTCAAACTTAAAGCGGAAAAAATGTTATGAGTAACACTATAAATTTTACCCGTACGAAGTCGGTACGCATTGCAAGTTATTTATAATCCAAATTTAACGCTTTACTGTAGCAGTTACTTATTCATAATAAGGATAACATCATTAAAAGTAATTAATTGCAGTAGTTTCAACACTTACTTTAGTAAACTAACCTAAAATTATATTGTATAGCAAACCAATTACAATACAGTCTTCAATTCCAGTATTTGATTTTGAGCGTATTCACGACATAAAGGTTGTTTATACTTCTACCGATGACTTTTACCAGTGGACAAAGGGAACCTTATCATGTGATGGTCATATTTCATTGCCCTCAAAAAAATAATTAAAAAAAAAACATACATACACTTAGAGTTTATACATAAAAAGTTAGTGATTTAAATTCACTACTTGTATGATTATGAGAGCTTGTCTAATGTGTCTTAAAGAAAGAGTAAGGTAACGTTTGGTTAAAATCAATAATATCAATAATATAATAGTCATTGCGGGATCATGGTCAAAACTTCCTGATCAAGTTATCTATTTCAGTCTTGTGAGATTTTGGAGATGACAAGTATAAAAGGCTATCACGATACGAAAGATCTGTATAATTTTTTTTTTATTAATTACATGAATTTATTTGCTATATTAAATTATATATATGTTAAATTCTATGCACTAAAATCTCGGGTTATTTATTAATTATTTTAGTCGAATAGGTAGTATTTATGCATATGCATGCTTATATAATACGTAATAGGTACAAGTATACATATCTTTAACCAATGATATTATACATGTTAAAATAAGTCTTTAACACATTGCGTGCCCATGGTGTACACAGCTCCAGGCAACCGATGACAAACAAACGTAAACACAGAAAATTATTTCGGTCAATGAACCTACTTTATTTAAGTTTCGAAGGGTCAATACACTATTGCTTCAATATTTAGAAAAGATGCTTTTTCAAGACTGCACTCTATATAATTAAAAGTACTTTTAGATTTTATAGTGTAACTACCTACTGAGTAAAATTATAAATATTGTCTTCTGGATTTCTGTAGAAAACAATGTAGCGTTTTCATGACTACTGGAAGTGAGTATTCTTTAGTTCTTCTAGTAAACTTATTCAAATATTTCCATTTTGCATTCAACTACTGTTTGATATCAAGCGATTCTTTTATCCAAGAATTTTCATGGCCATGTTCAGAAATCTGTTAATTTATATAAGTTAATCTACAGAATATTTGCTTAATTTTTAGTTTTAAATCATGTCTTACTCGGTGGGGAAGGTCTTATGGTTACATCATCAGCATCTTTCGGGTGAAGATTTGCCACATAATCAACTCGTTTAGCGAAATGGTTGATAAGCTCCAAACCTTTTTTCTAAAAGATAGAAGGCCTTAACCCAGCGAGGACATTTGCAAGTAGTTATTTTATGTGGACAGATGCGATTACTTATCATGAGTCAAACCACGGTTGACTATTTCCTTAGTGATCCTAAAATATTCTTGATTGTACTCATTATATTTTTGAATTTTTTTATCATAAAACCTGATATTGATAAATATGCTGTTTTTTTAATAAACACAAATAAGAGCTTTTTAAACAACTTCTAAAAAGAAGGAGGTCATTAATTCCGCAGTTTTTTTTGTATGTTTGTTAACTCAAAATTCCATAATCTATGAATCCGATTTAATTTTTTTGTTTGGCAATGTATATCTCGCTTGGTCATATTTAACTTTGAAGAAAAAATTTGACTTCGGTTAATTATTTTTTTTGTTAAAATTTTGATATATATGTCTGTTAAAGATAAATGTACAAGCAAATTTAATTTCATATACATATATAGGCCCATGTATAAATGACGATGTAGTAATAACTAATCTCCTAAAATTTTAAACCAAAGCTCAACTCTACTTCGATCTAATTAAAAACATGACTTTATTTAAGATAAACAAAGCCATCGGGTATCCTAATGAAATACGTCAAATCTAAAATACTTGACCTTCGTATTGGTCTCATTTCCACTGAACATTACTTGGCATAGCGCCAAACCGCCTTAAAGCGATCAACTTTCAAGAAAACAAAATTTTCTCACAATATTTGAGTAAAGAGAGTATTGGTACAAAATACGAATAATTTTTATGAGTTTGATTTGTGGAAGAACTGCCTCGGAGTGAATTTTTTTATTGTTTCTCATTGATAAAATGTGAATTTCGATATTTAGTTTTTGATATTAATAAATAGTAAGTCTTTACACAGATTTTAATTGAATCGGTGCTCATAAATAGTTTGTTTAGTATAAATATAGATCTCTTTTTTAAATTATAAAAACGGAAAAGGACGATCTGTATTCTAACATACCTATTTATTCTGTTTGACTCACTGCATATTTAATTAATACCTTGCATGTTTGTAGTACATTAAATGGTCTCTAAAAATTTATTCCATAATTAAATGTTTTCATGCATACGTTAAAACAATGAAAAAAAATTCATAAGAAAACTTAATTAACCGGACAGAGCCGGTTAGCTCCTACGAGTCATAAAATGAAAAGGTAAGCTTAAAACCTACCTAATCTTAGGATAAGAATCTGATAAATCGACAAAAGTGATATTTATTACGAATTATCTACTGCGCCTTTAAAAGTTTATTATATTATACACCTATTGTTTGTTTTATTGATCAATTTACTTCGTGATTTATCATCATACGTGACTTTCGAAAAATATTTTATGCGTGATCTGTATATGCTACTGTGATCTAAAAAAAGTTGTCAGTATAATAATACTACGTAGTAATTTGGTGGTAGGACTTTGGGCAAACCCATCTGGGTGATAAGGTGTGGTACCTACCCACCATATCTATATCTATCACTATATTCTATATTTAGTACTGTTGAGCTATTTGAGTTAGTTAGTAATTTTTAAAGGTGAGTGAGCCAGTGTCGCTACAGCACAAGGGTCATAACATTTTAGTTCCCAAAGTCAGCGGCGCATTGACGTAAGGAAGCGTTCAAATTTCTTACAGCGCCAATGTCTGTGGATAATAGTAATCACTTCACATCAAATGGCCTTCCCTGTCTTTAATTTATATTATACATACAAATTAAAAAAAGAAATTGAGTTTTTCTTTCAATTAATTTTCATTACATTCATTCATTCATTCGCTCTTACGTGCACTCAATCTCTTGTCAGTTTTGTTGTCCATTCAGATAGTAAATATCTTTGATTGATGGGACAATTCTCTACAATTGTGTCAGCCGGCCTGTCTGCCGAGTGGGAGTGGTGTGGGGAGTAGGTGTTACCCACACTCGCTTACTAATTATTCTAACCCCAAATAGTAGTACTTTGTATTGGTATGCATGCGCGAGGGCTATCATGATCATAGATTATATTTTTAATTGGTGGCGCATTTATGTTGTAACCAGTGGTTTATTCTTAGTAGTTTATACAATGTGTTCTCCTAAAGTAATAAATAATCTACTATATACAAAGCTTTTAAATTAATATTCAGATTGTATATTTATATCAATTGGTTTAAAGTTAATACTTTAAATCGCATTTGTCAAAAGTACCATTTAGACACTTAAGCGTTTATTCCTGTCCGCTGGCGTGAGTTGTTTTTCCAATTTAGTGAATTATGTATTTGAATCAGATTAACACGATAACACGCGCTGTGTAATTTAGTGCGATATGAAAGTTCAAATTCAATGAAATTTCAGGAAATTCAGTAGTAGTTGATACGATTTAACCCCACGGTCTTAGTTTTGCAATCCAACTGTTATATATCAATTGAGGCGTTTTAGTTTATTTAATATAACGTAATGTTCATTTTGAACACATTTCCCAATCCAAACAGCTACGTTCGCGTACTTATTTTCATGTCGTTTTGAACATTCACATTATCTGCATAGAACACACAAAGATATATTTTATATAAATAATTAATGTTCATTTTGAACACATTTCCCAATTCAAACAGCTACGTTCGCGTACTTATTTTCATGTCGTTTTGAACATTCACATTATCTGCATAGAACACACAAAGATATATTTTATATAAATAATTTTCAAACTCCGAGGGCTTTAAAATCCCAAAAATTAAATCGTCAGTAACAAATATGTGACTTAAATATTGTAAATAAAAAAATGATCAAATAAATTACACGTAAGTAATAATTACATACATAAGCAGCCCGTAAATGTCCCACTGCTGGGATAAAGGCCTCCTCTCCCTTTGAGGAGAAGGTTTGGAGCATATTCCACCACGCTGCTCCAATGCGGGTTGGCGGAATACACATGTGGCTGAATTTTGTTGAAATTAGACACATGCAGGTTTCCTCACGATGTTTTCCTTCACCGCCGAGCACGAGATGAATTATAAACACAAATTAAGCACATGAAATTTCAGTGGTGCCTGCCTGAGTTTGAACCCGAAATCATCGGTTAAGATGCACACGTTCTAACCACTGGGCCATCTCGGCTCTCGCTCTGGACCTTCTCCTCAAAAGGAGAGGAGGCCTTTATCCCAGCAGTGGGACATTTACGGGCTGCTTATGTTTATGTTATGTATTATGTAAGTAATAATTTTGTCAATTCTTATGTAAATAAAACAAATTTATTGCTAATAAGTACCTATATAATTACGATGTCTATCATGTTTTCTTTTGCAAAAAAAAAGGTCTATAAAGATCTGTATACTATACTAAAAAGTCCAACAATGCGTCAGTCTGGTCTTTGGACTGAATGTTATAAGTTATTACAAAGTCCGTCACGCAAACTTATTCCCCCTAATACAGTTGCCTCTTTTAAATGGAAACAATGGGCTTATAAATCTTGTGTTTTATTGACTTTAAAATACACTAGATTTTATAATAAAAAAATGTTGTCTTTCCTTTTTTCTGTTTGAATATTCTTTATCCTATTAGAATATAGGAAAGAATCAGGGCCAGTATGAAATAGTCATTCCCGTTTCAGCATAAAATTGTAGAGCTTTGCATTTCTGAGAAACCTACTGTAGTAAAAGCGGCAAAAGCAAGACAAAAAAGTTGATAGATTTTTAGCAGTTTAGCATGAACCATCAGTTGGTCTAGTCTTTTTACTATAGATTACATGATTGTTATCTCACGTCTAGTTTAAGTTTGATAATTCCTCGATAATAATTGTAAATTTCCTAGACTAATAAAAATAAGTATTTTATCATCGCTTGCCGGTGTGATTCCGGCAAAATATAATAGAACCATCTCAACTCAAACTCTATCTATAGAACCGACTAAGCTCCTTTGGTTTGGGCTCCTTTGGGTTCCTTTGTTAAATGCAATCTCAACCACGTGTGTTGTATAGCAGCGTGAAAGTAACCCATCAGGAAGAATATTTCTAAAAAGCGTTGTTGTTGTATATAGAGTAATGTTTCCAATTCACCATAATATGTTCTACTTTCTGTGTTTATTTAAAATTCAGTACCATAAATACATAACGGGTTACGACACTTGAATGAATTAATTGTGTGTTTGTGTGTTGTTCGTTTTTCAAGATAGGCAAAGATGTAATTTTCTTCGTATAAATTAATACAATTCACATCGTTTGAAAAATAAATATCTACTCAATTTAATCTACAACGAATGCAACTAAGTAACTTATTTAGTCTAAAAGTAAACTTCCGTAGTTTTTTGATGTAATCTAATTTCAAATTCTTTTAAGCGTTTGTACAACGCCAGTTGTAAAAACAAAGATTAGTGCCGTACAGTTGGCAACATTGACGTGATTAACAGCTGAAATAAATCTTGAAATTTTCATCTCTGCGCACCGTAAATAAAACATGCTATGAGCGTTCTTTACATCATCTGTATTTTTATCGTGATTAAATTATGCCCGTGAAAGCAACACTCGGTATCATTTTCTCATAAATACCATTGTATACATTTAAGTTAATTACTATTGTATTAAAAATTAATTTACTCACTTTGAACAATCAAATATTAAAAAAATTAAAGACCACTTATTTTTTATCAGATTATTAAATAATATACAATACCCTAAACGTAAGGATTTTAATTTATACCAGTAGGTATTATTCACAAATCGATATAATTTAAGATTAAGCTGCTTTCTATTAGAATGTGTTGTAATTCAGCACAAAAGCCAATAAAATAATTAATGTATTTTATATTGCATTTGTTTTATTAATAATAATATATTGATGGTAAAAATAAAAACCTTTTAAAAAAGAATCCTCGATAAATCCTCTAAATAATAACACAAGTTCACCAAAGCATCCAAAACGTACAATTTGAATATCGAATTCAAACCGTAGAACGCGTTTTGCCTTTTCCCAAGGTTTGTAAACAAATCACACGCGTTCTTTAAAACTATATGTAATAAATAAATAGATAAATAAAAAAAGCAATTTGGCGGGAAACAGGCGGACCGCGCGGAGTGGACGACGAGACTGAGTTTCAGTGGGCGGATCACCGCCCAGTCGCCAACTAAATATACACACGCGTCATTTAGTAATGAAATATTTAATGTGGCCTATTTTTTATAATCCACATTTTTTTAACTCTAATACTCAATTTTTTTTTTTCAATGATATTCATATTCCCAAATCATTTTTAACACAATATACCTATTTAAAAAAAAAAGGATGAATGATATAAAACTCTTGGATGAGCAATATAGGAAAAAAATATGATACAGATTTTTTTGGTGGAGATTTTTTAACTCTACAATTGTTAAGTTATAACAATAACAGAGAGAAAAATAGTAAAGAGAAAAATAATTTTCTATTAAAATATTATGTGGTATAGTATATTATATATTAAGTGATAAAAAACAAACAATAAATGAACACTTATCGACGGTTTTATGTAATAGTATCAAATAAAAAGCAAAAACTAAAACGCAATGCATAGTAAAAAATTGTTGGCGTGTCGTCTATGCACACGATAATCTTCACTTAAACAGCTAACAGCTAGACGTTGAGCGAATCCCAAAGCTATTGACCTAAAAATAACACGCACGGACGCTTGAAAGTATTGTTCACTATAAAATAAATATGAATATTGTTCGCGCCTCAGGATTAATACTATATATAGCGCAGTGTACATTACTTGTAATAAAATTGATAAGACGATATGACAATGTGTCGTGTACTTTCGATATTTAAAATAGCAACCAAACAAAAAAACGGGCTCTTTAAGATTTTAAAGATTAGATAGTGTACTAATATCTGTCTTGGTTTGGAGTCTATGTAAATTTTGGTTGTGATATTATTTCATTTAAATAAAATGCGAGTGTTTTATAGGTCAAAAAAGTTAAGCAAGTTTATCGATACCGTAAAAATAACTACATCTTCCTGCTTAATGTATCCAAAAGAAAATCTAAACAAACATGGAATGAGTTTACTAATAGATAAACATTTGTATTCAACACTATTTTCCATGGAAATCTGATTTCTATACACTAAGTAATAGATTCGATTTTAATTTATTAAATAATTTAACTATTTCAGAAACTCCAAGAAAAACCCGTTAAAGTCCTGTCTATGAGATAGACAGATTCTTTCATCATTATATTATTATGTTTTACTTATAAATAACTAACAAGATTGAAAAAAATAATTGAATTGATTCCCCAATAAAAATTTTTGTACATCATCCTATCATCTAGCATTTAAAATTTACTGTTAATTTTGCCTGAGCAATGGTTTTGACTTATGATTCATTTATTTACATTTATGTCTGTATAGCTATTTTAGTAACAAAAAAAAACTTGAAACTCGCTATTTCTATATAAAAACTATATTATTCCAGACAATAGAGCACAGCTTTGACCACTGAGGTATGGTCGGATATTGAGTTCGCTTGATTGTCATTGATTAAAAGTCAATAATAGTCATTTCATTTTATTTCACACAAAAAACATGATTAGCTTAAAACTCTATAAAGATTACTGGTTAACTAGTTTTTGAGTCATATGATTTTTCTTGTCATAATGCTGACATAAGACTCATTCCTAATGTTTATTAGTAAAAATACGTAGCTTAGCACCTTTAAATAAATAGGTAGGTTGAAATAATCAGGAATCGGGTTATTACAAATTATTCGACTTTCCTCAAAAATAATGTTTTTAGCAGAACGGTTAGAAAAGTGATTACTGGTTAGTGTCCTTTCGCACTATGAGACAACTCTTTCATAGTTTGTTAGCTTTTGAATTTACCACCCTGACCAGAGATACATATTATTTTAAGTATAAACTAAAACCAATTGCAAAAATTAAAGTTTTTATGTGTTCTTTGTACTTGTTTACCTAAAACGGCTGGACGGATTTGGATAAAATTTGGAATAGAGATAACTTATTGCTTACCTTATCTAATACATAAAATGATGTAAGCATAACCAGTTAAAACAAATTTGTAAAACCAAGCACCGAAATCATAATTAACACTATGTGCACTCAAATTCAAAGTAATAAACAAAGTCGGTAGAGAATGTTATCCAATGCTTATCCAATGCGATACTATTTAAAATTACACGGACATATTTTTTATAATGTCTACCGAGGCATTATTATAAAACAACATGATGTTTTAAGGCTATATTCAGATGCTCTGGTATTTTAACTCGCACCACCACGCGTTGCCAACATATAGTTTTCATTTCTCCTATATTATTACTATATACTAGTATTTATATATTTTGAATATTGGCGCGCAATTTGAAAACACATATTAGAATTTTGACATCAGGCAGGAAAGATGGCGTGCTTTTATTCAATTATTTTTACCGAAATATATATTAAATTTTCGTTAGCGGTCTTTTAAACTGAAAATTATAAAGTGCTTTTATAAGTCTACTTTGATTAAATATATCTATTCGGATTTTTCCTTCCTTATCATATCCTTATCATTCACACAAACTATGAAAAGCAACGAGTGTTATTAAAAATTTAAAATATATTCACGGAATTATTAGAATTCTATTGTAATAACAATTCTTGAAAAAATATTCAAAAATAATGTATATTCAAACATATACAAACACAACAAGACAACTACTAAACTTTTCATAAGATTTTCCTAACGATAAATAAAATCAGTCCAATGATCCAAATTCCAATCACCCTGCAGTAACAGGTACTATTTATAAAACTTATAGATGTACCTATTATTTCCGATTGCTAATGGTCAACAATGATTATTTTATCAGTCAATATAAAAGTTAAATAAATATTATTTTTATTGAATTATGATTAAGTACCTAAATAAATGAAAAAATGATACATAGAATCTATTACGTGACTAAATAAAACTATTTATATAAGTTGATATTATCAGCATCATTAAGTTTTGGATTTATCCTATATTTAATTAGTCGAATTTCTTGAAAACTATATATATCTAATTTAATTTACTAAACCAAAACCAGAGATTCTTCTTCACAACAAGCAGTGAATCATCCGAAATTCCAATTCAGTATTATCAGCGGGTCAGTTTTGCCAACATAAAAACAAAATAACGTTCCATTCTTAATTTAAAAGAAAAAATCAGCGTGTGTGCTTAGATTCTACTAATAAAATTTATTAATGTATGTACGTATAAATACAAATTGCACTGAAAGTTTTATTTTTAGTATTTAGTAACTGAATTTTGCTTCTAAATTACAATGATTAAATTTTAAAACATGATAACTGCTTAACGTGGTCTGCGTGTAACTATCGTAAATTACTTTTTGTTCTGTGTGCTGCCAAATATCTGACAGATGATAAAGTATATCTGATGTGATGTCTTCAGTTTTGTCCGTCCGTGATTAGCCACTCCTATCTCGGCAATACTTAATTAGTTATAATTTCATAAATTTTGCCACAAGAAATGTAGTTTTGTGATCTCAAAAAGGATTTTGTCAAAGTTTTATGGCTTAAATATCCAAAGACAAGTAAACAAGTTAAAATGACGGGACGCTCAGGCCGTGGTGTGTTTGGTAAGCTCTTCTCGAAGAAACAGTATGCTAAAGATGAGAGAGTTACAGAGATCGGTATGCCTACTAATGTTAAACAACACATTCACGTTAGCATGAACTCTGAAACGGGAATGTTAGAAGGGTTACCATCATCATGGCTACGACAATTAAATGCCCAAATATCGCCTTCGGAACAGAAAGAGAATCCGAATGCAGCACTTCAGGCAGTTACGTTCCACAACTTTCATGTTTTGAAAAAGGAACAGGCGGAAAACGAGCCATGCAAACCCATTGTTACAGAGGAGGCCATTACAAAAGAGGAATTAGAGATGAAAAAATTTTTAGCTAAGAAAAATGCTCACCAAAGTCAGGATTCAGATATTTCAATAGGTCAAAGTAGTGAAGAAGATATTGCTCCATCTGACACATTCTCGCAGAGACAGACAATGCCCGCTGCAACTACTAAGAATAATCTTAAAAAGAAAGATGCAATGATGGATTTAACTGCAATAGTTGAGGATCTAACATTGATTGGCGCTGAGCCCGAGGAGAGCCCCATTCTTAGAAAAAAAGAGATGATGAATGCAACTTTGTCTGATGAAGAAATATATGAAGAACTCAAAAGAATTTGTAACAAAGATGACCCGTATGTACGTTTCCAAAGAATCAAACAAGTAGGTGCTGGAGCTTCAGGTAATTATTTAATTCATAATTATTTCTTATATTTTCCATTTTCAATAAATTATAAAACATATTGAAACAAAAAACATCATTACAAATATTTATAAACATGTTTTGTGTGCTATTCAGCTAGCAACCAAAGAAATTGAGATATATGTCACAAAAATCATAAAAGATGTGTTTAACGTATAACATTACCATTTCAAGCATAACTGCCATGAAACCAAGCAATTGTTTTATTTCTCGGCAACCTTGAATAAAATAAAACAATATAAAAATTTTAGCATGTCATGAAAATAAAAACCAGCGTAACAAATATCTTGCAACCCATTGTATGGTAATCAATGTTGTTACATACTTAAAATATACAAAAAATATATGTATATGCAGATTGATATTTAAGTTTTTTGCTATAAAAATCAATTTACATTATACATAATTCTAGTTAAAAGTTAAATTTTTAATAACATATTTTTAACAAGAATTTTATTGTAATTGATTACTACATGTTGATATGATAATTACTACCATATCACATAACAGTTCAGATAAGCTCAAATGTAGTGAAGTGCATTTGATAAATTTAAGAATCATATGATATGACCCTCAACCTTTTAATTACTAATTGTAATATTTTGAAGCCGCTGTACTATATAACTATATTATATAATACAAAATAATAAAACCAAATAATACTCTCTCGATATTCTTATCAACAAATCAACAAACTGATTTGTTAAATGAATGTATATTTCACAAAAATATAAATGTGTTGCATTAGACAAAAATAAAAGTCTACATAGACTCATCACAATCATTTTAATGATGTTCTATAAAACAAATACAATACCTCCATTATAATTTAGTCATTGTATTAATATTTTCATTAAAAAATTTTTTTTTATTATTCTCATTTTGATTTAATATACTTAATTTAAATAGTTATGCTATTAATAATAATTTAATAACTGGTTGCAATTGTGCAAATTAATGGCAATTGCTATAATCAAATGAAATCATAAGACTCATCTTACTCAAACACTTGTTTAATACAGTTGTTCCTTCAGTCTCTCAACTTTTTATGTAATATTTAATTTGTTTCTTTATTAACTGTAAACTGAACTTCACTGGTAGAACTATTGGAATAAATAAAGCCATAGTGTATATTTACATTGGTATTATTAAGTTTTTATATATTAGATATTGCCATGATTTGTTGAAAATAACTATTATAAAATTATAGATTGTTTTTAAAATTACTCTAATATCTTTATACTTGATATTCAGGAGTCGTGTTCATCGCAATAGACCACAAGGACAACTCAAGTGTCGCCATTAAAGATATTGACCTGACGAAACAAACTAAAAAGGATCTCATACTTAATGAAATTAATGTCTTGAAGGGTTTCAATCACAAAAATCTCGTCAATTTCCTCGACGCATTCCTTTGTTACGATCATCTTTGGGTCGCAATGGAGTTACTAGACGGAGGATCTTTAACTGATGTGGTAACAGAAGTAGTTATGAAAGAAGGTCAAATCGCAGCGGTCTGCCGAGAGACACTACAAGCAATAGCGTTTTTACATTCCAAAGGCACCATTCACAGGGACATAAAATCTGACAATGTACTTCTTGGTATGGACGGAGCCGTGAAAGTGACCGATTTCGGTTTCTGTGCTAACATTGTGGGTGATGAAAAGCGCCAAACTATGGTAGGTACACCCTACTGGATGGCTCCTGAAGTGGTCACCCGTAAACAGTATGGAAAGAAAGTGGATGTGTGGTCGCTTGGAATAATGGCTATTGAAATGATTGAAGGAGAACCTCCATATATGAAAGAATCTCCATTGCGAGCTTTGTATTTGATCGCGGCCGTCGGGAGACCCAAGATACCCAGATGGGACAAATTGTCGCCAGAATTTCAAGACTTTTTGGACAAGTGTTTGCAAGTTGATGCGGATGAAAGAGCTACAGCGGACGAGCTGTTAACTCATCCATTCCTGAACTGTGCCATGGAATTAAGAACTTTAACACCTCTCATTAAAGCAGCACAAAAGATCCTTCACAAGAACTTCGACTGAATGAAAAGGTAAAACTTATTTCTATCAACTTTTAATTTATGTACGTAAATCTAACTGAGTTAATTTTCCTTCAAACTGTTGAAAATCTTTGCAAAATTTTTGTCAAATGTCATCGTTTTTTGTGAAGAAAATAACCTCGGTCGAAAGAGTAAGTGCCAACTTTATAATTAGGATTTTTATAAAATGTTGATTAACAGTAGTAAACATCTTTATAGATGGTATTATATGGAATTAACTTCTACAAGATGCGGTATTGTATACCATTGCGTAACATGAACAAATTTTACTAAAAATTTACGAATATAAGGAAGATAAATCTAAGATCAAAAACCATTGACTTTGATACCAGCAATAAATATACGAACTCTGTTCAGTATTCGTAATGAAATCGCTAGATATGCATTTTGGCAACACGCAAAGCGTGTTTTAACTCGGCTTATCACCGTTCTAGTGTAGATAGGGTTTTATCAGCTACTGATATAGATATACATAACACATCACGCATAACATTCTCTGACGCGTATGTGAAGGCTCTATGTATGTACAATTCAATGCCATATTGTGTTAAGTTTTAAGTTCGTTAAAGCTTGTCTAATAAGCTTTAAAGTTACTTAACGGCTATTATAAATTATTCTGTCCAAGTATTTACGAATTTTAATACATAGGATGTACAAAAAAAAAAACGCGTATAGGCCATCGTATCTCGTAAAATATTGTCTATTTTGATATTTTTATATTAACAAATCTACAGTTTTTACAGATATCCAATTTTTGTAATGTTTTTTTACTGTGTAATTATAATATTATCACAAATAAGCACTAATGTATGATTATATTGTCACGTTATCTAACATAGGCCCAAACGCACATATTTTCATGAAGGCGATGCAATATTCAAGTAAAACTCATATTATTATACTCAATAAAATATATTAAGAAGAAAATATCATACGTTTGATTCAAATAACAAAATACCGTTTAGTATTATAAGGATTTAACTCCCACTACACGGTAAATACTAAATAGGTACTTGTTAAACAAAAGTAACGTGGGTGCATAGGACGTCAAAAAGCATCAATCAGTACAAAGTAAACATCTATAAAACATTTGAAAATATACTTTATATTTAACAATTAAGGCCGAAAATTCTCTTATCGTATATCTGGAATAAATTAAACAATTTGAAACGACTACATATGTATAGAGATACGTCGGTCTTTTGCTTACAAAAATCGCTTGCTTTTGTACTGTTTAAGCTAGGAGCAGTTTATATCAATTTACCAAAAAGCTGTACATAGTTTGTTAAGTTAGTTATA
Source organism: Vanessa atalanta (assembly GCF_905147765.1). Taxonomy (NCBI): domain Eukaryota; kingdom Metazoa; phylum Arthropoda; class Insecta; order Lepidoptera; family Nymphalidae; genus Vanessa; species Vanessa atalanta. The sequence goes on along the minus strand of NC_061880.1, from coordinate 7,812,522 downwards.
ATATGATCACATGTGGCATTTTGTATCTATAAGGTAAAATCATAGTTTATAATGTAATTTTATATTGCAAAAACTGCAAAACTTCCCGACTGTATCAAAGAAATCAATAAGACGCTAAATATAAGCTTTCTCTTTCCAATTCTTATGAAACTTGGACATTTCTTTACATTCCTTTTCTTGCATACTATTTGAAACGACCAAAATGTTTTAATTTGATGTTTTTAAACCCTGCTTCTAGATTTAAGGTTTAATTAAGACTGTAATGACATTATGCTCACATTCTATAACTATGACTGTTCATATATAAAATAAAATTGTAATGTTACAATAAAATTTTGTATTATGCCTTGTATTAGTTGTATCTATTTCTACTCTCTGTATAAATACGCGAGCTTTGTTTAAAATGGCAATTGCAACGAATTGAATTTAAAAAAACTATTGTATATTAGGCGCCAAATTGTTATTTGCTTGTTTTTAATATTGGAATATCGTGCAATAGATATTTTGAAAACAAAATTGTTCTAAAATATTTCCTTTATTTTTAACATAATGTGATTAAGTGTCAAAGAAAATAGCGGCCATTTTGTTTAGTTGTTAAAAAAACTAATATATATTAGCAATTATTATAAAAAATATTACAAGATACTTTTATTTTAGTATTATTTTGTATTATTTTATGATATAAGCAGTCGCCATATGTGGAATCACGTAAAAAATATCAAATATTGACGGATTATAATGGAATTGGTGACACTACCATAATACCCTCCACCAAGAGTGCCTGCTTTACGTTAATTATAACTGTATTAATAGTAGATTAAATGCATTTTGTCGCACAACGAAAAATTGTGGTATTGTATTTAAGCTAGATCGCTGTAGTCATAAGTTTATATACACCAATGACACTTTTTGAACATTTTATTACTAGAGATTTGCCTATTAAATTATTTTTGTAAAAGTTTATATGGTTTTACTAAAATATCACTTAAATTAATAAAAAAAACGAAATGAAATTAAAAAAATACGAATACAGAACATGAAAAACTCTGTGGTGAAATTAAAAAAGGTAAATTAGATATAAATTTATTTACAATTTGCTACATATAGTATGATACATGTATGATGTAACATATTAATTCAGTATAAGGCTACTGATACCGATATCTTAGGATCAAGCCCCGTGTCAGCTCAATATAATGTTATTAGATTCTCAATATCAGTCTGGAAGTTGGAAATGTGTACTCTCCAGTGCAAAGCCGCTGCTGTTGTTTTACGCCTGACACTTTATGTTCGATTCTGGTTTGGCACTCCATCGATTTATGTGAGTGAGGTAATAGAGAACGCACTTGCTTAATACGTCCCTCGCAGATAGCTAGCCTCACTCATCATCATTAGTTCCATACATCACTCAAATATCTTTTTTCTTTTTGCATAATGTCAATGAAATTTTCTGCTTCCTCCTCGTTTAAGTTTCCATGTTTGGCTATACTTTGTCGAATCGCATCTTTGACTTGTGTTGCCATATTTTTGATATCTCCACAAACATACACTTGAGCACCTTCCATTATTAATTTTGTAACTTCTTCGCCATTTTTTATGATTGCATCCTGAAAAATACAAAGAAATATTTTTTAACATACGTAATGACAATCCAGATCACTTTATCATACCTTTTTATTATAAAATGAGAAGTTCTATTTCAGTTTGACTTGAAATCAATTACTATTTACCAGAATCTTTTTCTTTGTTTTTTTTTTTATCTCTTTTTAATATATCTATCCCTAGGATAAAGTCGGCCTAAGGTAAGGTGGAATCACCATAGTACAGAATTAAAAAATAGCTTGGTTTTATCTTGAAGGTAATTAATAATATTTATTATCTTACCTATATAAATAAATGATGTATTTTTTTAAATTCTCTAACTGTGAATATACTAAACCAATATACATAAAACTTATACTAGATGATGCAGCATACACATGGCAGATGTCTGCCGACGGTTTAACTAGTTATTTATAAAAGTATAGGTCGGATTAAGTATTGTTATTTTCGGATTTGAAGGTTCGAGTGAGCCAGTGTAACAAGCACAAGAGACATAACATCTAAGTTCTTAAGGTCGGTGGAGCAGTAAGGAGTGATTAATGTCTTTAGTGAACTGAACCATACCTGTACATAATGAAAATCTGCATTCTCTACCCTTGAAAACGAAGTGAGAAATTTACTAATAACACCTTTGGAAGTGAATTTTGTTAGCTCATCCTCATAAATGAAATCAAGTTTAGGGTTGCGACATCCAAAAAACAGCCACACGGAACCAAATTTTTTTTCTGGATATTTCTTCTGTAAATGTTCTCTTTCTTCTAAAAAGCCTATGAATGGAGAAACCCCAGTCCCAGGGCCAATTAATATAAGGGGAGTTTCTGTATTTTTAGGTAAACAAAATTCATTCACATTTTTTCGTATGTAGATTGGTACTTTAACAGATTCATTATATAGATTTAAATTATTCATTTTTTCTTCAATATTAAACTTTTGCAAAATAATTTCCTCTAGCCAGCCAGTCGTAATACCTTTCTTATTATCGCCAATATCCAGAACAGAAAAACATATTTTTAATATGTTGGGATTACTGGACTTTGTATTAACAATTGAATATGGTCTAGGTAAGAGTCTAGGAAGATGTTCCAAAATCACTTCTATTGGAGGTTTACATGATTTGAATAATTTAAATAAATCCAACACACTAATTCTTTTGTTGAGGATATGAGTTGTGTATTCTGAAGACCCTTCTTTGCTGCAGAGGTACTCCAAAAGTCGCTTTTCACATTTATCTTTGGTGTGCTGTGCCAGAGCAAGTAGAAATAACTAAAAAAAAGCAATGAGTACAGATGAAAATAATAAGAATAAAACTATATGCTACTATTTTGTAAAAATAGAAGGAAAAAAAAAACAGATTCTCAACTAGAACTATGATCAATATGCTCCAGAACAAGTAAGCCACTGTCCGGCATCAATCATTTTAGTTCTATAGTTGCTGGACCAAGGCTCAAAGACTTGCACTTGAAAATGTGACAATGTGGCTTGTTGATTTAGCATCAGCCGATACAACATTAATAGAAAATTTTGCATAAATAACTCAGAAAAAACTCAAGAGCTGGATACTATTGATTGTTCAAGGATTACTTATACAATGATACAAAGTAATTACATTACTGACAATGAAGATGGTCAATTGCTGAAATACTTATAAGCAAAAAATAAACAATTCCTAGCCTTGTAAGTGTTATTATTGGACTGTAATGCATTAATACAACAAAATAAGTTATTCTTTATTCCAGCTTTTCAACAATAATTGACATGTTGTTTAAGTTTTTTCCTACCTAATTTTAATCAAAAACTTAAATTAAAAAAAAAAATCAAATTCAAATTTTCTATGTTGGATACAGTTTCCAATATTATAATATTTACATATTTACAAATACTTTTCGAAACCAAAAATTTATTCTTTATGAAGTGTGAACATGGGATCATGTGCGGAAGGGAAAAGATATTATTTCTGGCTACTTATGCCCATTATGTGGATTTATTAGCCTAATGATATTTCATTAATTTATGCAGGACTTCAAATAATTTTAACTCATAACTATTTTTTTATATGAATTTTATAAAACAGATATCTTATTTGTTTTGTTGTCCCTTACATATTGCACATGTCTTTCTTTTTTTTGATAATTAAAAATAGAGATTAAAAACTGCTTTAAAAACCATATAATTTTTGTGATTTACCTTTTTTATAATTCCTCTAAGATCTACACAGTGAGTGAGTACATGTCGTAGGGTTGATGTTACTGGTACATAGGCTGGTATCTTTGCACCCTTCTGTTCACTGGCAACACTAAGTGTATAATTTAGATCAACTACATCAATCAAGTCCAGGTGATTGATAATTTCATCAACTTCCGATTTATTATTTTGAGGAACAATTCCAATTGTATCACCAGGTATAAAATCAAAGTTACTCCCCTAGAATAAATCATTTTTAAATTCTATACAGATAGTGAGAAGGCTTAACTCTGAAAATTTACAATGTAAAATATTTTTTTCTCCCAATATCTTATTCTCTCTTTTAAAGGGTGTGTTGTTTTCTAAAATAAATGGGGTTGATTCCTAGCTAGAGTATTGATTTTTCGAAATTTCAATAAAGCAGTTTTAGTTTTTATTAAAATCGGGCCTAAGATTCCTTTGAGTATATTTTGCTATTCATTATAGTTTCGGATTTGGCCATCCACACTCAATTGTAATATTCAAATATTATTAATTTATTATATGTATATTTTTATCATATGAGAACAAAAACATACTTCAATATCAAAAGACACTTCATAGACAGATTTGCAGTTTTCATCCACATTAATTGTTAGCCTCCTCCATTTATTTATAGTAGCAAGAAATATTTCGCTGGCAGCAAAAGGTAATATAGGATCTGGACCATTGTATACTGTTTTATTATCCTGCAAATATAGAATATTTATGAGTAAAATACAGCTACTACACAATTTTTATTTTATAAATTCACCTCCCAATACATTCACTCACTTGGGGATGAAATTTTGTGAAGAAGTTCACCATTTGAAATATTGAAATTGATGTTTGGCATTTGTATATGAGTAAAAGACTATCTGTACAGTGTTTTATAAATTCATCACCTAAGACTGAAATTGGGGATGGGTTAAACAGATAGTTTGCCTTGGCCAAGGTTAAATGAGAGTATGTGAAATGCAGGTTACAAAAAATCTCTAATATTTATGAATTTGCGGTGGTTTTCTAAATAACATATCTGATGGAATATCCCACAGGGTTCACGGCTAGTAGTTTTAATGATATCATCAAAATCCTTATTAGTAACAGATTCATAATATATTTCACAATATGAAACATTACAAACTTACACTGTGGCAATTTTTGTATTCTATTTTCATAGATGGTTCTTTACATTTCGGTATACTAAGTAGTTTAGTTTTATCCAAGGTGTCGATTAGTTCTTGAAAATGTTGAACTACAACCATCTCTACTTATGTATGTTTATTTTAAAATATACACGAAATTAATAAATAATTTAAAAAAATATAGAAAGTTTAAGCAGGTAGAATAAAGAATGAAGTCTTTTTTCACATGTTATTCGATCATTCTGTCAAGTGTCAGCTGTAACTTGTGGGCTGTGAGAGTGTAACTGACAATTGTGACGTTCTGCCCTTTGGGTCTGGACTTGAAATTTCTATAGATGGGTAAACATCATATAAGTTTATTATTATTATAAAATATAATATAATTATTATATTATATTATTGTAAAAATCACATAAGCTTATTATTATTATTCCATTAAATTATTTCTATAATTAGTCATATTTCATTAAATCTTACAAATCACATAGCAACTACGAAAAAACTGAACAAAATCATTATTTTCTCATCGGCCATACGAGGAGCGATTATGGAAGTAGCGCAGATTCCTGTGAAAAAATCCGACCCAAAACGGCCAACTCCCAATATTCAATTGGGGTCAATGATAATTTCCCGATCGGCAAGGGGGCAGCGTTATTCGTGGCTTGGTACATTTTTGCAAAACATAGTCCAATTTTACTAAGACAATTAAAAAACAAAGATAAAACAAACAACTTTTCAATATGTCAATCTTGTCTAATAAGTTAAATAAACAACAATAAGTAACATAGTTTTATATTCTAATTTTGGAATATTAGCTTAAATTAACTATACTTTTGTTTTTAAGCCAATCTCCAAGTTACGGTCTGTCTGTATAAAGTAGTCTTAATAAAGTATATTAATCAGGATGTATCCGACTTTGTCGGATATGCGACAACGAAAACAAAATATCAACTTTTCGTGTACTATGTTTCGGCCAAACGATTGAGATTGAATTATTGATTCGATGCACTAGATTAACGCTGAGGATAGAAACCAAATTGCACCAAAAAAACTATATAGAGTTTTTCTCTATATGAAAAATACAACTGTTTTTTTTTATTAATATTTTCAATCACTGGTAGTAAAATATAGAGTTGATGCGGATAGTTGTTAAGCCTAATATCGGATATCAGATGAGCTGTACATATACCCGGTTGCCGGATATTCGGCCTGTTGTCAAAGTCACGTTCAAAATCAAAATATTCTTAATTCAATAAGGCTCATAAAATCACTTTTGTATCATTACTAGTGGAAAGTAGATTCTACCGAGAAGAACCGGACAGAGTATGTCAGTAAAATACAATTATTTTTTTGTATATCTTTAACGTAATCGTGTATTGATTGATATGCCTTATTTATTAATGATTTTTGACATACCTAATGAAGGGAAATGGGGTAGGTATAATAAGACACGTCTGCACTGTTTGACAATGTTTTTAATAATGAATATTAAATAATCAAGTAAAGCTGTTCGTTGATTGAATGAGTGGTGAGCGAATGTGAATGAGTGAAAGATTGAATAATATAATGAAAGAGAAATCTATTATGTATAGAGGCTTGAATTTTTGTATATTCCAACAGTCCCCCTCAAAAATACAAGTTAATATAATATAACAATACCATAACATAATTTCTTTCATTACTCATTTTTACAAATAAAATACTAACTATTTAGTTACATAAACCATAGTTTTATTTATTAAATAAACTCATTCCTTCATTTACTTGATTAACACAAAACATGAATTATTTTTCAAAACAAATTTAAATTCTTTCTTAATTCTATAAATCTCTTGGAGGGTATCGCTTTTGTGAACATGTCAGCTAGTTGATTTCCTGTGGAAATAGGTTCTAGCTTTATTATTTGATTAGCGATTTGTTCCCTAATAAAATGATATTTTATATCTATGTGCTTAGATTTTTTGTGATTTGTGGGGTTATTGGCAATACATATACAACTATTATTGTCTTCAAATATTACAATAGGCTCTGTTATTTGTATAGAAATACTATTTAACAATGACCTTATCCAGACTGCTTCTCTCACAGCCTCAAAGAGAGCCATGTATTCAGCTTCCGTTGAAGAGACGGCGACAGTATTTTGTTTTCGTGTGGTCCACGAAATTGTACAATTATTAAAAGCCTTAAACAAATAGCCAGTTGTACTTTTTCTGTCGTTCTCGTCACCTCCCCAGTCGGAATCTGCATACCCACTTATTATCTCTTTATATTCAGATTTTTTTTATAAACCAATTTTAAATTAATTGTACCTTTAATGTATCGTAAGAGATGTTTTAAATATTTCCACAACTCTTCGTTATTTTTAGATTGATATCTACTTAATATATTAATACAAGCACAAATATCTGGCCTTGTGCAAAGCATTGCATACATAAGGCATCCTATAACATTTTTACAAGGTGCATCATAGTGAGTGTCTGAATTTAAAGCTACAAAATTGATTTTAGAAGGAAAAGGTGAATTCGATGGATTACAATCTTTCATAGAAAATTTATTTAGAACATTTTGCAAATATGTTGTTTGATCTAAAGAAATTGTATTAGTTGTTCTTTGAATTCTAATACCAAGAAATAGTTTTAAGTCCTTCAAATCAGTCATTTGAAATTTTTGCATTAAACTGTTTTTAAACGCTTGTAATAAATTACTATTTTTAGTAGTAATAATTAAATCATCAACGTACAGAACTATATACACGTTTTATCTATACAATTTTTATCTAATATGTACAGACAAGGATCTAATTCAGAGTTCTTAAAACCCATTTCCTTGAGAATGAGATCGAACCGTGCATACCAACACCTGGACGACTGCTTTAGGCCATATAATGTTTTATTCAATTTACAAACCTGGTTATTACTTGCTAAAATACCTTCCGGTACTTCCATATAAATATTTTCTTTCAATATACCATTTAGAAACGCGGTTTTAACGTCCATGTGGTGTAAATGTATATCAAACTGATTTGCCAATGCTAATATAAATCTAAAAGTAGTTATCCGAGCCACTGGTGCGAACGTTTCGTGATAGTCTTGTAAATACTCTTGAGTGAAACCTCGAGCAACCAACCGAGCTTTATAACGTGTAGGTTCACCAAATTCATTATTTTTAATTGTAAATACCCACTTGCAACTTATAATATTAACATTTTTCGGTCTAATAACTAATGTCCACGTTTGGTTGCTTCGAAGCGACTCAATTTCATCCTGTATATCGTTCAACCACTTATCAGAATCGTGCCTATCGAAAATATTCTTATATGATGTAGGTAAAGATTGCGTATCATTAAAAAGAGATAAAAATAAATCAGGATCGTGCATTTGCTTATAATTCTTTGGGGGTAATTCTCGAATTCTTTCGCTACGTCTTAAATTAGTGGTATTCGATGAACCGTCCAACGAATTGTCATTAAAAGAATCTTGTTGTTGATCTATTTTTAGCTTTGCCGAATCAATTTCGGGCTTACTAAATTTTGAAAGGGTTTCAATGTTGTCACTACTGCTACGTGTAGGGCGTGATTTTTCAAAGTTTAACTCGTCAAAAATAACATCGCGAGCTATAAAAACTTGATTATTTTCGATATTGAATAATCTATAACCGTTTGCATCGTAACCGATCAATATTGACTTGAAAGATTTCTCATCAAATTTAGTTTTTCTAGCTTTGTTATGAACGTATGCAGTAGATCCAAACATTTTTAAATGATTTATTTTCGGCCTTTTACCATGCCACATTTCGTATGGTGTTTTATTTATCAGAGTTTTAGTGGGTAGTATGTTAATTAAATAAGTAGCTGTTAAAACAGCTTCACCCCAAAATATTTTATTTAATTTCGCACTTGTAACCAATGTTCGAGCCATTTCGGTTAATGTACGATTCATTCTTTCTGATACACCATTTTGTTGTGGGGTGTAAGGAACCGTTAAATGATACATTATCCCTTTGTCAACACAAAATTCTTTGAATTCGTTTGAAAGGTACTCTCGGCCATTATCGCAATATAAATTAACAACTTTAGAATTAAATAAATTTTCACATTTTGTTACGTAGTCTTTCATACATTTATATGCTTCAGATTTAGAATGCATCAAATACGTTACTGTATAATGAGTAAAATCGTCAATAAAAGTAATAAAATAATTTTTATCATCAAATGTAGGTGGTGTAATAGGACCACAAATATCGGAATGAACTATAAAAAGTGGCCTATTTCTGACTGATTTATCTTTTGATTTTGCAAAGGGCAACCGCGACTGTTTACCAAGTATGCAAGACTCACATAATGTATCATTAGGCATAATATCATTAATTAGGTAACTATCATCAATTAAGTTTTTTAGAATGTTAAATTGATTTTTGTTTAAGTGACCTAGACGCTTATGCCATAGTTCGTAAGATGTAGAAGTTTGAGACAAATTTAAATTATGTTGAGATCGCGTATGCACTTGAAAAACTAATTTAAATAAATTATTACTGATAACACTCGATACTAAACACTTGATACTATTGTTAATATAAACACTGTTATTTTTAAATATAACAACCATATAATACCCGGCACGAATCTTGACTCTGCGCAGTAACAAAAAATAGATGTCGTTTGAGGTGCGGTCTGAGGCGAGGAGCGCGTTACTATAGCAAACAAGGCCGCCATTACTAGTAACCATAGCAACGGGTGGATGCGTGGCCCCGCGCAGTGCCACCGCGTCTCCCGTCGCCCGCGCATGTTCCTGTGTTGTCTTAGTGTACGCTCATTAACATAAGTTATTATTATATAACGGTTTTATTGTGTAAAATTGTGTTTGATTATTAACTTTGTTTTTGTATTGTTGATTTTGTGGGTTGTTTCTTTTGTTATTATAGTAAGATTTTAACGAAGTATACTAAAATGCCAAGAAAAAATAATATAGTTCTAAAAAGACAAGCTCGGAAAATGATTTACGATGTTTACTGTTTTTTAAAAAACGAAGCTAATGGCAGAAGTGATACTCAAATTAAAGAGAGAACAGCTGAAGCAACAAAAACCTCTCTATGCACTGTTCGGAGAATCGTAAAAGAAGCTGAGCAGTCAGAATTTCTCACAGTATTCCGGACGCCTGGAAAAAAACATGCTAGATCGAAACCTGTAACTGGTATAGACAATTTCGATCAAGGAGTTATCAAAAGATGCATTCATAATTTTCATTTAACAAATAATGAAATCCCAACAGTTACGAAACTTCTGACAAAACTGCGATCGGATATAAATTATCAAGGATCTGAACGGAGTCTTCGACGCATCTTAAAGGATCTAGGCTTTAAATGGAAAGCAACAGAAAATAATAGAAAAGTTCTTATTGAGAAAACCAGTATAAGATTACAGCGAATCAAATATTTAGAAGCAATACAAAAGTACAGACATGAAGGAAGGCCCATAATTTATACTGACGAATCGTATGTCCACGCTTCGCACACAAGTTCCAAGGCGTGGACGGACGGTTCAAAAAAAGGTTTAAAAAAACCGATATCCAAAGGTCAACGGGTAGTTATGGTACATGCAGGGTCTGAAGCCGGTTTTATACCAAATGGTTTATTAATGTTTAAATCCGGAGCCAAAACGGGCGACTATCACGACGACATGAATTATGAAAATTATTCCAAATGGTTAACTTCACAATTAATACCAAACCTACCACCGAGATCCGTCGTGGTAGTAGACAATGCATCCTACCATAATACACAATATAATTTGGCCCCAAATTCAAACTCCAAGAAATGCGACATGCAAGCCTGGCTGACTGAAAAAGGAATTTCGTTTGATCCAACAATGTACAAGCCACAGTTGTACGAACTAATAAAAACGAACAAAGAAAATTTAAAAAATTATAATATCGATAGATTATTAGCACAACACAATCATAGTGTCCTTCGCTTGCCGCCCTATCATCCGGATCTGAACCCCATTGAAATGGCGTGGGCCGCAATCAAAGGTTACGTTAGCAGCAAAAACGTAGCGTGGAACGTCACACGCGTTATGGAACTGGTGAAACAGAAGGTAGATGCTATGGGATCAAGTGAATGGCAAAAGTTATGTTCAAAAGTAAGGTCTATTGAAGACGACTATTGCAAAAGCGACCATGTAGTGGACCAGTTGACAGACCAACTTGTTATTCAAGTGGGAGATTCAGATAGCAGCAGTAGTAGCGATTGGGAAGTCTTTGATGATGACGAACCTGGTCCGAGCACCAGTACCAACCCCAGTACCAATCCAAGAACTTCGACTTCATTTGCTGATTTTGAGGGTTTCACACCGTTGAGTGATAGTGATTAATTTATTTTCTAATAATATTTCTAAATTTTATTTTTATTTCTTTTTATTTATTTATTGATACAATAATTACTAAATATACAATAATTAACCCGTTGTGTTTTATTACGTACCTACCCTTTAATATATTAAATATTTATTTTAAGCTTTTTAGATAGTACGTGATTTTCGCAAGGACTGTACCTGCGCAGAGGACGCCATGTTAGGTCAAGTTTCGTGCCGGGTAGTATACCTCCTTGTTGAATACGATATACAGATATTAAATTACATGGCACGTCCGGCGCATATAATACATTATTAATCGCCCCTTGAAAACCTAAATTAGTAGTGACATTTATTGTACCTTTACCAAACGCTTGAATGCTTTCATTGTTCTTAGCTATACCAATTTTAATCGGTATTGTGAACTCTGAGTAGGAAGAAAATAATTCCTTACTATTTACAACGTGGTCAGTTGCACCCGAATCTAAAATGAAAACAATATTATTAATATGATATTTATAAGAATTTGACAACTTACACGTTGAAAACATAAATGCGAAACTGTCCTCGTTATCGTTTCTGATTTGCAAAGCGCTCGCAGCTGCTGTTTTACTGCCGCTACTACCTCCATTTTGTTGTAACTTTTTGAAAAATCGACAATCCTTCTTCATATGATTTCGTCGTCCACAATAATCACAATATAATTTTGAAATTTTATATGATGAATTTCCGGTGTATGACTTCTTTTTATAATAATTATATGATTTCCTTTTATCGAATCCAATTTTGTTCTGCGATTTGAATTTATTCGTTGATGTATGTAAAACTTTGAGTTCTGTCGTCGTGGTATTCTTTAGTTTGACTTCGTGATCTAGAAGACGAGTTTTTACAAAAGATAGATGCAATTGTTCCTCTCCAAGTGTTTCCAGTGCCGTTATAACACCATCGTATGATGTGGGTAGAGTTAAAAGTAAATGTGATATTTTATCCATCTCATCCAATTTTGCACCAGCCGATATTAATTCAGTAATTATATTATCGAAATTGTTAAAATGTTCGAATAGTGTCACATCTGGCTGTAGTTTCATATTAAGTAACTGTTTACGTAAAGCCAATTGAGTCGCTAAGCTCCTCCGCTCATATACTTTGTCTAGTTCGGCCATTATGGATTTTGCAGTAGAAGAACCTCTTGCAAAGCTTAAAAAATGTGTCACCCAAGTAATCTACAATCGTACCTTTTGCTAGCATATTCTTCTTAATCCACTCATTATCTGGTATTGGTGGTGGTTCTTCGTCAATAACAGGCAATAACTGCATTTCTTCTAGTAGTGACCTTATACGAAACTTCCAAGTACTATAGCGATCACCGTTAAATTGTTGTATATTTCTTTTACTTCTCGAATCCATTTTGAGTAACACTTTTACTATTAATTTTAATTATTTAAACAACTTTAAACATGACCTGGGCCCATAACCTGAAGGGAAATGGGGTAGGTATAATAAGACACGTCTGCACTGTTTGACAATGTTTTTAATAATGAATATTAAATAATCAAGTAAAGCTGTTCGTTGATTGAATGAGTGGTGAGCGAATGTGAATGAGTGAAAGATTGAATAATATAATGAAAGAGAAATCTATTATGTATAGAGGCTTGAATTTTTGTATATTCCAACACCTAAGTTTTAAATTTTAATAGACAAAGTTAAAACTAACTGTGGAATCTTATTACAGAAATTAATACTGTGCTCTAGATAAGATGTATTGGCTTTGCAAAGTCTGAAACCATGTGTTACTAGTTTACCTTTCTTTCAAAAATATCTATTTTATTGGGAATATACATAATATTATTGGAAACATACTGTGAAGCAACTATAAGAATACACATTTCATGAAAAACATCCTGAAAGTAGTCTCGAGTTCCAAGATTATACTTGAACTGTTACTTTTTTAAACCCCAAAGGGAAATGTCGTAGGACGTAATACTATGAAAGTAACCAAAGTATACTAATCGAGCTGTATCAACATCATCAAGTTGTTCCCATGATGCGAATTTGCTCCGTTCCTGAGATACTGGCTTAAACTAATCTTATTTTTCTAACCTTAAAATCAGCTATTTATCAACAATTTCGAAACTCAGTGGTCTACCGCGCTCCGGGATGTGCAGCACCTTCGCCCTTCGCGCCGGTTTCGGTTTCATAAAAAAACTCTAGGGGTAAGACTTACAAGACATATTGGGTCAGAATTAACACAGTCGGTTTATATACAACACTTTGTTTCCCCAAAATCGTGGTGAATAATTTTAAACCCAACCCGTAACTAAGCCTGTAAAAAACTTTTTTTTTTTAGTTTTACGAGGAAGAAAAGCATTTACGCATTCCGCCCGGTCAAAAGGGGGGACCGGGATGGATAGTGGGGCAGAAAGCCCCGTCCTACCCACTAAAACTTCCTCTTATTTCCGCCTCGCCGCAAGGCAGCAGGACTACGGGAACGCGTGTGCCTTACGACCGCGGTCCTGCCAGCGGCCGAGCCTGTAAAAATCTAACTTAATTATAACTTTTTATTTTTTTTAGGGGCCCAAAGCCATGCTCCTCTTTAAAACTACTTAAGATGCTACATACTACTGTTAAGAACGAGAAAAAAATGGAGTACTTTCGAGGTGCAGCCATGATTCGTCAAATTTACCATTATTTTTTGTACACCAATTTTGTATCAGTGATAATGCATTGTTTACATCGTCATAATTAGCTTGTTTTCTATCAATTATAAAAAGTCATGTGGTATCATCAACAAACCATACAATATGACAAAAACCTTTTACATTAAAAAGGGTTCAAATTTAATCCTCGAGGAACACCCATTATCATTAAAGATCCAGAAAACTTTATTCTATTAAAAGATACCTGTAGCTGTTGAATGAGATCAAGAGGTCTTTACTATTAAATCCGTAAAGATTTAGTTTGTACAAAAAAGTTTCTCTCATAGTTCAAGCTCTACATAATCAAATGCTTTTGATAAGTAACAAAACACGCCAATAGCACGCATATGTGTTTCATGTTTTGAAAATTTTAGCGGCGCACACATACTGCGTATGCTACCGGAATGGGGGACACACATGTTAGTTTGACAAAGTTTAGAAAAGGTATAGATTAGCAGCTGCATGCAACAGCGATAGCGCGTGATACCAGAAAATGCATAAAATATCCTTAAAATAACTTAGACGTTTATGAAATCCTTTGTTATATGCCAGATATCCGCTCTTTACGACGGGCAATATAGGCGTAAGATCTGGCATAAAATAGTAATTAATGACAACAAACAAGATCAAGTTTAATTATGGATATTGCATAAGGGAGTTCTAATTAATATAAAAAAATACAATTATGATTGTGTGGGATATCATTTTAATAAACATAAAGTTTTAAATATGTTTTTAAAGGAACGGGATCTAAGGGAAGTAAGTAGCTAATGGGAATCTCAGAAAGTATATATGCATAAGTTAAATACAAATTAAACTTTAAATAATATTATAGGGCAGTTTTTCATAAAAATGCTTCAATAGTTTAAAAACTTTATTATATTTTATTTTTGATAAAATAGTTCTTCGATTAGAATTTCCTTCTTCACATATAGCAGGCGATCCATATTTAACAAAATAACCCACAAATAAAACTAGTCGACTGTAAAAAATAAGTGTTTTTAAACATGCTGTTTAGCTAAATTTATAAATTTATATAAATAATCTCTTACTATCGATAGGAACTCCTTGGTCGCCAGTATAACCTTCCATACATTCTGGACAAACTGTCGTCTCGCAAGGATTGGGAGTTGTAGATGGAAAGGCAGGTGTGAGTTCAACAGGTGGTGGCTGAATAAACAAAATGTTCCTTAGAGTAATTATTAAATGTTATTTGAATAAACGTATTTATGAACGCATAGGTACTTCAAATAACTTACCTCAAGTCTATATAAATAAGACAATTTACAAGGATCCCAAGTAGTGCATAAAGTAGCGTTATGTAACATGTCTTTCCTAGGTTCGTCACCGAAGTAATCAAATGAAATTACAATATTGTTATCTATCGCACATTGATCTAAAAAGTCACTAATAGATACCTAAAATACAGAAACTTATAAAAAAATAGATTTTAAAAGAGTATGTACTAAAACATTAACAAAAAAACCAAACAAACAAAAATGAGAACTTCGGAATAAGTGTACCGTCATTTGGTGTGATACGCCAAAGAGCTGGGCTTTTATTTGTATATCAAAAACCTCAAATAAGAATTTTAAAAATACCTTTGTTTTATTACCGCAATCCAAGGTTCCATTTTGAAAATAGTTATTTTCACGCTCTCCATTGCCGAGACAAAACATCCACCCTTCGTGGAATGAGTATTCTATTGGTGCTACTTCTGCTTCAATACATGGATCGATGGGAACAGGGATAGAAGACTTCCCAAACGTACATTTTCTCTCGTGCATGTTTGCCTGTACCCGGTACGCATCTAGATCTGGTTCGGAACCTTCAGGGCATTTGTAGTAGTTACCTACGAGATATAGTTAATAATTATTTTAAAGCTGATTACCAAGCTAATTTACTCCAACGCCCAATTTTAGCTGAAGACTACAATGCCCGAGACTTGGTTTACCTTAAATTAGCAATTGAATAGCGCTGGATTCTGTTGAATGTAAGGGTGGGTACATTTATTTAAATAAAAATATATTTTTTTGGTTAGTATTAACTTACCATTTTGTACAATATACGTCGTTCTGTGATGAGCGCTAACCACAGTTCTGACAGTCAGCCCGTTGCCACCACTTTTTATATTCTCCATCAGCACCTCTTGAGCAGCGCGTTGTTCCCTCGACCACTTTGCTGCTTCTTCAGCTAATATTTGGCGACTAACTTTACCTTCTGATTGAGTTGACTAAAATAATAAAATGGTTTAAAATCCGATGTATGTAAGTGTAAAATGCATATATAAACAAAAAATAAAATATATCAGAAAAAGAAAAAATAAGAAAAGTAGTAAGCTCGATCTGATTTAAAAAATACGTCGAACATACCTGCGGGGGACTTTCCATGATTACATGGGGCCTGCCAAGCGTGTGCTGCCATATTAGTTGAGCGGCTACTTTGTGTTTTGTGCTGTGATGTAAAGGTTGTATCTGAAGGATACCATACCAAGCCAGCTCTCTGTACACGCTGTCGGGCAAATAGCCAGTCTAAAAAAGTCTCCAAAATCAATAATTTTATACTGTCGGTTCAACTGATAAGTTTTAAAATTTATTAACTCACCGGCATAAAATCCATATGCCACTGTAAAATAATGTATTAATTAATAAAACATTAAAGATAAGCTTATTCTAGCAAGAATTCACTTACCTACTTAAGTTTTTTTTTTATTATATAGGACGATCAAATGGGTCACCTGATGATAAGTGGTCCACCATTCCTTGTATCGCCAATGTGCCACCAACCTTGGGAATTAAGATGTTATGTTCCTTGGGCCTGTAGTTACACTGGTTCACTCACCCTTCGACGCGGAACACAACAACACTGGGTACTGCTGTTTGGTGGTAGAATATCTGATGAGTGGGTGGTACCTACACAAACGGGCTAGCACAAAGCCCTACCACCAAGCGAAAGTTAAAAGTTATATGTTTTTCTAATGTTAACATTTTTATAAAATGAACCCCGAAACATTTTGTGCCTACTCCATTTGTTATCATTTGAACAATATAATTCAATAACATATTATTATATAAAATGTATTTAGATAATCGTATTAAAAAATACAATTAAACCTACTTATACTAACCGAAACCATATTGTATAATTTAATATGTATTTAATATTCTTATATTTACGGGACATTTTATCTAACATCATTTCACTCCACTAAATCCTAAGAAGTTCTCTCAAAAACACAAAACAATTTTATCTGCTATAGTCGGTATCGCCAAAAGTATATAATAAAATAACAGTCCCACGGGTGACGGCTTAATAAGTTATTCTTCAACGTTACTTTAACGATGTGAGATATATACAGGGTTATTGGTAATTCGACGTATTTCCTTTAGGAGGTAATAGGGGTGATTATTTGCGATAATTTTAACTATACAATACAAATTTCCACCAGCATCTTGTGTGGTCATTTTATTTCGGTTGTTTGGAAATAAGTTCCTAGTTGCTATACAAAAATATCTTATCATCTCCTAACGGGAATACGTCGAATTACTAATAACCTTGTATAATACAAATAGGCTATAACGAAAAGGTAACTGTACTGTACTACTGTTTATTAAAAATCCGCCTTCCTAAAAGTATTTTTTTCCTAGATTAAATATCTAAGTAAGCAAGTAGGTAATATAATTAAGTTAATATACCTCTTCTTCGTCTGCCTCTGTTGTTTCGAACTCTAAGAAAAAAAATCATAATAATACAAAACAAATAATAATAATAATGATGGTAGCAATTTCAAGCTTACCGTCTTCGTCATCAGAGCACTTTATATTTGACTGAAATAAAAAAAACTACGCGTTATGTAAAACTTTTAAGCAATTATGAATCAATGAACTTGTTTGTTTTACCTCTGAAATAAACATTAAACAAATTATTAAATTTTTTAAACATATTATTTTTTTTAACATTTTTCAAGAACAATCCAATTTAAGCCCCTCAAACCCTCAAAGTCTATCACAAAAAAACTGTGTTGTTTTACGACTTAATTCAGAAGTAAAATTT
Source organism: Vanessa atalanta (assembly GCF_905147765.1). NCBI lineage: Eukaryota > Metazoa > Arthropoda > Insecta > Lepidoptera > Nymphalidae > Vanessa > Vanessa atalanta. The sequence goes on along the minus strand of NC_061880.1, from coordinate 7,794,481 downwards.
TACTACCAATTATAATATAACAAGTGCCTTAATTGAATACTTAGACGTTTTAGAGCAATAACATCAATTATTTGCATTTGGATTCAAACGAAATAATTACTAACTTGTTATAAAGTGTAAAGATAAACTATTTTGGTACCTACAATTAAACAAATATTTAAAGTTAATAAAATTCATAATTTAAGTGTTTGAAGAAATAGAAATATAATAAAATTTTGTTGACAAATACATAGTTTAAAAACAAAGAAAAGTAACTATTTTACTTGTAATTAAATGATTGGCAAAAACCAAAGAATTCAGTTTTAGTATTATTGTAATGTTTGTATTTTTCTGAAAAAGTAAATTATGTCATTTGTCAGTTTTTATCTGTGTCTATAGAATCGAGCGATAGTTTTTGTAAAATAAGGATTAAGGAGTGCCGAATTATTCAGTATTTATGAATAAAATCAACAAATAATTTATTATTGGTATATAAATATTTGTAGCGATGAGTACGCTCGACAAGCAACTAGCTGATCTACGGATCTACGCGAACGAGTTAGATGCAAAACTGCAAGACGATATCAATGCAGCAAAAACGAAACCATCTATCCCTCCGAAAAAAAATAAAGCACCACAACCCCAAATACCGCAAAGTTACACAGTAAAGTCAGCTTGCGAACCCTCCTACTCGTCTAGGCTAGAATACGGTAGTCGCACAAGTTCTACCTACTCTAATTTAGTACCAGTTAAAAGTTGTATCGTAAGGAATTCCGCTAGACTTCGAAGTGGCGATGCTCTTTTATATAGCAATTTATTGCCACCAGGTGGTACAAATCATGTGTACTCCAATATCGCCATGCAGCGTAATACAGAAAACTTTTACGAGAGGGATACACGGTCAGATGTATCAAGAATAAGTGATCTAGGTGTGCAATCAAATTATAGTGAGTTAAGACGACCGGGATCGGCTTATCCACCGTCCTCTGCTTCAGTAAATGCTCAAGATTTCTCTACATATGGTGGCTCACAGACATCATCAACTTATGAGTCATTGTATGAGCCTATTAATCCAAGGTCGTGTAGCCAGTTATCAGGAACCTCATTGTACGGCGGCTATGTTGGTACCACAGTAGAGCCTATTCCTGTGCCTGATAATGCTTTATATTGTGGAAATTGTTACCGCTGTGGGGAAAAGATTATGGGAGAAACTACTGGTTGTACTGCAATGGAAAGGATATATCATATTAAATGTTTCTGTTGTCAGCAATGTGGAATAAATCTTCAGGTATGTAAATCAATAATAGGTATATACACGCATACTTTTTTGAGTTATAGTAAAAAATTAAATACTAATCTGTAATGAAATGAAATCCCTGAAATAAGACAAACTATATTTCACAAACTTATATATAACAATTATCAACATTATCATTATTGCTGTTTCACTTACATTCTATCACACCTAATTTCATGCAGTTCAAAAGTGTAAATGGCACAATGGTTTATGGACTACCTAGCAATGTAAAAAGGGCTATTGTCACACTCCTAGCACAAGCTAAGGCTTAAATGAATGGATAATTTCCTATTAAGCTGTAAGATTTTACTAATATTCCTATTATAGTAATTCCTTAAAATATTAGTGATATTCTATTAAATAGATATATATTTGTATACTCTACCAACCATAAGAGAAAAGCCAAAATAAACAACATTTGACAGCAAATTACATCATATCATTGGTTATCTTTATTACCTTTTAATTGTATTTGAGTTAAATATTCACAATCATAATGTAAATGGTGTTTTAATAACATTGTTCTGTTGATTTAAGTACAGTACTAATAATTAATAATATTTAATTAGCTTTTGTTTCATAATTAATTAAAGTCAATACATTTACAGGGTAGACCATTTTATGCAGTCCAAGGAAAAGCTCTCTGTGAAAGTGACTACTTGGAAACGCTCGAGAAATGTTGTGTGTGCGGAGATCCCATTCTGGACCGTATACTAAGAGCTACTGGCAAGCCATATCATCCTCGATGCTTCACCTGTGTAGTATGTCAAAAAAGCCTTGATGGTATACCCTTCACTGTTGATGCAGTAAATCGTATTCATTGCATTGAAGACTTTCATAAAAGGTAGGTTTCTTTTATTAGTAAATAAATGGTGTTAAATAATTTTAGCATTGGCCTTAGTTATTCCTACTGTACCATTTCCCTGCCCTTATCCTATTAATTCCATTACAAATATTATTAAACCAAAATAATAAAATGCTAATATTAAATAGCTCCATTTCAGGTTGATTTGTAAAGTTTGGATTTGTTGTAATGGAATTTTTAGGTTTGTTAATAACCAACTTTTTCATAATTACTAAACATAATTTTATTGGCTTAGTGTTAAATTATTTGTATTTATGATTATAAAACAGACCTGAACAAACTTGGTGTGCAAACTAATACTCTGTAGTAAAAAATTTAAAAATATTTCATGAGCCATATACATTTTTTTTTGTTTAAATTATTTAATTTTGGTGTTCTGGTTAATGCAGGCTGAGATACTAATGCTTAATCTATTATGTTTGACAAGACATATGAAGTAAGTTTTCTTTAAGGTCTCCTAATTTGATCATCTCTAATTAAAATTTTAGATATGCCCCCCGATGCGCACGTTGTCGTGAACCAATAGTGCCAGAAGGTGGTGCAGAAGAAACGGTACGTATTGTAGCCTTGGACAAGAGTTTCCATATTGCATGCTATGCATGCGAGGATTGTGGTGCCTCGCTATGTTCGAGAGAAGAAGGCAAGGGCTGCTACCCACTAGATGAACATCTTTACTGTAAAGAGTGTAATGCAAGACGCATACAAGATTTATCAAGAAATATTAATTAACAAACTTATGATGAACATCAATTTACTCCATTGATTGCACTGCTATTTATAATTATATTAATGTAATATGTCAAAGGAACCACCAAGTAATGCTTAATAATACAATATATAATCTAATAATAATGGTTCAACAATGTTGAAACATTGATATTATAATTATGAAATTATAATATCAATGTTAATTGTAAAATCCTTGAGGATTTTACGATTTTTAGTTGCTGTCTCGAATCTTAAGTACAATTGATATACGTAATAAGTATGTATGTGGTTTTTATTTATCTGAGTCATTTTTATTGCTGTTTCTCAAAAAAAAGTTTCTAATAATTATACAAAATCAATTTATGAACACAGATTTTTTTTGTTATTATGGTATTGTTATTGATACATTGAGTATTTATTTCTATATCATTCAGAGTATTATTTATTAAAATCAAATCATATATCTTGACGAGATGGACCATTCCAAACTGCATTTATTTTATACAATAATTATTTAAAGGCTGTGTAACAAGTCCACAGTATTAATATATTCAAAGGACTATGAAATGTGATTTTTATGTTAATTTTTAATTATAAAATAAGATGCATTACCATATTATTCTTAAATATAATTTTAGTATTGTTTGAAGCCCCCTATTATGTAAAAGGTGCCATTTTTTGTATATAGTGCTAATATAATAAGTGTAATAGGTTGTGTAATTAATTATATTTAGAGTAGTATATGGTACTTATATTAGAACATAAGGGAATGTTTTTCAGTTATACATATATTTGTAGTCAACAAGCAATTGAATTACTTTGTACTAGCGTCAAATTAAACACAAATTGGTTCTAAATTTGTAGAAAAAGGTACAATTTTATCCCACTAAACATATGTACCAAGCCATATAGAAGTTTTTACTTGTGTATATTTTTGTCTTACAATAAAACATGGTAATCATCAAAACTGGTGGCTAAACGAAAAAATTAATAATTGTTACATTGTTATTGGAATACACCAGGAATAAAGAGAAGTAATAACGCGTATATGCAAATGTCTGATAATCATTGCATCTTATCTTTTTTGTAAAATGTCTTACACAAAGTAGTCAGTAGTCATTAACATTTTTTTTGTGTCAAATAATTAATTTTCTAAAACATTATGTATTGCATTAGGAAATATATCTAAATAAAAGATAAATAATTAAATATTATTTATTTCCAATGCATTTATGGATCTGCATTTACGAATTATATAAGCTTTGTAAGAACAACATGTTCTGAGGGAATATATTGAGAAAACATTTAATAAATTTACATTAAATAATTAGTGCTTGAAATTTGAATAATTTGTAACAACTATTTTAATTCCAAGCATTATTATTTATATATATAAAGTACCAACTGTACTTAAATATATAGTTATAAATAAGAATGTTTCCTAGATTTGTATTTGTATAATGGTACATATATAACTGTATGTGGTATGTATGTTGAAGTAGTGCATAGAAAGTTAAAATTTACGTTTTACGCTTATTTTTATTAGCAAGTGAAAATGTCACAAGTTATGAGATTATGCCAGTTTAGTATTGTGATGAACCATATTTGTTAAGTAATAAATAATAACATACACTTTTTTTTTCGATATCCCAACTCGAATCTAATTGGTGAATTTAATGTATTAACTTAGACGGCTTAACGAGTCCCGATATTGATATATAAGAATATAAATAACCCAAACGGCATTCACGTAGTACATACAATTTTACATGACAAGATTGGTATCATATGGTAAAATCTTAAATAAAGTTATTGATGGACGTTTTAAGTAAAAATGTATAACCTAAGAGCCTTGTGTATTTAAATTTACTATTTACGTTTTTTCGTCAAGAAACAATAATTTGAATCAGGTAACTCATATTATATGAAGTTTTGATAGCAACACTAGACCCTATTGGCAGACACCTTAACACAATGATTAATGTATAGGTAAAAATACGAGATGTTTTGTTACTTATAAATTAATTAAAAATGAATTCATAAAATAATGCATATATTATCAAATTTTGAAATATTTAAAACTATTGTTTCAATTTGATAATTATAACTATTATGAAGTATATTATTTAATAAAATTTTAATTAGCAGGACAATAATCTACAAAACTTTTCATTTACAATTATATCACACAAGCTTTTGTAATATTACTAAGTCATTATTGGTATATGGTAGTCCATGTGAATAAAACAACAAATTTAACGCATCAATTTTTATTTTTATTCTGCATACTAACATATACAACACATTTTGTATATCTCAAGCGCTTGACTTCAATCGTCACTTTAAACCTAAACTACTCTTACAATAAACAAGAAGACTTTGGCTTCCTTTCAATTAAAAACATTAAAATATTACTTCATCTAATTTGTCACCCTCTTTACAAAATACAAGCAAAATGCTATTTTAATGACTTGAAGAGAAATATAAAAGTATACTGTTGATCGGTCTCAAGTTTGTTTCTATTTTTTTTTTCTTAAAAATTGAATTTTTAAATAAAATTCATGTATTAATCAAAAATATGTAACACTAAAAACATGAAACAATTGAAATACCTTTAATTTCCCTGACATGTCATTAATTCAAATCATAAAATTACAAATCAAACATTTCAATCCTGCATACTCCATGCAACCACCGAGTATCACATCCTTAAATAAATAAGAGAAGAATGAAAAGTAGCTTGAATGTAAAAATAACAAAACTACACCTAGAATTTTGACTGCTACTGTTGAAAATTGTTATTTTTCAAATATAAATCAATGTTTCCAAGTTATGTAAAGTGATAATGGAACTCTTATAGAGATTCAAATTATTTATAGCCAGTCTATTAGTTACTATTCAGTGCCCATTAATATTTACAAATCGCTTAGCGTATTCGGGCAGGTTTCACTAGAAATACTTACTCTAACATTGAATAAACAAATCATATATCTATTACTCCCAGATAGATTATGACAAAAATCAAAGGCACCCATTCCCAAGTACATATATAATATTTTCGTAGACTAAGGCGTGTTTGCCCTGAATGTTATATACTTTTAATGTAATTGTAGATTTTTAAAGTTGTTTTACTTGTGCAGGAAATGAACAAAGTGTTTGTCATATATTATACAATTTGATATATTAAAATTAGGAATAATTTGAACTATGAGGAATTAGTTAGGGTGAGCTTAAAGTTAAAGACACTGGATGTACTTACAATCTGTACATTAATTCGTAAATAAGAATTAAGGAATCTTACTTCATTATTATTTTACATTTTTTACAAGTTATCTTTATACAAGTTAACATTATCTTAAAAGTAATAAAGCTTTTGGAGTTTAGCGAATGCCATTAATTTCATAACCACATAGAAATTACTAGAATAATATTGTAATAACTATAAAATGAAAAACGCAAAAATCAATTTAAAAATGAAACCTGTCAAAGTTAAACACAAAAATAGATAGAATTAATAATAAAAAGTTAATACAAAATGAAAGATTTTTACCATACATTGAGATCTGATAGATTAATCGAATCTTCTTATAATCTATTTATTTTCTTACATATATAATTATACAAATATTTTAAAGATATTTTTTTCTGTAGTCGTTGAACTGGTTGAGTGTTAGATAATTATGTCAGATTCGAATAAATAAAAATGCAGTGTCATTAATTTGCAATATAACATGAATTGTGAATGATAAAATTATATGTAATACTAGCTTTAAATGTAATATTTATATAGTCCTTTCCGAAACTATTTATACTATATAATAATAACAAATTGCTATGTTAAATACTGTAAATAAAATGACTTGGCTTGTATTGTTACATGTGATCCAAAACATTCTTTTATTTATTTATTTTGTAATATATTATATATATCTTTGACTAATAGAGTTACAGAATCGCAATTGTCATAATATTATTTGAATAGCAAAACATATATAAATGGTTTGGTCTTTTAAATCAGTATTATATTAAATAATATTGGAATTGGAAAGGACTAATATAAGATATTGTTTTGCATTGATATTCACAAAATATTATGCATGTATAAATTGTGTTACAACCCAAAAGTTAAGGATATATTTATCGTTTTGCAAATATACTTTTAATTTTATTATATTCAGGAATAATATGTGATTTTTACAAAAGAAATTTAAAAAAACGAAATATATTTGATGTCAATAGAAATGTATGGATGAATTACCAAAAAATTGCTGTGTTTCTAAACTATTTTAGAAATAGCCATTAAAGTTTAATAATTTTTAGTTTCCTAAAACTAATTTTATCATGACTTCTGCTGTGTCAGATGGCTTTAAGAGTAATAAACACAAATTCACCTGAGTGTACTTTTTCGTCTCTCTGACTTCTCTCTCCCAGGATTCCATTCTGCATCATCAGGATCATCACCATCAAATACTAAGGGTGATAATGGGGATAGTGTGCTCAATTCATCGCCTTCTTCATCTATTCTCGGCGGCGTCGGTTCAGGACTGCTAGGTCGATAGCCTTCCGGCATGTTGGATAACATCTCGATATACAGGACATCTGGCAACGGGAATTGTCTTGGAGAGTATGGTCTCACTGTCTGGAATAATATAGGTGTTAACATTGTGAGATATCTGTGTTATTTACAAGTTTATATCACATAAATAATATTTAACATGAGAACAGTTAAAACTATAATTGAACTAATACAAGCAAAATAATATAAGTAGGAAATAAATTAGGTTTAATTTTATGGTAGATGAATTTTTAAAGAACAGGTAAATTTTTGTTTAATTTAAAATTATTTTTTTAAAAATATAAGATTATAATAATGTCATTTATTTTTCATATTTACCATTAAATAAATATGTTTCCTTTATTCCTTCATTATTTACAATTCAATATGTTTTAAAAATTAGCCCAGTATATGTTATATGAATTGAATTTTATATGAACCTAATGCTGAGAAAAATAATGTTATATGCATAAAACTTGCCTCATGATGTTCTGTTGGAGATGACTGTCGTTGTAACGCGATCGTTTGCTGTATCGGTACAAGTGGTGGCGGCGGTAGTGGTTGTGGTGGTGATTGTTGGTACATCATCAGTGGTTGCGGTGGCGGTGAGAGCGGCTGCATCATCGGTGGTTGGTCGAGCTGATGCTGCTCGTGTGGGTCGTGCTCAGTGTCAGTGTCGGCGTGGTTACGACGCGAGCGCCGCTTGCGCAGGTATCGGTTTCGCTCGCGGCACTCTGCGCGAGTGTGTCGTGCTTGAACCGCAGCTTCCGAAATGTCTTCCTCCTGCGTAAAATAAGTATTCGTTTGTATAATATCCGGTTTTTTTTTAATGAGCCTGCAAATTTTTACTTAGTTATCTAGAATATTTTTGAGTAAAAAAATTATATCGCCCACTAGATAAGTTTTATATAATACTAACTACTCATAAGTCCTACCTCCGAGCTGAGCCGGGTGTATAATAAGTTTATATTGAAGGGATACATACAAACATTCATTTTTATTTATATAATATGGATAATCCAAGAATATAAGAATTAACAATATTCCAAACTTACTTCGCTCTCAAATGACATTCTGTTAAACTTCATTACACCATTATTTAGTGGTGTTTCCGGTATCTCCATTACTCGCCATCTGTAATGAAGTTAATACCGATAGTAGACTAATTTTGCCTTATATTATTAATAAGATAAAAATCAATTTTATAAATTATCAGAGATATTTTCGATTTTGAAGAAAGTGGTCGCAAACACTCACTTTGGCGTTATGATCTCCTTGTAGGTGAGTATCTCCGGTCGCGTGTTGGCGGCTACGCTCTGGGGTATGACAATGTTATCGATATCGAACGACTGTCGTCGCCACGTGCGCCACTCAGTGCTACTGCGACCGCGCCTATAGAACAATAACAATAGACTATCATCAAATCAGTCACCCGCCTGCCGGCTCTATCCTTCCTTGGGAATGTTCTTGACTGTGGTTTAGTACCCCCATAAGATGGAGGTGGTTTAAGGGGCTAGGATGCTCGATTTACACATGCATTTATAAAAAAATTCCATCTCATTAGATATCACTCATCTCTTACGACAGTCACAGGTTGTGGAGTGACTCAATTCTACTCTGCCCAAACGCATACTTTAACATAATTTTTTATTGTTATTATTTGTAGAAAGCCATAAAAAGCTATAAGACAACCTCAGTATGATAGCCTGGTAGTATTGTATGTTGTTTGTGCTTTTAATAAATAAAAATATTTAAGGATCATTGCTATAAAAAATGAAATTATCCAACATTCTATGTCCAGACAAAATAGTTTATAAAGTTTTCACTGACCTGTCTTGTCCGGATGTTGACGTCTCTTCATCCCTATCTCGTTCTTTTATTTTTCGCGATAAAGGTGGACGGCCTCTTTTCAATCCTGAAATAAATATAGAATATAATATGATGTTTTGCAGGTGCTGAAACTTAATTGCTCTTTTTTGTCGTGAAAATATACTACGCACGACATATTACTTGCCCAGCTACATTTTTTGTCATACATATCTTTAAATTCATGCCTACTTTTTAAATAATATTTGGATTCCTGAACTAAAGAACATGGAATTAACCTTTGGCTGCCTATTAAATTATATTAAAGCAAAATAACAAAACAGTAACATAGAAAGTACTCAATATTTATTTGTCATAATCATATTAGCTAATAATTCATTTATTTATCCTCGCATGACAACCCTACTAAAATAGGTATTCATGTTGTGCGTTCTATAGCTCTATCTCAGCAAGCTAAGCACTAGCGTGCAAGTAAAGTGATATCCTAGTAGCACTCACTGGTGGGGTGTCGACGGGGTGCGCGGGGCGCGGGCGGGGCGGGCGCGGCGCGGGGCGCGGCCACGTGCGCGCGCCACGCCTTGCCGCAGCGCGACCGGAACCACGAACGCGACGACAGCGCCGAGAGGTGCACCGATGGGGATATATCTGAAACCATATCCCAACATTATTTGCTTGTGTAGTTTATTAGAAGGATAAATAACGTTAATTTGTGTTAATCACTGACTACGATGGAGTATTTCTTTGTTCAAAAAAAAAGGTGAACTTGTTTAAAAATCAACGTTGCACATATATGCGCAATACATTTTAGGCTCCATTACCTACCAGGTATTTAACACACCACAGTTAATATTTTTAAAGACATAATCGACTATAGCATCAATATAAAAACGAGTCTAACGGTACCAGTCTTTACTCTATTTTGCGATAATTTCGTTGATTAAAATAATTTTAAATTCATTTGTATCAAAATTTAGTTTAAGAAAAGCACTGATTTGAAAAAAAGAAATTAATACTCCGTATTTGCACAATGAAGTCACATTGTCGCCGAAAAATGACTAGATGTGGAATCAGTTTTAAAACGTCATGTACAGAATTTGGGCGTCGTACCTTTGACATCGCTAAGCACGGGGTGGTAGGCGGGGTCGACGAGCGCGAGGCGACGGCGCGGCGGCAGTGTAGCGGCGGGCGGCGCGGGTTGCGTGGGCTCGGCGCGCCCCGTGCACACCGAGCAACTCTCCACGTTGCGGCGGCAGCTGCATCTGCAGTACACACGATATACGCGTTTAGAATTTGCTGCATTTGAACCATTTTCTACAAACTACACTCGGATTGTACATCTAGTAATTTTCTTATTAAACTGAATTAAATTATCGAATTATGAGGATACTCACTTGACGTCCGAAGGTTTAGCCGCTTTTGTTGTGGCTATGTGCAGATTGTGCATCTGCAGGAGCTTCCTCTTCTTGAACGTGTCCCTCCTCAGCGGTCGTACACGAGCGCACGAGCACTCATCGTCACCGGGAAGACTGCCCTCGTAGCCTACTGGCTCGCCTTCGAATTGCACGGAACCTTTAGCTTCGCGGACCTGAAATATTATTCAATAAATAGTAATATTTGATAAATAATGAGTAGTTCCAGCTACGAGTTCCTCTGACCAGTAACGCTTTTCACAAAAAAAAAATCACAGCCTTTAAGAGTTATATTTATTTTTGTTAGGAGAGGGGGTGTGTTTCAATTTATCATGTGATAGATATCGCACCTATATCAGAATGTTATATAAATCATTTTAATTTTTTCTTTTCATGGTATATTTACGGCTGAGGTCTTGTGATCATTTAATTAGGTTATATTTTGTTTGTCTTTTTTTTCCATAGTAAGTATTCCTTTTAAGTTGCATAAATAAAAAGTATGAACTCGAATAACCTCATTGAGGTGAATGAAATTTACCATAACATACGTCAGACGAATTTATGTCTCCACACAATAGCTGTTATATTACATGATATGATAAGCAATCTTCGCCAAACTGTCTTATCTTAATCCGATTGTTTGGACGCTAATGACACAAAAAATGTACTTCCAATTTATTATGGTATGTGATTTTTTTTTTAAATAAAACACTACCAATTGTAACATTTGTATGTTTATCCGTGAGGAATTAATACTTAATATATTTTTATACATATTCCGACAATCATTAATAGACGACGAAATTATTGTAATTTTAAAGTGATATCGAATATTAAAATTATTTCATCATTTAAGGTTCTATAAATATTTCAAATGAATTATAGCAATACTTTAATACCGAACTATACCGCTTCTATTAATTAAGTTGTTCGATAATATTGTATTAGTTATAGAGCCCGTATTACTGAGCTACTATTGTCGATTCAAAATTTGGTACACTAATAAAATTTAAACCCGCATGTACAAATGTACAAATTATTTATACTAAGTACTGTAACAATTGTACAGTATTTCCTAGGATTGGGATTAAATTATAAATAAAAAATATAATTGTTAAGCCATGAAATATCTAATTATATCGTTATTAAAACAAAACTATACATTCAAATAAAGATCGGTATTTTTTCGGTTTCATATTAACATTACCTATTTGAATTAAACACGTCATGCACAAATTCCAATCGCATAGGAATGGAACAAAATATTTAAGATTACAGACGACTGACCTAAATACGTAAACAAACGTATGATAAGATTAGATTACGTGTTACTTAATTTGCTTACGAACAGTTCCTATATTAATAAACGATTCATTTTCCTTATCACTGGTAATACTTTTACATGAGACTATTAATCAAAATATATCTGAAAACCGTACGGTTAGTAACCTTATATGCATCGCGGGATTTGTTTGCCGGCCAGAAATTAGTTACAGTAACTGCATAGTTATCGTTGTTAAGGGAGACTATTGCCGTCGATTGTGCAAATTGATCGGTTTATACATTTACTAAAATATCAAACATCGTTATAATATTTTAAATTCAAATTTACGAACCTCCAGGTGTGTTTAAATTCGAGCTAGCATACATACATTTCGCATATACTGTATATTATTGTATTTTTTTAATAATTTATTTATTTATAATGATGATGTATTGAATATCCTGCTTCGATAGCAGACCATGACCCAAACAACCAATAACTTGAATTGTATACAGCTTCTCGTATTACATTTACATGTACCATACCAAATTGTTACGTATATTTAGTCTCTATCAATCTATTATTAACAGAAACTTTTCTGCGTTTTTCTTTTAAACTGTATTTATTAATTACGACATTATCACAAAATAGAAAGACCGTAAATATGAGAATATATGTCAATTATAGACATTATAAACAATATTAAATAATGTAAGTCACGAGCGCGTCCTTGAAACGAAGCGGTTGAACATGTTGAATAAATGAAATAGGTCAAACAACGCTTGTTTTTATTATTAATTTTTCACAGCGCTAGCAATGTTACACAATCAACAAAGGTGAGTTTTAATTCATAATTTCTAGTGTTAACTCAAAAATAATATAATGTAATTGCTAACCAAAAAGATATAATTATTTTAATTTAACCAAATGCAATGATGACTTGCACCATTTAAGGAATTTCATTTTTAAATCGCTAATTTTGTATTGCACTAACCTTGACAAGTTGATGATGTACATTTTTACATATCAATCGACGAAATCATAAAAATGACCAAAACATGACACTTCCTACATGTACAATACAAGAGAAAGGATTAGTTGAAAAATACGATGGAACTAAAAATAATAATAAATTTCTGAATATCACGTGTTTTATGTAAACTGTAAATTGGGCTCTTATATTATGAGTGCAAAATGAAGATTAATTCACATAAAGTCGCATTTTAATCTACCTCGCATAATAACAACATTAACAAGTTATCTGTCTAGAGTCTAGACAGCACACAATAGTTAAACTATGACCATGAATCACATATGAATCATAGGTTAAGAAAATTGTCGATCCCTTGTAAAATAAACTCTTTTTCTTTTTTATATGGGTCTTGTGGTAAACGGCATTCTGTACAACCTAGGCTGTAAAATATAATTTATAAATATATTTCTTTAAATATTTTCCAAAAAAAAACGATAGAAATAAAGCCCCACCTTTTGAACGTTGATTGTAATATACCAGAAACATTTACGCAACTGTCAACAAAAACTATACAAAGTCTCGAATTGAAATATTATACCATTCTTTCGATTCAAAGCCGTAGGAACAATCCGAAAGAAACATGAATCCATAGAAACGCATACGGAACAAACGGAACAAAGAATGAAACCAAGTTCAGGAGTACTCTTTTAGTATATGGGCTGCTTGTTTTGACTTCGTACGAGTTAATCAAGGAATTACGGTATATTTTTAACCAATAAGGTATAAACTTTCAACAACCGATCTGTTCTTGCGTAATATACTACGCCCAGCGTATTTTTCACGCGTTTATTTAAATAACTCGATATAAATAATTCATAACCTATTGGTTCTAATATCAAAGAGTCACAGCAATAATTATCGACGTAATACTTTTAAAATTAATATTCTTTTTATTTTGAAAAGAATTTCAACTCTTTAACGATTATACTAACCTAGACTTTTTTTTTAAATGAAAGACGAAAGGTATATTTAATGTAGCTGACTTATGCTTATACATTTTGGACCGACAAAACTTATATAGAAAATGTTACTGTATTTGTTATAGAATTTGTTCAAATAAAAACAACATACATAACATTTACTTTCATCTTTACAATGATTTATCACAAGATTAAATTTTAAAAAGGTTTAGTATGCCCCGTATTAACGTATTAAGTAAACCATTTATTATATTTTCTTGTTCATAATATCTCTCGTGTCTATCTTTCGTTACACTGACTAACTCACTCATCATCAAGCCAGAACAGCATTACAAAGAATTCCTTCACAAGTTCAACAACAAATAAATGGGTGGATCTACCAAAATAGGCTAACACAATATGGCTTTAAAAATTATATTCAAACAAGAGTAAGAATCTAATTTTTATTTACTGTAAAGTCATGTTTGTTTTTTTTTTTTTGTATTACTGAGTTGTACTTCTCAACTTTGTAAAGGTAAAATACGTAGTGTCTCTTCCTATTAATTATTAATATTTTTATATTATTGCCCCCTTGAAGTTATCATATCCATACAGCCTTACTTAATGAGTGTCTATGTCACGACAGGAGTAAATGTGCTAAATTTCAAGTTGATAAGACTTTTAATTTCAAAGTTCTCGTGATGAGTCAGTCAGTGGTAATTCGCTTATGTATAAATATAAATAACATAGCACATAGGAACTTCCATAATGTTATCCTTAAAATCTACAAAAAAAAACAAAGAATTATTTAAATTACCAAGTGATTATATCAAATTAACTTCAGCATGTAATGTACATGCTCTGTTGAGTTTAACTTTGTTTATTGAATTTCTTAAACAATTGTTCTATGATATTTTATGAAGGTTACAATCATTTAAATCAACACCACAATTTAATGAATCTACTTTAATATCAGTTTATAAATATTTCTTCAAATATAATACATAATGTTATAATATAATACATAATATATATATTATATATATACATAATTTTATTTGAATTTTAATTCATACACACCAATGATATTGTAACTGTAACACTGATTAAAAGAGTGCCTATCTCTAAATTCAGAGTGACCAAATCTACTCATCACATAATGAAGTAAATCACTTTCTAGAGACTAATACAATCCTTATGCTTTTTACTTTAAAAATAATCTGAATCTAATGAATGAACCGGTCTCCATGAACATGAACATTTTAAGTCAATATTTAATATTTTGTCATTGCGCCTGCAAAAGTCGCCATGTGTTTTTTTCTTATTTTTAGAATGTTATACCGTTTTAATCGTTATTTCAATTTATGTAGCTTTCGATGTAACATTCACATAGCTAAATTTTAAAACTTTTAAATTATTGAAGTTATCACAAAACTGTTTTTAAAGTATGTGCGTATTGAAATAACGATTAAAATGGCATAACATTCTAAAAATAAGAAAAAAACACATAGCGACTTTTGCAGGCGCAATGACGATTTATGCTTTAAATATATTACATAGTTGGATATACATAGAAACATTAATTTATAAAAAACATTTAGTTATAGATGTGACTGTTACCTGTCTGTGCAAGTCATTGTGCTGGCGGATCTTGTACTCCAGCTCCTGCACCTGGACCTGCAGCCAGCACCAGCGCGACGCGATCGACGCGCGCGCCTTCTGCCACGACCACAGTGCTCGTTTCTCACTGAAATCATTATTGCATATAATTAAAATAAAACATACTTAATATAAAAAAACAGTAATGTCAAATTAATTATTTTCCATTTTAATAGTAACATTTTCCAAAAAAATCTTCAGAAAATACCATAATTATTATTCCCAAATAACTGATTTTAAAGAGCTTGTTGTATAAATATATTTATATACAACTTTTTTCAACCATTAATGAAACTTTTATTTGTTATTTCATTTCTGTTTCATGACACAATGAAAAAATTACAATAATAGAATTCCATTTCAGAAAAGATAAAAAATTATAACCATTTAAACTTACTTTAAATTCAAATATATATATAAATGTATAAATATAACAAATAATTTAGATTAACAAGCTAAATTTATTGACCATAATATTACAGATTCTGAATAGAACATGAAACTAAAATAGAATATAGGTCAGTATATTTTCAAGTGTTGTTAGTTTGGAAAGAAGATTGAGCTTATATTATTATAATTGGTATAATATTAACAGTTTGTGAATGACGTATTCAATGGATTTTTATTGGATATATGACTTGAATAATATAATAACTAACTATTTACCAAATAAATGTAATCTCATTAACACTAAAATATATAAATGAATAACCATTTGTACAGATAATTACGTGTATATCACATATGTGTGTGTGTTGATTATTTAAATAGATTCTTAGAAGTAGATTTAAATTGTCATCTTAAAAGTTATCATTACTATTAATTATATAACCATACATCAGCTCCAGATATAATATTAAACTAAATAATAAATTGTATTGTAAAAGAAATTGCATAAAAATTTGGTTGAATTAAAATGATACTCAATATTTATGGACATTGGAAATCTAATATACATATGATTAGTAGGAAATTAATATGAATCACAGCTATTAAAAATAAATAAAGAGGGACTAAAAATTTTAACATTCAAATAAGGCAATGAACTTTCATATTCTAAAACACTCCATGCTTTTAAATAATCAAGAAAAATCAATAAAAATTGCACAATAGTAAACTTTTTACATATACAAAACTATTTATTAAAAAAAAATATGTTAAAAAATTATTAAATAATTATTTTTATAAATAATCATATAATTTCTGTAATTCAATTTGTTTGGAGTGAACTGGTTCTAAAAAAAATACTAAAACCAATTTCTACCTTTTTATACACTTAAAAACATACCATTTAACCTAAATAAATCTTTAAAAAAAGCGAATTGAATACTAGTACACTGCTAATTTAAAAGAAACCTAATCTACAATAAAATAAAATTTTACTTACACAAATATTCATTATGATATGTAAGATTTTGGGTTAATTTTCAGAATCTTACCTTGATTAATTATTATTAGTGGTCTAATTGGTTCTAAACTAATTTAGTAAAATAAATATATGTAATCTTTTTATAAGCATAAAATAAAATAGTATATATTACATTGTATGGTCTAAAAAGCAACATTCTGTTAAACAATTTTCAATATTAAAAACTTTCTTTTTGTACAGTGTTTGTACTTCCTGTGAATATTTATTATACTATTTAGAAGTCAATAATGTAACTTACATAGGCATGTGCTGTTGATGGGGATTGTTGTATGTGACTGCTTCATCGTTACTCTCAGCTCCTGATGACGAAGCAGTAGCATCCGAGTCTAACTGATGTTTAACCACAGATAAATGAGAACGGAGTGCACCTGCAGAGTCCTCCAAGCCAGCTAGAGTACCGGAAGCTATTCCAATGGATGCTGATCGGGTAGCATCACCTTTGGATGTTCCCGCTCTATAGTATTTAGGGCCAACTACGGAACGGGAAGCTGCATTAGCCTGTAAGGCCGCAGTGGTCTCTATTCTTTTTAACAAAGCTTTGATTCCCATTGGTCTCCCTCCACCATCTTTGCGAGCACCACGAGCACTTTTTTCAAATGACTGAGCTGCTTCTTCTGATATTTTCTTACCAATTGCACGTGCTTGTAGTATCCTCAAACGTCGCAACAAAAATGCACAACGGCGTTCTAGGCGCGCTTGTAGTAGTCTAACCTTGTCCTCTGCAGCATCTCCTTCAGAATCAGCAGTATCAGCAAGATCAAATCCACTAAGAGGAAATATTACATCCGGATCACCAGTAGACAAAGTATCCCCTCCACTTTCCAATGTTTTAATTGCTTGGAGGAGGTCTGCTTGAACCAGATCACTATTACCCAGATCTACTAGGATCTGTTCCATTTCTTGTGAATCTTTAGCTAGGCTAGGTTGATTTTGGAGTCCCATGTCGTCTTCCTCCATGGGTATAGCGAGGTTGTCGACGGACGCGAGGGCCCGTCTTCGGTGGGTTAGCTTCTCGGTCTCGTTGGTCGCGTCGAAGTGGTTAAATTGGGGTGTCACAGAAAGCGCCGGGGCCATGACACGAGCGTCGCCCGCCGCGGACGCCGGCGCAAGACGCGTCAGGGCGGGCTTCCTACTTCACTCATTCCAACCTTATATAACGTTTCACTTATACACTCGTTCACAACATTAACACTGTTCTGCACTTCACTAAACTGCTATTAGCAGTCATTCTCCGGATCAATCACCAGCCGGCTCTTGAGAGATGAAAGGCGAAGACCAAAGGCGTACAGCGCGCTTCTGAAAACAACGGTTAACACTGATTATATGCCGGTTTTTGTTTATACAGAAGAAACATTGTTAACACTTATAGCTCATAAGTAATAAACATTCAAATGGCTGTCTACAAATCCACATTATTTGAAATTTAACCCACGTGATAACGAATAGAGTTCGCAAGCGGTCGAAGTAGCTTGTTTTCTGTACGATATGGAACAGGAAATGATACACTTCTCAAACACTTATTGGGGAATCATTGATACATTGTTTTCACATGGCACACACAACTAGTTCATAACGAATGAATAAAATAATGAAAACGAAAAAAAATTAATAGTAATGGCGGAGTAGGGCCTAAAAACACTATTCAAATGAGTATGAATTCAATTCTAGTGACGAAACGTAGCGTAGACCGCACCAAACGCCACAAGCACTGGACGACTTCTGAATGTTAAAAAGAGATAGCTACAATGTCCCTGAATTAGTACTTGCGCGGTAAAGTCAAATACGCAATAATTTATAAACATATTGAAACATAAAATGTTCAAAGCTAAATTAGCACTCAAATAAAATACATTTTAAATTAAAAAAAAGTAATAACATAAACATTTACGATATCTACCGATGCAAAAATATGAAAGTCTCGCAATTGATACCTTATAGCTTACCGCCACGCTTTATTCTAACAATAGAGTTTAGTAGGGAAAATCATGACGAAATAATTGAAAAAATGTGAAATCGCTTTTGGGTAAAGTAAAGTAAACGAAATGAAAAAATTATTTCTTTTTATATTATATACAATTATATTTCATTTTATTTTTATATATTATATTAGTGGAACTGTACCGAGAAGCAAATGAGCATTTACGAGTATTGGTAATATAATTACTTTGTTATTTAGTTAAGTTTAGGTTTATAATGATGTATAGATTTTTGTATACAGACAATTTTTTTATGAATATTCAATTTAATAAATATCGATAACTTTAATATCATAGAACGTAAACGAACAACATTTCTCCGTGAATGCACCGTGTGTCACATTTTACGCAATTATATATTTTAATTAATATTATCAATAAAAGTAAATAAAATTTGGGCTATTAATAATTATGTCAAAATTCTAAATTTTTTGTGACCTATTTTTAATATTTAACTAATTTAATTTTTCTAACTCATATAAGCTCTACTTGGTAGTGAATATATTGTACTTTTATTAGAGAAAATCAATAAATTATATAACTATAGTGTTTAAATACTTATTGTATAATTCATAAATAATTCAAAAATAACTATTCATGATATACAATACATATTGTATATTATAAATATCACTTTCAAGTAAATCAATTTAGCGAATATTATTTTCCAAAATGATTTATTTATTGCTCGTATCATAATATATATTTTTAAAATAAACTTTTGGAATAAGTTAATCATTTTCGATACCTTAACAATATAATAAGTCACAGCATTGTGATGCAAGAAGTAAAATTTACTTTTTATATGTACTTATATAAATTTAGTCTACGAGACAAACTTTATTTTTAGTATAATTTTACACATGGTAGGTTTATATTTAATTCAGAATAGTATTTACCCTGTCTTCATTATGTATTTATTTTATGCATTCTGTTTATAACAAATGTTAAAGATTTGTTTAAGGTACTAATGAATATTTACATGTTGATTTATAAATCTAATTAATGTAGTGGTATAAGTTATTTCAGTTCAAAATGTCGTCCTTAATTAATAACAGTTTCACTGTTATTAATTAATAAAACTTATTTAGTTAAGATTTCTTAAAAATAGAATGAAAATAAACTGTGAATATAAATATTCTTACCTTTAAAATGGTATTTGTTGAAGTTGCTTCATATTTTGGATAGTTCTTTTTCACTAAATAGACATCTATTGCTTCCATATTGCACTGCAAATGAAACCAATAATAGATAGAAATAAATGAAAGGAGAAAATGTTTCACAAATATCTTGAGCAATTTAAAATCTCTTAGATTGTGGTGGTGACAGATAACTGTCAGAAGTTAGCAAGCAAAATATGACTTGTGTCATAAAAAGTTAAGAATTTATAAGATTTTTTTAAGCAAATTATCATTTTTAATAATATATTATATACCTATTCTGAATACATAATACCAATGCTTCCAAGTTGTTAAATTGTAATTAACGACTTAACAGAGGATATCTGTCAAATTAAATCTAATTATGAAAATAAAATAGTGAAATCAACTAATAGATTACTTTTTATTTATGTACAATTCATTCAGCCCATTTGATGTACCCGAAACTATAGATATATAACCAAAATTGTATTCATCAGTAACATGATACTAACTTCATCAATCAAGAAAAAGATTTCTCAGTATAGTCTTTTTCGACTCATTATTTTTGTATTAAATTAATACAATAACAAAGATTTATTCGAGTACCTAATGTGGTTTTTTTGTCTCATAATAAATTGTCCACACTAAGCCCGCATAGAATCCTAGTGTGTAATAAAATCATTTTAATAGAATATGAATTGTTGTTACGAGTAACTAAAAGAAATGTAATTAAAAGAACATTTTTAGCTAATGAAATTTTGGCTTAGTTTTTATATTTCCATCATATAGACATGTTTTGCTAGGATATAGATATATTTATATTACTTATAACATTATTTTTTATAATCTCGTAGGAAATAAAAGTCCAAAGAATATTTTTGGTGTACTAAAATATTTCACAATATATATTTATAAATAAATGATAAATAATGAAAGAAAGTAATCATTTAACCTTAACTCCTTGGAGTATTTACAACCTTGTCTAACATAAATAATATAAATATTATTTTGAAATTAATCATAGCCTCAATCAACTTCGAAATTCCTATAAACATAAATTACTGAATTTGTATGTCTTAAATCTAATTTCAATTTTGCAATATTAGTATTAGGATGATGATAAGTAAATGACTCTACATTCTATTATAATTAAGGACAAATTTTAATTTCAAGTTAACATTCTTTACTTTGATTGATAAGGGATTTATATTTGATCTAGATACAAATCTACAGAAACAAGTTTTATATTTGATAATGTTTAAAATGATTTTTTGTTATATTTATTTTTTCAAGCAATTATGAATATTAATTTTTTACGAGTTGGTTTTTTATTATATATATTATATAAAGTATTCATTTAACTTCTACTGTATACCGTTGTATTGTTTTAATATATATTTTAACTTTATTATCATGAAAATAAAGATGTTGAACTTACCTTAATGAACACGCGAAGACAATATATAAATAAGAGTTATTATTAATTTGTCAATACTATTCTAAATTTGGCTATGTACATTCGATTACAAAATAGCTGATTTTTTTCTATACATTTCTATTAATGTCAATTGGAAAATAAGTTTAGTTTAAAACTATAACAATCAATTACATAAAAAATATATTTGAGAAACGTTAATTTTTTTCTATTTAGAAATGTTTCTATTTTGCACTGTCTTTTATATGAATATTGTAAATTTTAATTTAATTGTAAATTTATCTTTAAAGTAGAACCCGCTCCTGAAGTATTGCTTTCAAAAGTAAAGTGGATGTTGAAATGTTAAGTTAGTAACTACACATTTCAGTTATACATTTTAAATTTGACTACCATTATATAAATTATTAATCGTAAAATATTTATAAGTAAATAATACTTAATTTTAGCGAATGAGTATGTATACTATTTTTTTTAATAATATTTTATTAAATCGATTCATTGGACGTTTTCTGTTATCTGTTTATCTTTTTTGTTTTTTCTTTTTTTTCTGTGCCATCGCTTAATAATATTGTCTGTCAAAAGATAATAGTTTTGAGTTTTACTTTAAGAAAAACGTTACCGATATAACGATATAATTTCAAGTGCAACATCTATTAAATATAGCAATGAGTTATGATAATAGCTTTCAATTGCATTCTACACACCAATCCCATGGTCAAAGCAAAAGAAGCAGATATTTATTAGGTAAAGATGAATCACTAAATATATCGGCAATACTTAACGAGACAACTACTTTTAAAACTCTTAACGATACTAGTTTGAGGCAAGTTTTAGACGAATCTTCAGTTTTAATAAATACCGGCAATGCAGGAGACGGCCTAAGTGAGGCCTTTTTTGAAATAATACAATCCAGCCGGCCGAGTACCGTTTTAGACACAATTGCGAGGTTAGCTCAAGCTTGTTGTGATTCACTTGAGCTAGTAGAACCTTGGAACCGATATAATGCTCAAAATTATTGGCTGGCAGAAGAAGCAAACACGTGGAAACTCATCTTTAGCCTTTTTGCCGATTCAATTTCCGAACACCCTAAAACTTTAGACAGTCAAATTCTTGAACCAACTTTATCTCAACAAAGGCTGGTAAATGCTTATTTTGAAACCGAATCTGAACTTCGTCTGTTGCAAGTATTAGTTAATTGGCTTGAAGTGACAGCAACATATCAAGAAGGAGCAACACAAACAGCTGCTCCAGTAATAGCTAACAACATACATTGGGGTAATACACTTCATCAACTATTGATAGGATCAAGTTTGTTTAACAAAGAAAAAAATAATTCTATGATCACATGTATGGATCCTGATGCTCCAAGACGTCAAAATAAAACAATACACTCAGATGATAAGAAAGATGATGATGATTTGTGCAAGAGGATTTTTACTGAAGTTCGATGTGGAAAATTTCAAGAAGCAGTGTCGCTATGTATCAGTGCTGGTCAAGCATGGCGTGGGGCTGTTCTGCAAGGCTGGAAGTTGCTTCATTATGAACCTGGTGATGTTAATGGTACTTTAGAAGTTACAGGAAACTCTTCAAGAGATTTATGGAAATGGTGTTCTTTAGGTATAGCTAATAATGTCAGTGAAAATACCCATTTCAGAGCTACAATTGGAATCTTATGTGGCCACTTGCCGAGTGCCCTTCCAGCATGTCAAGGAAATTGGGAAGACTTGCTTTGGGCTCATTTAAGAGTTCAAATAGAAGCTAGAGTTGACAAATTCTTACATGAACATCATGCAACAGCTGAAGCAAATACTACACCCTCAGATGTATTAGATTTATTACAGAGTGAGCTCCAAATTGATGAATTATCTTTACAACAAATTTTTAATTCTGTTAAATCATTGATGGATGGAAAAAGAGAATCAAATTATCAGATGTGTCAGCGTAATCTAATGCTTGGACACATAAGAGCTATAATGCAAGATTCTCTGGAGTGGCTTGATAGTGCTGAAGAAAGATTTGTGAGGTTTTTGGCTCACCTTATTCTTGTTTTAAGGCAGATGGGCAAAGATCCTCAACATGACATTGGTGACAAAATTTTGGAGAAATATGTAATTCAGATTATTGAAGGCTTAGTTGAAGGTACAAGTATATGTCCAGAACTAATAGCCTACTATACCTCAACTGTACCTACGGAGAGGCAAATAGCTTTGTATGCAGAATTAATGGACCGAGTCCAGAAAAGTGAAAATAGGCTTGAAGTTGTTAGAGCAGGAACAAGAGCAGGTATTGATGTTGCAGCTTCTGCCAGAGTTGCAATAAAGAAAGCAATTACTGACATACAACAGGGCTATGGGAACATAGATCTAACATTCACTCAAACAACAGCAGTGGAAAAAGATAAGACTTTGGTAACTAAAGTGATATCATCACTTGAATGGCTGTCATTTATATCAAACCAAATAGAAGAAGGTCTATGGCTTAGCAATGCTATGGTTCGAACATTTATTTTTATTGGTAATACTAATGCTGCATTACTATGCGTGAATAGTGTCAGTAAGATGTTTGATGATTTTACAAACAAGGTACCCAAAAACTCTTCAGAACTAAGAGAACATCTTTGTTTAAAATCATACTTAGAAGCAATAGAAGCCTTTGCTACTTGGTACAGACATTTTATAAGTGGTCAACCTAAAGATATAGAGCCATTAGCCCCAGATGCATCATTCTCTGATAAGGTTCATCACGAGCAAAGATGTGCTCAAATTGAACAACAAAAAGCTCGATGGCAGAATGCTATACTTCATCAATCTCGGCAAACAAAGCAACTACTTTATAATATTCTGTTATTCCCTGGAGGATGGCTACAAGATGAAAATGACTCAATAGCCTCCCACAAATTTACCAATGAAGAAAAGGAAGAGAGAAACAAACAACTAGATACTTTAAGACGTCTTTGTCTACCAGAGGTTGCACTATTAATTTTTAAAATATTGCAGAGTAGTGATGATATCGATAATCACAAAGAAGCTCTTAAAATGAGCAATTTAATTGCCTGTGAAAACCGTGGTCTTTACCAAGTATTTACAAAAAGTAAACTTTTGGAAGTACTAGACAGAATTAAAGAATCTTCTTTGTTTTTAGTAGAAAAGGGTAAAGATATACTTGGTTATGAATTGGATGAATAATTTCCCATTACAATAAATATTTCATCATAAACAAAATATCTTTTATTACTCTATATATTTAAAATTTACAATTATTATAAAACCATTTGTGGATACTTAACATAGCAGTACTTATGCTATGGATACAGGGCTTAAATTAATTAAATCATTGCTGCTTTCTGCTAAATCAGCTATGGAAACCCTTCCTCTTTGTTTTATAAACTTAGCAACATCTTCAAGCTCCTTCTGTGATATATATATGAATTTTCCTCTGTCATCAATAACACCAGTTAGTTCCCCACTAGTTTGTAGATCTGTAATTCGATCAATTGCAGCTTGTGTTTTAATTTTGAAGTTGCCAGCAAGATCTTCCAATAAAACAACTTTTTGTGCCTGTAACATAATATATAATGTTTAATTGAAAATGAGGTAGTATTCCAATTATTGAAAGAGGTGTTATAATACCTTGATATAATCTATGAATTGCTTTAGCATGTTTTCTTGATCTTGTTCTTGATTCTCATCGTAACCTTCTCCTTCAACAGTGAATGCTGATTTCAATGCTTCATATTCTTCTTGTTCACGTTTCTTCCGTTCTTCTTCTGCTTTTCGTACTGCTTCTTCAGCTTTGCGTTCTTCTTCCTGTGTATGGAAATATAACAAGGAATTAATAAGTACCTAAATTATAAGTAATAAATATTTGTTTATTTCTCCTTATGAAAAAGGAATTATTTATCATATAAATTTTCTTACCTCACGTTTTTCTTCAGCTTTTTTCCTCTCTTCTTCCATCTCTTCATCACGTTTCTTTTTCATTTCACGCATTTGCCCCTCTGCTTCTCTTGCTTTCTTTTTCTCCATTTTGGCTTCTAATTTTGCACGTTTCTGACGACAGAATAAGAAATTACAAGATAAATATAAAGGATTTTTAAAGATATTATTCAACAATTAATATGACATTATAAAGTACCTTGGCTCCCATTTTGTCATCCAAATCCAATTTTGGGGCTTCTGGGATACCTTCTTCCTCTACCTCCTCTGCAATAGCAGGTTCTTCTTCAATTAAAGCAGCTTGGTGCCTAGCAGCTATATAACAAAAGGATTGGAAAAATATAATTCGACAATATAAACATACAATAACAAATGTTATATTTAAGCATTTGAATTATAGAATAATATTGCATACCATTAGCTCTCATCCGTGCTCTCTGATTTCTAACAGCTTGTACCCTGCCTGGACCCCCATCTCTTTGTGCCACAGCTCTAGGTCTTGCTCCAGCTGCATCAATAAATGTTTTTATTAAATACCTTTCTATGTTTCATTCGTAATATATCTGTTTAAAAAGCAGTTTATTACTTACGTTGTTGCTTAACTTGAGAAACACGTAAAAATGCAATTGATAAAGCTATTATTACGAGAGCGCTAATAATAGCAGCAATAATAAATGGATCCATCTTTATGTACTTTAAGAAATAACTGGAATATAACCTTAGTGAGAATATTTATAAGAATGAAAAGAGTAAATAATTATTAACGTTTTTTAGTCTTTTAAACTTCAATAATATCTAATAAAAGGCGAAAATTCATGTTATGATTTATTTTTGAAATAAAATGTAATTTGTAGCTACACATACTGTAGTCTATGTCATCGTAACGTCATCAATGTCATACATAATATATATTATATACTATGTATTATGTCAGGGTTGCTAGATGTTTTGAATTGTCAGAATCAGTCGTTATGAACGATGTTTTAATGAAACATCGTATTCAATTCCCTAAAAAGCTAATTCAAATAAACAGTACATTTTTAAACTTACATATACACCATTGTCTTTAATTTATTCCTTAACCTTATTAGTAGTATATAGAAGTTAACATAGTTGTATTAAATGTGTAGTCGCTAGGTAGAGCGTTACAGAAGACGGTTTTTGACTTGAAATAAAAAGTCGTATGAATCACGAACAATTCGACTTCAATTTTATAACTTTTTCTTTCATTAAAGAGGTTCACTTAGCAATCAAAGTCGAAAAGATTCTTTAAGACTACGCAGAAGTTAGTTCGCAGTAAGATCTTTCGTAACGAGTGACGATGTCAACGGTAAATCGGCAATGTGAAATTGGAACTTTGGGCTTTCGGGGTGTTGTTGATAATGTGTAGGTTGATGTTCTGCCACATCGTCGAACAGATTTATTAAAAGGGTTTTCTTTGTGGTGCATACAACACGGTTTGACTAAAAAACCGATATCACTTTCATGAAAGTCGAGTTAGTTACCTGAATTTAAGATGATTGTTTTCTCCCTGGAATATTCCAGTTAATATGACCTAACTCTACTTCAAGTACGGCTAGATAATGGGCCAGCCTCATCGAGCTTCGCAATATAATTGCCCAATATGGTAGCCTGCCCAGTAATTCTTTACAACCTCAGTCTTGGTGGATACTAGCGAGTCTGGCAGCAATTAAGAGGCTTATAGGAGCAAATATTTCCTATGAGCAAATCGTATTTTTAACGCCCCTAGTAAGCTTTTTATTTTATTTTTGTCACGTATTTGTTAAGTAGTTTTGTCTACCGGACTGCTGATATAAAATCAATAAAAGCTATTTGTATATCTTCCTATGTTTTTATATGTAATCGTGGTTATTTTAATTAGCTTATCAAAGTACATATTAATAAAAAGAATAAAACATAAAGAAAAGTGTTGTAAGAATTAATTTGTTTTTATTTATGAACGCAACGATTGTCTCGATATGAAAAAAAAAACTTTCAGATGACGTGTGTCATGTCATTCCGTATTGCTTCCCATCTTCGCCGACTGTATTGTTAGAAGAAAACATGATTCTATTTAATTTTGCGTCATTAGTGTCCTTTTTATTAGTATTAGATGTTACAACAGCTTTATATTTTCATATAGCAGAAGGGGAGAGAAAATGTTTTATCGAGGAAATACCTGACGACACAACTGTAATTGGTATACTTTTTTCTTATTCTCTTTCAGCCGTTAAAACATAATTTTCAATAGACGACAAATTTAACTTGATGTTGTGTTTTATTTTACAGTAAATTATAAGGTAGAGTTGTATGATCCTCGATCAGGAGGTTTTATGCCATCGTCTCCTGGGATTGGCATGCACGTTGAAGTCCGCGACCCCAACGATCGTATAGTGCTTTCTCGAGTGTATTCTTCTGAAGGAATGATATCATTTACTTCTGCAACACCCGGTGAACATGTCATATGCATGTATTCAAACAGTACATCTTGGTTCAGTGGATCACAGCTAAGAGTAAGTATTTATTGGAAATAATGTTTAGATATTGGTTAGACAGGTTATCTATGGGATGACCTAGTGGAGATTGTAATATTTACAAATATTTCCCAAAATAATTATCCCTAATTTTTTTGTTAATCCCATTCATATATTTTTTGTATGTATCTCATTGATTAAATATATCAACACTTGTTCAAACAAAAGTATAACATGGCCAACCATTGAACAAATCTTGTGTAATAAAGAATTTAAATAAAATGTTGATATTTTTCTCATGGGCTTAGTTTGTCTGAACAGGTTTCAACCATTATTCAAAAAGCTGAATAGTATTTACATTATTTTGCTTCAAAACTTTTGTTTACTTTTCCATTGTGTTTATTTATATAACTCACCTGAACTGTATCAAAGAAGAATAATGAAATAAGGAGAGAAAGCCTTATCCCAGAAGTGAGACATTTATAGACTTACTTTATTTATTATTTGTGACTTCAGGTGCATTTAGACATTCAAGTTGGTGAACATGCAGTGGACTATGCAAATGTAGCACAAAAGGACAAGTTGACAGAATTGCAATTGAGGATAAGACAGTTGCTTGATCAAGTTCATCAGATCACTAAGGAGCAAAGTTATCAGAGAGTAAATATATATCTTATAATTTTATTTCAAACTAGAAAAAAAATTACCTCTTCTTGTCTCTATACAAAAAACATGTTGATAAAACAGTTATTGAAAAGAGTTTTTAACCATGACACATTTTGTGATGTTCTTGTGGCTAATAATGATATAAGTAGCTAAACAGTTATTGGCATATGCCAATATGTGTAGGGCAAGCTAAATTAATAAAGAAATTAAAGATTCTTTAAGTATTCATTTATAAAATAATTTTAATAATACTTTATTCTATAAAATGTAATTAAATCGAAGTATTTCTCTTGAGAGGGAAAGAGAGAACATTAAAATGTTTTTTACATTCCTTGTTTGTTTCAGCACCGTGAGGAAAGATTCAGACAGACATCAGAAAGTACCAATCAGAGAGTGTTATGGTGGAGTTTGCTTCAAACCGGAGTCCTCATAGGAATAGGTTACTGGCAAATGAGACATCTTAAGAGCTTCTTCGAGGCTAAGAAATTAGTTTAAATCACAATGTCCATAGTCATAATAAATATTCTATTTATATTTGAAAAGCATTGACACCTTCATCCTAAAATATTATTTCAATTTATATTTTCATTTTACAGTAACAAATATGTTGTGATATGCATTTTTAATAAAATGTGTTTCTAAAGGACAATCTGTTTTTTATTACTTTTGTACAACTTGCTTATATGTAAAACTTAGAACTTATCTATTTAAATAAGTTATTCAAACAGTAAATTATAAATAATATAGTTTTATGAAGATTTAACATAATATAGTATACTTAATGATTATTGTAGGTTACTATAAAACATAACAATATATAATGGATAAAAATAAAATTATTAATTGGATAAGTGGGTAACTAAATGGGAAAGCTAATTAGATATATTACACATTTGTCAAAAATTATAAATATATATATTATAATTTTCAATGTATTCTAGGAATGACAAATGTAAGAAATATTGCAGTGTTGCATATCATTTAAATTATAAAATTTGTCTTAAATAAAGTTGACTTATTAATACAATTTTATTTTTCTTCATACTAATAATATGATTAAAATTAATGTTTATATAGAAATTGTATTCAAGTGAAATAAATATTTATTTAGATGAATATTTATTTATTAAATTGTTATAACTTCAGATACTTATTTTAAAATAAACTTCCTCTAAATTATGAATTATCCTTAACCTTAAAAACACTATCTATATATTGCACAAAAGCATAAGGGTTTGGTTTAGACATTGGTGACAACCAGCTGAAGTCCACAGTCTCAAGTGTGGATGCTAAAGTGTCACATGTGCAGTAGTAGAGATGTTTATCAACATGCAGCTGATCTGCCAGTTCTAATTGATGATTGTTCATTAATTCTTCATTTACAACGACTAATAAGGGTTTATTTAAGTCCAAAGCTTCTAAGCAGCTTCCTGCTCCAGCGTGACTTATTATTAAATCAGCGTTTGACATATCGGCTTTTAGTGAGTTCTTAAATCTGTAAAGATGTAATTTTATGCCGTCTTTCTCAAAATCACCCGGTTCAACGTCACTATTTCCTATTTGGACCGTAATATTCTCGCATCCCATTTTTCTTAAAACGAGAAGTACGGGAGATGATTGGATGAATTCACATAAGAGATCGAAGCGTGTTGTCCCAACTGTCACAAAACACTTTTTGTACTGCATTTGCATTATGCAGGTCTTGAAAATAAAAATAATATGTTAGCCTTTGTGTAGTGTCTTAATTTGACATCACATTATTTTTGTAAACACTTCCAACTGTGAACCAATTCACCAAATGTCAATGTCAATTGTCAATCAAGTATGGGAATAGATATACACAAAAATTATGTAACCATGATATAATAAAAATTGAAATCATATTTATTTTATAATCATTTTCTTCATTTTTATTTACGACGTCGTCTTTGCTGTTTATAATATATGTTTGTATAAGAAGACTTGTGTTTTATTATTTAAACATCATAATTGGTACACTTTCTGTATTTACGTTTCTTTATTTTGTTTTTTACCGGTCACGCTCTTATCTTTAAGGCTACGAGTGAGTAGCGATCTCTCCTCCATCAAAAATTCTTCATTGTCTAATTCCTATTGACTATCGCTGAATCGTCCCCCGAGCGGCGCCCGGGTTTTTTGTATGGCGTGCTTGATAAAGACGGGTCTATTTCAAGTAACTTCCAACTATATAGATAAAAATAAAAACCAGAAGACGTTTAAAGTTGCCTTAAAAAGAAAAAAAAACAGATAGGCTGTATCATGGACGCAGTCGCATTAGAATAAACGAATGTCGTACACAATATAGGTTGTGTAATTAGCACTAGTGCATGTAATTTACGGTACAGATCCTGATATAAAAAATAATCAAATAAATACAATGGTTTGGAGGATATCTGCATACATCCGTTGTATTTACACCCATCGAAGCAGTTCCAGCTGAGTTAAAATTTGCTGTATTTTCCCCTGGAAACGCATTCCGTAGAAATCGTGACACGACTGTAGTTGACTAATATTAAATAATTCTAAAACTACAATTGGTCACATTCATCACACTTGGGCCCAAACTTGTTCTCCACAAATACGGGCCCGAAGTCTCGTTCCGAATTACGGCTAAAATCCAGTGCACATACACATACACGTACATACGGTAATCAAGCGAATGCGTAGTCCCTCTAACTGTGGCCTTGTACTGTAACTGTCAGCTGTAGCCTTGCTGCCGAAGTTCTTTTGAATGTTACGTATTGCATGCGGTGCATCATAGTAATGGCTTTTATCCTATAAATAATAATAGTATTAAATTTATAACGGTTGGTTTTTTACTTAAAAAGTTATAACCGTTTCATAATTCGTTATAGGTTTTTGTAAGTAACTGACCAAAATAAAAGATGGTGCACGGAAAATGGGTCACCTGATGGTAAGTGGTCTCCACTGCCCATAGACATTGGTGCTGTAAGAAATAGTAACCATTCCTTACATCACACCAATATTATACGCCACCAACCTTGGGACCTAAAATATAATGTTCTTTACGCCTACAGCTACTGACTCTGGCACCTTTAAACCGGAACACAATAATACTAAATATTGCTGTTTGGCAGTAGAGTATCTGATGAGTGGGTAGTATCTACCCACACGAGCTTGCAAGAATACCTACTACCCTGTATATTAAAAAATCATACCAAAATTTGAAATAAAATTATCGTTATTGTTTATCTTTAAGCAATTGTAATTATTGGTGTTTAATTTTTATTGAATTACACAAGAACAAAAAGTGATAAAACACTTACTTTGCCCCCGACCGCAACACATATTAGATTTAAATTCTTACTCAAAAATATATTGACATAATAAAAAAAAAGGTTGTCATTGATATGGAAGAATATTTTCTGATTTGCAAATTTTCTATTGCACGATTCACAACTGATGTTGTCTTATGTAATAAGGTGTCCCTAATATTATGCCAGTTTTACAGATAAACTCTTTACGGAGAATCTGCATTGTCAAACCAGCGTCGATACTATTGGTATTCAATAACAAAACTAATGTACATAATATTCTTTTGTCATAAATCCTACGGAAATAGTTCTAAAGTAACTGATGCGTTATGGTATTCAGTAGCTCTCTAAGTGCGTAATAATGCTGTTGTATTAGAAGCGTGATGTGAGCTTTTTCTACGATAGGCTGATTGTAAGTCGCATAAATAAACAGGGTTGTTTTCGCTTCTATTGGTCTTATAGAAAACATTTTGTATAATTATTAAAGAAAAGAAATAATAAAACAAATAAAAAGCTCTTACTGAAATGAAATGTGTAGAATATACTAAAGTGTTGAATTTACTAGAATTAAATAAAAAAGATGTATCTAATTAAGTAATAAAATATAGAGACTATATTCGGATTGCGAATTTTATAGTATTAGATCAGAACACAGTTAGTTATTTAACAAAATACGTAACGAATTTGGAATGCTGATCAGCGGAGCGGAGCTGATGTAATCACAATAAGATTTATTTATTTAACAAGGTTTATGAACAATATAAATATTTAACACTAAAAAAGAAGAACAGAGACTGATTAAGGAAAGCCATAACGTGTTCGAAATGCTTATTGTTTTAACAAAAAAACTATGTTTGTTACTTTTGGATTTTATATACCTTTATTTTTAGGTTACAGCTTGTGGTGCTGTTACATTCGGAGGGGGAATTTATTTTATTACGGTATTTGAGACTAATCATACCATCATACCAATAGTAATTTATTGGAAACGGCTTCTGGGCAATGTGTTTATGTATAGTACCTTAAATTTTCTTCCACAATCTTGTAAACATTTTGCTTTACAAATTACTATTTTAAATATTAAACAAAATTACCTCAACTATAATTAAGTTGTCAATAAAATGTAATTTGCTTCATGATGAGAAAATTGAGCCGTGTACAAAATACGAGCAATGTTTAGTAATTCTCATTTTGAATATTTGATACATCCGTATGACCTTTCACGAGTTTCTTCTACGATTCCAATATACTAGGGTGATCTTAATTTATTAAGTAACAATATATATGTATGATATCATCATTATCATCATCATTACATAGTATAAAACAAAGTCGCTTACCGCTGTCTGTCCCTATGTATGCATAGATCTTTAAAATTACACAAACGGATTTTGATACGTTTTTTTTAATAGATAGATTGATTCAAGAGGAAGGTTTATATGTATAATACATGCACATTATAGTGGAGAAACACTGATCATTTTAGAGGTTTCTAAAGTGATGTCGTAAATAAACACATTTTTTGCCCTTACATTGCAAACGCTGGCTGAACTAGGAGATAGATTAAAATAATGTAATACAGTATTGTTTACCTTTAAAAAGATCTTTAAGAAAGTCTGCTATGGTATATGTCTATCTCTTAGGGATATCCTACAATAACCATTTTTTATCCTTTACTTTTTACGAGATATAATGGCTTATTTTCGAAGCGATTTTAATAATACAGCATTAATCCTTATCCAATTAAGTGCCTAAAATACATTGTACATTTAAAAGAGATCGATGGCCCTTAACAGCATGTAATTTAAATAATTATTTTTCAGATAGAAGATATTACAGATTTAAAACGCAGGGACATTGTAGTTTGTATTGTCTAATGACAAAAAAGCTGTGACCGTTGTAAGACATTCTGTATGATATATATAGCCCCGGCTTCGCACAGGAGTTTCAGAATTGCTCCTGTGCGAAGCCGGGGTGGGTCGCTAGTTAAGAAATAAAAATAAAACACAGCAACTGTATTTTATATCTTTATATAACCACTATGAAATCAAAATGCTAAATTTGAAATATAATAAAATATTACATTGCATTTGTAATTATCATCACATTAATTTTATTTTAAAATAATGTTTTTGTAGAATAATACTTCTTTAATGTAATAATCATAGTCAAACTAATGTCACATGACAATGATCTCAATATTATTCTCATGATATTTTTGACTTAAATTAATGCGTGAAATTATTTTTTATAAAATGTTGGTGGCAGGGCTTTGTGTAAGCCTGTCTGACTAGGTACCACCCACTCATTATATATTCTATAGCCAAACAGCAATATTGTCATGTTCCGATTTGATGAGTGAGTGAGCCAGTATAACAGCCACAAGGAACAAAACATCTTAGTTCCCAAGGCTATTGGCGTTGTTGATATTTTCACGTTTAATTTAGCAATAGTCCAAATATAAAGCGTGTTAAATTGCGAAGCGGAGCTACTTGTATGATAATATTATATCCTAAAAATACCCCGAAACATCTCCTGGTACAAGTTTTTTGTACATTTGTTTAATAATTACAGTGAAAAAAGCGTATCTTAATTTGCCTTTGAGGAAGATTTTATGAAAATTTAAAGAAAAAGTTCTATCCATAAGAGAGGCACCTTTCTTATTAAAATTCTAGCACTAAATTTCGCTATCTCATTTAAACATCGCATTAAAAATATTATATGGGAATAAAAAGTGAAAAAATCTTATTTCAAGAATATATATTTTAAAGCTGATTTCCAAAACTGGCATATAAAATTCAATTAAAAATTTAATATCGAATTTTTATTTCGCTCGAGGTTTGCTTATTAATTATAGAAAAGGCCTTTTTTTACAAATGTATGTTAAATTTGTAAAACACATATTAAGTACATGCTGTAAATGAGAATGATGACATGGACGTAAAAGGAAGTTTTAAAGTTGATCCCGTAATAGAAATAGATTATTATCATGGTATAGACATGTGACGGGGAGTATTAAAATAGGGTTTATAGGTATGAATGTGGATTACTATCCTCCGGGTGATCTGAATTTTGTTATACGTATGTATTTAAGCGCACTGATGATAGTAAATTTATACCATTTGTCTTAATTAAATAATTCCCTTAGATTCTTAATTAAACATAATTTAAAAAACCATATGGAAAATTTCCCTTCTATATAATGGATAAAAGTTTTATTTTTATCTAATTTTATAATATTTACATTTAACTTTATCTAATAATTCAAAACATTGAATTTCAAGTTAGTGAAAAATATTTTTTTTTAAAGATATTCAATTTCCAAACAGCCTGTATTACCTGCTAATAAAGTAACTCACGAAACCACACGTGCCATTCACGTGCTACGTTGCGTCCACATGAAATGTTAACATGGCTACGTAAGTTCTACCTTCCCCTTTGTTTTAATTAAAACTTGAATAAAATAAAAGTTTTTGATTGGAAATATCATTTTTATACGTGAATTATGACTGGAAATTCAGATATAAAAGGTGAAAATTGTGTAGTGGTTGTACGGCATAAAAATGAAACTGTGCGCCGTGCTATTGCTGTTTATTCTTCGAAATTGTTCGGGGGAGGATTTCCCATCTCTGATCACTGCGAACGCTTCTATAGGTATTACTTTTAAATCGATATTTTAATAAAAGTATATCATATAGAAACTTTATTAATTTTGCCTCTTTATGCTTAATTTAAAAATAAATAACAAAATAATATTTGTACTAAACATTCAATTTTTATTTTCATTTTGTGTTAATTTGTATCAATGTTTTTTCAGTTTCATTTGTTTATTGATTCTTTCGAATCAACTTCACACTTACAAGACATTATATACAAGTATTAAAATGTTTCTGAAGCCACGTAAATGTGGCTTTTCAAATGTTTGATATAGAGACAAGCAAAGTCACTAAAAAATCACTTTACATAATTTTCTAGCTGTGGTTTTGGATCGTCAATTTCTGGGCGAAAATTATCAGTCTACTCTTGATGACTTGAAAGATTATATAAAAGAATTGACGCGTGTTGAACTCAAACATGGCGGAGTCAATGTGCATTACTTCTCTTGGACTGCTATCAGCCTTAAAAAAGGTAGTTATAAAATTTTATTTTCGGGTTATTACATAATAGTATGAACTAAATATAAGTATATGTAGATCAGAATTAAATATAGCTACTGTTAATAATCATGCCCATCTGAAATGGTGGTAGTATGCTATTTCTATCTTTTGAATCTAGTAAAAGCAATAAGATGACGGGTTATACCTCTAAGATTTCTTTTCGTACGTCTTACAAATATTATCGTAATTGCAGTCGCCGTCCACTCCTTAAATACAGACATGTATAACTGACTTGGTTACGTTTCTTTAATTTTCTGGTCATCCTTACCAAAAAAACAATTACTTATGTTGATATAATATTATTTAAAAGCTATTAAATATTATATATGCTTTAAGCTTAAAAATAAAACAAAATGCCAAAAACGCTTGGTATGATAGTATCAGATGTCTTAATTTTTTTATCATTGGCCATTCGAAAAGATATAGAGTCATGAAACTATATAACTGAGACGACAACCCTACTTTTTTATACCTTGAGTAAAAGTATAAATTATTTTTTTAAATGTTTAGTTTCTTAAAACGCATTTTTTTATTTTATTATATAAATAACTATAATGCAGGTCAAGTTAATAAAATGAAAAGTGATAACATATCCGACTAAATAGCTCCTGAAGCACATTTATCTATGGCTACATTGAAATGTGCATAATAGAATTTTTTTAAATAGAATTTTAAATTTCTAAAAAAATATAGTTATTAGATAAACGTAGATAAAGGCAGTAAGTCACTTGCAATTTTAATATTATTGTGCACACAGATTTCTACTTCAAAATGATTTTAACATAAAGGCGTTCAAACCGTTTCATCTTTGATGAAAGCCTTTAGTGTTATGACCGATTACTTGGCACTATTCATGAACTATGGTACACCGCAAATTCAACGGGCCGCTTTGTTACAGAAACCCAATAAGTTGTACTCAAATGTTATCAAAATGAACTTCCGTTATTAAAAATAACCATGCATATTTTATAAATAGTGATAGTGATGTGATAACATTTGTAACACGAAGTAATAATTATTATTAATCATTTCATTTTATTATGTAATGGATTATTGCAATTTTTTATATAGTGATTTGTTATTTTATAGGCTTTCTAGCGGTTTTGAGTATAGCGTCTTGTGAGGAAACCTGGTCACTGTATACTAGAACCAAAGAAGAAGAACTTCTATTATTCGCATTGACAGAAGTTGACTGTCCACGTCTACCAACGGATTCTGCTGTTACTGTTACTTTTACAGAGCCTGGTCAAGAACTAGCTCAATTATTATTAGATTTAAGGACTCAGAGAGCATTTAATTGGAAATCAGTAGTAATATTGCATGATAATACTTTAGGTAAGATTAGTAATAAAAAGGAATTTTATTTTTTTACCAGGTTTTACAAGACGTCACTTGCTTCACCTTGTTCATTATTTGACCAGATATTTACAGCCTTCCTAAAATACGTGGCTTTAGTGAGGACGAATAATATTTATAGTTAAAAAACGTGGCTTAGCGAGGCTTAAGAAAGCTTAAGTCGTACGGGTTTACACAAATTACAAAAACGTATATGGAATAAAGCCACAGATAACCTACATATGCCAAAATATTTGCTTATTGTGAATAAGTTAAAAATAAACTAAGAAAGTTGTAATGTTAGAATGGTCCACAGAAATATATGGTTCTTTTTATGTTTGATTAAAAACAGACAAGACGACGGAAACATATTGTTTTAGTAATTTACATAATTATTTATTCATAGGAAGTATATAATTATGATGAAATCTTCTATATTTGCCATATTTGGAAAATAAATGCAAATATTCGAAAACACTATGTCGATTTGCCAATTTAGCCCAAAATACAATATTATCACTTGTACGTGTTGTATTTCGTTTTAGCCAGAGACATGATATCTCGCGTAGTTCAAGCATTGACATCTCAGGTAGACGATGAAGATGTAACTTCTGTCTCCGTTACGGTATTTAAAATGAAGCACGAAGTTAACGAATATTTGAGAAGAAAAGAAGTCTACAGAGTATTGTCAAAACTTCCTGTCAAATACATAGGTAGGTACTGTATATAAGAAATTATAACATAAGCTTTTTAGTTAATAGTAGTCTAATATAAAATAAAAAGGTAGATCAGCGATCGTAGCTAACAATGTTTTAAGAGCCGTCTCATAAATTAATGTTTACAATATAATTACCTAAATATAAAATATTTTAGGCGAGAATTTCATAGCAATAGTATCGACAGATGTAATGAACACGATGGCAGAGACAGTCCGCGACCTCGCAATGTCACATACTGGAGCTCAATGGCTTTACATCATATCCGACACGAATACGAACGAAAATATTTCAAATTTGATCAACGATTTATATGAGGGAGAAAATATTGCTTATTTTTTTAATGTCACTGACGACGGAAAAGAATGTAAGGTATTAAAATCTTGCCTTTATTCAGACAATTGCGGAGATAATTATTAATAAGCAAACCAACTTAATCTGTTACTCGATCATGTAAAATAAGTATAACACTTTAGGACAATATTTTTTAGATTTCAGAAAACTTAGTCAAATATATTATGTACGTGTAAATACATATTCATATTTTTATCACCAAAAATAAAAATGTCAACAGAACGGCCTCTTGTGCTATGCTCAGGAAATGATAAATGCTTTCGTATCAGCACTTGAAACAGCGATTCAGGAAGAATTCGATGTGGCTGCCCAGGTGTCAGACGAGGAATGGGAAGCAATACGACCTAGTAAGCTTCAGAGAAGAGATTCATTACTCAAACATATGCAGGTAAGATGGATTCGATTAGTTTATTATAACCAACATTTCCGAGTAATTTTGAGTATAATAAACTTAGTGGACGTAATCCTAATTACTGTTATTAAACTTTCTTATTCGCCATTTATAGCATGTTCAATATTAACTTATGCTGTTTGGTAGTAAAATAACTGATGTAGTCCATGTCCATATACTTGTAAATTAGTTACAAATGTATCTCGTAAATCATTAGCAATTGTTGAAAAGGAGATAATTTAATCTTAGGAGTTTATCAAAAGTAAATATTTAATAATTTTGCAGCAACACTTGTCATCTAAGAGTAGATGTGGTAATTGTAGTTCATGGCAGGCTTTAGCAGCAGATACGTGGGGTACCACTTACAGAGACAGCACAAATGAAAATATTTCCAAAGAAAATGTAACTACTTCTGTCATTGAAGATGTTAAGTTGATAAATGTGAGTTTTAAATATAAGACCATTACATATATTTTGTCAGGATTTTTTTTGTCTAAATAGCTACCTTAATAGTATTAGGATTTTTTTGTCTTAATAGCTACCTTCTAATATTTAATATTATCAGACTGCTTAAAAAAAAGGTTTATTAAAAATGTTTCGACTAAAGCGCTACAACCCTAAGGATTAGTTTAGTTTCTAGAAACATTACAACTAATTTTGCAAATTGTACCGGTTTCGAGTAAATGATGCACTTGATTCGGTGTGCACTTGATGCATCCGAACCGGTGGTAGATTTTTCACTATCAATAAGCAAGTGTAAACACTTCTATATTGAATAAAGATTTTTGACTTTGACTTTGACTTTGATTATTTATCACGAAATAGTCTTTACATGAAGTTTAAAGAATATACCCGTTAAATATACAGCATTTAAAATCTGTTTTTGCATATAAGGTTGGTGTATGGCGTCCTATAGACGGAATTAAATTTGAAGATGTTTTATTTCCTCATGTTGAACACGGATTTCGTGGAAAGGAATTGCCTATTATTACTTACCATGTAAGTTTCACCTTAAGGTAAAATACTAAATGTAATGAGTTAATTTGAGATAATTTATTTTAATTTTTATTCTGTTATATTTTTATTTCTAGAATCCACCATGGACGATTTTGCAATTAAATGCATCTGGCTCTATCGTTAGTTACAGCGGCTTGTTATTCGATATCGTCAATCAATTGGCTAAGAGTAAAAATTTCACGTGAGTTTTAATAAAAATATAACGTTACCACGTAACGCATTATTTTAAAATCTGTGTTTTATATTTATGTCGTCCATTTTAAATTGCAGTATTCGAATAATTTTGCCCGGAAATTTAAGTCATAACATCACCAATGACACTAACGAAGCTGCAATTGACGTAAGTATTTATTTTATTTTAATCTATATTCTTAAAGGCTTCTTTGTATATTTGAATGCGCTTATCTCAAGATTTGCCAATCCGATTTGAAAATGCTTGCGTTAGATAGCTTTGAGGTAAATTTATAGACTACTAGCTCGCGTTCTAGGGGTTGGACGTCTGCATTAGGCATAGAAAAGTAGCTTACAATCTTCTTTGGAGTACATGTTCTATGTACTCCATGTACTATGTATGTGGAGTATTTGCTTCTTAATAAATGTCATCGAAATTAGCTTGGGTGAAGAGTAACAGACAGACAGACAGTTACTTTGTCAATTATAATATTAGTATATAACGTCATGCTACAATGTTGTATCTTGTAAACAACGCTGTTTTCTGTTTTCAGATGACGTATAGCGTTAGTTCAACATTAATCCTTACAGCGATCGCGAAGGGTCATGCAGCTTTTGCCGCTGCGGCTTTTACTGTTCTTACCGACTCTAAACCAGGTATAAATAACATATCGTATTATAGACGATTTTTATGTTTGCATTGGATTACATGCTATTTTAATATCTCGAATTTATTCTACGTGTAAGAAATTCCAGTCAGTTCTATTTTCTAATAAAAAATATTTTTAAATAAAACAAAGTTTAAAATAGAAATTTAATGTTTATTATAAATTATTATACGTACTATTATATTAAAAAAAAAATAATAATTTAGGTATAAACTATACAATACCGGTAAGTACGCAGCCTTACTCGTTCATCATCGCGCGTCCCAGGGAATTAAGTAGGGCAGTTTTGTTCCTACTACCATTTACTACTGACGTAAGTTTATTGAATAGTTTTTTTTAGTATAATTGTTACTAAAGATTTGTTTTACCGATTCAGTCAGAACAGCAACCGCAAACCCAGAATTCTGATGATATTACAAAAATTTCAACCTAACCTTAATATGATGCTGTCAATTTTTTTCGTCGAAGGGAATATAAATAATTATAGCCTATTCCAATCAAAGTGGGAATAAATATAAACAAACCTTGATTTTCGTATTTAATGCGATTCGCAATTATAGGCCAGTCATATTGTGCACTACTAGGTTTTTGATTAATATAACTTTATTTATAATACAACACTATTACACATAACTACTTATATCCACTTTAATTTTACTTCCAAAGTTCCGATAACTGATTCGTCGAATTCGTTCAAACAATTTTTTTTTGTAAATCCATAGTGTAATCATAGATTAATCAAGCTCAACCAATGAAATCGTATCAATTCGTTGTCAATTATTGTTTTGTTTGGCCTTTATTCTGTTTTGATTGGAATAGACTAAAAATTATTGCGTGACGTTTCATATATGAAAATCTTTGAATGCAATTTTTCTAATAAATTTCAATACCGTTCACTTGATTAAATAACTTACTCTATACTTACTTCATAAATTGTCTTTTAAATACGCAAGTACTTACTGTTGCTTTTTATTAAATAACTAACCCAAGTAATATTGTATTCATCATTAATTTTTGTATTTAAATTTAAAATAGATATGTCGTATGTTTATTTATCTCGTAGACATGGCTTTGCCTGGGATTTGCAGTGATATTAATGGGGCCAACATTATACATTGTTCATCGTTTAAGTCCATATTATGATGCAATGGAGATTACAAGGGAAGGTGGCCTTTCAACAATTCATAACTGCTTGTGGTACATTTATGGAGCTTTGCTTCAGCAAGGTAATTTAGGATTTATGTTAGCAAACATCCTGTTGTGTGGAGTAGAATATATGTTTTTATAAGTATTTATAATATATCTTATATTTTGTAAGAGAAAGTTTATAAATTTTGGGTTACCTATTAAATTATGCGTGCGTTAATTTTTAATCATAGCTTCTTCTTCTTTCTTAATTTGCCTGCCTTTGCCAAACACTATTCGGGGTGCGCGCAGCATGTTTTTTTACTTCTATTTTCCTCTATAAATCGCCATCTGATCGTTTAGATCCATATCTCTCATATTCCTTCTCATACACTCCATCCAAGTCTTCTTAGATTATCAAATTTCTTTAAACGGGGTATTTTTTATTGCTAGTTATAATATTATTTTAGGTGGTATGTATCTTCCCCGAGCAGATAGTGGTCGCCTTGTAGTCGGTACATGGTGGATAGTTGTA
Organism: Vanessa atalanta; assembly: GCF_905147765.1. Classification (NCBI taxonomy): domain Eukaryota; kingdom Metazoa; phylum Arthropoda; class Insecta; order Lepidoptera; family Nymphalidae; genus Vanessa; species Vanessa atalanta. The sequence continues at coordinate 7,752,167 of NC_061880.1, read as the reverse complement.
TTGGTGGTGGTCACAACATATTCCGGTAATTTGGTCGCTTTTTTAACCTTCCCTAAATTGGAAATTCCAATAACAACGATATCGGAGTTACTGGAAAGCAAGACGTATACATGGTCGATAACGAAGGGTTCGTTTTTGGAAATGCAATTAAAGGTATGTTGTAATAAATATCATATGTATAATAAACAATATTTATTATTTATGAATTGAAACAAATATTTCAAGAATAGTAATTATGATGTTGGATCATAAACCATTAAATTTGTATACAATTAGCACTAAAATTAAAAAAAGGTGCAAGTAAATTAAAGTACGTGTTATTAGATAATTTGTATTTTTTCCATTTATAAACTTTACAATATAAAGTTTATAAAATGGATATTTTATATAAGTATTGAATTTTACTGTATGTATGTAGATTTATTCCCAAAATTATATATTTGTTGGAAAGAGGTTTATCCGAAATAGTTCTATTTAAATTCGTGAAGATCTGATGGCGAGTTTCGGTGACAATACAACGGATTTGGTCAATATATGTCAGCAAATCAACCGCGATTACTGTTATTTTAATGGTATAATAAGTTATTGCAGTCGGTTTATTTTGTCAATTAACTTTTTAAATATTTAAATCGTTTTTTTGTAATCGAAAAATATTCTGATATTCGTTTATTAGATTTATCTAATAAACGAATATCAGAATATTTATAATAAATTATGTACGACAATTATTTATTTATTATAATTGCTGTTTTATATAGGAAATTAAATTTATCTGTTTATAAAAAATAATACTAATTTAAAATTATTAATTAGAATTCTGATGAATCAAAATACATAGACTTGCTGAAAAGGGCGGAATTGACGGATGGAACTAATGTTGTAGAAGGCAATGTTGTCTCTGGTGAGAATTATATTTATTTCGCATAAAACTTTTAGTTGAAAAACTTATTGTATCTGTGGGAACAGACGTTAAAAGTTTAAAATTCGATTTTGCACTTTTCTAAGATATTAAAATTGCAAAACTGCACATAAATAGTTTATACAAACAAGGTTTTGTAAAATTATTAATTCTATAATTGTTGTAATCGAATTGGTCTAATTTTAATTTTATAATAGAGTTTTTTTTACATTTGCTTAAAATGAGAGCAAACGTTGTTTTATGGCTGTATTAATTTTAAGGTTTGGATATTCTCAATCGTGTTCGAAGACAGCGCCACGCACTTATCGACTGGAAGCTGCGACTCAGTTATTTCATGAGAGCCGAGCATCTCAAAAGCGACACTTGTGATTTCACGCTCAGTAAGATTGAATATGTTTTATGATGAATTTCATTGATACTTAGTTTCTTTAATTTCTTAAAATATATCAAGCAAAGATTTTTAATTTAGCAAAATTTTGCAAAGAGGGTGTATTATAACTGATTATACAATTATCATAAACGCTTCTAGATAAAATTGTTTTACTTTTTCTGTCATCAATCAGAAGCTACCATTTCCGCTTTTTATTATTTAATACATAATTTCCTTATAATCTTTTGTGTCAATTATGTAAAGAAAAATGCATACTTAGAATCATAAATTACAATAGTGTTATATTGTAACAACAAATATAAAAAACTAAATGTTACATACTTTAAAGAATTTGCATTAGTCAGATAATTTGATATTGAGTAGTAAGTTTTACTGTATCTATCGATTTTAAAAAACACGTGTAGAATAATTCTAACAAAGATTTACGTGAAATATTAAGTTTCACTTCACTGCAAGACACAGCAAGACACTGTTGCTTACTTACTTGATAATCACGTTTCTCACTTTCTAATAAAAAAAATAATGTTGTTATTGATACACAAGTGATATACTAGTTCAGGTGGTATAGTTTTACGTATTGCTTACTACCGGCATCTTAAAAAAACGGGTAGTTAAAAATTGACTTTTATCAGGTACGGAAGATTTTATGGATGAGCAAGTAGCGATGATTGTACCGGCTGGGAGTCCATATCTGCCAATAATAAATAAGGAGTAAGTAACAATATAAATAATTTTAAATCGATATATATATATATATATACAACGTACACATATGACTGACATGAATGTTTTTATTGGAATACCAATGACGACATGCATCGACTTTGTGTTTCATGTATCGGGATGAGTAAGATGCCTAAAATTGCTTTACATACTGTTGCATTAATTCCAAAAATCTAAATTTCCTGATCTAATATTAAGTCTCGACGAAAGGAATTCGCAATTTTTGTTTTCAACATAAAAAAAGATTCTGTCACCAAGGCGCCACTAAAGTTGATTTAGCAATTAAAATAAAAAATAAAACAGCTAAATGTCTTCTTTTTGAAGAATTTCAGACACAGAAATATTCTAAACTCAATTTAAAAATTCTATAAGTAGTCATTTTGTGTCAATTCTATTGAATTTATTATAATGCGCCTTATAAATAAAAATAAAAAAATATCTTAAGTACGCATTTTAAGCGATTTTTAAAAGGTTATAAGGCGCGAACATGAATTATGCAACTGTTAGCTGTAGAATTAATACTCAATAGAGGTTAAGAATCATTTAATTATTTAAATAAAACATTTGAATTGTAGAATCAACCGTATGCAAAAAGCGGGGCTCATCTCGAAGTGGTTAAGTGCTTATTTACCAAAACGCGACCGATGCTGGAAGACCTCTTCTGTTGAGGAAGTAAATAATCACACCGTCAACATCAGTGACATGCAGGGTTCCTTCTTTGTACTATTTCTTGGTAATTACTTGTTAGAGTGTGCGTGTTCTTTCTTTAGCTTTGTCCTTTTTTGTTGATTCCGTCTTCTAAAAAGGTAATAAACCTAGAATTCGGTACGTTTTTATTATTGTGAATATGTAGAATATAATATCTGCCTAATGACCAATTGTATTGTGTGTATCTTCTTTTTTCAAATGTTACCTAAATCAATGTTTACCTAAACACCGACTGATCAGCGTGTTTAATTTAGACCGTTTATAATTTGAGCTTAGAATCATTTGGCATTTCCACATGAATAGACTTACGCCTGAATAACGCTTGCAAATTCTGTAAACCTATTTCGAAAATCGTGTTTTATTTCGCTGAATTTATCGCTCCCTATGTATTGTTAAATGGCAATCATATAAGGAAATTGTTTTCTAAAATGGTATGCAAAATAGCACGCAGTGTTCGTAATTATTTAATGTATGTGTCTGTAAACTGGCTTCCTTCCACGATCGTATAATACCCATACCGATAGATTATTTTTTGTAGGGGTATACGAAATCGGTACACCGATTTACAACACACTTTGGACAATTTGAAAGTTAACATTCGCCCCGTTATTTCTGATATATGGGCCCAGCTGCTCGATAAAGTGATCGAAAATTGGACTTACAGATTGCGCTTGTGTCGAGTCAGTTGTGCGCCCATTGCGGTGGATATCATTTTTAGACGCTAATAGCATTATATTATCTTTAATGAGACCATTTGGAAAATTATAATATGTACTTCAAAAAAGAACATCGTTGTTATTTTAAACTAGCTACTACGCCGCTTACTGGTGCTTATAATATTTGATAACTCTTCTAAAACTATAAAAGTAGGTATAATTTAAATCAATATAACGGTACATTTTCATTAGTAAGGTCTAATAGCATTATGACAAATTCAAAATTATAAAGGGGCTTAAATAAATTGATCATAATTTTCTTATTACAGGAATCATCTCTGCGTCAACGATTTTGTTGATGGAATGGTTTTATATGAGACGAAAGAAAAGGATTGAACAGATCATTATCAAACCTTATATTGAATAAATTGATACCTTTGTTTGTCTTACTTTTTTTTAAAATACTTTAATAAGACTGTTTTTAAGACCGTAATTTCTTAAAACAAATGAGTAGTCAATTTGAAGAGAACTTGATTTTATTGCTCTACTATAAACATATCGATTTGTATATTTGGAAAAAATCCTTAAAACTTCTAAACATTTACTTCATCTCCATAAAAAAACATCATAATCGTAATAATATAAGTTTATTTTGTATATGTCGTATGCTTAGCTAATTGCCTAATCCATATATTTTGACTGTTGTTGGTTAACCTAAGGGCTGTTGAAGCATTATTTATAAGTCAACTCTATATTCGCTGGCTAAAATCTACATTTGAGGGCATTTGTAATTCATACGTTTGAGGTGAAGTTTTCTCGTCACAGCCAACAGAAATAGCGGTCAGATCAAATTCGAAATTTAAAATCTAATGGGGTCGCAATATCTTGTTTAAAAGATAGATTTTGCCATTGCTATTCCGACAAAGAGAAAAACAAATGTGCACACATCGAATGCTCATGTAATATTTCGAATAATCATCGATCAATCATCTCACTGACATACCCAGGATCATTAGATCATATTTAAAAATGAATCAATACAATATTCCTGCGCCAAATAATCCGCTTTAGAGACCTGCATATAATTTTTGTATTCTCCTCACTAATGCATTTCAGTATGGATTTGTTAGAAGAAAAAACAAATGGTTGATTTGTTAAAAGATACAAATCAACGTTATTCATTGAGCACTTCAACATATATAGTGCAAATATAACGTTGACATAATTATTCAGATGTCCTTACTATATACTTCTACTGTAGCTGTGTATTTTTTTAAGCAATACATAATATAGTAATACAATATTACCAATAACCAACCAACCTCTACCTTCTTTGGTCCAATTGTGCGTAAAAAGACCTATAAATAGAAACTACATTAAAAATGTAAAATATTAATTAATTAATAAAAAAAGAGTAAGTTGTTAATTCTGAATAATTATTTTTAATGGCAATATTCTGATGATTCACATCGGTTGGTAATTTCATAATTACTCGGTAGCTTGTCACGGCAACATTTGGCTGTAGTCCAGAAGATGATGCTCTAAGACTTAATCGAGACACGTGCTTTTAATGGCATTCTACGTCACCTTAATCTTAATTTAAACCAACGACATACAAATGTGTGATTGTTAAAATATAAAATACTACTTTTTATTTCAAGTAATACTAAAGAGATTAAATTATATAGTTATATTATTAGTAAAACAGTGAAAAAGTTAGAGTGAAGTATTTGTAACGTACACTGGAAATAGTAATGTTGCTATAATATAATATTAGTTTTGACGGAAAAATAAGCATAAATCAATAGAAAATATTTAATGTCAAGCAACAAGTTACAACGTCAACGTCCTTTTGTTATAAGACAAAACAAACCGCTATGTCCCTGCATTTTAAATCTGTAATATCTTCAAAAATATTCATTTAAATTACATGCTGTAAAGGGCCGCTTTGATCTCTATTAAATACATAATGTATTTAATTGGATAAGGATTAATGTTGTATTGCTTGAAATCGATAAAAAACGGTTATTGTGGGTTATCCCTAACAGATACAAATTTACATGTAGAATACATATGAACTTTCCTCTTGAATCACTATATCTGTTAAAAAAAACCGCATCAAAATCCGTTGCGTAGTTTTAAAGATAAGCATACATATGTAGCTGGTCATATTTATTTGTTAATAATTATGTATTAAATTATTCACCGCCTCGTTAGTTCAGTAACTAGTTTATAAAGCCATAGTAGATACAAACTCGAGTCGATGTTGTGTATACCACTATATGGTGTTCGGATTTGGTTTTCATTTTCTATTTTATGTTGTCTGAACATTACAATTAAGTATATATTATATTTAATAAAAAGAGTTACAATTAGCCGATTTTCTTTTTAGTACCAATAACTTAAAAATTAAATATTATGTACTTATGTAATTCTACAGCGAAAACAACATTAAAACGAATAACATAAACTTTGTATGCTAAAAATATACTGAAAAAAAATTGTTAATTGACATATATTCCATGGTTCACAGATCTTTAGTGTTTTGTAACTTTGAACAAAGTCGATTTGTTATTCTGTTAAGATATAATATAATAATATCAATACGTGACTCGAGACACGTTTGATGTCATTGAATACATTAAAGGTTATTTTCCATAGCACTTCTACAAGTTAATGATAATTGTTGTTTTTTAGGAGTTGGGATTAATTTATAACAGTGAATAATCGCTTTAATTATTGTGGAGATTTAGTTATTACATTTATTCAATCAGAACGACTCTCAAGAATGACTGAAATCAAAGGACTCTGAATATTGTAGGCCTGAATATCCTATTGATAAAATATCTCAGAAGGGTAGCGGTTATAATAAAAACACCAACTGCACTTTAACACTTTTTAATCATTTTCCATAAATTATCACTCACTGAATACAATAAACTTCCACAATACACAATATTACACAATACGTAGTTTTACACAATTCACAAATTGGACATAGTTTCCACTCTTACGCTTCACAACTACAATTTTTAACAACTTTATATTCGCGTTTTTACATGTACGGTTCTCACGGATCGAACCTTACGACAAGCAGCATAACGACCGACTGCCTAACAATGATTTTACCGCTCTTTTTATACACTTAACATAACAATATTTTAGTAAAAATTTGTGGGTACATATAAATTTCTTACAGTTCGGCCGTCCTGCACCGAAACACGACCTCGTGTTTCCAAAAAAGAAAGAAAAGAAAAAAAAATAACAGCAAGACATAACATACATAACTAAAATTATTAATATATAATTACTACAACTATTATACATATAGGGCAATCTGCCCGGCTACTAGGGCAATCTGCCCGGCTACTAGGGCAATCTGCCCGGCTTCTAGGGCAATCTGCCCGGCCACTAGGGCAATCTGCCCGGCTACTAGAGCAATCTGCCCGGCTACTAGGGCAATCTGCCCGCCTACTAGGGCAATCTGCCCGGCTACTAGGGCAATCTGCCCGTCTACTAGGGCAATCTGCCCGGCTACTAGGGCAATCTGCCCGGCTACTAGGGCAATCTGCCCGCCTACTAGGGCAATCTGCCCGGCTACTAGGGCAATCTGCCCGCCTACTAGGGCAATCTGCCCGGCTACTAGGGCAATCTGCCCGTCTACTAGGGCAATCTGCCCGTCTACTAGGGCAATCTGCCCACCGAATCTACTTACTGATTAAATAAACATGACTCAATATAATCTTAAATCCTTAATCAATTATAAATTACACATTCGCTTTTTTTTATAATTCATAACCATAAACAAGTTAATTATTATTTATATATAATTCAGTTCTTAACCTTAACTTACATTAATTTTCATACAATTCCTTAATTATATTTTTACATAAACATTTATACATATTTATTCGTTATTCATTATTAACTAGATTCAACATCACAATCATATTTAGAGTCACTTGAACTATTAGACTCGTTTGACTTATCATTTTCATTGCTATCGCTATCCTCTGAAAGACGATCGAACATTACCCAAGGCTGAATTTTATCAACAGCAACAACCGCTTTATAGCTACCTTTACTTTTTTTTGTTATCGGTGTATCTTCGATTTCATACCTATCGTTGTCAAATATTTTTGTTATTTTATATGGGCCCTGAAATTTAGGTAGGAGCTTTTTACTTTGACCCGTCGAAGGTTGATTACGTGAAATACGAACGAGATCGCCAATTTGATATGTACGTGGTGGCTTTCTGTGTTTATCAAATTGTTCTTTTTGATATTTTTGGTTTTTAGATATATGATTTATTACTTCGTTGCGGATAGAATCTCTGCTTTCTACTACGCGCTCTAGATCATCATTGATTGTACCGTTAATACGACTATCTGACATGCTAACCATTTTAAAACCAAACAGAACTTCAGCCGGTGTACGTCCAATTCCTTTGTTGAATGTATTATTTAAAGACCACTGAATTTTAGCTACATGATCATCCCAACGATTTTCAGGACAATTGTTATTTTCAACTGCTAATGATTCTGTTATAGTGCGGTTGTATCTCTCAACCTGCCCGTTAGCTCGGGGGGTCGACACAGCATTCATAATATGTTTAATATTTAACTCATTCATGAATTTTTTAAATGCAAGACTCGTAAAACTACTGCCCCTATCTGATATTAGTCTGTTTGGAACACTAAAAGTATAAAAGATATCTTTTAATACTGATGTTACATATTTTGTATCAGTGCCGCGAACTGGTTTTATCAATATAAATTTTGAAAATGCATCAATTACAACAAGTAAATAGGTATTTCGGTTTCGGCTTCTTACGAAAGGACCTAAATGATCCAAATGGATTGTATGAAATGGGCTTGGAATTTTTGGTATCGGGTTTAAAAACCCCTCTGGTTTACCCGCAGGAGCTTTATGGTAGGCACAGTCTAGACACGAACGCACATATTTTTGAACAAATGGCCTCATTTTTGGAAACCAATAGTCGCTAGAGATCTTTGCCAGGGCCTTATCTATTCCCACATGACCTATATCATCATGACACTGCTTAACGATTCGCCATCTAGATGCTTTGGGAACTACCCATTTTAACCCTGAATCGGTTTTCCTATATAAATGTTCATTAATATAACGGTAATTATTTTTTATGTCAGTTACTTCGTCAGTTTGTTTGTCTGTGAGGATATCAATAATACGTTTTAATTTTGGATCAGTGTTTTGAACAGTAGCTAACCAGTCATTGCAATTAATAGTAAAGACAGAATCTCCTAACGTTATATTATTATCTTTATTATTATTAACGGGATTACGACTCAAAGCATCTGCATGACTCATTTTGTTACCGGCCCTATACTCAATGTGACAATTAAATTCTTGAAGTTGGCTCCACCATCTCGCGACACGGGGAATAAGGTCACGTTTCTCAAAAGTAGCTCGCAATGAATTACAGTCCGTTACAATTTTAAATTCTAGACCAAGTAAATAAACCCTAAAACGTTGTAAAGCGCAAATAACCGCGAGCGTTTCTAGATCATAGGACGTAAACCGTTGTTCATCATGGGAAGTTTGACGACTAAAGTAAGCTACGGCACGGAACGGTCCCGAACCAGATCGTTGGAGTAAGATAGCACCAATACCTATTTTACACGCATCCGTATGTAATTCTGTTTCCGCATGCTGATCATATAAAGCCATAGTCGGTCTTGCACTTAGTTTAGATTTCAGTTGAACAAAAGCGTTTTCTTGATCATCGGTCCATATAAATTTACTATCCTTTTTAAGCAATTGAGTTAATGGTCTGGCTATAATGGAAAAATTTTTAATGAATCTTCTAAAAAAGTTAGCTAATCCTAAAAACTGACGAATATTTTGTTGTGAGGTGGGGCGAGGAAAATTTTTTACTGCATCGGTTTTCTGTGAACCGGGCTTTATACCGCTTTCGGAAAGTTCAAAACCTAGAAAGTCTACAGTGGTCATGAAAAAGTTACATTTCGATAATTTAAGTGTTAGGCCTGATGATTTTAATAGTTCTAAAATAGTTTTTAATTTATGTAATCCTTCCTCAACCGTTTTTGAAGGAATAATAATATCATCCATGTATGCCATGGCTACATCCGAGTTCGTTTTGCTTAAGACTTTGTTTATAATCCTTTGGAAGACAGCTGGAGCATTTGCCAGGCCAAAGGGCATCCGGTTAAACTCGTATTGCCCTTCTGGAGTAACAAATGCAGTTATATGTTTGCTTTCTTCACAAATTGGCACCTGATAATAACCAGAGGCAAGGTCTAAAGTAGTAAAGTATTTGTAGCCTGACAAATTGTCCAGCTGGTCTTCGATTCGAGGTAGGGGATAGTGTTCTTTAACGGTTTTCCGGTTAAGCGCCCTAAAATCAACACACAATCTCCGATCGCCAGTTTTCTTTTTAACGATAATTATTGGACTAGCAAATTGAGAATTTGATTCACGTATTATACCAGCTGTCATCATCTCGTCAATCATATTCCTAACTACTTTTTTTTCATCAAACGACAAACGATAAGGTCTATACACAATTGGTCGATCATCGGTTAATTTAATATTGAGCTCTCCATCTTTAGTACAACCTAATTCTCTTAAATTAAAAGCGAAACAGTTTCTATAATTATTTAACAATGTTATTAACATATCACGATATTGTTTTTCTATACTATTGTCTATTATTATATCTTTATCTTCTATATTATTTTTAGTATTATCAAATTCACATAAATTTTCTTCTTCGATACGCAACACGTTTTCACTTAATACTGGTTTTTGTTTTATTTTAAATGCTCTTGCTATTGTATCTCCTTGTAATAACGTAACATTTGAATTTGGTTTAGATTTAATAAGTATTTTACTATTATCACTATCAATCGTATATAACCCCTTTAACACAAAATATTCTTTACGCGGTTCTAATCTTAGACTTCCTTCTATATACAATTCACCTTTATAATTTGGCTCACAATAAACATCAACTATTGTCAATCCATTAATAACAACATTAGATTTTAATTTAATATCGAATTTTTCAATGTCCGTTTCATTTATATTAGTAATGATTTTTAAAGTATCACTAGTTTTAATTATGACAATATGACTTTGTTCAGTATACGAATGACCAATTAACATTGGATATTTTGGCAAAAATATATCAGGTACAATAAGAATCTCTGTTATACCAGAAACACCGTCAACAATGACTTGCGCATCACTACTACCTATTGGTGTGACGGTCGAATTACCGAACCCTACTAAAGTGTTAGTATTACTTTTATTCCACGTACTCAATATTTTTCGGGCTTCGGTCTCGCGTAATAATGTTTTTCTACTACCTAAATCAACAAACGACTCTACCATAACACCATTAACGAAAGCTTTCTTGTAGTATTTTTCATCATCATTCGAACTATTTATATTCATAACAGTTTTATCGCTATTATTTCCTGTATTAACAGAATTAGAGTTTTGATTATTTCCACTAGATATGTTTTCTTTCGTGCATTCACTAGCTAAATGACCAATGAGACGACATTTAATGCAACGTTTAATAGGTTGAAGACATTTGGAGCTATAATGGCCAGTTTGACCACAGTTGTAACAATGTACGTTAGATCGTCTTTCAGGGAATGTTCGCTTAATATTATTAAAATTTTGGGTACTTTGATTAGAATTATTAACAATTGTTTTATCTACTCTTTTTGTAACCTTAACACTTTTCAAAAACGTTAATAACTTATTGGGATCTTCATATTGTGCAGCTTCTGCACCCATTCTAATTGTTCGATCATCGATACCAAAAATAATACAGTCAACAGCTTTTCTACCACTAATACCATATCGATTTAAAAGAACACTTTTTTCGTAAAAATATTCCTCTAATGAATCGCCGAATCTTGCCCTCCTTAAAAGCATATCATTTAAAAGTTGACCATAGTTTTCATGGCAAGGAAATGCATCTAACAACTTATTTTGCCAATCGGACCAAGAATAAAGAAGTGAGGGTAGACTTTCGTACCACATCTTTGCTAAACCACTAAGTCTAGATAAAGCGAAATGAATAGTTTGTCTTTCGGACCAACCAAAAATGGAAGCACACTCATTTATTTTATTTAACCACATAGACATCGTTTGGTTTTTTAATGATGGATCAAATTCTGGTATTGTATTTACCGTATTTTGGAACTTATCTGTATTATTAGTTCCGGTTATAGCCGATGATAAGGTATTAATAAATTTATCTAAATCTGATTGCGTACTGTTATTACTATCGCGTGAAATAACATTGGTAGAATCTGTACCTTGAACATCATTTCGATGCGGCGTGTGGCTGCTGCCCTGCTTGCGCCCACGACTGGTTCCTTGGCTGCGACTGCGACTGTGGCGGTGACTGCGGTCACGTCTATGACCAGGACTGCGACCACGGCTGCGGTCTCGGCTGCGGCCACGGCTGCGGTCTCGGCTGCGGCCACGACTGCGGCCACGACTGCGGCCACGACTGCGGCCACGACTCCGGTCACGACTCCGGCCACGACTCCGGCCAGCATTACGAGATTCGTCTTTAGTATGTCTCTGTCCAGAACGATGGTGTCGTTCTATAACTGGATCACTCGAACTCGATGACGTGCTAGTACACTCAACTTCTCGCCTTCTCTTGCGGCGTTTATGTAGTGAACGCTTGGATTGCCGACTTTCCATCTCTAGGCGTAGGTGAAGCAACGGTCAGTACTTTTCCGCGTTTTATCCCACTTCTGAGATTTGATAAAATATCTCAGAAGGGTAGCGGTTATAATAAAAACACCAACTAACTGCACTTTAACACTTTTTAATCATTTTCCATAAATTATCACTCACTGAATACAATAAACTTCCACAATACACAATATTACACAATACGTAGTTTTACACAATTCACAAATTGGACATAGTTTCCACTCTTACGCTTCACAACTACAATTTTTAACAACTTTATATTCGCGTTTTTACATGTACGGTTCTCACGGATCGAACCTTACGACAAGCAGCATAACGACCGACTGCCTAACAATGATTTTACCGCTCTTTTTATACACTTAACATAACAATATTTTAGTAAAAATTTGTGGGTACATATAAATTTCTTACACTATACGCACACCTACTCTTACCTACTCTTTAAAACTGGAACAAAACAATACAAAATATTGCTTTTTCTTCGTGCACGCGAACCCAATCTGGAAATTTCCTAGCTTTACCAATCAAATCGATGCCCTCCTTAAAATTCATTAGAATCTCACTTTATCTCTTTATGAGTATTTTTGAACTCAAGCTACGCTTCCAGTAGACCTACAGTCCAAATAACAAATGTTACAGAGGCGATAGAGAACTAGAAGGAATGACAGTGGGTCATGGCGATATATTTTAGGAAGTCACTAAACAAAACTTTGAGAATCATCATTGGTCCAAGTTAGACTACATAATTTGACACAAAATTGCTAAAAACGATGTAAGGCTTCTAGCGTTATCGTCTAAAGAGTCAGGTCACTGGTTGCATACGTTACCCTCTGAAAATATCGGGACACTTTTAGACAGTGAATGTTTCCGAAGACTGGGAACACTGCTGTGCTTTGAGCACAGATGCCCGTATGGAAAGAAGGTGGACTCTTTTGGATTATGGTTGGACGTGTTTTGAAGGCATATTATTCGATACAAGATTATATTGATGATAAAAACGCGTGGAGAATGCTTATTGACTTCCAGGCAGTAGACATAACATACATATATAATTGTATTTAACTAACATGACTGTACTTTAGACGTTGAAAAAGAGTAACTACTGAGTTTCTTGCCGGTTCTTCTCGGTAGAATCTACATTCCGAACCGGTGGTAACTTTACTTTAAATAGTTTGTTAAATGACCATTCAAAAGTGCTTGTAGAAGCCTACTTGAATAAAGTATATTTTGATTTGATTTCTCTTCTCCAAAAAGTTCAGATTTTCCGCCACAGTTTCTTAATGATAAATAAAAATGTTTTTTTGCCATCAATGACTGCTCTTATTGAGTCCCGTGGAATTAGTCGTGATGATGACAGGAGACCTGATGAACGCACATTGGTTCCTTAGGAACGAGGACGCTACCTGCGATGACCCGCGAGCTGCATCTCATATTAGAGAAACAATGTTAAGAGGTGGAACCGCCTCATAAAAAGCTGAAGTCAAAAGATTCAAATATTCTTCTTTTATACCAAATTATGTTTTAGTCCCATTTGCCGTTGAAACACTTGAACCTTGGAGTAGTAGTGCAAAAACCTTCATTAAAAGTATAACCTCGCGTTATTATCTCCACTGGTGATAGGAGGTCTATTTTTGCAAAGAGGATCGGAATTGCAATTCTACGGGGAAATGTTTAACGCGGTTATAATTTAAAAGGTTTTTTAATATTTTCTTATTTGTATAAGCAATTAATGTTCATAACTCTTATTTTAATAAAGTAATAGCTCAAATCTTTAAAAAAAGTTTTATTAAAGTTATCATTAAATCGCACTTCACCATTACCTTATTAATTTTACACACAGTTTAAAATATCAATCAGTAAAATATTTTTTTAATAAATTGGTTTCCATTTGAATCGAATTATACATTTCTGTGAACATTATGTTTTTTTTTTGTAATAAGATATTACTTTTAGGTGTTGCCTAAATCAGAACAATTACTTTGATATTTTTTAAATTTATTGATGTTAGGGCTTTGTGCAAACGTCTGGTAGGTACCACCTACTCATCATTTATTCTACCGCTAAACAGCAATATATTTGTGTTCCGGTGTCTAACATTGGTGACGTTTGGCGTATGGCGCTAATGTCTATGGGCGATGGCGATCATTTAAAATCGAATGGCCCTTTTGTACCAATAATGATGAAAAGAATATTACTATCAATAATAATCAACAAAGAATTAGGCATATAAGAGAGTCATACATTTTTTTTTTTAAAACTACTGTTAAGCATGTTAACGAAAACAATATATTTCATAATTAAAATCACTATTTTGTCAAATTCTTTATTGAGTTAATGGTTTTTATGTAAAATGAAAATCTTCCAACAGTCAACTAATTATATTTCAAAGTTTATTTGTACAAAGATGCGGGCTGAGCTTGGTAGGAATATAGATAGGACTGAGAGTGACGTCAGGAAACAAGTATGAGAACCAGATCCGATGTATGTACATAAATGCAGGCTCGATACAACCGGTCACAGTTCGGAACTTGTTCCCGTTTAATTCGGCCGCTAAATTCTGTTTATTCAGTGTTGTTTTATAATTTTTATTAGAAAAATTTATGTGTCAATGACAAAATTGAAGAGAAAATTCGCGATAACCGACAAATTTTTGCCAAGGTTAGTAAGTTAAATGTAAATTGTAAAGGTAAAATTATATTATATTTTACCATCGTAACATTCTTGGAAATTTCATTTTAAAATGTAGTTCAAACGTTTTAATATGAGCTTTCTAAAACAAGATGCTACTCAGAATAATTTATTTCTATAGTTCTGTACCCTACTAACTTGTACCATAGACAAAATATTTTACGAAAAGATTGATTGTCAAAAGATTATATTGTGAACATGGAAATAAAAGCCAGGCTAATTATTACCTGACATAGTTTGTCACTCGTCGATAAACATTTTTATCTCGAGGAATGAAATATAGTATTAGATAATAATTGACAAGATCTTCAGAGGATGTTTTAAAATCGTTTACATTGAATGTGTTCATATGATCGAAGTTGCGGATAAAGCAGGTCGTATATATCAGTCTTAAACTGAAAGTAAACCTTTTAATGAACCAGTGCCGTCTAATTAACCAGTACCAGATTATACAGGTTCAGTTTCAAATTTTGCAGTCGTTAGACGGCAAATAATACAAAATAAGTATTGAGTCACAGGTGTTTCATATTTTCCTTAATAATTTTGATGAAAATTATTAATAGCATAAAACGTTAATTTTGTAATTCGGACTTTCTAAAGCCTTAAGTATGTGTATAATGTTTGTAGTTCTTTTGTATTTTATTGCTTTTATTTTAAGTGTAAAGTAGTGATAAACGTCTGGGAGGCCAACTTCGACTTGTATTTTGTAATGTTCGACATGTCGATCTAACGTCTTATCTTTTGAATTAATTTGTTAAAGTACATTTAATAAAAAAAAAGCAACAAAACAAAAAAAACAGGTCGCCAGTTTAACTAACAAATTTTTATTTTAACGCAATCGAATCGAAATATAATCGTTGCCATTTAGCCGTTTTCATATACTACAACACAACAAAGATCTATTTGAGGTTCATTCGAATTTTAAACGAAATATAACAAGAGTCGATATCGATATAAATATGTAACTGATATAAGAATCGGAATCGAATTAGGAACGAATCATAGCCGATATAAGATAGTAGAATTTCCCCCAGTGTTGATTATGGTATGCTTTCTTATATATGCTACATTCTTGTATAGTAGGTTTTCTCTCATCTATAAGTTTACGAAAATGAGTAACAAACTCAAAAGTGTAAATATAATTTAAAATGTATCAACGTAATGCTAAGCCAGATAAGAACCTTCAAAATATATTTTTGGAATAACAAGTAATCAACCTTGTTTTAAAAAATAAAGATGATTTTATTGTCTGCCTGTCACGGCCGTTATCTACTTAGCTTGTTTTTGCGTATAGATGGATTAATTTACGTTGAAAATTTTATTATATCCCTGTTTGACCGACACTAGTCATGCCAAGGGTTGACAACGGACTTGAAAGTTAAGTTGTGCGGCAACAAAAATTAGAAGACCAGTTTATTTGTCTAAAAAAGACGAATAAAATCATTTCCAAAAATAAAGTGTTATGTTATATATGTTACACTATATGAACTCCTAGACTATTGCATATCGAAAAAAACTTCGAATGAACAACTTCAACTTATAAATAAAAAATGTCTTGTAATGTACTTTTAAGTTACCGTTAAGTTTGAGTTTTTAAAATCCCAAACTTAACTTTAGTTTCAGATCATGTTTCTTTGTTTTTCAGCTTCATAATTCGTCGTTAGACATAGAAAATAAATTAGTTTTAGTTCTTATTTTATTAATTCCATATTCCGAATGTTATAAGTTTAAATATTTTAGTTATTAATAAACGGTAAAAGAATTTGTAAATGTTCGAATTGATATTCATAAATTAAAGATTATAAATATCACGATAATATGACAAGAATTTTAACTTTCCGTTTTGAATCGTAAGTCCGACGAAAAAGCGGAAATGTCATTACTTTAAAAAAAAGTAATAGTAACAGTAGATATATGTCACATGGGCTGCTGAAAGACTCTTCTCTAGTAGGGGACGGTTTGGATATCATTCTACCACGTTGCTCCGCTGATGTCTAGCATAATTTCACCGACAGATATAGGTTTTCTCACGATGACTAATGAAGTACATAAAAAATCAGAAATTATTGTATGAGTTCGAGTCCGTAAACTTCAACTGAGAGGTGAGTTATATATTTGAAATGAAGCACCTCTCGAAAGAAGGACTTTTCCTTGAAATTACTGTGGTGTTAGGCTATACCTATAATAAATTTATTCTATTCTATAACTAAATTTCTTCACAAAGGATTTTAATAAAATTGTAAATAATGTATTAATTATAATTCTACTCACTCATTTGACTAATTTACTAACACTCAACAGAGGCTAGAAAAAAATATCTTATAAGTTTTCCTTTGTAGTACAATTTTTTTCAATATTTCGAAATTCTTAAATGTGTGGTACATAAATAATGAAATAAATTAAAACATTAATGTACCTTAATCTTAGAGTTGTGATGATGACAGGACTGAGTTTTTAAAGCTGAACTCCTGATTTGTTTTTTTTTTTAAATATAAATCCGATGTGTAATCTTTATTGCTATTTCCGTTAATTATTTAATTTTAACATTAACATGGCGTAAAAATTTAACATTTCACACTGATATAACACATGTCAAATTGAAAACCTTGTTAATTAAGTTTCAAAATTTGATCCAAGTTTCAACTTAATTTACATTCGAAGCAATTTAGTTTTTTGCTAACTCGTCACTTCAAAATCTGATGTTACCAGATTTTACCTACTTCCAATTATTGTATAGACTTAAAACTAATAATACAATAATTTGATATTTATTTTCATACTTAGGTGGTTGATCTAAAGATAGGTAGCGTAATTTTATAATGGCCATTAATAAAACCCTCGAGTTTTTTGTTTACTAGTTGTTATTTAAGTGGTTTAGACAAAGTACGTTTTTACTTTGAAAATAATATTATAAATTTAATTTTAAAGAAGTAACTAACATTTCTGCTTTCCAATTAAGCTTCGGCCAAGAGATCTGTATTTCAGATATTTGGAGCCACAAAATTTTCCATTGATGGAGTTTAATTTTCTCACTAACGATTTGAATATTTTTAAATTGCCTATTAATTGTTCATAAATATGTCATAATGACTTAACGAATATTAAAAAGCAATACAACTTATTTTCTGCGACCAAGTTTAAGAAATGGGTTGTTACGACTAATAAATAATATATTGAAATGAATTAATGAAAAAACAATAAAACATAAGTGAAAATAAATAATTGCATAACATTTTTATTAGGTATAGTAATTGAAGATTTAAAATTCATTTGCAATATTTTTACAAAATTTCATAGTAAAACATTTTATTTTGTTATTTATTAGTAATATCTAATATATGAATAATAAACTATTGTCTTAATTTATGTATTTTAAAACCGGTTAGTGTTTACAAGGAACGTTTAAATCTATGCGATGTTTTCTAGGTGACCACGCGGACGCCGCGTGCTATTCACCTTGCTCTCGCGTGACATAACTGACATCTAAATAGTCATTGAACTTTTATAAAAAAACTGATCAAAATTTTGTTAATAGGAATAAATTTTTTTTATGCAGAGAGATAGATTTCATAGATATGTCAATTAAATCTGCCTCTGCCTATGAACCTCAAAGTTTGATTTATGTAAAATTTACAAATAATATTGAATGTTTTTTATTTTTTCTTAACTACCTCTTTAAGTTTTAGTAATAAATTTTTATAATATATTAATTTATAACAACATTTTGGGGGTTATTCGTCGTTTTAAGTAGTTTATCAGCTTTGTTTGGTAAAGCGTGAAAATGTCAAACGCATAAATATATTTTACAAGCTACAGATGAAAATTAAAAAAGTTCTCGTTACTGGTTTGAACTGGTTTGTTGCTATCTTGCGACATGCACGTATCACGTGTATTCAAATGTAGTATTTTGATACTTAATAGTATTTATGAATTTACATGAAAACTAGTTCTCTCGATAAGTCATAGAAATTGTATATTATATTAATAAATATCGGGATATCCGTTAAAATTAATGGATGACGATATTTATTAATGAGTAATCGTGAGTAACACGATGAACCTACTTTTTTGGGATATATATTAATTATATATTATATTAATAATTGGACAATGTAATGCAGAGATATGTAATCACTGTACCTAAATACTATATTTATTAATTAATTACTATATGTTATTTATTGGCAAAAAGGGCTTTATAAAAGATGAAGCCCTTTTAGAATTATGAGTTAATTACATGCGCAAGGAACGTAACCTGATCAAAAGATCACCAAGCGGTGATGGTGTAATATTTGTGAGCAAAGGTGAACACTTTGCACTTTTATTTTCAAAAATATTAAAATACCAATAACTGACAATAAATATTCAAAACAACGATTTAAATTTATTATTGATTATATTGCAATAATAGTATCTCATTTAAATGTTTAAGTTAAAGTAATACTGTAAATGCGTTTAAAAATAAGTTATACAGATTTAGAGTTCTGACCTACATGTAAGTGTTATGAATGTCGCAGTTGACATGACTTGTACAACTCAAAAGATGCTCGAGGTCTTCACGAAAGATATATTTTTGTATTTCTCGCGGCATAATCAAGTTAGAAAGTAATGTACTTAAAGTATATATTAATTCTGCGAATTTTTTCGTTTAATTTATTACATAACAATTTCCATCGTTAATCATGGAGATGCTATATAAGTTTTTAAGCAGTAAAATAAATAAAACTGTATAAAATTATAGTTAGCACACTGTATGCACAAGTTTTGCTTTATCGTTCGGGGTTAGACTGTTTTAAAATTCAGTAACGATAGTCGTGATTACATATTACATTAACCTGTAACACTTGAATCATAAAAAGCTTGTAGAACGTATTTTTGGGCGCCATTTTTTAAATATGGCTGCGCGAACCACATTTGTACGGCATGTCAAAGTGAATATTCTAAAGGGTGACGCCCAAATTTATATGAAAAGTAAATTTGGTAATCTTTGGCAAAACTAGCAAAAGACTTCGTTTTAAGGATATTTTATATTTTATACGGAGTCCAATTGACTAAAATATTTAATTAAAAAATCTATAGGTATTAACTTTGAAAGTCTCTATTGTATTAATTTTAAATTTGCGTAATTTTGATACATTTGTTGTATAAAATGGAATAGGAAATGAAATAACTAACAAAGCAGGAAGAATACTTATAATAAACAAATGTCTCAGAAACGTAATTTCTAATATTTTTATTAACGCAATTTAAATGCAAACCATGGTAACCCTTATAAACAATATTGAAATGAGGGTGATGGCATCATAGCATACTATTGCATCAGGCTGTTTATCCAGTTTAACAACTTACTGGACCTTATTGTTGTCGCATTTATATTAATATTATGCGTATAATAAGTTTATGCACATATTAGCCTTTTATATTACATAATGAACTTAGTGTAATATAAATTATTTTAAGAAAACAACAACCCAGGACGACTTGTAGTGTTACCAGTTATAAACATTTTAATATGTTAATATCGTGTTTATAATTAAAGTTAATTTCTTTGTCTTGTCAAGTATTTATAATTTAATATTTATATTTCATCAGTGCGATTAAAATATATATATTCTTTATTGCACTTAAAAAGACATTACAGAAAATAACAAAATAGAGAAAACATAAGCAAAGGCGGACTTATCTCTAAAAGAGATCTCTTCCAGTCAACCTATGGAGGTGAGTGATAAGAGTCAATCAGCGGGCAATGTAGTGCATCATTGCTTATAAAAAAAATATTTATATAAATACACATTCATACACATATATATATATATATAAATATATACACCAATACACACATATATATATATATATATATATATATATATATATATATATATATATAATATACATAGATACACACATATTAATATCAAAGTTTATGATGAAGGGTAAACTTGTGTCAGGAAATGCTGTCTTAATCGTTTTTTAAATATATCAATAGTAGTACTGTCCTGTATGTATTTAGGAAGTTTGTTCCATAGTAGCGGAGCTCGTACTGTGAACGACTGAAGTCGAAATTTGCTGTTACTCCGAGGCACATCGAGCATCGTAGTGATGCAAGAACGCCTGGAGCGGGTTGAAGGAGGAAGCAGGTTGAGGCGGGAGCTGAGGTATTCAGGAATATTAGGGTTTGTGAGAATATTGAAAAGGACCGAAAGGATGTGCATATCACGGCGAAATCGGATAGGCAGCCATTTAAGTTGAGCGCGGAAAAGAGACACATGGTCGTACTTACGTAGCCCGAAAATAAAGCGAATAGCAAGATTTTGTAAGCGCTCTAACTTATTAAGCTGTTCCTCTGTCACATCCAGAAAGCAAACATCAGCGTAGTCGAGAATAGGGAGAAGAAGAGATTGAGCGAGCATAATTTTGGTGTTGAAAGGGAGAAAATATTGGAGACGTTTGAGAGAGTGAAACGTGAAATGCATACGTTTACTAATATCGTTGAGATGAGACGTCCAAGACATGTTGCAGTCAATGATCAGGCCCAAGTTTTTTACGTTTTCATGATAGGCTATTGGAACCCCAGCATACTTGATACAGGGCACAAATGGCCAGTCAATTTTACTTCTTAGCCTACTGCTACCAATGATCATTGCTTGTGATTTGGCAGGGTTAACCAGTAAGCCATAAGATTTGGCCCATAACTGAACAGCCAAAAGGTCTTAGTTTAGGCAGTCAACAGTCTCAGACAACTCACTCAACTGACAATGACGATACAGCTGTAAGTCATCTGCATACAGATGAAAGGGAGAAGAGATGACACGTGAAATGTTATTAATGAAAACAGAAAAGAGAAGTGGAGAGAGAATATTGTATAACGAATATTATTTACGTTACAAATTTACAAATTGTACTATTTCTGTTTCTTTTACATGCTTTTTATATTAAATATTAAGTATATATAAATTAAACTATAGCTTTTTGTAAATAATTTTAATCAAGGAAATAATAGTTATGTTTATATTAAGCAATATTTATTTACTCGGTATAAAGTAATTTTAATACTCTCATTTATATTGGTATGGAAATTATTAATTTTTATTGGGATAAATATTTCCGTTACAATTCAAACGCCACCTACGTGTACGTTGATGGTTTTATACCAAAACTCTCACAGAACTGTACAAAGTTTCAACTCTTTATATAACTTAATGGTGTGTTTATACGGCTTTTTGCATGTTTGGTTGGTATGAGCCACTCATCACATATTCTACCGCCCAACAACTACTTAATATTTGGATGGTGAGTGAGCCAGTGTAACAAGGCACAAGGGACATCTTAGTTCCCAAGGTTGGTGGTTTAATGAAATCGTAATAGATTGTTAATATTTTATTTATTATTACAATAATAATGGGGGTTGGATATTGTGACGACTACTTACCATCATGTGACTCATTTGCTACTTATCTTACAAAAAAAGATTCAAAACTTAATTTATATTAATGACATTAAATATGTTTTTTTCAGGCTCGCTAAAAATCTGTGCACCCGAAAAGGCAGTCGTCGTGCTAATACCGGGAACCGTTTGGAGCACGCCGTACTAACTCACATTCAGCACGTACCGTAGAGTGTCCGTCGTAACTTCTTCACTCATCATCCATCATCATCTCCCACTAAAACACGGTCGACAAGATGGCCCGCGGCGATGAATGCAAAACTGCCACTAAGGCGACATATGCTTGCAAGCAATTCGATGTATCTGCTCCAATCAAGTAAGCTATTATTTCTACGATAAGTCTAATTTTAATAGGGACAAAGTATAGTATTGCGTGTAGTATAAATTAGCTCAATTATTTGGAAAAATGTAGATCTATATTATTGTATAACGTGTATCAATTGCAAGGATATATTAAATAAATTTAGTTATATTTATCGGACCCAACATGACTGTTTAAATTTTTCTAAAAGAGTGACTACTGAGTTTCTTGTCGGTCTTTCTCAATAGAATCAAGATTCCGAACTGGTGGTAGCTTTACGTTTAATACAATTCAGCAACATGACGATTCAAAAGTGCTTGTAAAAGTAGTTAAGTGAAGTATGTTTTTATTTTGATAACTCTGCAGCACATCAACAGTATGTACATAGGCAGGGAAACTCCTGCCAGGTTTTACATACGCATATAATTCGTTTTAGAATACTCAAAATTCAAAATTACTGCTTGTTTTGTTCGTTTATAAATATGTAAGTGTAAAATAAATGTCCGATTAAATTTAAACAAACTATGTTTGTTATTATCAAGTCTAACACCTGTCATGTCAGATTTTGTTCTACCTATATGTATAGGTATTGGGTTTTTGGGCACATACCAAATACCTATACAAGAACAAAGACAGATAGAACATGCAAATATATTATTATTAGATTCACAATATGCTAATGTGTACTTGGATAATTGGGTTAAACAATAACCTTATGTATGTAAAATAAGACTATATAAAAATACAGTTCATTATTTTTATTGAGGAATTGACTCATTTGATTTTACTTTAATTATTTATCGTTTTATCGTTCGTTCTCTGAAGGTTTTTTATATTACGTTCTAATTGAACGTCTATGAAAGTCATATATAGCTGCTCTTATCCCATTTAATTTCGAGCATGGTATTTTTTAAATGTGTGTTTATTGCATTGTTATTTCTGCTCAACAAGAACAATTCCTTCAGATTATTCAACTCATGGAGAGTTGAGATGAGATTAATGAAAACCACACGATCTTAATAAATGTATATCGAAAATAAATCATTTATAATAAATAAAATATTATTTTTCAGAAAACCCACAGCTAGCCAGTCAACTATTCAAGAAAAGAAAAAGCCGGAGCAGAAAAATTACGGCGCCTGGGGTTCTACATTCAAAGACAAGAAAACATTTGTCGACATGCATATTTGCTGAATCAACGTCGGCTCCACAATCATCGCTTATCTACAAAACGTCACCAACTACCAAAAAGATTTGATATAAAATAAAAAATAATGTTAGTGGCGTTTTAGCTTATTCTCTTCACTTCAACGGTTTAGGGTGTCTCGCGTACTAACAAAGCCTTGTATCATGTTAACAATTAAAGCATCATCATTTGCATCAGATTTTTTGTTATAACCTAAAGATTTACGACTGAAACAATTATATTTAGCTGATAAAATAAAGATTTTATTTTTTAAATATTTATTGTCTGTAAAAATACAGATACTGTATTATTATTTTCTTGTATTAAAGTTAAAACAGATGAAAAAAAAAACGTTATCTATAGAAACAATACTTCATGTATAAAAGTTTGTTTCCAACATATTTGTTTGGACAAGTATCTAGGAAGCACGAACTCTATTATAGAAGAAGTTTAATAAATTCACGATAGCCTTCTAACATTCATAATGTCTTCCTATCTGTTAGGAAACACGAATATCGTGTTTATATACAATTAATAATTTAAAATGACTGCCTAAAAAGTAAAAAATAAAGACTACGTAAATATTTTATGCAATGCGGCAGTTCTGTATTAGCTGTATTCACTGGGTCAGACATTACAAAGAAATGACTCGCTGCTAGGGCTTTATGCAAGCCCGCCTGGAAGGTACCACCCGTCCGTCATATTATATTCTATCGCCAAGCAGTAATACTTAGTATTGTAATGTTCCGATTTTAAGGATAAGAGATTCAGAGTACATACAAATACAAGATACATATACAGTTTCCAATGTTTATGGTGCATTGGTTATGTAATTAATGGTTAACATTTCATATGACACCAATGTATATGGGCAGTGGTGACCACTTACCGTCATTTGGCCCATGGTCCAGTGCGATAACTGAATTCATAAAATTAATTCGACAAGTAGAAATAAGCAAAGTCATAAACTACTTCGTGAATATAATCCCAATTCGGTATTCTCGTCTAGATATTGAAATTGGCTTAAATTCAGATGTGGATGCAGTAAATAGTATCAATAGAAAGCTCACGATGATTTCACAACTACCAGCATTTTAGCGTCTGTCTCTGTTGAAGTCTATTTTAGATTCGACTATAGTTAATCAACTGATGTTTCAATGTTACCATAATCCTAAATGAAAATAAAATCATAAATGCTGAATAAATTTTTTATAAATATATATAATTATAGCTATTTAAATTGAGATTAAATAAATTAAAAAAAAAAAAAAAAACGAATGTTCGTTCAAGTCCCCAGTCATTATTTCTTACATACATTTTTCTTTGACGTACAATAAATTGTACATATAAATTGTTTTATTATTATTGGCAAATGAACTACATTTTACCCAGATAATAAATCTTCAAAGTAAACAACGCCAATACAACGCAGCGGTTTGAAAGATTCAAGGTAAACCTTTGTTGTCATTCAAAGTGAAGCTTCAACTCGCATCAGTTATGTAAGCTACCGGTTATGCAATGATCACATTTGGTTTTCAAAATCGTCGCAGATATATCCTGCATTTCTTTGTATGCTGCAGTATATAATGCTCTGTCTTTGTGAGCGCTCGTTGACCTAAAAATGCACAATGAGACAGAAAAGATGTAGCCCATGAGAGTTGTTTCTTAATTATTAAGACCAGAGCTTGGTAGCTAGGGTAACATTTTAGAATGTTGGAAAATATTTTTTGATGAATTGAGTATTTAAAAACTTTTGACACAAAAAAAAAAAAACAATTACATAGCATAAACAAATCTTCAACATACTTGTGTAAATATTAAAGAATGATGTACTTTTTCTTTTTTAATTACGGACATTATTTTAACTTGTTTTTGCGTAATGCCCAAGAATTAGAAAATTAAGTACGACAATCATTCAAGAGATTAGTTCATACGGGTTTCCCGTTGGCAGATGGCCCGTTAACAATTGAAATAAAAAATCTCAGGGCGTCGAATAATAATTACCTAAATGAATATTGGATATCAATTTAAGTTAACACGGTCACTGGTAGCATAATTTGTAGTCAATCATATGTAGTGACCTGATTCCACAAAAACGGAATAAGTGATGTTATTCATAATTTCTGATTGAGAAATGGAAATAGAGCTCGGTATTTGTGTCTCTTTGTACACATTCATGTTTGATCATTAATCGGAGGCTTTCAGAGTAGAAGAGTATTTGATTGTCACAAAGCATAAATACAATGGTGGTTTGTTTAAATTTTTTCTGTTTCGTTTTTTGTCTTTTATCAAAATTAAAAGCAATATTTAATTAGTAGCTGTAGTAAATGGAGAAATTTGTACAAACTTTTTGGAATGCATCCTCGTGCTTAGCTTGTTCTAAATTAAATGTTTAATTATAGGAAAGGG
Organism: Vanessa atalanta; assembly: GCF_905147765.1. Classification (NCBI taxonomy): domain Eukaryota; kingdom Metazoa; phylum Arthropoda; class Insecta; order Lepidoptera; family Nymphalidae; genus Vanessa; species Vanessa atalanta. The sequence goes on along the minus strand of NC_061880.1, from coordinate 7,725,994 downwards.
GGAATTTCTTTTTAATAAATAAAATAAAAAAATAAAAATTTGAACACGTTATAATATGACTCTATTTATTTTTCCTATTATAATAACCGATTGCAATTACAGATGGATTTTAATTTATAGCCTTGGCACCGACTTTAATAGCACTTTACTTTAGCACTTTTGTATAAATAAAAACACTTTTTATAAATACTTTTTTTATTTACGGCTAAAAATTTATGTTAAACCATTTTTTCCTCACATGTTGCATTTCCGTTATGTTTTTAGACGTCGATTTATTTTTTTAAGTATTTTCAATATGTTTGCATCTAATAATTCGTTGAAAAATCGATATGCGTTTAAATAAAGATTTAACCGCAGCCTTAATTAGCTTACTATTACTGTATTATTTTAGGAAAATATATCCAGGAATTGTAACAATAATGTCATATTTTGAACTGAAACAAACTAACGAAAAACGGAGTTGTCATTTTATAAAAACTACCAGAAACTCTTTCGTTTTGTTGACGTTTTTCGTTAAAACATTTCAAATATTATTTGCATCCGAACAATGAGTGCCTGCCGTACCAGTAATAAATAAGTCAATATTAAATAACAGATATATTGAGTGATTTGTGGATACATATGTATGTATTTGCTTTACAATACATTTTATTTTCGTTAAATTCCTCGTAGCTTATTTAATAAATTCATTGCTTTGTATAAACCATCACTTTTACGTGCACTGATGATTACAGGAGATTAAGATCACTCTCTTCCTCTTGAGGCAACCTCTGTCGAATGCACGTGGATCAGTGCAAAGGCGGTTGAGATAAAGACGTTTTTCTTTTTGTTTGGTAGTGAGCAACGCAACATCAGAATTGAGATGGATCTCTCTTCTGCCCTGAGTTTTCTGTCGAAAATATCGCTGGGAAGGAAATTCTTTATCATAACGGTCCACTCATATAATTATCACAGGGATTATAGTGAGACAAACATGCTGTAAATGTTGTACATTCAAAAATGTTCTGAAATGGTATAAGCTTAATTTTTATAATATTACGCAATAAGTGCGTACCTATGTAATATGAAACAATCAACAACAGTTCATTGTTTTTATTCTGATTACCAAAATTAAGCATAGTCCATTCACTACCTGGCTAAGCAGCAGAGAATAACTTTTTAAGGTTAACAAAATAAATATGACCATATGAGTAAGTAAAGCTTATGGCAGTCGAGTATTAACAGAACGCCAATTAAGTTATGCCGTACTGATTTAAGTTGTGTAATAAATAAAGAGGATATGAACCCATAACTAGATATTTTTATGATTTAAAAAATTGTTTATTACATTAAAAAAACAAATATTCGATTTTATAGTATTTTTTCTTTTTTACATTACATTTTTTACATTAGCAGCCGGTAATTTTCCCACGGCTGGACTAAGGCCTCCTCTCCCTTTGTGGAGAAGGTTTGGAGCATATTCCACCACGCTGCTACAATGCGGTTTGGTGGAATACACATGAGGCAGAATCTCGTTGAAATTAGACACATGCAAGTTTCCTCATGATGTTTTCCTTCACCGCCGAGCTCGAGATGACTTATAAACACAAATTAAGCACATGAAAATTCAGTGGCGCTTGCCTGGGTTTGAACCCGCAATCATCGGTTAAGATGCACGCGTTCTAAACACTGGGCCATCTCGACTCTTTACTTATGTGTATGAAAATGTTATTTCAGCCTCTTTATATATTATAAAACCGATTTCCTCATTTCTGTATAACATTATGACATTACAGATTTGTTCCAAAGCTTTGGTATCTTCTACCAAAATATATAAAATCACTCATCGTATCTCAATTATCTAATGAGTTTGAAGATGCCACTTAGCTTAGCTTAGGATTTAATACGTAACTCAGCGCAACACATACGGTGAGCCCACCATAATTGACAATATATACCGTATAATATTGTAATAACAAAATAAATTTCTAAATAAGTCTTAAAGTATGAAGATATGTAACAATATTCAAAACCAATTTGTCGATCAAAATAATAAATGTTATAGAAATGTAGCAATACTGTTTCCTCTTACCATAACATACTGAAAAATGAAAATCAAAAGAAGCTCAGCAGTCTACTTTCGACCTTATCTTGGAGTTATAAAGTTTAAAATTCTATGTCTCGTTAATTTAATAAGATTGTTTTGTCTAGTGAGCCAGAAATTTAAAAGAAAGGTATTTTATTTGGATAGGATTATTTGAATGGTATTTTTTCTTATTAATTTCTATAGTGAATCTTCTTACAATTTATTTGTTTCATAAATTTATTAAATAAAATCAACATGATATATGAAATGTTTTCTTAATTTCATAAAGGTTACATTCATGTGAAGCAAGGATGTATTTTGTGCTGTTTTATAGCCCAGGCAGAAATTGGAAATAGCAAAATACTAAATGATTCGCTCAAGGAGACCTTAGTAATAGTGTTGTAAATTGTTAGCGTTGTAAATTTTTTTGAAAGAGAATAGATGACTTATTTATATTTAGAATTTCGAAAACGAACAAAATTAAATTAGTTATACACGACGACGTTGAGTATAATTGATTGACACAATCGATCATACCAGTTGAAATTAAAGGGAAATGCAATTACGCTAAACTAACACACTTGCCACTATTTTACGCGGTCATGAATTGTACAGAAACATTTTTTTTTATTTCTATATAAATAAGGCCTTTAATATTTTCCGGTCGGTCTTAGCTTTAATCTTTCCCTTCATAGCGAATTCTAATATTTTATTTAATTACCGATATTAGTAAACATACGTACCGAAATTGTCACTAGCTTATAACGATAGAAATATTTTTATAAATTGTATATGTTGCATAAATGCAAAAATCTCCAGAGTGAGCGCGTTGCAGGTGAATGCTGGACGTGAAACTTTAACGGATATTCTAAACTTTCGATAAAATAATTTTAGATTTCAAAGTTGTCTGTAGCATAGTCTCTAACAATATAAATCTATATTTTTTCAGAATGTTTTATATTTTACTTCATCTAATATTACAAATGCGGAAGTAACTCTGTTTGTATTTCTGTCTGTTGCTTTTTCACGGCACTGAAGCGAATTTGAAGATATTTGGTATGAAGCAAGCTTGGAATCCAAGGTAAGACATAGGCAACTTTTTCATATCTAATTCCTGACGACCAATCCCTAAAACGCGACCGAAAGTTATAAGACATACATATAACACTATTATATATATATATACAAGTATTAAGGAAATAATATTGAAATTACTTGTCACCTGGGTCTGCAGGCGGATGATGAAAGATGATTTTATTTATATGTAGATGAAAAATTATAACAGTGAACTATGATACAAATTAACATTGTAAAATTAAATGTATTGTATTTCTGGTGGCGTTTAGATATGTGTATCGAGCAAGCCTGCTATGGTTGCTAACACAAATTGATCTGTTGTTCTACCGACGAAAATTATTAATTTATTTTGTTGAGTTTCGCTTTGTCTGTGTTATTACTTCTCAAGAGGCCCGATTTCTTAGATTTCAGCAGTAGTTAGCAGCGCATTCACTGTACGCAACGGACTTACGCAAACCAGGTAGTCCAGTAATTCGTCGGTCTTTTATTCGTGGTCTATAATATATAAAAAAAAAAACAAAAGAAAACATTGACAACCTTGTCTGGTTGTATGAATATTTCATTAAGCTCACAATTGGTATCCTTACATAAGTTTTTATGATTAATGTTTATTTATTTCAGGAAAACAACAGCATATTATAAAAAATATAAACATAAAATACATTATACAGAGATAGAGCCTATTACTGTTTTCCATTGAATTATGCAAACTTAATATTAGTTAATAGAAGTAGCAACACAGAGTTTTGATAGATAACATGTAAAAGTAATGACAAAACAATGAATTAAAAATAAGAAAAGCTAAATAATAAAAAAAGAGAATGAATACAAATACAAATTAGGCGACACAGACCATGTTGTGAGTGTGAGTGTGGGTGTGGGTGTTGTTGTTATCTACATTAATATTATAAAGTGGTGAAATTTTCTTTGTTTACCAGTAATCGCCTGAACTAATGATCCAATTCTAAAAATGTTTTCTGTAGAATTTACTTATATATTATTACCTGTAGAAATTTATATCATTCTTGAGTGCTATATATCAATTATGTTTATATTCTTTATTATTAATAATCTGAATATATTCGAACCGGTCGTTAGTAATTAATATATACAAACTACTACATCAAAAAGGTAAAAACTAGTATAATTGTCTACATCTAAAGCTCATGGTCCATGATTAGTACATTAGTAAATATTTGACAGTATGCTAGAGGCTATATATGTATGTCTACGCTGTATAACACTAAAATGATTATTACATATGTAGTGAATAATAATTAGGCAAGACTCATCATATACATAATAGTTACACTATAAAACAACAAACTACTAATTGATAATTTTATTAATAACTTTTCCAAATTGTTTTCAATCTCACTAAACAACGTCTCGAATTTTTATCTCGTTTAATTTACCACTTTGTAACATGGGCTAGTCGTTCGACTCAAGCTTACAATATGTAATTATATTTTTATTATTTCAAGTTTAATGAGTCCATAAAGGACATCATATTTGTAAGTCAAGCTCGTGACTCGAACTTTGGAAATATTTAAAATTAGTTAAAGGAAATTTAACTAAGAATGGTATTTGTAGACAAGTGTTACAATAAAACTTTAAAATAAAACAAATTATGTATGAACTCACATTCACATTTAATCATAGTCTTTGCGTTAAACTGTGTAATTATATATAACCGTTAAATCAATTACTTGCTTCGGGGTTGAGGTGCTTTATTATTCAATTACGAGCGAACATAAATGAATGAGACTAAATTGGAAATCCTTTGAAGAGAATACGATTACGTCAGGTAAGATCAGAGAATCAGTTGTTTTTTCTAGAATATAGTCTGATTGCACTTGGAAATGACAATGTTTGAACCAACCTTTGTGGTGCACAGTCGGAATGGAAAGTTATTTGCAATTGCGGTTTTGTATAAAAGGCTGTAAGGTTGTATATATTAATATTTGATTCATCAGTTTCTGTAGATATTTTCAATGTGTGTGTATGGATGTCAAAATTAAAGTTTGAATAATACAAAAGAATCCCTACAAAAGATTGGTGTAATTAATTATTTATTCACGGCCTATGCATTGAATATTTTATGTAACGGCTCTCGAAATGTTTTTGAAGCGGGTTTATCACATAAAAACATATGTCCAGCTACCTACGAGGCAATGTTGCCAGTACCCATTACGCTGTATAAAATAATGTGCTTTATATAACCAGTTTTCATACTTTTAACACGCTCTTACGTAAATATGTATGTTGCTGGAGCGAAGAGGAGGTATTCATATTTATTTTTATTTTTTATTATCTTCAGTATATGTATATGTCACTAAACTCTCTCTAAACGGTTGGGCCGATATCGATGACATTTTTGAGTATATTTGAATGGGTACCTAGATGTATCCGGTGACACTGCGAACACGAAGTAAATATTTTTTTTTATTTCGGCTCGGATTTCATATATTAATTAAGATTTACATAATAAACTTATATTTCATTTCTTTTATTCCTTTTTCCTTGCAAATAAATTTTATCCAATTATTATATTTAATTGAAATATTAAATTTCGCGCACGCACTTTTTGCTGCTAATAATTAAAAAAATAAAAAAAGCTTCTTTTAAATATTTTACAAGTTTGCTTAAATATGGGAAGGTTTTTTTAATACTTCCCCAGTAAAAAGGAGATATTATAATTTTTAAGAAAATGGCTTCTATATAAAAATCAATTTTGGATGTAAAGAAACGACATACAGTCATTTCTCAAAGTAATTTAAATGTAGTTTTGAAGTCTTTTAACTTACTCGTGTCTTAAGAAAGTATATGATTCTGCGTGATATTGTGTTTAAAAATACAACTTCTATTTACAACTTTAGAACTCAATTAAGTAAATATGAAAATCAAATAAGGTCAAAACAATATATTTATTTCATACGTTAGTTTAGTTCTTAATATATCATTAGATTATGATTACGACAAAAACTTAAATAAAATAATTTAAGAAAATAAAATCTGTCGAATATATTATTTTTAAATAACATAATAACTTTATATTACCGATGTAATAAGTTGAAGTAAAGTAAATTCAATCGACGCCCACTTCTGCTCGTTAACATTAACTAAAATATAAAGTATAAAATATTTCCGATACTAATTATTTATATAATCATTAACATGATTATTTATAATTAAATAGGTGAATGTATTTAATTTTAATAGGTTTATGTTGTGGAATTAGTTTATGGCAAAGATATGAATATACTACTTTCAAATCAGCTTCTTCGATATTCGTCGTTTTTGGTAGGCTTGTTTGCGTTGACGAATCGAATCATAAACACGTTATTATATATTTATATATAATTGCGTGACATTAAGATAATCAGTCTTCATGTATTATATACAAAAATTATCACTAAGATTTACTATATAAAGAAATTTTAGAAACATTTTGTATTACCAGGTATAATATTAAGAGTGAGCAAATCCATGTACCATTTGTAAATATTATTATATTGTGGTAGATTATTGATATTGTTATTTGGGTGTTATTTTTTTTTTTTTTAGCGTTCGCAGCCTGTAAATTTTCCCACTGCTGGGCTAAAGGCCTCCTCTCCCTTTGAGGAGAAGGTTTGGAGCATATTCCACCACGCTGCTCCAATGCGGGTTGGCGGAATACACATGTGGCAGAATTTCGTTGAAATTAGACACATGTAGGTTTCCTCACGATGTTTTCCTTCACCGCCGAACACGAGATTAATTATAAACACAAATTAAGCACATGAAAATTCAGTGGTGCCTGCCTGGGTTTGAACCCGAAATCATCGGTTAAGATGCACGCGTTCTAACCACTGGGCCATCTCGGCTCATGGTTGTTATGAATTTTGTTTTTTATGATAATAATATTCTATTCCTTATTAGTCTTGTGCCCTTTTACTACAAAATGTCAGCTGACAGTTTCTTAAATAATTTTCCATGGTCAGACAAAATAAATGTGTTTAAAATGTATTAAATTTAGAAGATAATATAAATAATATTAGTCGAATAGAAAATTTCTCAAATCATGTAGATTAAAAAAATAATATATAAAAAACAGAAGCGCGCTTTTCCTGCGTGTTGACTTGGAAAGTGTATTAGAAGGAATGTTTGTATTTGGGAAATGTGGATAAGGGGTTCTCATGATTATTATTAATGTTGAATGTAAATATTTTTTCGTTGAATATTTACTCTTGCTAAAGGCAAAGGTATTACACCATACAGCCTTGACATAAACGAAGTTAGGAACGTGTTACGTTAAAGAAAATAAGTAAATGAATTCTTTGTTATAAATATTCCATTGTACAGTCGCTGGCCACAAAGCGTTATGGGAAGAAAAACATAAAACGAGTTTTTACTTTGTATCTTGTAATCGGACTAATATTATAAATGTTAAAGAAAGTATACCTATTTGACTCTTTCTTACTTTATAACGATTAACTACTGAAGTGATCGTATTTAAATTTGACATCTAGATATTCTGGGACTCGGAAACGGATATAGACATATCCCGGACCTACGTGAAAATATATTAGACGCGGATAGAGTTTCAGGGAATAGTAATTATTCTATAAGCTTTCCTATCATTTATAAAAATTGCGAAAAAGTAAGAGGAATTTTGGAGTTATTTAAGGACACAAATTACAATGCGACTTTTAAACTTGAACTTGTGTCAGACGCAATTTGAGAAATCTCAAGATGAAATATGTCAGCATTGAAGGCTGAATAGAAGTGAACTGTTCAAGATCATTAAAAAAACAATACAGTTCCAATGTCATGACTACGGAGATGAGCGAAGTATTGAAATTAAAAATTCGCTTTTAACTGTTATTAAAAACAACGTTTTCATTTTTTGTGCTATTAAAGAGAAATACTATTTTTTATGAAGTTACAAAAACAAAGCAACTCTAAGGGTTCTAGCTGTAAGTAGCAAAAGATCTATTAATCAGTGTACTATTTTGTAATCGAAGCTGACTTCATTATTATGTAAGTGATTATAATTATTATAAGCAAATAAAAATGTGTATGCTTAACGTTAAAATTGTTTTGAGATCGGGAATGTACATACAGAACATATTATAGTCATCTATCAATATTTTTGATGACGATCCATTGATTACGGATCCCTGAAAAAGTTTGAAACGCATTGTCCCGCATAGTGCAGCTTTCCCGCGTGCTATCGACCGTAGTGCGGGAAGCACGAGCCTTGCGCGCGCACTGACATAACTAGTGATGTGTCGCTGGTTTAATTATAGTGTATTTAACAAACAGACACAATATGTACATATTTAATATTAAAATATACAATTTTAAGTCAGATTATTATAAGAATAGAGTTGAAAATTATTTATAATTTGAAACACCCTGTTATTATACGATACATACGATATATGTGACGAAATATTAAACGGTGTCCATTTAAAATGCCCTAAACTAAAAAAGCTACGCAATTTTACATTTTTAAAATTTTATATCTTATGTGTTTATATTGTATGTCATGAAAATACATGTAAATATTATACAATTAAGCGAAACAGCACTGTCTGAATCATTATGAGATTTCCGCGAATATAGGCCCGATTGACTTCAAATTTGATATATTTTTTGGAAAAATCTAATTCAAGGAGATGAGAAACTTTATATGAATTCTACCCGTATGAAGTCGGAACGGACAATAAGTGATTAATATTATATTTGAATTTATTACGTAAGAAACACATGTAATTTAGCTTTTATGATGATGTTTGTTATTAAATATATCCATAAAAATAACTAAATAAAATCTAAATATTTTTTTTTTTTATTTATAATTAAGGGCAGGTCGTGCCGTCATTTCAACCGATCATGATGTGGTGTATAGGACCCATTATTAATATTGACTTTTATTCTATCTATTGAATTTGCATTAACATTAGTTACTAATAAATATAAAAATTAAAAATAAATATATAAAAAAAATATATCAAATAAAAAAATAGTAAATAAAAAAAGAAATAATTATCTATGTACTTAGTTACAATATCTATAAAAAATCTCAGTATTCATTGACATTAGTCAATGAGAACTGAGAGCTGGTATCAAACCAATTCAATGAGTAATATAGAAATGACTTGAACGTAATAGGAACCGTACTTCTGACCTCCCCGATCCAATACTTATCAAACGGTCCTTCCGATGCTTGAAATGTCTTGCAAGGTACTCTTTGATTCCCGCACTAATGATCTGCCCATTTTTATATGATACCAACCTCTTGCCATCGCTGCGGACTAGGTTAGAACTAGGCTCGCGAGCGTGGACGCTAAATAGTATGGGCTAGAGATAAACGGATGTTGTGTTAAGTGTGTTATGTATTAAGACGATCGGGTTTAAAATGTTAAAGATAAATCACTTTTTAATTGAAAGCATATGAGAACAAAGCTTAAGAATAAATCAAGCAATAAACGACTTTGTTGTCGAAAAAGTGATTCGATAATGTGGTAATTATCGGTTGTGTGGTGGAAATTAAGAGTAACACCGCGCGCGCTTTATCGATAAGACCTCACGCTAGCTGCGGCACAGATTGTGGCCAACTTGGAATAACTTACCCCGAAATTATGGAATCAAATTTAATAATATTATTAAAATTTGTGTAATTGTATTTTATAAATATTTATATTGACATATTTTAGTCGTATAAAATCTAATAACATTTGATAAAAGTACGTCTTTAATAATATATTTATTACTAAATACTATATCCATTTACGCGTTAAGTATCAAAAGGTGTATTTTGTTTTTATTTAAGTATAATGATTTGTATTTTAAGTTATTTAGAATAGTGTAATATCAGAAATAAAAGTAAGTATATATAGAAAAGTCTTTTGACTACAGAAAACTTTAGTATTAGAATATTGGTATTAGAGTCGAGGGAGTTTGTATTCAATAGTTGGTAGCACTGAAGTACTGTAACAGCGTCAGACGCCGCATGGCCGAGCGCGGCAAGCATCGCGTCGCGCCCGTCCCGGCGCCGACCAAAAAGCAGTACGCGTATGTACCGTGTCCGCGCTCGGAAGAAGTGGGTACCGAATTCGCTTTACAGCTGCTGAGAAGTCATCATCAGGAACCACCCACACCCGAGAAGCAACCAGGTAAGTTTGACAGTTCCAGTCACAATAAAGTTTAATGGCGGGAAAACTTTAAAAAAGTTTAGTTTGTTTTTACATTTAAACTTGTTTGCCATATAGACATACTCATATTATTTTCACCATTATTTTGGTACACAATATTCTATTCCATGCTAAAATTTCTTGTTCGAATTATTTTGACAGAATATTCGTGGCAATGGTTTTAAAAATAAAGTTTATATAAAATTAACAAAATAAGAATTAATTTTGGTTGTTCGTTAATATTTTTTAACCTAGCCATTTTAATTGTTAACGGACCAAGAGGTAAAGCGAAATGTTCGAAACATAACTGGGTCACAGATAAAAATGTGCATTTTTTATGAACTGTTTATTATTTATTCGAGTTCCACTCAAGTGTAGATTAATTTAAACGTCATTCATACGATTATTAATAAATTATTTGTAAAATTAATTAATAGTAATATTATTTAATTCGGTAGATATATTTTTATTCTATCGCAATTAAAATAAAATAAAAAAACAAAAGAACTCCATATTCAATATTATTAAACATACAAATAAATTATTATTGTAAAATAACTATTAGAGTTAAATTATATACCTATCTGTAATTTAGTCAAACTAAAACAAAATACATTTAAACACTGAAAATATCACAGCGCATCGAGTTAATTGACATGTTTTCATTCGGGAATACAATTAACGGTCAATTTCCGGTCAATCAAGTCAATTGCAAGGTAAATTTTGTAAGTTTTTCGGTGTACATACTCATAGACAAAATATATTGTATCATTCATTCATTTAATGATGGTCTACGTGTATATGGGGTCATAATCTTGATCTACAAAATAGTTTCTTACTAGAATCCCACTAATAGATCCTTATGATTTTTTCCCTAACTAGAGCAAATTAAATATTGTGCCTTCACGTGAAATTGCCAAAAAATAACTCTAATTGCAATTATACTCGGAAAAGAGTTTTTAACAACGAAAGTGTGAAGTCGCGAATATCAATTGCACTTTTGTCCCGTTTGCTAGTTTGATTAAAAACGGTCACATATTTGTGTTAATTAAATAAACTATATTTTGTATTAAAGTTTTTTTAGTTTACTTGTAATGTCAATATTTGAATATTCCAATATTTCAATGAAAATAAATGGTACGCTGTTTATAATTTTGCTCTTTTTTAAACTGCTGTTTTAATCAGATGTGTATAGTTAATAAACACATTTTATTGTTTCTATAAAGAAATATTAAGTTCTTTATTTACGATAATATCAAAATAATTTACAATATGTCACTACTGCGTTTCGTAGCAGTTCTGTAGAATTTGTGGTGGCTTTACAGTTAATTTGATCTTGTAAAAATAAGACTAGAAAGTGCTCCTACGTGTCTTCCAGAAAATGAGATTTTGTCCTGTAACTCTAACTTCACTATCTAGAAAAAATATGAACACGGAACCTCTGGACTAATAACCATTCAATAGTTTCGGTTTTTTATTATTTGGTTGATAGATTTTTTTAATGCTTTTCACTGTATAAACTTTAAGTATAATTTAAATAATTTTTTTAATTTATTAAATATTAACGAACAAACAAAAATTATGAGATCTTTGCCTATCTTTGATAAATATATTTTATAGCTTTAACAAATAATAACGAACAAACAAAATTATTTGTTAAAGCTATAAAATATATTTATCAAAGATAGGCAAAGATCTCATAAGAAAAAAATAAAATTAAATCTCATTTTATTCTATCAATACTCAGTCTAAATAATTTAAAGATATTTTTTAAATTTAAAAATTAATTTGTTCTATAGTAATAAATTAACTTATAAATAAATATACGTTCTGATATTGTTACTGTACTGAGTCAAGTTATACTCACGCAAAAACTTGGAAACAAAACGACTTCTTCCACTTAGTTGCGTTCGATTCTTTAACCTATAATATATACAACTTATATATTTAAAATATGCGTATTAAATTAACATCAACAAGATTTAAATATTTTATTTATGCATATCAAAATGTGGACAACATTTGTTTTTGTTCGAAACATTCAATAAAGAACTTATGTATGTGTAGTATAATCAGCAACGGAATTATTCATATTATATAGTAGTATAGCATGTATATAGTTTTATGTAATTTAGTTTGAACAGCTAGATACTATTAAGCATTCTGACACTGATGTAATAACATAAAATTTAAGTAAAATATCCAAAATAGCTACAGTTTCAGTCGAATTAAATGAGTTAATTTAAGTATTAGATACTTCGTGGCATGTGCCAGACATTGATAAAGTACATCCTTTGCTTTTACTATTTTTAAAATATTTTAAATTTTAATATCTTTGTTTAAAATACGCTATATCACTTATATATTAAATATTAAAACGTTAGGAAACTGTATATTTTAAAACCTATTAATAAAGTAGTGTATATTTTATCTTCAGAACAACCAATCCAATTGCATTATTAATCGTGTGGAGAATGTGTTGAAGAGATAATAAATTTACTTAATTTTAATTTACTTTACGTATTTACCTGACTCTAAAGAGTTTAATATTGAAGACGACGCCGTTCCTAAACTATGCTACAGATTAAGTAAATAGAACAACAATGAACTAATAAATGAGATGTTTTTGTGTAACGCTTCACTAAAAATAATTACTAAATCAATATACATATAACTTATACCAGAACAAACAGCGCGTTGGTTTTATTATACTAGAATATGGGTTTACACCTTTAAAAATAAAAAAAATAGACCGCTTACAATCTTCGATTTTTGGAATCATTGTTGCCCTCATCTAATAATAATTAGGTATATAACATTATTTCAGTAGTTATTACTAGTTTAATAGTCTAAAATAAATAACTTAATGTTCTAGTATTATTCTTTGGATTGCTGATTCCTTTCACTGTTTATTTTTTTTTAATCTGGATAGAACAAAACCTAACTAAGAATCACTTAAGGAAGCTTTTTTTATTTGCCATTCCTCCGTGCCAGCTCGTTCACAATTCATTTTCTTTATGTCTCGTAACAGCTTTAAATATGAAAAATGTCTTTTATCTTATTTAAAATGATACTAAATATAAGTAAATTGTAAGTTTGAATCATTAATTTATTAATATACTTAACGCAGCACGTATTAGAGTTATAATAAAAACGAAGTCTCCAATATAAATAGTAGCCGACGTGAAATTAAATATATCTAATATGTAATGAATATAAAGAATGTTAATAGAATAAAGTAATAAAGTTATATAAGATTATGGATACTATTTTTCTTTATAACTTTGCGCATTTATTCAAGATTTTTGCCGCATATATTTGTGGTGTCGATAGTATTAATTGTAGTATGTATTGTTGTAAGAATACTATGTGGATGTGTATATTTAAGCTCAATAAAATAATTACATACATGTTTAAAATGAACACAACACAAGTATTTTATATATAAAAGCAAATTATTCAAACGATACACAACATCACACAAACAAACAACACCAATTCCAATGCCGTCATAATTAAATACGCGCGTTTTGTTTAATAAAATAAATACTCTGTGGGTAGTTACCAAAATATTCTGTAATAATTAATAAAAATATTTAAGCTGTGATCTTCCGCGGTCGTTTGACATGAGTTGGCGCGAACGAGATCCATTAATCGTGACACAAATATGCTACGAACGTCTACAAGCATGAATGAGAGCAGCGTCACGCGAAAATAGCACTTACAATACGCACAATTGTTGCAGTCATTCATAAATGTATTATAAAATTATCTTTAGGTCATGTTATATTTGGAGAGATTAAGCGTGGGCGATATGTTGTACTGATGAGGCTATAATTTTAAGATTTCACCTTTCACGAAAACCAAAGCCTACAATAAACTATATAAATGTGCTGGTCTAAAGTTAAGCTTTCGGAGAGGTTTGAGTACGTGAAACAGTAAAAAATAACGATAAAATCGGCAATTTACTTATTACGTGATACGTATTCGCATCTGTTTTTGTCACGGAATAATTTTACTCATATGGTGTAATAAGCATTACCAGCTATTATTCTTAAAAAAATATCTCACCTGTCATCACACGTTACGTACTACAGCATAATATAATTAAATAGCTTTAGACGTTCGTCACACCGACATTTAGAGAAATATTTAAATTTAGTTGCAGAGTAAGAAGAATAAAAGTAATGATAATTTGTGTAGAGTAAAATCGTGACCCGACACGGTTACTATTTTTTATAAGTATAATCTTATTACCCCTTTTTAGAATATTCTAGAAAATCCAAATAAGAATAATGCCTCCTTGTTACGTATTTTACTATATTAACTTGACTTAGATAGACAATTGGTCAGTGACGCACTCGAAACGCTGTTAATATATATGGATGTATGCAATATTTTCAAAGTCTAAAGTCGGTAAAATTATACAAAAAAGTTCTGTGTAAGTATGTACAGAATGAGTCTCTTTTTTCGGTGAAAATAAATTCATACCTATGAGAGACCGAGAGTAAGTTAGGTATATATACTTATTACTTACGTTTGTTTTAACTGTTTTTTTTGGGACTTTTTAGCGTCAAAGCTAATTATCAGTCCTATCGTTCCCTTAATAACATTTTCACAACCTAATAATAATAACTTTATAATCACATCTTATTTTAAATTAAACTGGTAAATCATTTTTGCCATATCTGAATCAGGTATAGAAAGTGCGCTTTGATTTACTTTGTAATTTGAATTTTTGTGGCATGTTAGTAAACCATTTTATTGTTATTTTAAATATTAGATAAAATCTATCAGGAGACAAACTAATTTAATTGATTATCTTATATATATTCGTACATGTATATATACATTCATTTAACTAAAAATAAAGGCCAAATAATCTAACAGTTTGGAATTATTTTTATAGTTCAAGAAGAGAACATATTCTTTGTTACATAATGTTGATTAAATTTATAAAAATATTCAAAATTAACGATTATATTTATACAAATATCATCATTATTAAGAAAAGATATTTTTTTTCATTAATGTTATAAAATTATTGTTCCAACTATTACAATATTAACATCATTTAATGCGTTACTCTAAGGTCGAAACGGAGAGCAAGTCTGTGTGTATCAAGGCATTGTGATGAGTCGCAATGCAGATGTTTACCTTAATTTAGTTAAAACATTTATCATCTGTGAGATAGAAACCAGAAATTAATGTACGTATTAAACTTGGACGTGGTATTTATGTATAAACAAAACTAAATGAGAATTTACGGCAATAGTAGCGTTCAAAATGATTTTTGAGTCATTAAAATCAGAATTAAATTATTTTTTATTTCAGCAGGCACAGTGAGATTAAATGATTAAAAATGTAAAGCAACCTCTGCATCGGAATATAGATCCAAATGAGAAGAACCAGCTAGAAACTTAGTCCTTGGTCTTTTCTCATATTGGATTTCAAGTAGAAGTACGTTTCATGAATCCGATTCTCTGTCTCTTTTTTCCTCAATGAATATTAGAAAGAGTAACAAGTTTATCATTTATATATTGGCAGCGTCTTATGGCAGTTGGATGGATACTACTCACGTCTAAATATCATTTTATACTTTGAACTGCTTAAATATGTATATTATAATATGATATTTTTACTATGTTTGAGTGACGTATATTATATGTGTCATCATCATATATATTTTATTATCTTACAATACCTGCTAATTTATTCGGACAGAATTGGCAACTATTAAGTAATAATTTATGCTTTTTTATTTATTCGATGTTCATTGTTCGTCCTTTACTATTAATATAATTACAAATGTCATGTTATCTTTTAAAGTCTAGAAATACTTTAGAAAATTAAGAAGACAATATTTTTTAAGTTATCATGCACCGCTTGTTTGAATTGGCCGTATACTGAATTAAGTATACGCTCGCCGCCGAAACGCCGAAGATTCGGCGTGTTTGAGTGGCAAGGGAGTTTTTGATTCATGCATATTGTATACGCTATAGCGATGATTAAACAGGCCATCTACAACGAAAGGACCATAAAAGTTTGAAAAAACTATGGGGATGAGAATCAATAAACTCTTTGAAGACGGTTTGGACTGCCGCATCGTAGTTGAATTTTTTACCTTGTAAGAAGTTGTTCAAATTCCGGAAAAAATGGTAATCTGTTAGAGCAAGGTCCGAGGAGTACGTTGAATGTCGCAGACATTCCAATTATAGCTCATCTAACTTAGTGGTTATTTGTTGTGCAGTGTGTGGTTTTACGTTGTAGTGGCCTAGAGCGATTGACCAATTTCGGTTGCTTAGCAGCTAGTTCTTCCTTCATGGTTTACAGTTGCTGACAATAGATATCTGCCGTAATCGTTTGGCCAGATTTTAGAAAGCTCTAGTGAATGACACCAGCGCTAGTCCACCAAACACTCAATGGTATTTTTTTCTGAGTCAATTTTCGCTTAGGGCAGGATTTGGCTGGATCTCCAGGGATCAACTATTGCGACGAGCGCTTCCGATTATCGTACAGTATCCACTTTTCATCACAAGTAATGATTCGATTTATAATCCCATCATTATTGCGTCGGTTGAGCAAAGTAACACAGCAGTCGACGCGTGTTTGCAAGTTCGATTCACTCAATTCATGAGGTACCCATCGTTAAAGTTTTTTTACTTTACCGATTTGCTTCAAGTGGATTAATACAGTTTTATCAATTATCCTGAAGCCTGCATCAATTTCTGAAGAGCTTAGTGATGAATCCGCTTCCACAATAGCCTTAAATTCTTCATTTTCCACTTTAGTCTCCGGCTATCCACGTTCTGAAGGTCGAAATTTCCAGAACGAAAACGATGAAACCAAAAACGTACCGTGTTTTCTTTTGCGACACCAGCGCAGTACACATCAATAATCCTTCGAGCTGTTTCTGCAGCACTGGTGCCATGGTAGAACTCGTACTCGTAAATATACCGATATAAAATGTTCTCCAATGTGCGATAATAAGCAACGCCAAATAAAAAAATTATGAGGAAAAAGCGTATGAATGGCTATTTTCAAAATTTAAATGTACCAGCTAAATTAATTTATTTAAATCTAAATTTGGAATTCTTAATCAAAGTGGTAAGTACGCTGATTTCATATTGTAGGACCTAATATTTCAATTGTGTCATGTAAGGCTTTTTAAAGTAAAACATCTGCAAAACATGCTCCATTCCACTTGGCAACTGCAGTAACTTAAAAACCTCTTAGTAGAGCAAATTATTGAGATATAATATTGATTAATGCGTATAGACTAAAGAAAGAGAATTCAATGTTTCTTCCACAGATTAAACAACATTCAAGCAAAACACACAAGCACTTGGAGCGCTACAAAGCTACAACGGAAATAATTAAAGCGGTCAAGTGTGTGCCGGTCACAAGTCGTGGCTTGTTAGGCAAACCTCGGTCCGTTTTTTTTCTTCATATTTTCTTAGTTTTATATATTCTATTTTTAAATAGCCTGAAAAAAAGATTGTTTTTAAAGAAACTGGTGATTGCTCATATCGGAATTCGAATATAACTGTAATTGAAAAATTGAGACAAGCATAATGGATAAACTTGCACGTTTCAACACATATATTTTCTATAGTTACCTTCAATAAATAACAACAAAATAATACCAAAAACGTATTAAGCTCCTCGCCCATTTATATAAAAATATTAATTTATTTAAAATATAATTGTTTTGTATATAGTGGTCATCTTTTAAAAACTGCTCATAACTATTAATAGATAAGTGAATTATATGATCCTTGAAATAACGCAATAAAAATGTCGTTTGGGTTTGGTAAGACTTACGAGCATTATCATGAGTCTTATTCAATATGCGTGAAGACATCACATAATATAGCTTAGAATTTTTCATTTAAATTTTTAGTTCTATGAGAGCACATACATGGGATGAAAACTAAAACTACCACTAAATACTGCACTACGAAATAAGGTCTAGTTCTAGTATATTTTTACTCTGTTACAAAACTTCTACAGCACTCAACGTTGCGGATGTTACGCCTGTTCCATACAGATAAGCAAAATATATTATAAAATAAGCTTGTAAAGTTTGTAAAATGTTTATTAAACAATTTAAAACAATTTTAAGAAATTGTATATATTTTGTAGTGAGGTTGGTGGTATTTAAAAACAAGTTTATAGTAGATAACAAATTATAAAAAAAAATATTCAAACGTTTATTATTATCTAACCAATCTACGCACAATCTACTCAAATATATATACAAAAAAAACATTAGATTTGGCGGGAAAAAGTAAAATTAAAATTTTATAGTTTGTTTACTTGGTGGTAGGGCTTTGTGCAAGCCCGTTTGGGTAGGTAGATACCCACCCACTCATCAGATATTCTACCGCAAAATAACAATACACTGTATTGTTGTGTTCCGGTTAGAAGGGTGAGTGAGCCAATGTAATCACAAACACAAGGGACATAACATCTTAGTTCCCAAAGTTGGCGGCGCATAGGTGATGTAAGGAATGGTTAATATTTCTTACAGCGTCTTTGTCTATGGGTGGTGGTGTCCACTTACCATCAGGTGGCCCATATGATCGTCTGCCAACCAATGCCTTGAAAAAAAAAAGTTAATTTTCGCAACGTTACCAATCTGGGTTTCGGTGTAGTTGAAATTTTTTTGCTTGCTTATATTTTAAAAATGTCTGAGAAAAAATACTACAAGATAAACGTTACACGGAACGAAAGTCTTTTAGACAGATTGTCTTTAAGAAATTTTCTTTTATAAATTACAAATTACAATAAATCATATAAGTATTTTCAAGTGTCAAAAAAATAAATAAATATGTATTTAAAAACGGGTGTGACTTGAATACGTTTGTATTTAAATGATTTTAACAAATATACAATTTATATAAACTTTTCTAAATGTATTGTATCAATATAATTACTTCAGAATACCTTTATAATAATAATTATCACAAGACAATGCAGCTGTATTATGACAAAATATTTAATCGTAAAATATTTTTTATTTAAAAAATAATAATACCATGCATTACGGAAAATGTATTTAACGCTTAAATGCATTCTCATTAAAAGCTACAATCCCACATAAAATACCTCTGGGGTGCTCATACAAATGTCGCGATTAAACATTCAAGTTTAATCGTGACCTCTACACCATTCAGGCCACATATTGAAGATGCAGAGTGAATAAAAGCGAATGTATGCTATACAGTACGATATGAAGCTATGGAAACACAAAAATGCGTTTTGTCGTTACATTTTTTACATTTATTTGCTGCTCACTTACTTTTATTCGGCAGAATGGTTACAATAATTACTTTCAAAGGCAATGGTCACAGATAATTAATTATGCTCGTGGTCAGTGTGGGATAGATATTTTTAAGGTCACATTAATGTGTTTTTATTTAAGTAAGCATTCGTTGTGTTTGTTTTATCGTTTAAATACTTTGCGATTATTCGAATTTTTGACTTAAAAAATAACAATCGAATCCTCTGATAATAATTAACGCAGAGGTAAATGCACATTCAGATCAACGTTTTAAGCGGCAGTTAGCGCGATATCGCTTTAAAATACGACCTTTACTTAAATCCGCATTGTGGATTCGCTGCTTCGTTAGGCTCTAGGGTATAGCTAGATGACTCTTCACTTCAACTATTTTAAAAGAATTAATACATTCGCAAGTTTTATCTCCATTGTATTTTGTGTTAAAGCGAAGAACGAAGGTAATGGATCTGCAATAAAAATAGAATAGGTCGAAATATTATAAAAGGTTTTTAAAAATAGACTGAAATAAAAAAGGTTATATTTTATTCTGCCGGAAGAACACGGCATATTTATATGAACAAGAATATATACCAACGAGGTTTAATGTATATTGCAGATATAATAGAGGACATACTAACAATATATACACACAGTATATTAGAGGTGTAATTTAAACTCGTTAACAGGTGTATAACAGGTGTTAAATCTCTTATCATCGTTTCGAATCTTCTAGTAGCGGAACGTGTTCACAATAGCTTAAAACTGGTTGAAAACTCGGATATTTTTATAAATAAAAATGTGTATATGTGCAATTTTAAGGTACTAAAAAAGTTATATTTAGTCTGAAATAGAACTAGGAAAGTGTTCTATATTTAAAAAATATATAGGTTCAATTTGTCTACGAAAGTGTAATTTTTAAACTAAACGCTTATTAATTATGATATTTAAAACGCGAAACGAGTTTAAGTACAACTCAATGACGAAGCTCAGTGGCGGATGTTAATTAGTTTCGGTTTGCTCCCACCACTATTTAAAATAGGGCTTAAATATAAATCGTGTCTAATGGTTTATGAAATTTAATTACGACAAATATCACAAATTCAATGGGAAGTTACACTTAAATAAATTAATTTTAAATTTGGGAATTATTATTTTAAATAAAAACTATCAATTAATAATGGTAACATTCATTTATATTAGAAAATAACTTAGATAAACTATAAAAAATATTTTGTAGAGAACAATGTTGCTTATGAATAGTTAGTTAAATTTTAAACGGTTGCTTTCCGGTAATAAAATTCGGAAACCATATACAACAAAACATCTAGACCAAGCCAAACACCTGTAGGTGCATACAATTATACTAAATGTATGCCTCATTACTTAACGGCTTTCCATGCGATGTGAAAGTTGCGGGTTCGAACTGGATATAATACTTTGTATTTACAATCGAATGGACAGGTATGTAGTAGACCTCGGCTAAGCGCGCGTTTTAGGGGTTGGTTGTCAGGTGTAACGTAAATAAAAGTAGCCTATATCTAACTCGGTTGAGTGGATATGCCGTGAAAGAACAGTGAAAAAACAGACAGATGGATAGAATGACGGACAGACAGATATAGAGTTATTTTTAATATAATATTAGTAAAGATGATGCTTATATTTCAGTACACAAAATGCGTTTTAATCAGCTAAGTTAAATGATGTATAGAAGTTGTATCATTTTGACTGCATTATATTCAATCTATAATAATAACAGCGATTATCATAATACATTTCATAGAAAAATATACATAACTTTCAAACATATTATGTACAATGTAAATATTGTAAATTTAAATATTACGGTGTATGTAACATCAAATATCATGTTACCAAACACACAGCAACTGATGACATGGACAACACATGAATGCGGTTGATAAATCGATTTTTATAATCGATCAACCGCATTGTGAACGGTAAGTTTAAATTCTGATGTAATTACCAGAGGATATACCTTTAAATAATGTTTATACATTAGGTTAATTGGGTTTTACGTAATTGTGTTTTAGCGAATTTGGCAGGGATTGAGTTCGGGTAATGTACCATCCAGTTTCGAAATGCTCATTGAACGTGATGGTAGATTAAACGGGAAATATATTAAGTATACTTGCCACACATTACTTATAATTTTGTTGTTTAATCACAGCAGAAGAATGGTTCAAGGCGTGGCTGGCGATATGAAGTTCTAGGATCAAGATGATCTTTAAGGCTATTGTCATCCCTACTACTATTAAGACAACCGTTATGAGAAAATGAAGAGAAAATTTTAATATTAGTAATTCCTTCAACAGCATAAAATTGGCACTAAATAAAAAAACATAAATCTATCTGGTATTATATTTACTTACTTTGTACTATAACTTATTTATTTACTGTGGTACATAAAACACATTTTTTTTTATAATACTACTTGAATATATTTAATTCATATAACAAATTTAAAGTATTTCCAAAAATAAATCTTTCAAAGCCAACCTGAAGGATATTTGAGAAATTCTTTGTGTCTTTATAACGAACTAGGTCGCAGATCCCGAGGGGAATGTGAATGACTTCCTGTTTATAAAATTATTATAAAAAAAGTAAATCAAAAAGCGAAAATTATTACATTTTAATTTTTATAAAATGGATAAACGAACGCGTAACCATCACCTACATATATACATTGGCGCCGTAAGAAGTATAAACCATTCCTTATAACATCAATGCACCAACCAACCATGGGAACTAAGATGTTATATTCCTTGTGTCTGTAGTCACACTCGCTCACTTACTCTTCCAAAACGGAACACATCAATACTGAGTATTTATGTTCAGTAAAAGAATGTGTGATCAGTGTGTACTTCCCGTACTTACCCAGGTGCACAAAGCCATTTCGAAGCAAATTAATTATTATTATTTCAGTAATAGCGAAAACATGGACTCGTATTTACGAGTATGGCATATACTCGTATATACCTCTGTAAGATATGTATGATTATTAGGATGAGAAATTCTGAGCTTAAACTATTTGCTGCATTGAAGGCTGAAGATGTTGTGGATATAAACTAATTATAACGAAAGGCAAGGCAGACTGACAAAACCTATTGGGTTGGGATCATCACCCAGAGACTTGGCACTGTCAGAAATATTAACATCGTAATCAAGGGAACTTAGATATTATAAATTAAACGTCAATTATATTAAATGTTACTACTTCATTGAATAAAAAAATTGAGAAGACTTAAGTAAATTCCTAAACGTCAATTTAAAAACTCTTGATTGTCGTTCTGCGTGATTCTCTCGATTCTCTCGGGTTTTCGTTATTACGTTTTTTGCTACGAAAAATTCTGAACGGTAAAAATGCGGCGTCAAAGAAAATCTAACCTTAGTATTTAAATAAAATATCATAAAATATATGTGGAAGTTAAAGGGATAATAATTACTTGTTTTATTCTACGTTTTACTCGAAATTTATGCTATGGTTTAAGTTTTATTTAGATGTAAAGCTTAACCTATAGCACACAAACCGTCACCCCAACCATTTTACCCAACCGAGGGGTGAATTTCCTTTCCCGGGACTGAATCTATTTCCATACAAAATTTCATCCAAATCGGTTTAAGCTTGAAGAGGTAACAGACAGCGTTACTTTCGTATTTATATATTATTTTATAGGACGCATATGATTTAGCATAACTCACATTTTTATCGATAGCATATTTGTTATAGAAAGGAGATTTTAATTTATCAGTAATTAGTTTTTAATTTATAAATAATTATTTACGATGATTTAAGGAATAAATAAATAAATATTGGACAACATCACGTACATTATTATTCTGATCCTAATGTGAGTACCTGAAGTACTTGTGTTATGGAAAATCAGAAATAACGACGGTACCACAAAAACCCAGACATAATACAACATAGAAAACTAATGAAGTTTTTTTACTTCGACTCGGCCTTATTGTGTTATATTGATTATTTTGATAGAAACAGTGGCAAACATTGTATCGAACGCGAGAAACTTCTTAAACGTAGTTTCCGATTTCGCAAAGTAAATATGTACATCCGTCTCGGGCAAGGTGTTCGCTTCTATAATGAAATACTTCAAATACTTTTGCCGAATAATACATTTAAATCACACGTTCAGAAACATTAATAGGTAATATACCTATTCAACAAAAAGTATTGTATAACTAGATAACAATGAAAGCTTGTAGCAGTTGTTGATTTCAGTTCAGTTCATACATAGTATATATAACATATCCATGTAATTTAATTGGTTGAAATGAGTAACTATCGGTTATTCCGGCTTGTTCTTTCACCGGTTCCGGAATCGGTGAAAGAACAGGCATCGAAATTAACTTATCCTTGTAAAATTACTCAAAAATAAATGAAATGAAAATGGTTCAATAGTGCTCAGCGAGAGTCTAGTTTTTAAAAGTAAGTCACGAATTTCTTCACGTCCTTGTCCAATTTGTTGAAATGGATCGCGTCAATATACATATTTGCTCTTATAATATGACTGTACTTATTTAAAAACCTTCGCGGATTCTTCCATTCACCAAAGTTAAAAAGTAATCGTATGATTTATGTTATATAGATTTTAAGCAACCTAATTAAACCAATCGCCATTACACTAATATGCGTATATATCTAAACAAAAGTAATTAAAATGAGAGTTAGTGACTTTGTGGGACTACTAATTTAAGTTAGAATAAGTCGCATTTATTTAAACATTTATAATAAAGCAGGTAATACATGTATTATACATATTATATATGTATGGTAAAGTTTAAATTCCCCGAACTGCAGTCGTGTAGCTTTGCGGATAAGTTTCGTATCATTGTGTACTGGCGTTGAATCCTTTGCTCATATGTGTACGGAATGTTATTTCGCTAAGCTTTTATTACGTCTGCTAATATACAACAATGAAACTATTTAAGCGATAACATTGATAATACTATTTATAAACTAAAAATATAACATTTATATACTTAGTAAACGTACCTAATATTGAACTTGCAACATTAAGAAACTGCCAAGTATAATAGACTTGGTTATGCAGATAATTAGCGATAAGAAATAATATATTAATGTTGAACGAAAACTGAGTGACGTGGTCAAGGAAGGGACGTCACTGGTCAGACGAAGTAAAAAAGAGGCATCCATGTTGGGTTATCACGGTGGTAAAAATTGAACCTTCAGATGTGGTTACGATTAATTTCATACATTTTTTTTGTATATAACTAAAATTTTGTTAACAAGCGAACGTCAATATTAATTTGAGTTTAGTAAGTGGTCGATTATAATATCGTTAAATATACTTTTTTTGGAAAGTGCCCTCTGCATTTTAGATAAAGTAATAAGTTTTAAGAGATAAGTCATAATTTTCAAATGATTACAAATTGTCTTTAATCAAAGTTAAAATCTTTTTCTATGTCCAATTCATGTATCTTAGTCACATTAAATACAAAAACATAATAACATTATATTGATCTCATTGGTTGTTCATAATATTTAATACTTTCGATCAGATATACTGATAGTTATAGATATAGTTTTATAAATAGGAATAGCCTCGTTGTCAAAACTCGTCACTATTTATGTAGTAATATTTTTCTGTGTACATTATAGTGTCTTCGACTTTACTTCTCGAATTAAAATGTTTATAAAAATTGTATAGTTTAAAATTACCATAAATAACATAGAGCAAAATGTTTTCATTAGATGAAGAGAATGAAAAATAAAGTGTGTCGATTGACCAACTTGTTGCTCTTAAATTATAAGCGAAGAGAATGGTAAAAAACACATGTAAACCTCGATGTTATACGACGTACATCGGCTTGTGTCAAAATTGTTTTTTAATAAAGCTAAATAAAAAATATAAAAGAATAGGACTTACTCGAGAGAAGTGACTACAGATCGCTTGTAAGCCGCTCGTCCGCAAACGTGTCACGTATTCACGATACATAGCCAATGGAAACCTAAAAATGAATCGAATATTTGTAACTGCAACAATATTGCAGTTATCTAACGACGCCACGCGATATTGTGTGACCAAAATTTGTAATATTATCGTCTATTTAAATATGAAATTAGTTTTCAATTAAGAAAAAGTAACCATGGAGTATAACAAATTTATTTAACTTAAATTTTATTATTACTTTTACGATTAAAGTGTTACCAATGTTAGCATCGTTGTTCAACTTCCTTTGCGCTAACATTTTAATTACGGAGAAGATACAAAGAAGATCAGAGAAGCAATATTGGGCAGGTAAAATAAATCTTTAAGTAATATGCGAATAAAATATGTTTTCTTTATATTGGCAACCAGGTTTCCTTTCCTTTTATTTTTATAAAGGATAAATATCCAGAAGTAACTGGTTGTTAGTATTTGTTTTTTTATGATTTTTTCTATATATTGCCATTTCATTTATTAAGATTCGATCAGTTCTTGTTAATGACTCAGTGCGGGTGATATATCGGTCGTTTCTGGTCGTTGCTCCATTCCAATATTCTAATCACTAAGCTATGAAATGCTATAAATTCGGTGACATATGTCGCCGAGTTATAGTTAAACAAGATGGCCGACTATCAATTCTTAACTTTATTCTTTTATATATAATACACAGAATGTTAAAATAAAATTTAATGAAATGAAAATTTTTGTTCTTAGAATAACTACATTGAATTAGCGTGTTATATGAAATATTTACACTTCAATGGAAAAAGTATTTTAGTCTGGGGTTTGTTTTTATTTCAGAGTTCATCGCTCTAGAATATTAATAAAAAAGATTTAAAATAATCTGTCAGTACTCATACTAGGTTAGTTTACGTATGACTATTATTTGACTTTTAGAAACTAGAACAAATGATAATTTCAAAAGCTTAAACTTACATTTACTAGAATATTAATCCACGTTAATTGCTTGAATTAACGAATGAAAACTCTATACAGTAACACGCAAGGTTCTAGTTAGTTAGTTAGTTTTTTACTTTTTGGGAAATTCTTCGAGAAATCTAACATATAACTTTAATATCGTATACTTTTCGATGCATTCGCGGTGTCTTCTTATTACTATTGTATGTTTTTTGCTGTGCTACATCAATTATAAGAAACCCAAAAGTCGTATGTAAACACGTAAGCAATCTGGAAGATTGGAGGCACCACTTAGCGTGATAGTGCGTGTCCCCGCAAGTCGATATTGCGCTTTACCGTGATGTCACGAAATACAAAAATTAATTAAAAATACAAATAAAAAAATTGACCCTATAAATTTTGTTTTAGAGTTACATTATGGACCATAAAATATATTTTCATAATAATAGCAATGAAGTATTTTAAAAAAATGATCTTCTTCTCTTCTCTGTTGTAGAAATGGTCAATTGGACCACCTTATGGTAAGTGGGCACCATGGCCTATAAACATTGGTGCTGTAAGAAATATTAAACATTCCTTACATCGCCAATGCGCCACCAAACTTTGGAACTAAGATGTTGCTTTGCTATAGTTACACTGAGTCACTCACCCCTTAAACCGAAAGACTATTAAGTATTGCTTTTTATCGGTAGAACATCTGATATACCTGAACCTGATATATCTATTGAGACGAACTAACACCACACCCTACTACCAAGTAAATACCAATAACCATAATTTTTTTAGTCGTACTATAACTCTCTATAACTCGTTATTACTGGTAAAATCATATTAATAACATTCTCTTTTTAAGTATATTAAAACAATACCGCATTTCGTTAGTCTGTTGTTTGAATTTTTATTTTTATTTAATTTTTCAAACTCTAAATCAAAATGTTTCTCACAAGCTTATGTGGCCTTTAGTAATGTCTCTTCAATGTTTTCATTTCCCTTTTTGTTATCACTTAAGGGGCAAAATAATATTTCAATGCCGTCGTTTGAAAAAAAAACTACAATCAATTGATTCTTTATGTCGGTATTAGACGATTTTTCGAGGAACATTTTAAGAGAGACTCGAATACAACCATGATTAACCATCCATTTAATATTTTTTTATTAAAAATATTTTCAAATATTTTTAATTAATTAGCTCAGTACGTAAATCAAATCAAATGTATTTTATTCAAATAAACTTTCCAATAAAGTGTTTTTGAATCGTCATTGATTAAACACTAGTGCTAAATAATACTCAATATACTCTAAAATATTAATTTTAAAAATGATACTTGAGTGAAAGGATAAGGTATAAAAATTAAGTAAGGTAGAATGAAGTACAACAAACTATACAAAAAGGCTTTTATTTGTTAGTAGTTTTGAACAAATTAGTTTTTTGGACTCAAAGCAGCATTTACGGCAGTGTTGGGATGCGGTACTCTCAACTGTATTTAATTTTTAATGTGATGCATTTCCACACGGATTTATTTTGGCTCATGTTCAGTGATTAAATATTCATTCCCCGGCGTGTAACTTGGGACGCATTAAGAATGTACGTAGGTACATCATCATATTGTAAATATAACTTAGGAACGATTATCACTATGTTTTTGATATTCTGTATTGATAATTCTGATTTATGACATTTGTTTTCGATATTGTATTACATTAATTTTACAAATGTTAAAGTTTTTTTTTGCGAAATTGGAAAATATTTTAGTAAAAAGCTTTTTTGAACATCCAGAAAGAAATGTAAACTTTTTATATAAATAAGTAATATATCATTATAAATTTTGAATATCTTAATAAATTTAGTATTATATTTATGGACATTGAATACAAAAAGTATCAAATCAAACCATATCATTGGAACGAAATTGAAAGCCGGAGGTGGCGCGCGTGAAATATCTCCGATTTCGGTGTCGAATGGAAGTCCAAGATTTATAGCCGCTTACTTCCTCTCCAACGTAGTACCCTAGTACGTCTATTTAGATATTTTAAAATATTTGTATAAAGCTTAAGCATTGAGACTAAAAAAGAAAAACAAGAATAAAAAATGCTTAATCGATAATATTATATAGGTTTAATTTTATTTAAGGTTCAAGCAACTTTAAAAAACAGAAGGTACAAAGAATTAATTAAGGTAATTCGCACTAAACAAATCATGAACATGTTCGTGTTAAAATAGTATAACTGTAAACTAACATTTTAACAAAAGAGGTTAGGTTTGTTATAATATTTAAATTGAATTTTTTTATATAAAAATTATAAATAAAACTATTCAATTTAAATATATATTCAATGTCACATACAGATTTTTATTTTGTATTGCAAAAAATGTACGAGTGTATTATTTTTACATTTATATAAAACACATTTGTACTAAATTAAAAAACCAAAATTAAGGAAGCCACTTAATTATTTTTAATTGCGAAATTATATCATAATATAAGATTGATGTTTACTTTACAATAATAAATAATTTATAAAATGTAAGGATCCTCGTTACATCCTCAAATTGCAAATTACCTACCATAAAACGGAATTCATTTTCTTTCCACTGACGATATGATGAAGATTGAAACTTACGTTAAAGTAAACGTCGTAAATAATGTTTAATGCTAATTCAATTGAATAGTAATTGCATAGCATTCGGTTTTGGCTTCCACACCCGCGCCCGTCGTGCAAGTCGTGCCAGCCGCGGATCTCGTTATACTGTAAGTCGTATTACAAGTCCATTGCCTCATTCGTCACAATGAAAAAAAAAACATTTGTGAACCTTTAAACATATTCTGTTAATGTACATTTTAATGAACGATTCCATGTTTACAAAATAATAATGAATTGAAAAAAGATAATGAATAAAAAAAAAAACATATATTCGATTTTATAGTATTTTTTCTTTTTTACATTACATTATGTTAACAGCCTGTGAATTTCCCACTGCTGGGCTAAGGCCTCCTCTTCCTTCGAGGAGAAGGTTTGGAGTATATTCCACCACGCTGCTCCAATGCGGGTTGGTGGAATACACATGTGGCAGAATTTCGTTGAAATTAGACACATGCAGGTTTCCTCACGATGTTTTCCTTCACCGAGCACGAGATGAATTATAAACACAAATTAAGCACAAGAAAATTCAGTGTTTTTGAAACCAAAATCATCGGTTAAGATGTACGCGTTCTAACCACTAGGCCATCTCGGCTCGGGCATTTTTTCTTTAAGTATTATGAAATTTCACGAATAAACAAAATTTGTACGGTATTAAGAAGACCCACGATGTTTCAAAGAAGTCACGTTATTAAAACATTAAATCAAGTATAATTACATCGTTTATAAAACATAATAGTTTGAGAACACAAAGAGTTGATAAATTGAGTAAATAAGGATGGCATTATGCGCTAATCTTGCATTTTAACATATATTATACATATAACATTTTGATAACATCATTGCTAAATATCTTACTACGTTATTAATTAAGCAATTAACTTTTTAAAAATAATAATATAATCTGATAATTAAAAAAATAATAAGTATTGAATATTTTACTTATTTTATT
This sequence comes from Vanessa atalanta, assembly GCF_905147765.1. Taxonomy (NCBI): domain Eukaryota; kingdom Metazoa; phylum Arthropoda; class Insecta; order Lepidoptera; family Nymphalidae; genus Vanessa; species Vanessa atalanta. The sequence goes on along the minus strand of NC_061880.1, from coordinate 7,695,891 downwards.
AGTCTGTGCAATTATTTAGTTTTCAAGATATGTTTTTTAATTTTTCATAATATCTAAGTTACGAATTCTACTCTATATTATTACTATGGTAAGCTATCTGTTAGCGTTAAATTTGGATTACACAAATATACATGTCTGTGTCGAGCAGCTGGCAATTCTGGTTGACGTTTATGGTTACTGCTTCGCTCTGTAGCATGTAATTATTTAAATATATTTTAATGCAAAAATAATGACTTAAATCTGAGTACTCGAATAGTTTCATAGGTTGGCGCTATACATTTAGCTTTGGAATGTAATTGATATAAAAAGTGAACAGTGTAAATGTTTCGCTGCTAGACAAAGGGCTCCTCACTTTTGAGAAAAAAGTTTAGTGCCTATTCAACCACGCTGCGCCAAAATGGGTTGATGGAAGCATTCGTGAAACAAGATGTTTAGAAGCAGAAACGAATGCTTTATGGCAAGGATGCTGGAGAATCGAATTTAAAGACATATTTCGGTTTTGATTTGCCTGTTCTATCGATGGGACCATCATGATTGACTTTGACTTTTCTCACGTGGTTATTTATGATACGTGATGATACATTTTATTTTATTTAACTAAGAATAGACGTGATGGGTTACGATTTTAATGTCATAATTAGTTGTTGTATTATACGTTAAAAACGTTACCTAAGCGAAAGTCAAATATTATATCATCGTATTTGAAGACTTCTGTAACTACTTAACTAGACAGTTTGCTGGCACAGCACGTTCTAAATATTTCCAGGCATTGCAGGCAACGTTTTCCTCGTGATTTAAAAAGAATCGTACAACAGCCGAATAACTCCGCAATGCCGTAAAATATTGATAACTCGCGCAAACTCAAATTCCGGCTACATTACCAAAACTTCGTTATTTCTCCCACGGGTCTTTTTTTTTTCCAGGAATATAGGTGAATAATTGTACTATTCGCTTGATGATATGATGATACTTACGACATTAGCATTGTACAACAGTGTACGGTGTTCACATTAATACACGTCACTAACACTATCTATGTATGTGTCTTTGTTGTTACGGTTATGTTTTTTATTCGAATACTAGCGACCCGCTCCGGCTTCGTACGAGTGCAATGTTAATGAAATATATATGCAAAAGCTCATTTAGTATCCATATCGTATGCGTAAATCTCGTCCTTTTTATATAAAATAATTTATATTACATTTACGAATAATTAACATTTACATCAGAAATTCCATTTTTTCTTACTGTAACACTAAAAGATGTATAAAGTCATGAATGCCGTACCTATTAGTTAATAATAACATCTTAATTTGCTCTTTAATAATGGTCGACACCCTTTTCATGTATGTATATATATATACTAGTAGGCGGACCAGCAAATGGGCCACCTGATGATAAGTGGCCACCACCATTGATAATGGCACTGTAAGAAATATTAACTTTTCCTTACATCGCCAATACACTACCAATCTTGGGAATTAAGATGATGTGTTCCTTTGCGTGTAATTGCACTGGCTCCCTCACTATTTAAACCGGAACACAACAATACTTTAAAATAGTTATTGGTTTAATCATGATCGTGTGAAATGTTAACAATAGTGCTAGCATCAATTCAGCATTGAATCGGATTACCGATCCTCTGAGCAAAATGAAACAGCTCCCCTGTCAAGTAACTAACTAAAAAGTATAATAACAGTCTGTTTATGGGTAGTGCCGTTTGGCGGTAGAATATCTTATGAGTGGGTGGTATCTGTCCAGACGGGCTAGCACAAAGCTTTACCTCCAAGTACGAGGTCATATAAGGTTCTAAAGGCTTCCTCCTCAAAGCTACTATTGAAATGATAATGATATGTTACACTTAGAAACATAATTTTATAAAGCAAGTGTACTAACAATAGCTGGATCGTGTTCAAAGTTCAAGGAGGCACGTTTTGCATTTCGTAGTTTTTCTTGCTTCCACGGTGAATCACATTCTTGACATAAGGTGTATCCAACTTTAAGTATAAAAGTTTATTTTATAGATTAGAATATAATTCATAATTTTTAATGCACAAAATAAGAAAAAAAATGTTATTCTATATGTACAAGGATATTTAAGTAATAATTATATATTTTTTATTTCAATCAACAAAACGTTAGGTTCCACCGAGATTTGAACTCGGATCGCTGGATTCAGAGTCCAGAGTGCTAACCATTACACCATGGAACCCGCAATGATTTGTTTGAAAATTAAATACAGTATCGAACCTGTTATAATAGATTTTCCAATAGGTGTGTCTTAAAATAAAATCTATTTTTAATACTTTCAATAAATATATTTTATTTTAACTCGTTAATAAAACGAATTACATTATTGCCAAATGTATGTGAAAATTTTATTGGGCTGTTACTATGTTAGAAGAAAGACGGTTTTATGTACAACTTTATTTATATATGTATAAGACTAGCCGTGCTCGGGACTTCGTGCGCGTTTTAATTTAACAAAAAAATTATTGTACAGTTCGCAGTTTTTACTATAACTTATTAATTCTGAAAAATGTTACAATACTTAAAAGTCGATTTACGATACTATAATGTAGTTACATTTATTGTTAGTTTTGAAGTCGGTGTCAGCCAAGAAAACACTACAATATACCTAGCAAAAATAATTTATAATGAACATATTTTTTTACAAATTAACTTTTATTTTAACGAATTGATAACCTCCTCCTTTTTGAAGTCGGTTAAAAAGCATTTATACTAGTTCGCTTTGTAAAAATTTAGGGTCAGCTAATTTCGTTTTAGCAAAGCATCCCCAATTATCGATTGGGTACAGTAGATGTGGTTTTACCAAAGCAATAGATTGGCGTATCGCAATTTAGATTGTATTCATGGGACGTGGTTACGAAGTGAGCCGAGTGGTGCCGAGAGCGTACTAGTAGTTTTTATTTGTCCGATGTGAGTGTTCCTCGGCAAAGAGTTATTCATTGTTTAGCCGTATATTTTTCACTATATTTTTTGATGTAGGTACTTCACGGTATTAAGTGGTTATTTTAAGGTCAAGTATCCAACTAGGACTTTTTTTTACAGCTTTATAAATAAGATGTTTTCGAGATTTTTAATTGAATTTAAATTACAAGAGTAGGGTGTATATTTTATTGAACTTGTAGTATTATAAGGAATCAAATCAAATCGAATCAATGTCCTTTATTGAATATTGAAGAATTACTTTTACTTATTGATTGTCAATATTTAAATTTTGCGAATGCATCATTTTTAGTAGTTAAAAAATTATTATTTTTATATTTATATTTGGGATTAAAATAAACAAGAAACTGCCAGGACCACAATGTTAATGATCGAAGTCGTAGCGGAAATTATTTTTAATATTAATATTTATCAACATTTTCTATTTATTTCAGGTAATTTGTTCAGCCTTCAGTTCAGCTTTGGTCAGTATTGCTTACATTGATAATGCGCCACCAACCTTAGTTATCAAGGTGTTATGTCTCTTGTACCTGTTTTTATACTGGCTCACTCATGCTTCAAACGGGAACACAATAATACTAAGTATTGCTGTTTGGCGATAGAATATATGATGCACCCACTCAGACAAAGCCCTACCACCAAGTAAAACTGTATTTAAAATAGTATAATATTTGTTATAGTGGGTGAAGTAGATACAATTTTTTTTAGTTCTATAATGTATATGAAAATGTAAAAAAGTCTACAGTTTGTCGGTTTTATTTAGACACATACATTGAATTGAAAATAAAATATGAAAAAAAAATTGAGGGGCGGGTGCGTTAATATTTATTATCAATAAATATTTAATGAAACAAAAAAATCCGTTACATATTTTATTCATGAAATATTTGTCCATTAAAAATACTTTTAATTATATTTTCAATACATATGACACAGACAATACACCATGAAATATTAATTAGGCACTTGAAATAATTGTTATTCAAGTTTCAACATGATACAAGTGATGCTATCAGTGTCACACTTCAAACTAGTGACAATATCATGCAGTACGACCGTAGGTCCAGATTTATCAGTAAGAAATAAGGAAGAACATCTAAAATTCACCTGGCAAATAACTTAAAAAATCTAGAATCTACTAGAATCATCCGTACAATAAAAATAAACGGTGAAATATGTTTTATTCGATTATTTACGGTCTTTAAACTCGATACTCGATATTCAAGATGATTTTAACGTAGACGGAATGCTTATAGTTGCGTCACAATTTATATCGACTAATAATTATTTTATAATATTGATGGGTTAATGAGGCTAGGTATACGCTTCTTTAATAAAAATGTGTAGTTGTTTTTAATTTTCCGATTAATAGATTTAAATCTGATTTAAAAATCATAAACAAATAAGGGATAAGTATAAGGTTACTCAATATAAGGTTTCACAAATGATAAGTCGTGGATTTCGTTGAATTTCCTACGGAATATATATAAATTTAATTATTGCAGTATCAAATATTTAATCAGAATACAGTATGCAATGAGATTGTGAAAGAAGAGTATTATTGGTTCTTTTTTAATATAGTCGAATATATTCGAACCGCACGGCATCATTACATTTTATCGAAAGAGTCCCAATTCGCTTCCTGAACGGATGATTTATCCATAGAAAATGTAAATTAAAGAGCCGTTCATTACCAACTGATCATTATTTACAATTTCCAAAGTTGAACAACAAAATTCGATGAAAATATCTACACCAAATTGATTAATGAATTATAATAATGATTCTAACTATACTGCACGTGATTGACTGTGGATTTGCGTTAAAATTGATTTAGCGTAACCCGCCTTAAGCGTCAGCGATAGCGGGCACGACGGCCTCGTAGACAGCGATCCCCTCAACGAAGACGGCGGCGGGCAGGCTCTCGTCGTGTTCATGCAGCGCGGGGCGCGCGCGCCGCAGCGGCGACACACCGAGCGCGGGCACGCCCTGCGCACGCACGTAGCGGGAGTCCGTGCCGCCGGGGAACGTGCGGACTTTGATTGGAATGTTGCTGAAAACGTTTGCCCGAACGTAATAAATTATTTAATAAAAATAGTTGATTATTTTGCATAATCGCAAAGGTAAGGGCCACCTGGCGATGTAAAATGATTAGTAATTGCTTAAAATGGGCATTACCCATATGTTAAATAATATAAAAAGAAATTTATGAATAAACATTGTCACTTGTATACTTATGGCGAGGTCTATTCGTAAAGATATTTGGGAACAATATAGAATATATATAATACACCTTTGACTTGGTTTTACTTAAACATAACACATTTTACGTTCCAATTTATTTATTTTTTAAAAGTCAGGATATGTTTAAACTGTATTTCTGGCGCTTTAATTTTTTTATGCTTGAAGAAAAGCAATGTATGTTGACCCATGGACGAGGTTTCTGTAATACTAGGCAAAGATAATATTCGCAACAAAACAAGTAAGAATATAACAAATAGTATTATAGATGCGAAAGATAATCTGTTACTTCTTCACGTTTAAGCCGCTGAACCGATTTAGATGAAATTTGTTATGGAAATAGTTTGACTTATGGGGAAAGGAAATAAGATTATACTTATTTTATAAAAAAACGAGCGGGTAAAGCCGTTGATTCATTTAGTAACAAATACATAAACAACACGTACAATCATGTTCCGTTAACACCGGCCTTTATATCATATAATTAACAACATAGCACCTAAAGTTCTGTGGTTTCCTTTGATCTTTAAGTAATTTAGGCCCCGCGTCGGGCGCGTTTTATTACGTTAATTATCGACTAATGCAATCTACATTATTTAAGCTAATGAGTTCGCACGTAGATCTAACAATATTTCAGTCTTCTGTAGCTTTTAAAGTACCCTTATTAGCGAGCATATATCTTTCGTGTTATTTCAAGCGCAACATTACAAACTGTTTATCGTAAAACGATGTATTATGATGACCTATTGCCTAGAAATCATAGTTTTTAGTGTATTTTTTTTAATGTATATATAAGGTGGATTGATATTTTTAACTTCCTCCACGTTAAATACAACTAGAAGCGGGCTGTAAAATTCCCGTTTGTAAAGAACTTGTACTCCTGGTAAAGAAAAAGTTTGGACCGTATTCCACTTAACTGCGGCTAAGGAGCTCGCGACTGCTCTGCGAGTTAATGGATATGTACTCGAGACAATTTTATCCGACACATGCAACTTTCCTCGCGACGTTTTAATTCCCCGCCGTGTACCAGATAACTATAAATAATGTATGTATGTATATATAACATATATACAATAATAATAAATTCGAATGTAAAATGTGTTACGTTTATATATTTACTGAAATTTGAATTTGAGAAATCCTTTATATCCGGGATATATTTATGATTAAGCATCTATATAAACGCTTTTAACCATTTACGTATGCAAAAGCCGAATGCTTCAATAGACTATAAAGTTAAGTAAGATAGACATGAAAACTGTTCTAAGTCCATAGCGGTATTGACCGAATCTACGATAGCATGAATAATATAGTTTGGTTAAATCCTTTGCTCGAGACCATCTTTAGAAGATATCTAAATAAGTTGTGCTTAGTTTTGTGTTAACACTTTAGGTATTTATAGAATGTAAACGTCAAGAATATAATTTATAGGTACGCGTCGTGTTGTGGTTGTCATCTAATACCTTCAGCGAAGCTGAAAATATGAGACGATATTAAAATCTTCGCTGAAATGACAACGGAATTAATAATACGATTTAATTAAAATAAACGTTTTATATAAATAGATCGAATATTCTGGTTTCAAATACGGGCAAGCAATACTGACCATTTATGTGCTTAATTTGTATTTATAATTTATTATATTACTTGGCGGTGAACATTGACTGAAAATCTGCCACCATCCCGCATTGGAGTAGCTTGCTTCAAGTTTTCTCCTCGATTGGAACGTAGGCATTCATATACTTAGATATTTATAAGATGTTACTTTCGATGTAAATAATAAATAAAAAAAAAAATAGGAAAGTAGAAGAATGAATAAATAAATAAAAATATGTATATGTTGTTGCAAAACAACAAAAGTAATGGATAAATATCTACTCACAGCTGATCAATAGCAGCCTTGAAAGCGACCCAGAACGCGTTAGTTTCGTCCACACGTGTAGGTGGAACATATTCATCTTTCTGTTCAAACTCATAAGTCACATCCTTGCCAGCTTCCTTGCACCATTGTTTTATCTGTGACCAGTAAATAACAGTTATTCTACCGAAAAAGCGGAATATTTTCTATAGTTTAGTTGCAGTTGCATTGAAATAAAATATTTTATTTAAAAAAAAAGAAATAGTCACTTTAAAATAGGTTTAAAAATTATATTAAAAAATCTTTTTTTCTTATGATGTAGTATGGCGGATAAACAAATGGGCCACCTAATGGTAAGTGGTTACCACCGCCCATACACAATGGTGCTGTAAGAAATATTACATATGCGCCACCTACCTCGGGAAATAAGATGTTATGTACATTGTACCTGTAGTAATACTCACTCACCCTTCAAACCGGAACACAACAATACTGAGTACTGCTTATTTTTCAGAAAAATATCTGATGTGTGGGTACTACCTACCCAGATGGGATTGCACGAAACCCTACCACCAAGATAAATTCATTTATATTTATTAATATTCCTGTCTACAGTAAAAAAATATGATCATATTTTTTGTTGTATACATATCAACTACATTTACGTAGTTTACTTTTTACAAAAATTATAGACAAGAATCGTTTTTTGATGGTTAAATACTGCAATTTTTTTCCCAGCAGGAGACGCATTCTGTAAGAAAACGTCGAAACTCATCGCAATTGTCAGAATGTGTAATGCGACATTAACTACTTATAATAGTTATAAGATGTATAGGATACACGTATCAAAATGGTGTATCCGAGTGTATAGCGTAAGTCGGTTGTCAGAATTTACGTGTTAGATACGAAATGAATTGTTACAGAATCACACTGCATTACGCTTATGTAACAAATCACTTCGCATCTCACTCGTGATATGTTGACAACCGACAATTATTATAGTCAATGTAGCATATCACATTCTGACAATCCACGCTCGTTTTATGAAGTGAGTTTCGAGTTTCTTCGTACAGAATAGCTCTATTATTAGTGAGACTTTTGGGGTACGACTTTTGTACATTTTCATCTTTATGGTATATTTGTTACCTTGTTTCGCTCCAACTAATAATATATATGAGAATTTGAATCTATATTTTTGTAAAATTAAGACTTCCACTATCCATAGATGTTAACATTATAAAAAAATATTCATTAATTACAGTTACAGTATATAGCAGACAGTGTAAACAGTGCCTTCTTCCAAACTCGGGTTTATTAATATTATTTTGACAGAACAATCCAATGACTTAGTAGCTCGACCTAAGATTTGAAGCCAGGACTCGAGATCTGCTGTCTTATCAGTATTACAATGTATTCTATACAAAATGAAACATAGTATACTACAATGTGTACTATGTATCATTTTGTGTATCTTACCATGTTTTCGAATTCGACAAAATTAACTGACAAAGCCAAACGGAGGTCGAAACTTGCTGTTAGTTTTTCTGGAATCACATTGTTCTGAATACCACCCTGGAGAAATAAAAAATGTATTAATATAGACCGCTTTTTAGTTTCAAAAATCATCATAATTGCGAAATAAGAGTTAATAAAAACTGTGTGTTATGTGTGGTACTGGCAACGGGAGTTAAGTGAAATGTTTTTTTTTTTTTCTATTTGGAGAAATAAAAAACGATCCAACACTTCCAAGTTCAAAGTTAACCTGAATGTTAGTCACACCGGTCTGTATGAAAATTTTTTCTAATTATTTAGTAATTAATTTCGGACACTAACATTTATCATCGTCAAATTCACAGAAGTTACATCGCCGATAGTCAGTTCTGGGTTACTTTCCAGTTTCTTCTTAGATTCTTGTCGGAGATCCATAAACTTGTCGATTATGTATCTCATCTAAAATAAACAAATAATCAATATAAATAAAATATTTAATAATTATAATAGTGATAAATTAAAAAAAGTGATAACATTATCTTTAAATGCCTACACAATAGCTTTAAGGAGTGGTTTACTTATTATATGACGTAACATGTTTGTCATCTTGTTAATTTTCCCACAGGCGTGTAAAATTGAAGTTTCTTTTTTTTAACATTTCTTAATAATTGTATGCAATAAGAACGCGAAGTAAAATAAAATTAATAACATATTATTTAAAAATACACATACTCGTGTTTTTATTAATGCTCAAACATTTCAAATCAACATTTGTAGAACAATATAAAACTCTTTTCTGTTGAAATTTCCCACTAGACCGAGTTGTTTAAATAGAGTTCGTTTCCAAATTCTCTTTTTACCTTTAACGCGACTATTTGCCACGCGGTTACACGTTACAGAGATGAAATAACTTTAATCTGCTAACTATATCATCCAGAGTTACATAATCTAGTCGGATTACAAACGGATACGAAATAAATCTAATGTAAGATAAAATCAGTAAGCACTGACTGAATCACGATTCAAACTGAAACACATCTATACTAAATATCGCTGCTTGGCGAGAGAATATATATAGAATTGATGGTACCTACCCAGACGTGCTTGCACAAAGTCCTATATGGAAGAATAAAATTCTAGAAGAAAACTAGAGGGATTTCCAGGTGACAGCAAGAATTTATTTTTCATAGAAAAATGTATATGCAAACGAATAGAAATCTTGAATGAACTCGCTCCGATGTTACTATTTGTCACTTGATTAAACACAACAATACCGTATAAAGTAGTCCAATGTTACACAAACTTATCTCGTGGGACAAACGGCGCTTGGAACATTGCCAGTCGTTTAATTAAATCGATTTATAATTTGCAAACAATATTCTTAGTGATAATATTACTCGCTGACGCATTATGTTTTAGTATTGCGAGAGAGAGAGAAAGTAAATTTAAATGGCCATAAAAATGTAATTTTTTAAATATTTTTGATTTATCTTTAACAAATGGGCTTTTAAGTATTGGCCATAATCTTGTCATATAAATTGTAGGAAAATTACCCAACCCAAAGAGGTTCTTGTTCGTTTGTTAGAATTACGTCGATGTTATAGTAGAGTTTAAACTGCAAATTCTTTTTGAATCGTATAACAGGAAACGAGAAAACTCTGTTACAATTTCTGCAAAAATGTTACTTAATTTTTTTTTATTTACCAACGGCACAAACAGTAATAAGTATATACATAACAAAGTTTTCATTTGTATATTACACATAACAAAATTTACAACGACAAAAATTATTTTATAAGATTGTCGTAAATAAACAATGACACTAAACATAACTAAAGGTAAGTTTGAGTATCGATAGTGAATACCTGTTATTTATATATTTTTTTTATATATATAGCGATGATTACCAACACATGTGTGCAAAATCGTTAAAAATAACTTCACCAAACGTAATAATCTTAAATATATTAATAAAATAACCTGACCTTTTCGCCGCAGTTGTCCGGAAGCAAAAGGGAGCCATGGCCGGATTTACCCGGACATATTACTTTCAGATCTGGAGGAAAAAATAAACGTATTTGAAAAAATAAACATTGTGTGGGAACCACACTTATTTTTTACCTACATTTTGACAAGCGTATAATTGTAATACTGTTTGGGAGCGCGGTAGACTGAGTTTTGTAGTCTCCTAAGCAGAAATATTTTATAAAATATTAGGTAGATATATGTATATGGATATTTAAGGAAAAGACAGGCAATATATAGAATATTTATGGATTACGACTTTAAGTTATAGAAGAAACTCTAAGGTATTAAAGTTGCAATTTTCGAGGGCCTGTTTTTATACCAAAATAAAGAGTTATTTGGGTTTTCACTGAGAAATTTAGAAGCAGTTTGGAGTCTAGGAATTGGCTATGTTTACATACACTTCCCTGCCTCAAAAAACACCTTAAGATATTGGACCTACGCCTTAACTCTATGTATTGAATTAGACTTCCTATCGGATTATGTGTTTGCACACACACATGTGTGCTATAATATTTTCCGCGCCATTGATCAGTCTCTTTTGAGAATGGTCGTGATTGATTTGATATAAGATTTTTTTTTGTAAACACTATATATTTTTATAAATTGTTCTTTTTTTAAACAATTTTCTGTGAGCACAAGTAATGTTGTCATTTTGTCAATTTTTTTTACTTAGTCAACATTGACCGACTGCTCTTCGTTTTAATTTCTCAAAAATATAATATTTGGAAATTATATTCGCAAAATCTTTTATAATGCATTACAGCTTATAGTCGAGAAATATTTTCTTTGAAAAATATTGAAAGATTTTCTTTAACGGTAAATATATTTCTTTGTGATTGAGTCTAGATTATAAATTAATATCATGCTAATGGATTCCTTAAACAGATCCTTCACCTTCAGCATGCTTATATATATATAAGTTTTGTATATTACTACATACACTATGTATGTTAGCTGGAAAAACAATTGTATTACCAAGTCATTAACATTTGTTATCTACTTAATTTCAAACCATTTCGCTATAATATACTAATAAATTTAATTGGAATACATTTCTGAATAGTCAGTTTTCATTGGCATTGGCAAGATCAGATATGTAAATCAGAAGCCGCCATACAATGTTAACGCGCTAAAAACCAGGCGACTTTATTTTTGAACGTGTTTAATTAACTTTTATCGTTAATTGCTAACAGTTCTAAAAATATATGAACGTGTGCTAAAGTTTAAGTGTATTAAATTCTTAATAAATAAAATTTAAACAAGCTGATAATTATAAAACAATTACATTTTTATGAAACTTGTTATTTTGCCTGTACTTACATTTATTCAGTCACGGTTTATGCCATGCGTGTTATGGATATGTAATTTCAGATGTGAATATTGATACGGATACATCAATAAAATTTTAACGGATTCAGATTGGTAACCCTATTACGGACACAAAATTATTTCTGATTATCCGATTGTTTTGGATATTTTCGGTTACGAATATTAGTTTATTAAGAAATTGTAAAAGAAAAAATTATAAGGTAAAAGTTTGACTTTACTTGTAGACTATTATTTGGTATAAGTATACTCTATTTACGTTTAAGAATATGCAAAAATAAAATTATAATAATTTATTTCATATCGAATTCGGTAAAGTTTTCGGATACATTTTTATATCGGATATCCAATACTTTCGGTGACATTGAAATCTACATATTAATATATAACACAAAGTCGCTCTGTACCTCAGTCTGTATTATTGCTTACTTCGTCTAACCAAACAACGGATTTTATACGATTTTCACTAAGAGCAAACGAAGGTTTGTATGTATAATTTGTGAATATTTCGTACAAAATGACCAAACTATGAAGGAGTTATATACAACAAATTGTTTTTGTACGCATGCTTAATGTTTGCCCTAAGAAGATACATCAAAACAATGTACCGTTGCGAAGCCGGCGTGGGTCGATAGTTTAATAAAAAGTATTTTTGAATAACAATACTCAAAATAAATCTATATGAAAAAAAATATACCTACTATGCAGTCAAAGCGTAGCTCGAGTCATAATTACTAAAAGCATTTCAATATTCTAAGATCTATTTTCTTAATTTTAAAGGTAACATTTGAATGGTAAACCATAAGTTTGAGTATTATGGAGATGTAAGATGTGTTGTTAAAACTTACGCCAAATACTTCTTTCCCCGTTGTAAGCCACGAAGTAGTCTTCAGGGCTGGTCAGACCTTCATCGAGCGCAAAGCCAACGTTCAACTTTTTAAAGTGTTCCGTTTTCACAAATGCCCCCAACCCTTCCGCACCGCCAATTTCTTCGTCTACGAAGAAAAACGAATCGTTAACAATTAAAAGTAAACAATATAAATCGCTTGTATAACTTAAAAGTGTAAATTTTATTTAAAAAATGCAAGAGTTAAAAAATATTTTTTGTAAAATAATTTAAATTCAAAGCTAAGTGCCGAGTAGAAGTTGTTTAAGAGGGAACTGACTACCGAGCTTTGCCAACTTCTCAGTAGAATCAACATTTCCAATACTAATAGTTTTGCACAAAGTTAAAGTGAGCGATAAAACTATAAGAATATGTTTTCAATTTATTCACGTTTATTTTGACGTTAACTTGTAAACTAATTATTTTGTTATTTAATTAAGATTTAATTAAAATGTTTTATATTAAATTAAATATAAATCATCATGCTATGTATACTTTTGACTTTTATATAACCCAAATCATGATGAAATAATAGCTTCATTGCTATTTTCTTCTGGTACAGTTCAACCAGTTTTATGAATAATATCTTTTTCGAAATTCAACGTGTTCAATCTAAGTTTGTATTAAAAATACTTTAACATCAATCGGTTGTTCAAGTATTTATAAACACTACTATATGTTGTCTTTATATCTCAATAAATATGTAAAAAATAATAATTATAACTGTCCAATAATAAATAACAAAAGTTAAAGTTACTTACCGGGAACAAAACTTAGATGAACAGTTCTCTTCAACTTGATACCGTTGTTTTTGAGGCGTCTTATGGCTTCAATGTATTGAATTCCGACAGACTTCATGTCTTGGACACCTCGCGCGTAAATGACATCATCCACGAGACGGGCCTCGAATGGCGGATATGTCCAACTTTTCTAGTAATAAATTATTCTACATACATTAAACATACGAAAAAAAACCGAGTTGGGCCAGTGGTTGGAACGCGTGCATGTTAACCGATGATTGCGGGCTTAAACCCAGCCAAGCATCACTGAATTTTCATTTTAATTTGTGTCTATACTCCATCTCGTGCTTGGCGGTGAAGGAAAACATCGCGAGGAAACATGTATGTTTCTAATTTTAATGAAATTCTGTCGATGTCTACCAACACGCATTGGAGCAGGTGGCTAGCTTAAGCTTTTCAAAGACATAGGAGACCTTAGCCCAACAGTAGGGAATTTACAGGCTGTTACTTAAGTTTACTACTTTGTTTAAAGTAGTAAACTAAGTAAGCGACTGAATTTCCGGAACGAATATTATAAGTACGCTTAATTTAATTCTAATTATTAAAGTGTTCATACTATTTGCCGGAAATATGAGCGACGTCACATCTACAATGTGGATAAAAAAATATTTTGGATAAAAATATATTCTTGCTTTATGTTTCAATAAATGTAAATTTTGATTCAACTGTTTCAATACGACTGATGCACAGCAGGATACATAACGGAGTTATTTCCATTTTTATGAATATTATTTTTCTGTATATTTTTTACTAGAAAACACTTCGTTACATGTTTTTTTTTTTAACTGGAATGTAAAAGACGTTTTCCTTATTTAGTAATTATTATTCACAGTCACATGATATTATGATATTATGATATACTTGAAGTTTTTCCATAAGGGATTCTTTGTTTCGTAATATAGAGAAGTAATAATAAATAAATACGTTTTTGAAATCATACGTAAAGTCAGTTATTTTAAAAATCGCAGTGCAACTTCTGAAAAAACTTTTCGTATTTTCTTAAGGATAATTTCTATTCCTTTGTAAACAGTGCACAGTTTCAATGAGGTGTAATACAAGTTTGGTAGCCGATAGAATTGGCTATACAAGTTTTCTAACGATGTTTACTTTCTTTAAAAGGCAACGGATATATCTTCAAATAAAAATTGTATGGTACAATTACGGGAACTGATTTTTCATAAAAGCTTATTACCAACAATTTGATTAAAAAATATACTTTATACGATAAAAAACTGATGAACATACCTCGAAAACCGGAACAACATCCATATGTGAGTTAAGGAGGATGCTTGGCAGGTTAGGTTCCAAACCTTCCCAGGTCATAATAAGTATTGGTTTCTTTGGTATAACTTCGTAGACCGTGGCAGGAAGGTTCAAGTTAGTCGCTTGACGCTTAAGATAAGCGATGCACTCATCTAAATTACAAAGTTTATGAATTAAATGATGTCTACTTAAATTTAATCTGTACAAGCTCATAAATGTGTTACGTATACCCCTTATCTTCTATATAAATAAAATAATAAGTCCTGACTGACTGATTCATATATCCATATATTAGTTGTTACTCGCCCCCTTCACTATACTATACTATAGACATTAAATAAAAAGGGGGAGGAAAGGGCGATTCCGCGTCGATTGCTTGTAGTGTCGATATGTATACGAATATGTTTAGTTGTTTTCACGCGATTGACATACAAAGGTAAAAAAATCATATCGGGTCTAATATGTACAGATTATAAGGTAATTATGAATAATTTTATAAATTTCGAAATTTATCTTGCATACGAAGAAACTAGTTGTTTAGTTGTTATTGACGGGACGACAATATATTCAATGAGTTTGTTAAAAGGTATAAATGAAATCACGACTAAATTTTACGATGTCACTCAAACCATCTTGCAATCACCGTATTTTACCCTTTCAAACCTTGAAAAGCGTATGAACTCTTAAGCCTACCTGGTAGAATTATCTGTTAAAAATACCCTTTAGAGTGAAAGTCTGACTATTTGCAAAATATTTTTGTTGCGTATATAATAAAATAAATGTACATAAGAGTGTTTTATATACATTCATACATATATGTATAAATGGTGCGAAAAATTCCGTCTTTACGCCAGTAGATAAACGGTGAAGGCGCAAAGGCATTCGTAGTTTATGAATTTGTAATATAAGGTATACTAACTCAACCTACGATTTTACCCGTGCGAAATTTATAAAACTTTATCTATAGCACACACACCATCACCCCCATTTTTAACCCCAGTTTTACTCCCTCGGGGTATAAAAAAGTAGCCTATGTCTTTCCCGGGACACAAACTCACCACACTAAATTTCGTCTTATTTAGTTCAGCGGTTTAAAAACAAAGAGGCAACAGACCGAATTACTTTTTCATTTATACGAGTAATATTATTATAGATTTTTGGTATAAAAATAAACAATCAAGGTCACATTCTGAAACCTGAACATAATTTGACTATATCACTACTTCGCATGACGGGCACATCGATGACACGATCTGTAATTTTGATCTTTTGTATCTCTTGGCGCTGGTACCGAAAACAAAAATAAAATATTAAGTAGTTATGAGTAACGTGGACCAGTTGGAGACGTGGTTTTTTAGAATTAACTAAAACTGTATTTGCCTGGACTCGTATGCTACCTTCGTATTGGACACATTTACCATTAGGCCATTTAACTTGATACGAATGCTTTATATTATATATTCGATGTATTCGATTACCTTTATGCGCGGGTTTACCTGGTATGCGCGGGTTAATTAAATCTAGTAATTAAACTTTTTAATTAGTTGCCGGGTGCAAAATAATATATTTTACCAATACTGGAAACCTAGAGTCAATATGATTATCATACATAAGGCGTGTATACATGTGAAATAGAAGCTTTTTTATCGGTAATTATTATAGGAAATTCTTATATTTTTTTTATAAGAATAAAAATAAATGGTATTTCATCTACGACTCAAAAAAAAAACATTTAGAAGTAATAGAAATAAATATGTAAATTTCCCCCCTCACCCCGTAATTATTATTTATTAGCTTATTATTAGCTTTTTATCCTAACCCATATAACACAAGAATATTTGACTTATATTCGAATATGACGTAACACAATACTAAGAATATCTTCAGCTTATTTTTGTAGAATATATGTTTTAGAAGTTTTTTTTTTTTAAGTAATAGATTCGCAATTGCTATGATACCCTTCGGTCGCGGAATAAATTGACTAGTGACAAGGCGTTGTTCTCAACGGACCTGAGACGCTTTATCTGCAATTGCAGGGTACAAGGGGTATGAGATTTCCACGTGACATGTTTATCAGTAACGCCCAATAGTGCAAGGTCAACGACCTCTTAAGTGCTTATATAGTCAAATTAAATTCGATCACAACTGAAGATATTTTACTCTTCTAACCTAAATCAAAAATAAATAAATTAGTCTCTTTATTAATATGAAACAAAAACACTAAGTGTCAAAGTGATTAGTGAGTGGACAAATTTCATGCGATTATAGTTATACGAGGACTACGTGCGGCGTAATGAATAATTAATGTCTAAGGCACATCAGATATTCAAGCGTTTATCACTAACGTACCTCGGAGCTCCTACAATCAGCTCATAATCATCCTTGATTTGTATCGGTAAATTTATTGTTTGTATTTGTACGTTT
Organism: Vanessa atalanta; assembly: GCF_905147765.1. NCBI lineage: Eukaryota > Metazoa > Arthropoda > Insecta > Lepidoptera > Nymphalidae > Vanessa > Vanessa atalanta. The sequence goes on along the minus strand of NC_061880.1, from coordinate 7,678,604 downwards.
AGTAAAGTGCATTCTAGATTGAGTATACGTTTAATTCCTCATTTCCACACTTTAGTCTGCACTGATAAGTCTGTTGAAGTCTGCGATGAAAAAAAGGGTAACCTTGAGCAGGCACGGCATATTTTAGTGGTGTGTATCATGGGCCACCGGTCACTGAGTCACCAGAGGTAGAAAAATAAAGTTTGTCAGTCTACATCCTGGCATTGTTGAGCCAACAGTTGGTCGCTGTCGTGTAGAAGAATAGGACTGTTATCTTCCTGACATTGGCGAATATATTTCACTCACATTCAAGAGTTTGTACATCTTTCTATCAATGAAGTTTCAATTACATGAAGATTCGAAGAATATACAAGTTCTAACATATTCGTCCTTTTTTGTGACAACTTGCATCGTCAATCGTCGACGCGATGTGGTGTTTTACTAGTTTAACTAGAGAAATAGCTTGTCAATTTCATTTCCCTATTTAAAAAAAAAATCTGCAACAGCGCGGGGCCTTTTAATACTCTTGCTATTAAGCTGCTTTAGACTTTCGTCAGCTAAAGCATATTCAGAGGCTGCTACGAAACTGCTTAAATGGTTCTCACTCGAAGGCAAATGAGACGAATCAGTAAAAAAGTTTTAACGTCTTGATCATGCAATCATTGTGATCATTGTGTTCGGTTAAATATCAGTCTATTATTCATATCATCATTAGACTGATATTTTATCCAAAATCGACGGTCTTTGAAAAAGGAAGAAAAATAGTGTTCCTCTTCAGTTAAGTCTAGTTTTCATCAAAATGTTCGTGTTTCCCAATGTCAACCTATGTCACTATCAGACATTTTTATTTACAAAAAACATCCTCTGCCGTGCATTGCTTCACTTGATTGTAGAGTGCGGCGTGATATCGGACGGCATCTATTTGCGGAAATAAATAAGCAAACCTTGTTTCTGTCTTCTTTTTATTTTTTCAATGAAGCTGACTGGTTTATCTTAGCCGCTTGTTTCGCAGCAACCGTTGCGAGGTAGAAATATCTGACAAGCCTTGTATTCACTGGTGATCCTTCGCCTAAATTAGGTAAGGCTTTCTTAATAGGTAATTTCCTGTTCCAAATGATTGTTTCTAGAATCTTTCTGAAACTTTGTGGCTGTCTGTTATGGAGAAATATGTCTCTGACTTGTCAGAAGCTATGAATTTGAAAGTTGAGAGTGTTCATGTGGCATATCGGGCAGTAGTAACATATACATTAAAATAATAAAAGATATATTTTATCTATTTAAATATCTGTGAGATAAAGATCGATGTCACAATGTACAATATATTTTGTTAATAGTTACGTGAACATTTTTCACTCGTTACGTAAATACCATTTAAATTCAATCAAACAAACATTAAACGATTTACTTCCCAAAAACTATTTATTAATAAACAATATTACCAGAAAAGCTTTGAAAAAAATTACTTATTTATTATTAATATACTTTAAAATGGATTCACAATCTGAAAAAAATAACTATCTTAATAATGCGGAGCATAAAATTTAAGATAAAAATGGAATCTTTAAATTTTTGCCTACTTTTAAAACTAACGGAGAACTTTGACTGTACTTTTTACATTATCTTGTTACTTAGTTTCCGTAGCTCTATTACGCAACCTTACTTCTTCGAGCTATTTTGTTAATTAAATAAAAAAATCCCGAATCTTATTATGAGAATTAGAGACGAATAAATGTATCTTATTTATGCAAACAATTGGAAAATCAAATATTCAGCATTAACTTTGCAGCTACTGACATACATTGTCATTGCCTCGCATGATCTGGAGCCAACGTCGCAAGACTTGTAACGTGACACGTAATTTCGCTACCAGAATATCATTTTCGGAATATAACATTGACATCAATTTCGATCAAAAATTGTTATGTTTTTCGTATGAAATAGAACACGATTTATTAATTTATTTGTAAATAATAATCGTTATAATTATTACGTGTTAATAAAATATTTAAGTTTTAGATCATTTAATGGCAAATTTCATACATACAATACATACCATTACGTTTTTTGTATATTTTATATATTGAACTGCCTGTTTGGTACTAAAGTTCTGGATTCAGTTTTTAGGATTAAAAAAGACTAGCAGCCTAGAATTAAAAAGTTGACAGAGTTATACTCTCACGGCAAATAGAGTACACCTATGATTGCGATTACACTTATACGCTGTTATATCTTCTGTTTAGATCGCTCGAATTTAAGATTGGCCGTCGTGATTGAAAAAAAGCACCTATTATCTGCAAATATTTTTGTTTTATTTGCCTTCCAGACGCCTTAAGTTTTTTTTTTTTGAGACAATCTATAGAGTTTATAATGACTTACCATAGTTAATATTGGGATGAACAGTTCGTATCCGAAGGTACTCTTGGAGATTCTTTACTGCGGGATCGTTAGCGTAGTCTGTCATTATTATACAAAACTATTAACAACCAAAAATTTAGTTCTATTATTAGCGAACGGCAATACCAGCAAATGTTATGTAGCGTTTGATTTTATCACATTTTATATTCACTACAAAAAACCGCAAATATAGGCAAGGGGACATAGGGGACTGAAGTATTATATTTTGAAAATACACTTTTAGTTTTTATTTTATTTTCATACGTTTGATGTTTATACGTTAGCTAAATCTGTTTCAGCAATACCATTTAGATCTGATAATGTTTACTTTCTTATTTATATTCGTTCAACCTTTTTCTTTAATTTTCATTATTAAAGATGTGTTCAATGAGGCATTTAAAGAAAAATTACGTTATTTATCCGATTTGACTGTTGTTATTTAACTGAAGCTTTAGAAAAAAATTTAGCTTGCGAGTTAAGGGGAATTTGTCAGTCCTTGTCTTTAGATGTCGTTTCATTAGTGGGCAGCTTACTGAGAATGCCGGTCAATGCCTTAATAAATGATAGATGTATATATGTCATTTTATTGATTGTAATTTCTTTGATGGAACGAATAGTTATTTTTATGTCTGCACTACAAGTCAGGATGGCCGAGCGGTCTAAGGCGCTGCGTTCAGGTCGCAGTCCACTTCTGTGGGCGTGGGTTCGAATCCCACTTCTGACATACTATTTTTATGCCATATTTAATTTAAAATTGAATATGTAAATTATTTAATGATTAGGAACATGGCGAATATCAAGATATAGTTTCACTGCAACGTTTTGTATCTGTGTACCCGATGAGTGCACTTAATATTGTTTTTATTAATAGAAAAAATATTATGTATTTAGTGGGTCTCCCGCGAAACATCGTGTTTATTCAAAACATTTTTTAACTTACGACAGGTTTCGTTTTGATTTGATTTCAATGTAAACTGCAAGTCACTTATCCTTGGTGCCCAATTGTTGAAACCTCTTTTAAATGAAATTTTTAATATCAAATAGTATAAATTCGTTCAAGTTTAAATTGGAGTTTGTCAAAAACAATTTACTTTAATTTTGTTTACGTTATTTCTTCATATAGCCGTAGTACCGCTCTCTGACCGGCCAGTTACTTTTTTCCGCTCTCTAAAATTAATTCTTCGTTAAAACGTAACAATTAACTCAAAACAAACAAGAATCCTCTTTAATTTTTTACACATCTTTGACTGAAGCTCTTCAAAATGAGACCATAGCCCTTTTTTATATGCAGCTATCTTCCCATAATCATTGGGACAAAAATCGTCTTTCGCTATTAATATATAAGTAAGAAGATATTATACCGATTGCAGAGTAGTTTTACAAGTACTGCACTCTCACGGTTGACTTCTAAAGTGACGTTATAAAACGTTACTTTCACGGTTCCTAAATGAAATATATTTATTTTATCATTTCCAAACGTACAGTTAATACAATAGAAATAGAATGGGGCATTACGAATGGTGTTAGCTAAAGCTCAGGATTGATGAAAGGCCACACGTCAAAAACGTGACGGGATATGGGTAACACACGAAATGAGAAAAGGTGATTTCGAAAGTCGTTCCCGTGACAGAATATCTAAAGGAAATCGATTGTCTCATTTGACAAGTAATGCGGAATCATGAATGTCATATTTTAGATAGAAGGATATTATGTGTAAGAAGTTATAGGCATAATAATGGTAAATGGAAAAACACGCATTGCGCTATCGCCGCGCCATTTATGTCAGAATCGAGCAAGGTTTATAATTAAATACTTACAAATTTTTTTTATATATATCAGGTAAATTAAAAATATTTTTCAGCAATATCATGAAAAATGTATGTCGGTGTTAGTAAAATAATAATGTAATAGACGACACACGATGTTGGTTCGATGCCAATTTCCAGTGGTTTAAATTTTACATTATAGATCTCGATTTAATTTATATTGGTTTATTACAAAAGTTGTAATTTTCAAAAATATTTAGAAATTTAAAATCTTTTCTTATACTCATTTTATAAAGACGGACGTTAAAAATAATTGCAGTTCTATTGTAGAAAAAAAAGGATAAAATCAATTAAACTTCGTTGAATTTCTTATAGTTATACTAGCTACATCATTATAAATGTGTAATTAAAATTTAAGAGAATTTAGAACTACACTGAGAAACAATAAAACGGTGCGTTGCGTGTTAAATTCACATAAATATTAAATTTAAAAGGAAATTTAAGTTTACAATTTTAACGACCTACTAAATACATTATAATCTTAGAACTAATTATAAAAAGCTATTGTGAATAGTAAATAGCTCATAAATTAATATATTCCTTTTTAATATTTAACACCTGCAACACTATAGATATGCTCGTTGTGTCATTATTTAAATAGCAACATTTTAGATGTTTGTTTAATCAATTTTGATTATTCTTAAATTTTCGTGCACTATTTGTATCTTTATAAATAATAGAAAATAAGCTTAAATAAGTAAAATATAAAGTCCAATTAAGACAATTATAAAGTAAATTTTTTTCTATCGTTATTATTATTATTTATAGTTTGATAACTATTAAATGTGGACCTAAAATTCTATTTTATATGTATGTGTTTGGTCATACCTCCTCTATTTTCATTTATCAAATGTCGAACCACACAATTGTTTATCGGGACAAATACTGTGTGATAAACACACAAAGATATAATAACACAACAAATAATAGAACGAGGATGAGTTGTTATCAAATACAATTTAATCGAAGTAAGCAATACGATGCTATATTAAAGTCACAATAAAAAGTTGCTTTTTTTACTATCTATAAAAAAGGAAGACTTTTATTTCGTTTTTTTTTTTAATAATACGCAGTCGACTTTCGAAATAAAAGAGTCATAACAAATAAATATAAAATACTAAGATGAATACCGGCAACCTTTTCACTAATAAAATTACGTTTTTGTTATTTGAAAAAAAATATAAGACATATAGAGAATGAATTAAAACTGTCTATTTATAATTATAAAATACAAAATAAAATGTTGGAATATATATAAATAGGTCTTGCACCATCTTGTACGTTTGCATTGATGTTAAATAAAAAAAACTTCGGATTTACTGGTAAAAGAGTTAACAAATAAATTAAAATTAATAAAGGCCATTTTATCACTAATAAATATTTTATTTCTTTGATTAAAAATAGATAATTTAAATAGATAATGCATTCAATAATTTTTTTTTAATGGAAATAAACCATCTGTTTTTGTTTGGTGTTAGTTGCGTAATTAACAAACATAAATTTATTTAAAAAAAACTTCTGTTCTATAACATTTTTTTTTATAATAAAGGTAGGCGGGCGATAAAATGGGCTAGTCGGTGGTAAGTGGTCACCGTCCTTCATAGACATTGACGCTGTAAGAAATAACATCTCCAATGTGCCACCAACATTAGGAGCAAAGATGTTATGTCCATTGTGCCTGTATTTACATTGCTTAACTCACCCTACAAACCGGAACATAACAATACTAAGTATTATTGTTTAGCTGAAGAATATCTGATGCGTGGGTGGTACCTACCCAAAAGGGGTTGCACGGAGCCCTACCAAGTAACAATTTTTTGATTGTCAAATATAATTAGTTACATCTAAAAAGAAAACAATGCACTGTTTTAACAATTTATCCTCCGCAATGCGTGAATTAAACGTACTTAATCATAATTTTAATAAATCGTCTTATCTTAAAGGTCTTTTTATTTTGAAATTGGAATTATTTATTCGCTATAACACGGGTGTGTGGATTCTGAAGATCTATTTAATTATAACGAACTGCTTCCGAAATTACTCAAATACATAGCATCACATATCTTAAAGATATTTCGGTGACTTTCTATTCATAGTTTCAGTAACAGATATAAAATATATACGAGTACATGTAACTATCCGACTGTACTCTGAAATATATGCGCAGGTGTGCCGTGTTCGATATTTCTGTTATACTATTTAGAACAATTTATTTTAGATTGAAGAATACCTATATTATATTGCTAGCCGATTATAGACTAGGGTAGCATAAATCAATTGGTGTTTCATTGTTCGAATGTTTTAAATCCCTGACCTTTAAGGAATACTATGCAGGCGTAATTCTACTAGCAAAATGTAATTTTATCACAATCGAATCGATACGAAATCGTTGCCCTTTATTGTACTAACGCAACGGTAGCGGTTCAGTCGAAGTTGGGTCATGGACATTAATTGTAGAATTGGCGATTTTTGCGAATAGTCAAATTTGAATCTGAATAGAATCGTAACACGGAACAGAACGTATCGTAACATCTTCGTAGAATTGATCCCCTGATCAGTACTCATACATAGCTTGTTAGGCTCATACAATTTGTACGGTCATTGAAAGCGAATATCGAATAAGTTATAGATTTTCATAATTATCTCAATACTTTGGTCCAATATATGTCAAGGTATTATATGTGCATGAACATCCAAATTGCCATAAATAATAATTTCATGAATATCTACAGTAACAGGAAAGACATTATTTAAAAAAAAATTTGGTTACTTTTCTCCCGATATCTATAACTTGATTGAACTTCTTGACAAAGCGAATAGCTTTTTTTATTGTACCACAACAATGCGTTGTATATTATTTAAAGATACTGTAAAAATCCTTACAGTACAAATTGTTTTTTTGCTCAATGAGCGTTCTTTTTTGACCATAGCACCACATGTACAGATATTGTTATAACCTATTATAATCTTTGCTATAAAACATTACCGTTCTTTTAAAAAATCTCGGAAGGTTCCTGAAAACTGTCTTAAGAATACTTTTAGCAAAAGTTAAGTGGTATAAAACTTTCTTGTTGACGTTTTTATAGTTCATGAATCTCTCATATAACGTCTTTGTGTCTGTTATAGTGTTGCTAGCATATAATTTATATCGGTTTCAATATTCGACTGCACTTTATAAATAAATAACAAATTTTCTATAAACAATACGCTATTATAATTTTATACATCAATAGGTTTATATTAATCATTAGTGGTATTTATTTTTATTTGTGAAAGCTGAGAAGTCTCTTTGTCTGTGTGTTACGCTTTCACGTCCTAACTGCTGGTAAAGTAGCCGCGGATGGAAACTAGTTTCCGTTTAATTTTTTAGAGATACTTAATAACCTTACGTTTGGATTTCCAACTTGCTTCATACCAAATTTCGTCTAATTCGGTTCAGTGTTTTGGCCTTAAAATAGCAACAGACAGACTGACAGACTAAGTTAAATTTACATTTGTAATATTAGTAGAGATTACTTACTGAAATTATATTATATAAGTATGTACTTATTATATGTTTGTAGAAAACATTCTGAAAAAATATACTTTAATAAGATGTTAGGTTTTTGTTATTTGTCATTAGGTAAATTGTTGTTGTTTGGATAAATTTTATATACACAATTTACAAATTCATAAAAACTGTTCTATTTCTGAAATATACTTGTTTTTATCGTCCTATTGAAAGCATAAGAGGCAATGTAATAGCTGTGATAACATTTTATGTGCAGTTTGCGGAAAAAAATTGTAATGTTGTGTCTGTGTGATTTACGTGATGAATTTTAATGCGTGTGAATAAATGGCCATTTAAAATAAGGCACGAAGGAATCCGTGTCTTTAATTTTTTTTTTTAAGTACCACATTATTTATTTATACTGACACTTCGAATTTGTTTTTTTTTATTTAAGTAACGTATTTAATCTGGGGGAGAGATTTTTTTTTTCTATTTCTATGACTTATTAAATTCGTAATATCTATTGAATGGAACAGCCGATTGATTGTGAACAATTCAAAAAATAATCAATGTGATTTTTTCCTCTTTATAATAGTAGTGTAGATTTACAATAGAAATATATTTAATATTTTAATTGTGTTGCAATGAAAAATATTAAATTAAATTACAAATAACTCTAACTACAAAATTAACAATATTACAAGGGTGGGTTTTCACAAAGCGCCCTCTCGCGTAAAACTTGTTAAGCTTGTTAATTTGCCCGTCCGCCCTGGAAAATTCTACGGTGAGTTCTTAAAACGTATCCATAGATGGCGCTGACCAAATGTGAAAACTCGGGAAAATGAGTTTACTGTAGACGAAATTTCCTAAAATATATTTCGGCTCGTTTGCCTAAGATGGCGCTCTTTCAAAGCTATTGTTTCGTCTCTGTTTAAATATAGAATGATTTACGTATCATATTAAAATGACTAAGTTTATTAGTCACTTATTACAAATAGATTTTTTTCTAGCTAATAGAGATACAAGTATGCTAACTTTATGAATGATGAGTTAAATAAATCATAGATAATAAAGAATTATTTAATTATTTTTTAAATCTTGATTTAAAGTTAAAGTGGTCTTAAATAGTTTTAAATACAATATCTTTATACGGCAGGAGCATATCTAATAAAAACATAAGGCACATCTGATTAACAAACCCGACCGCGGCTTTGTTCGCAAAAAATGAATTATTCCTCAAGAGTAGATAGTCAGTCAGTCAGAGTAAAATATATCAGAAAAGCTTCATCAACAGCACTAAGTTTCAACTCAATTAGAAGAACGATACGTGTATAGAATACGAACAAAAACAAGTATTCATTTTAACATATACGATGTGCAATATGAAAAATATTTTCCCAAATTATTTCACACGAGACGACAGCTATCTTCTTATAGTGATATCATAAAATTAAACTTCTACCATATACTAAGAAAGCTTAGTCTGATCGCTAAAATCGAAATCAACCAATAAATAGAAAACGCTTACTCATATAATTTTACTAGCCATTGGCTGCGACTTCGCTTTAGTAAGAATATTTTACACTAACATTTTATTTAAATTTACAGCCACTAAGCTTCCTTCTCTCGTGTTCTTTAAATATGTAGATAACAGAATGTAATATGAGTTTAAACATTGTATAATATTAGTAGTGTAAAGAGGAAAGTTTGTGTGCTCAAACCGGCTTCACGCAAAATCTGATTGGATTGAAATTTAACTTTGATGTTGTGATAGTTCATAGTTACAGGAAAGACCACCTCCCGATATAGACGTTGGACCTGCAATAAATAATTACCATTCCTTACATCACCAATGCGCCACCAACCGTGGACAAATCAGGACGGTTTTAACCAGGGTCTGGGAAAATCCGGGTGCCTTGCGTTGGAGAACGCTTCGCTGATGACTGAAAGTCATCAGATTTGGATCGTTTATGTGACGCCCCAGAATATCTCTTAAAGATATTTGTGGGGGAAAGGGACGATCGCCAAAACAATGCCTGCATACGGGCGTTTATTGTGCTCAACTTTCACTGGCACATTCACCTTTCAAACCGGAACACAATATTACTAATTATTACAGTTTGGCGGTAAAATATATGATAAATAGGTGGTACCTACCATCTTACACAATGCTCTGCTATCCAGTATGACTGGCGAATAGTGCGGGGGTGGAGGGTGTTAGTGTGATAGCCTTCACCCACTAAGACGAACCCCGACGAACTACGATCGGAGCACAGCATTTTATTTTAACCTTAGTTACATCAGAACTCCATCGTTTAGTGCACACGTGTATCTGTCTGTATGTAGGTAGCAGCCAGTGATAAATCTTCAAAACAACTTACAAAAATTAAGCTATTATCCGAAATATTATATTTATACGTTGAAATTAAATGAAGAATACAAGAATTGTGAATCATTATTTTGTTGGATTAGAAAATACAGGATAAAAAATTGCAAATACGTATTACAATATGTAATGAAAGTTACCCTTCTGTAAGCATATACATATATTGTATGTATTGCCATGACATATTAATATAATGCTTTTGTTTGTGATCGAAGTAATTCTAGTAATGCCTTCAATATTTACGTCAAAACTTTTCCAGTTTATATTTGTTACTGATGTTTGCTAACAAACTCGTATAAGCACCTAAATATTTGTTGTATTTTTTCATTATATTTAATTATTAAAATGTACATTTTAATCACTTTTTTTTGGATTTGTTAGCGTGTGAATTATACGAATGTTGTGTGGAACATATTTCTTTGCGTGTTTAGTATTACTGATGTCCCTTTATGAAAAGTTTATATATTTCATCCATTAGGTACGGTTCAAAATTTCCTCATTAAGTGAACGTCCGTTTACGTAACCATATTTTATTTCAATTCATGTAAAATTTTTCCAACTAGTATAAAATACTATAAATTAAGGCCTGCAACAGTTTAATAATGTTTAAAAAAAATAGTTTAAATAATGTCTATGTAATATTAAAATAAAATCCATGTTATTTTTTATACATGGCAATAAAATACTAAATAAAAGACGATGATGATGATCATGATGAATGTTTTTTTTTTATGATATCGGTAGGCGGACGAGCAAATGGGCCACCTGATGGTAAGTGGTCACCACCGCCCATAGACATTGCCGTTGTAAGAAATATTAACCATTCCTTACATCACCTATGCGCCACCAACCTTGGGAACTAAGATGTTATGTCCCTTGTACATGTTCTAGTTACACCGGCTCTGTCACTCTTAAAGCCGGGCCACAACAATACTGAGTACTGCTGTTTGGCTGTACCTACCCAAACGGGCTTGCACAAAGCACTACCACCAAGTAAATTGACCAATGATAGAATAATATTTCCTTTCAGCATTTTTTATTTCTCAATCTCGAATTATTAGCGAGAACAAAAAACTGAAGGACAGCTTGTTCGTATAACTTTAACAATATATATGTACAAGTTTTTTGAATGCTCATTCCTGGCCCATGTTTTAAGGCCCGGTTACACATCTAATTTTAAAATTTGACCATCTAGTGAGATGTTATCATTACTATCTATGCGCTCTTCGTGTTAGTTAATTTATTTATCTACCATTTAGATCTATTTTAGTTTTTTTTTTCATATATTTTAAAAATTAACACATTTTAGAACCGTTTTAAAAATACGGTCGCGATTTATCATCTTGTCACTGTGACGCAGAATCTCCGAAAATATCTCCGATATTCGAACCTAATTAGTGTTTTTTGAACCCCGATCAACTTAAGCCCTGACCTCCTAAACGTTTATCAAGATTAGAACCGCCGATACACCCTGAGTGACCAGTATTCAGTATTCAGTCAGCGCGATCGCCTCCGCGGAACGGACGCGAGACGCACGCCCTCGCGAGACTCGAACACAAACACGACACCAAATCAAAAATGATTATCACAGGCTTCTATTAAAAAAATAAAAATACACTCAATTATACAATTGATTTTATTTTCGTGCAGTGTCAAAAAAAGGCGGGAAGTGCCACAGATAAAAATGACTTGAATTAAATGATTGTTTTTTTTAAAGTGCATTTTTTTGATGTTAAGTGTGTCTTATTAATCGATGTCATGGTAAGATTTCTGGTATAGCAAGATGACAGTGTTGATGCAATTAAAGAAACATAGAAAATAAAGTAACCGAGCAAAATTTCTAACTTGTTTTTTCGAGTTAAGCAAATATACATTGTTTGTATTCCTGAGGTCATCATTTATAGTCGCCAAGGCTGAAGTATTGTTATTATAGTAAATTTAAACCTGCTACATTTTCTTAAATATAAAATAATAGCCGTGAACAAAAAATAAATAGGAAAAAATATCTTAAATTATATACAACATGTATACTGCATATAACGTATATCCATAAAATATATATTTAAGCTGATCATCAACATATATGGCAATCAATTTACTTGGGTTTGGATAATGAAAAGCAAAATTCGTGAGATACAATCGCTCTTTGATCTCAAGGATGTATACATTAATGTTTCGTGCCAGTCATTCCGAAAAACGAATGAAATGTTTTTTTCTTAAAAAAAAAAGTTTTAGTCAGTGAAATTAATTTGAATCATAGTAAACTTATTTGCGTATAATTTATATCATTAAATTAAAAAGCGAACAAGAATACATTTCTATTTACTGGTCAATTCATAGGTGCCTTTGATATCTTGGCAATGTTCAAAATAATCCCAACATTTTACGGTTTCAGCAAAATAAAAATTGTATAATGGACTGAATTCATTGAATATTAACTGACATGATTACATGGATATTTATGTCCAGTAATCACCATCATTATCAGCCAATCACAATCCACGGCTGGATATAGAATATTCCCAAAGGGCGCCAAAACTCCCGGTTTTCCGCTTTCGCAGTCAGTTCCAGTCATCTTCTTAGCCAATAACAATGTACATAATTAAAATATCTCACAAGGTATAAATCAAAAAAATCCAATGAGGTATACAAATGTCCTCGGGTATTCCTCGGGTTGGTATTTCTGCAGTTGTATGAGAGTCAAGATAAGCAATGAAATTCAAATACGTATATGACTACGAATACAGTAAATTAGACTCTTGTTATCCAACTAAGAGACATATGTACATAGTAGCGATATATAGAGCAATGAATAAAATACATAGAGAACAAAGCATGACTTTTACTAGTTCTTAATTTGTTAATAGAAAAGATGCAAAATCAACGTCCAATTCCAACATGAAACAAAATATAAAAATATTTCTTTTTAAATACAAAAGTATTTAAAGTAGGGTAATATGTTATGAGTTATCAATGTCGTTACAAACTTTTCGGACAAAAAGAATACAATATATTATATTACTTTGAACAACAGCTGCTACACATCCTTATTCTATTATTTGTTATTCTAATATACTTATTTCTTAAATAATCATTCTAAATAAAACTAGTTTTTAACGGATTTAATCGCGTATATTAATTATGTCTGCCCGTGACCACGAACACTGCAAAGTGCTCGAAACGTCGGGATGTTAAAATAATTAATATAAGCGATTAAATCCGTTAAAAACTAGTTTTATTTCAATGTGTAATAATCGCGAAAATCTAAGACAACATTAAATCACTCTAAAATTTTAACATACACAAAGGCATTAAAAAAAAAACAAAACCTAAGGAAATTATGTCGTATTTATTAAGAGGATATATACCGCCAAGAATCTTACCTAATTCCTTCTTAAAGCAAAAAAAAATATTTAATCAGAAATGCTGTTGTATTAATAATAATATACATCTAATGTATTAAGAAGAAAGCATATCTAGATCATAATTAGTATTTGTTTCTTAGTATAAAAGGTTACAATCATGATGTTACATTTACTAGCATTGAAATAGAAAACCTAATCGTGCTATTTTTACATTATGTTCTTACGAGCAATCCAATTTCTAATCGTGAACAATAGTGTAGTTTGGCGACATTGACGTCCGTCGCCAGATTTATTCGTTAATAAAACAGTGCAAAGACTCGTTGTAACGTGAAACTTACGAAAACAAAATCTAATAGCTTCCTATTTCAAATAATTCTGATTAATTTCGGCTCTAATACAAGAATTTATTTTTGTAACGTGTAAAACAAATATATTCTGAAGCTAACGGTCACTGACAAGGTTTTGGCTACAGAATTATTTTCATTTTGTCTTTAAAAATAAATTAAAGTCTCTATTCATAATAATGCTGACTGACGGAGCGTGAATGTTGGCTTTAAAGTTCCGTCCCTTGACTCTTTGCGACTGTCAACACTAACGGTTTGACAGTCGCTGACAGATGGCTAAACTTTTAAAAATTTGTAAACGTCTAGCTATTTATAATGTTCTTTATAATATATATATATATATATTAGATATATCAATATCTCTTAACCACTTAAATGTATGTTCTTATTAGAATGGCTATTGAAGATTGATTTATGGTCAAACTTTTATCAATAATTCGATTTTCAGTAGCCGGTTCAAGCTAATTCAAATACTAGAAATAGTTATAACGTCATACGTTACTTTGGCATAATTTCCGCACTGTAACAAAATATACTAAACATTAAGTAATTATTGTTTAATAATTATTATTTAATAATAATTATTTTATTCTAAAAGCAATTAACTTTTAAAGAGTTTTTAAGTAAAAGTAAATAAGTTTGTAGTAAATTAAAAAAATAAATCTCTATTTGTTTATAATCAATAAAACATTGTTGAATAAAATCACCAATTTATATAATCAATTAATGAATTAAATTTATCTATGTGAACAATAAGAAACACCCGGCATTTGAATCTAACTTTCCTCGAATAAAATGTTTTGCAAAGGCCGCCAAAAATACCTATATATTTTTTTTTTATTGGTTCGGAAAAAAAAGTAATAATGTACTTAAATCAAAATATTACAATTTTATTTTTATTGTATAATGTAGGCGGACGGGCAAATGGCCTAAAAGATGGTAAGTGGTCACCATTGCCGATAGACATTAACTCTGCAAGGAACATTAACTAAGTTGTTATGTCCCTTGTGCTTTTAATTACATTGGCTCACTCACCATTCAAACTGTCATTTTTACCTGAGACATATTGTCAATTATTTCGTTGCTTATAACGTGCGTTCTAAATTCAAATCTTATAGTGTGTATTGTTAAAAAATATGAATGTTGTAGTTGATTGGTTTTTGCCAAGGTAAAAATCATGTTATTAACGAGAGTAGGACTTAAGCAGGTGTTACACTTACGCTTTACACGTACTAAAGAATAATATAACGCCAGTTATGAGTTTACGGTTCATTCATTAGTAAGACGTTGTTACGGCTTGTTAATGTTTCACTCCTAGGCAAACGCCTCCTCTCCTCAATGAAGGTTTAGAGCTTATTCCACCACTAAGCTCCAATGCCGGTAAGTAGATACACATGTTAGAAAATATGGTCCGCCACAAGCAAGTTTCTGCGCGTTTCCGAGTTAGAAATAAACCAAATAAAGACAAATTAAGCGTATGAAAACTCATTAGTGGTTAATTATTCAATTATAATATTTATTATAT
Source organism: Vanessa atalanta (assembly GCF_905147765.1). NCBI lineage: Eukaryota > Metazoa > Arthropoda > Insecta > Lepidoptera > Nymphalidae > Vanessa > Vanessa atalanta. The sequence continues at coordinate 7,663,295 of NC_061880.1, read as the reverse complement.
AATAAATATTAATCCGATAAAGCTTTCACTTTTTTAATATTTATTAATATAAATATTATTAAAAGCAACTTAGGGCCCATTTATTAGTCTAGTTACAGGTAATTAATTGTATGTTTCAAAATACTGTTTCAAAAAACTTAAAAAATAAATAAAGAAAAAACAGATAAAGGCGTCACCTTTTCTATTTTAAATATTTCCAATATTTGAAAATCGAACAAAGTAAATCAAAGTAAATCAAACAAAATATTTGACTAACTCCTGCATTTAAAAATTATATTTAACATAAAAATATATGTTTACTATAATACTCTCTAACTATCTTGCTAAAGTATATAATAATACTGTCATTCAAATTAATTCTCGTGATTCATGCAAAAAATCTAATATTCTTGTCATATAAGCATCTTTCCTCAAGTTGCTGTTGTCAACGTGAAATTGCAAACGATCAGCGAATATTATACGTGGAAAATGTAAGGGTATTTAGGCGAGACCATATTAAAAATCCTATTAGTTTCGCTTCAAGCGAAAATAAGCCTAAGGACTATACGATTTGTATGACAAAAAATAAACTCAGGTTGAAAATTATTTTTATCTTCTTACTGACGCATAATGTTATCTAAAAAAATAGGAATAGATTTATAAATAAAACGATAAAAAACGAGAATATAAATTAATTATAGAATATATACAAAACATCGATTGTCGACATTATTACGTCTTAAGAATGTAGCTTAAAGAATTGGGTATGTTAGTCAAATATAACCTTTTAATTTTAGTTCTAGCATTGTTATCAAAGTGGATTTGACAACATTGCCTGCTATTACGTTAAATTGGACAAATGTTACTTCTGTATGCATGCAGTCAGTCTGCATATTGGGTAATGTTACATTAAGTTGGGCTGTACGTAGCAATGAGATTAGACGATCAGTTACCGCAACGCTAAGATCTCTTAATCGTTTTCGGAATTTCCTGCCAAAGATCATAACTTTAGTAATGTGCTTCCTTCGGTTTTCAATTATGCAGATCTCAACTAAATTATGTCGAAAGTAGATCGTCTTTAGAATAATTTTATTTATTTTGTCTTTTACTTTCGTTAATTGGATGAAGTAGTTCAGTTTCTTTACTGAATAAAGGCTAGATTCAAATTGTCTTGTACGATAACGACGATTGAAAGCTAATGACTCCATCCTATTTTCTGTTCCTATTGATAATTCTCTGGATTCCTATTTTTCTCTGTAATGGTTTGTCCGTTCTTTCTACATTTTGAATCAAACTAAGGAACTATCTTTAATCTATGGAACATCCTAAATACTTAGTAGCAGCTAATAGGTAAAAACAAGTTATATATTTCCCCTTTGATACGAAACATGAATTAACATAATTAATAGTCTCCGATTTAATGAAGTTTTTGTTCTATTGTTATATATGTATATTTGTTTATTTTTGCTATTATTTTATTTACATATACTGCCTTTATATATCTGATCAGCCTGAAAGTTAATGATAGCCCATAACTTCAGCGATCAGCACGCGTATTGTTTCCGTGTCGGCCGATAAAGCATTTTAAAACAATCTTATTTTTTAATTAATTTTATTATTCTTTTATTCGTTTCTTGGAAATATGGTCACTTATTTTCACAATTGTATTTCGGTTAACGGTTATTTAATTAAAATTTTAAAGTAAATTACACCTAACTTCATCTGAGGATCTCAAACTCAGGCAGCAGAGAAACTATAATATTCTAGAGATTAATCTTAGAATGTTAAAATTATATAAAAACTCAATTTGATTAACATTTATATATATAATATAATAAATAATAAACCTGAGTGACGTTTTAAAACTTCCATGTAAGGGTATAGTTCAAATAAATAAAAAAAAATCTATAGATAGATTGATTCCCGAGACAGAGTTTGTAAGATGGATCGCTTTCCCATGCGGAGACAGAGTAGGTAGTACGGTAAAGGTAGCGCAGTAGTATTCTGAATTCATTGATAATTGATTATTCGTAATTTATAGAGTGAAATGGCTCTTTTTACGGACTGATAAATCACTCGGCGCCGCGAGTGTCACGATATAATTCATAATTTTTTAAGATTTTGGCAGTACACGTACAAATTATAAGATTACATGGTCTCGTGAGAGATGACTGTAATTAAAAAAATATAATCTTTTTCTAACACACCTAATCCTAAAATCCTATTTAATTTTTTTTTAAGTCATACAGTAAGATGGCGTTGTTTATTTACTGCGTGAATGATTTGAAAGTCGAAGCTTTGAAGTAATTTTGTGTTGTTAATAGTTTTTAACAAACTGTTCTTATGACAATTCATTACTTCCAGATTAAACACAGACCTAATTAAGAAACGACTCGTATGTTCGAAAACATAACTAGCAAATAGCAATTGCAGGAGATACAAAGTAATTTACTTTATAAGTTAAATGTTACATTGTTCACATATGAAGCAAGCTAACAATGCAAACAAACCATACGAACAGTTTTTTCATTTGTAATAGACATTTCAAAATTATTTGCGTTCATCAAAGTCACTCATCATTATGTATGACTTTACTTAAATTACCATATAAATGGGTATCTTTATTCTGAAACTTACAGAAATTTAAGATTCTAAATGAATCTCTTAAATTTGTCATCGTCATATAAAAGTATACTAGGACCAATTAATATGCATTCGTCCAAACAATATTAAAAATTCGTTTCATACGTAATACAATATCTGTTATACCATTAATATTTAATTAATATTGGGAGATGGCCCAGTGGTTAGAACGCGTGCATCTTAACCAATGATTTCGGGTTCAAACCCAGGCAGGTACCACTGAATTTTCATGTGCCTAATTTGTGTTTATAATTCATCTCGTGTTCGGCGGTGAAGGAAAACATCGTGAGGAAACCTGAATGTGTCTAATTTCAACGAAATTCTGCCACATGTGTATTCCACCAACCCGCATTGGAGCAGCGTAGTGGAATATGCTCCAAACCTTCTCCTCAGAGGGAGAGGAGGCCTTAGCCCAGCAGTGGGAAATTTACAGGCTGCTTATGTATGTATGGGAATGCACTACGCATTAAAAGTCAACATAATATACCATCTCACTTAAGTCGCCATTTTTCCCCTCGTTTAGTCTTTCTTGTCATGTGCTCTTTTACATCAGTTTCTTCTTGGTCGAAGACTTTATTTTATAAGGGGTTTTCAAATTTGCATTTTGACTTTGACATTATTTAACCTTAGATAAGAGAATCTCTGCTACGAACCTTTGCTAGTGAAATTAGATATTCATGGAATAGATCATATTAACTGCTCCAAAACGAGAACTAAAATTATTTCTTTGTGAAAGAGGATACTTTAATTAACAATATTAAAAAAAAAATGTTTAATAGATAGAATCACTATAAAAAGGCAAATATATCAAGCCGCCATATTTGTATAAATTAGTCTATAGGTTATATTAGTTTATGAATTCTTGCTTGAAGACGATTTTTTTAGGACTTGACTTATTTTCAAGACTCAAGTTTACGCTAGGGACTCCCGCTGTTCGAACTCGGAGTCTAATGATTGGTTACGTTTCAGAAAAATTTTATTGATTCTATGAAATAACGAGTCTGGAACTCGAGTCTTTTGTAACATTGTAAGTAACCTATTTTAGCGGACGACGTTGCAATAAAACACTTGACATATAGTCGAATTAACATAAAGACAATGTAGACTGTTTATTGGCTCCCAGTTGCTTTTGTGCTGTATCGCCTCGGTTACAAAGAAAGTATAATATGCACTGAGTATGATGATGAGATGAGATATCCTTGCATATTGGTGATAAAATTTGTAGATTATTACGTTAAAGTTAAAGATGTTATAAAACCTCAATTGAATTCTTTGAAAATCCAAAGCTTAGAAGTCCATATAGGGTCCAGTAGATATAATACGTGAATCTGAACCGAAAAATGCGAGGTCATATCTAGCCCTACTGATTATTTTCGTATCTATATTTATTTATTTCTTAGGCCTTAATTATATACAAATAAAAGTTAAAAATAGCTACTGTACAAATCATGACCACACGCAATGGTGACAAGAATTCTAGTAGTATTTCCTCGTTCAAGCAAAGTTCCAATTTTTCTGTGTGATAAATGATCTATTCACCTTTCACACCCCTGTCACCAATGTCTGCAATTGTATCGTTCATAAATAAAGGTTTACATTTCAATAATCAACGTTCAGGCACAGAATCATCGGCTTTACTTGCTTTGCAAGGCACAGAAGTGTGAACACTTCTCACATTCAGACTCCGGGCTGATACTGAAATTTTTTCGACTGTAAAACTAATAAACTTTTTATCGGCTCGGCCCTTGAATTTGAACCAAAATATGGGGATCGATCAATCTTGCTACTAGACCAACGAGGCAGTCAATGTGTACATTACATATAAGTATTTAAAAAAACACTAACTAAGTGAAGGTCTAAGTATATAACTAAAAGATATAAAAATCTTATGAATGAGGAGCACGCTCATAAATCTTTTTGCGTCGATGTAACCTAACCTATAAAGTACACTCAGTTTAATGCTCATAGTTCATCGTCCATGTTATAAACGTAATAAAACAAAAGAGTTTTAATAGAAAGACATTAAAGACCGTATAGTGCTTGCAATTCATAAAAAAATATCTAATTGAGAGTCTTATAATTATTTTAGTTTTATAATAATTTTTAATATGTATGACATATTGGAAGTTATAATTGGTTATTTCATTTCGTATTTATCGGGACAGATACAAATTTTTATTTGAATGTTAGTTTACCAACCATATTTCAATTAAGAATTACTACTTAATAATAATTTTCAATGAAAGACAATCTACAGGATATTCTCCATATTACACTATAAGATATTTTGTACTATTTGTATTAATGAGAAGTGTTGCTCTGAAGATGTAGAACACATTTTAAGTGTAATTTCGTATCCTTGACCCTGAACTTTTATACAAAGTTCTATAATAACCGTGTAGTAGGCGGTAACATTTCTGAAAATGGCGTGTAATAACGAAAATATATAAAACAACACATTATTATAACTGGTTTCAGGCTTGTTAAAGCGTTGAAGACACCGTGGCTCGGTCTATTAACTTTGTCCTTGAGTTGGATTTCTGTCAAGCCGCAACGGCCAATATGGAGGTGGCCGAATCATAAAGGGTACTCCAATTAGTTAACGTTTTGATTATGTTCTGCTACGATAGGGCTGCGAAACTATTACGAAAAACACATATTTATTTTATTTTGTCATTTTATTAAAATATATTATACTTCATAGACGCTTTAAGAAGTTATACTTGTCATCGATATACTTGCTTTCTTTATTCTAGTGACGTGCCTGTTCATTGGTAGATCCTGAGGTCCTAAACCAAGTTTCGGTCAATGAGCTGTTATTGAATTTTTCATTCGAGAAAATCTTAGTAACATCTTATTGTTTGTATATTACTAACATCAGATAAATTGTTAATGTAGCAAAGCTAAGCCTAAAGCACGTTAAGTTGTTGGTCCTGTGTGGTCCTATTTCTCTGAAGCCACGTCCTATCAGAATATGATAGTGAACCTTTTCATACGAATACACTCGTACATCAATATATTTTGCAAAAATGGCCGTCGTTGCTAAAATCAGTTAGGAGGATCTCTTTTAAGATCAAAATGGTATAATGGAGATTGTTTGATAAAAATTAAATACCTGATGAATTGGTGATACTTCCTTGAGACCTGGAACTGTTAATTTTCTACAATTGATATTAACAGATAAAATAAACATTTTCTTATTTACTTTGATAAAATGAATAGCTAAAGAATAGCGGAAAAATTGAAACATTTAAAATCCTCATTACCTCAACTGTCCAAGCTCGCGATGGCGGGCTCATTTTTCACCAAGGAAATCAGAGTTGCAATTCAACTCGGAAATGCTGCATACATTTTTGCCGCTATTTCACATGAACATCATTTGGTGTGTATTTATTTTGTTATTTAAGATAACAAAGTTAAGATTTATTTACGAGATAATTACGTATTTGTAAATTATTTAATAAGCAATAGTTAATTAATGAAGTAATTATTTAGAAAAAATGTAATCATAACATTCAACAACAACAACAAAAATCACCAACATCAACAAAATTACAAAAACACGAGTGAATGACAGCCCTGACTTACTGGGTAGTTTACGATTTGTAAGACTTACATTCTGTGGTTAAAAGGTTATTGACTGATATTTAAAGAAAACTCAATAAAATAGTTGGAAAGTTCATGAAAATGAATATTGGAAATTTCTCTAAAAAAATATTTTATTATTCTTAGTAAAAATTTGAATTTTTATATAGAATGAGGTTTCTGAATGAAGTCCTAAAATTGAAGTAGATTATTGTTTTTACGTTATGTAGCCATATTTGAAACGAATTAACCTCATAACCGGCACACTTGACACTAGGTTACTTACAGTAACAACTTTCATACTAAATCTCTTAAGCCACTTAGGATACAAATGGGAACAAATAATTACCTAAATATTGTTAGGCATTTATTTTCTTTAAAACAAGATTAACATATTACATATTTTTGTACAAAATACCTAGTCTAAATCTTTAGTCTAAATTTTATACTAAATTTAATTTGGAGAAGTTTCTTCAATATAATTATGATGTCAACAAAAATTTGAAATGTCAGGCAATGGCAGCCATTTTGTTTTAAACGTTAAACGTAGTCAATTTAGCACTTTTTGTTTCATTTTATATATTACTACTTTCAATTTAATTTTAAGCTAAGAAAAATCGAACAATGATTTAATGAAAGTATATAGCTTTATAACAATTTCTTGTGCATAACAAAAGTGTAGTAATAGAACATGCAATATCGAAATTAAGCTTATCTTTCGTAGAAATGACATAAAAATGTCAAAATAATTCGTACATGTTGTTATTAGTAATCATAAAATTGAATATTGAAAATATTATAATCAATATTATGTATTAAGAATGTTGATTACTTCATAATATTAATTTTTACAGATTTTAAACGAGAATTATCTATGTCTATTGGAATAGAAACTTAATTTTGTTATTCGACATAAGTCATACGATCCAACTTCAAAAAAATATTATCTGTGGAAAAGGATAAATACTGTTGAAGGAGTTTAAAAAAAAATTAGATTAGAGTAAAATAAAAATAGCGTGTGTTTTCTAACTGATCAAAAATATAAATCTAATACATAAATTGAATAAATATCAGTTAAGTGCGTAATTTTAATACATAATTAAAGTAATTTAAGTTATAAATTTCGTAGTTAAAATTATTCATTATCTAATTTATTAAAAAGATTAACCTCTAACATCAACTAGCTATTATTTGAAGAAAGTTATGTACAGAATACAAATAAAGAAATATACCTAAGAACAAAATAACACTATCCTATTCCTCTAATATTGTTACTATTTGACGTGACAGTGCTACGATCACGTGACTAGCCTTAATATCACACAATAATAACAAAGTATGTATACTGAATGAGTAATGTGTATGGAAAGGTGCTTATATTTCCTAAAACTTTCGGTATTTTAAATAAACTACAGGTACAAGGGACTTATGTCCCGACTAAGATCTTATCATCTTAGTTCCCAAGGTTGGTGGCACATTAGAGATGTAAGGTAAATTTCCTCGTCCGTCTAACTAAGTATATCATAAAAAAAAACCTTTTTAATAATTGGAAACATAATATATTTTGGATCATTTATATATGCGATTAAAAAACAGAACATTGAAAAAAGCCTTATATATGGATATTTTATACCTATAAATAAATTATGACAATACTGAAAGTCTTCTTCAAACATTCCTATTGCCAAATACATACTTGAATACAAATACGTTAGTCTAAATTTTTATGTTAATTTTAATTTTAAGGTTATAAGCTTTAAATACGATTTATGACCATACCTGTTTTCTTATTGTAGGCAGACTTTATAACATCGTTCTTAAGTCAATATGTACTAACAATATAAATGTTATTTTATTTTTGGAACGATGGTCGTTTACGCTGCTTACAGTAGAGTGAACTTTTAAGGAAAAATAGTTATGCCCCCTCCAGACCTTTTCCTCTCTTTCTCATTATCTCTGCCTCTGACTGTTTTATACAGTTAAATATATTAATATTTAAGCTTATTTTTTCTTAATGTTCTATTTAACTCGCGATTTTTAGTAACAATTTTATTTTTTGTCACTGAATTATTCTTAAACATTTTCAATTTATTATTGTGTCTGTCGTTTAATACATAGCGCAAGCAATTTCTTTTTAACCGGTTGTCCTACGAAATACCTCTTTATTATAAATTTATATACGAAAAGAAGTAGACCCAATTGTATTTTAGCAAATTGTTGCGGTATGGACTCAAATTCCAAAAAGGATTGCAAAATTTAGGAATTGTAATACACCAGTATTCTTGAGACAAAATTGTATGTCACCTTGTTCTGTTAACCAGTGTAAGGATGTTTCCTTGGCCTTTCTTTACGCTGGAAAAACTCGTTCCTACATGTGAAAGTGGGGGCTCGGTACGTGGGACTCGCCGGTGCCTAAGATGTTGGATTGCTTTCGCATTCTACCGTGACGATATTTCCTTGGCCTGGTAAAAAGGCAAAAGTACAATCTTAACTTTTACAACAACAGTTATTTAAAAAAATATATTATTTATTTAATTTTTAATTAATATAATAATATTCGTGTATTAATTGATTAATGATGAATATATATGATTTGGATTTGATTGCAATATTATTGGAAATACTTAATTATACGTATCATTACGATAGAGTGTATATAATACATAGTTGCATAGTTGTGATGAGGAGGTCTTCCAGATCAATTTCGACCACGCGGACCCTTAGTTGTTATTATCAATGACTAGTCCGACGGGCTGAAGGCACAAGCATTGTTTAAATTGTGTTTTAACGAAGTATACTTTTTATTTACACTCTATCATAATAAAATCATATTGGGTCGTTTTAACGTCGGAATATAGCTGTGATTTTTCAAAATTAATTTCTTAGGTATTTAATGGGTTTTAAGGGGTTATGAGGGATGAAAGTTTGTATAATATTTACGTCATCATCGTCATCATTCAACACCCGTGTGAATGAAATGTTACGATACAAGTTTGTATCGAAATCCGTTTCGTAGGTTCATCAGTGTAAAACAGCTTTTAAAATATTTTCCTATTTTCAATGTTTTAAATATGGAAATTGTTGTTTTTGTTTCCATTCATAAGTAAAAAATTGTAAATATAGTGTTTTTGAATATTCACTCCTTTAAAGCTTGAAATTTGGTGGGAAAGATTATATAAAAGCTCGCCATTTATAAAAGGCTCATATATAAAGAAGATCGTCATTTGTTAAAATGATTGTGTACAAGTAATGTAATAATGTACAAGTGATCTAAAGGAAACGTTTTTGAGATGAATAATATATTTTGTTGCTACTAATACAATTATAAAAAAATACAATGCATAGAATAGGTACAAAGCATAAAGGAATTGATCGCTTAAAATATCGCCATCATTTTCCAATAGCCAATCATTATTGACGTGATAAATCGAATACCTATTTTGAATTTCAATATCGGCAATCTATATGATTTTGTCCAGGCCCGCTGGTCTGAAACTTAGAAAGACATCTTAGTAGATAATTAATGTAAAGTTCTACGAATATTTGAATGATAAATTGAAATATATTATTTTGACTTTCATGACGTAAATGATGCAATAAATATTGCGAGTGCTCCGTGGAACCGGTCCGGACACTAATTTTAAAATCTTCAAACGAGCTTGCATTCCAGTAACGAAAATAAATTTTCTATTACATATGTATTATATTTGAAAACGTTGGTCTAGTAAGAAGTGACTAATTCGTTCGGCTGTAGATTAAGATATCGCTGGTTCGAATTCGGATCTGACGAATAAAATTACTAGACTTCCAATCTACAGCCTAACTCGATCGTTGTAGAGATAGGCATGGGCGATATTCGATTTTTGTGACATCGGTTGTGTAACGGATATTTGGATTAAATATCGGTGTTGACAACCGATTTCAGATGTCACCCTACCTTTATTTAACTTAATATTGTAGGATACCTGAGAAAGAGATGAAACGGATGTTATATCGAAATTGGTTTAACATTCGTTTCATCTCTTTCTCAGAGATGGGTTACTGTAAAGTTAAAGAGAGACAAGGCAAATATTTCATGAGTTTAATGTTATCGGACTTTGAATGCTGACGTACCAAGCCGATATTCATTGTTTTTCAACATCAAATCGATGATAGCTGATGTTCCGACGAAATCCGATTTTAGATTAGTTTTGGTATAAGAGCCGAGATGGCCCAGTGGTTAGAACGCGTGCATCTTAACCGATGATTTCGGGTTCCAACCCAGGCAGGCACCACTGAATTTTCATGTGCTTAATTTGTGTTTATAATTCATCTCGTGCTCGGCGGTGAAGGAAAACTTCGTGAGGAAACCGGCATGTGTCTAATTTCAACGAAATTCTGCCACATGTGTATTCCACCAACCCGTATTGGAGCAGCGTGGTGGAATATGCTCCAAACCTTCTCCTCAAAGGAAGAGGAGGCCATTAGCCCAGCAGTGGGAAAATTTACAGACTGCTAATGCTAATGCTAATTTGATATATCGGAGACATGCCTAAGTAGAGATAAGCAAATCCTAGATAATATATGATATTTGCTAATCATCGATTATATTTATTTATAATATACGGCGACTTTAAAAACTCCGTTTTTCACTAATCCATAATGAATACCGTATAATATACCTCGACCAATATCATGTCTTTTCATTGTCAATGTTGTTTATTGTTTTCTACTCCTGTGACTGGAATAGTCTATATATATGCTCCACCCGGAATTGGACTGATTGACGATGTCATGGAAAAGCTACTAACATAATTGCCAATTTCCATGTTTATAACTATTTATCACTGTTAGAGAGTCAATTTCAATTACACAACGAAACACATATTTCTTTATTTAACACTAGCTGAACCTGCGGCTTTACCTGCGCGAAATTTATAAAACGCAAACTTCCAACCCCCGTTTTACCCCCTTAGGGTGGAGTAAAATCCGTTCTCAGCGGATGTCTACACCATACAGGGAACCTGCCAAATTTTAAGTTTATAGGTGTTATAGTTTCTGAAATATCGTGATTAACCAGTGAGTGGTATTTCGCTTTTATATATATTTTAACATAAGTAATAATGGTATATATATATATAACTAAAATAGTATAATTGTCAAACGCATAGCTCTTCTTAGTCGAGATATAACAGGTCGAAAATATTGCTCAATATTTTTTGTTGTCAATCTTCATTGATATATCAGCCACAGATAACTGATTCGAAAATAACGAAAATAAATAAAATACTGATTCAATTACATTTATAAGCCACAAATATTTAAGCTGAAAACAAAGACATAAAATACTTGATACAATCAAATTTCCTTCGTACATACTTGACTCTTCTAGCACAATAACAAAACAGTTCCCAGACTTCGCGTCTACGCTTTCAATGTGATAAGTGTTTCAAATATCAGGGCTACCATCGCTATAATTAAAAAATAATTATAGATAAAAAATCAATACCTTTTTTTAATTTATAAGTAAAAGCGCTTAATGAATTAAATATGCCATTGAATGACTAATAACATTATCAGTCATGGGCACATTCCCATAAATACATTTCTTCAGCATTGACATCGTAATAATAATGTTTTATTTATATTTGTTTAAATTTCTTTCTTGTTGTTTCCAATGTAAATTAATATAAAACGTAGCATTTAAATTAATCAGTGATAATCGTAGTTACAAGATTAGAAGTTTCAGTTTCATTATTCAAAATAGGATTTTAAAATGTGTTGTTTCTGAATACTAAAAATGCAAGAAAGCTGACGGTCATAAAATGAGGTACCGTAAAATTGCAAGGAGAGAAACACTTGTGATTGAAATGAACTATTCGAGAAGAAAGACTTAACTTAAACTTCCAACCGTATTGTCTATTTGAAACTTGTTTTGTTTTTTTACCAAAACTCAACAGACACATCTGTTTGATGATAAAATTATCAGCGCATTAGTCGGCTAGTTATCTATTACATTATGAAGAAACTAGGAAATAAATCTTAAATAATTATAGCAATACGCAGCTGACAACCCTAGGGACAGCTTACATTTCGGTAAACAGTAGTGGAGGCTATATACATTTTAAAATGCACAACGTTTTTTTTTATTGTAACAATAGCGGTTCTTGCACGTTGCATATTGAGATACGTCAGTTGATCCAGATTAAAACTGAAATGACTATATAATCCGCTTAAAAACACTTCCAATCCATTTAAAATGAACTATAAATACAAATTTAAAAACAAAAACTCGTTTTATTGTTAAATACACGTATCATCTATATTAATAATTTCGTGCAGATCTGCGATAGACCCGATCAAAAGCTATCCTCAATTATAGATCGTTAAAATATAATTATTACAACATGTATTCGCAAAATTCGTATACCTAATCGAGATAGTATTATGACAGTTCAACGGACGGGCCTGTTTGACGTTTACGAATGCTTTCAGAAAGCTGTGTAAAAAAATATTAAATGTTATATGAAAAATAAAAGATAAACTATTATAAAAAAATTCTATCGAAGTTATATAAATACCTACTTGTTCCTTACGGTTGATTCTGCGTTAAATTTAGTTCTTAATTGTCTGTTACATGTACATGATGAGTACATAGCCAAATACATATAATTAACTGAACGCGAATACAATTTCCCAGACTGGTTACTGAATCATGCTTGTAATGCTTCGCTACTTAGAGTTATATCGTGGGCTTGTATCTAAAGCCTATAACTACCTCTACCATCAATAAACGGTCTATACAATAAAATAGTTTAACAAATCGTATAGATTATTTTCACATCTATTTTAACTTATTATTCTTGTCTAATGATATTGAATGTAGCTGGTTTCGGTAAACAGACTCAAGGTTAGACAAATGATTTAGAGAAAACACGGTGATTTGCATAAATACGCCGTTGAAAGCGTATTTCTTTGTATGTTGTTTCGCTCTTGATTAGTTTTTCTCTTTTCTAAACGTTCGTGTTACGCATTAATACAAGTTACGTTTTAGTTTACGTTATGTTTATCCGTCGTATTGTTTACGTGGAATTTCTATAGCATACGTTTACTTGTTTCTGTTGTATTATTATTATGTATAATAAAATTAACGCGTTGTATATGCCGTATATCTTTTTTTATAAAAAAAGCTGTAATTTTGCGCGATCTGACATAAGAAAAATTTGAAGATTACATAAGGTTTGATATATAAATAAATATAACAAATATTGTACTACATTGTTGCCAAACTTTACGATAGATACTTGAAAATATAAATGAATAAATTCTAACTTGAATATAATAACGAGTTTAGGATGGTGCCTGACGCTGACGCTTTTGCCTTGACGGTTCGTGTATTGGCCATAATGCGGGAAGTAAAATGCATCTCTTATGCGGCGAGGGGCGAGCCGCATATGAGATGCATCTTGAGGATAATAGAACTAGACTATCCTTATACATATTTTTTACTTAAAGCTATGTTACCAAAATTCACTTTTTTATATAGAATAAATTGGCCGAAGAGTAAATGGGCCACCTGATGATGTAAGTGATCACTATCGCCCCTAGACAATGGCGCTGTAAGAAAAAAGAAATCAACTGTCCCTTTCATCGCCCATGCGCCACCTTGGAAATTAAGATGTTAAGTCCCTTGTGCCTGTAGTTTCACTGGCTCACTCGCCCTTCAAACCGGAACACAACAATACTGAGTACTTCTGTTTGGCGGTAGAATGTCTGATGAGTGGAATGATAACAGAAAAAATATTGCATCGGACTAACGTATAAAATACTTACTAAAGTTACATACCAATTGGATGAATGGTGTAAGATATGAACGCAAAACATACCAGCATTTATTTTTATTCTAATACGTAAAATAAGTTTCATGAACGCCATATATAAGAAATTCAATTACTTGAAATACGCTATTATTATTATTTTATAATTTTGTATAGTGTTCTGGTTACCTATTTTGTTTATAGTGAGGTATTTATACTACACAGGGTGATTGCCATCTGACCTCCACAAGCGTTTATGGGGGTACGATTAACACGGTGAATTGAAATAATTTTCTTGAAGTTCGCGATTTTTATCAGATTATTGTGATAAGAACCGGAACAGACTTGAACTTTAGAATGCCAGTTATGGGTGCACAATTCTAATACCAGCGTTAAGACCTATTCTATTCTATTTCGTATTTCAGCTTGGTTTTTAATGTTAGAGTGAGTATTCGTTGAGTCCAATAAGAGTCAATTTGCAAGAATTTTAATTGTAAATTTTTTTGATGTAACCTTCGAGTGAAATGTTTCTAACGCAAAATGGTTATTTCTATTATTGAGGTAAGTTGTGTGTAATGTATTTTTTATTTTATTTTTTTATTCTAGAATAACCGAGGATAAAAGAAATGCATTAGAAAAAGAGGTAGACAATCACATACCTCTTGACATCTACGTATCTATGTAAATTAATGAACGATCAATTGGACGATATCACGAAAACTGTCGTTTTTCGTCGTTTTTTCGGGCTAAACGATTTCTACCTTCTGTAATTATTTTAATTTGAATTTCTTAAAAAAAATCTGTAATCCAAGATCTTTATCACTATAAACGAATACTTCAAACATCAGAACTCATACTCGCTCCAGATCATCGTTTATAACATGTATAATAGTGCTAGGTTATATATAAACTTACAGAGCCATCAACTTGTGTGTGTAAAAGTGTGTGTGCGTGTGTAATAAAGAGAGAGAAAGAGAGAGTACACACAGCCAAATACCCAAAAACATAACAAAATGTGCGCCAGTTTAGTCAAGAATCTAAAACATTAAAAAATTGCTGAGTTTTTGGCTGCTTTTGAATTAAAATTTACATTTCGAATCGGTCCGATTAGTTTTTTAATTAATATTAGAAATTTAATGATGAGGAGAATGCGTATAGTTAGATGTTAACCTCAAGCAAGAAATATTTCACAGAATTGTCGCTTGTTATGTAATCGATTTTAACTTGTCCTTATTTAAATATTTATTGTCTCACAGAAATGGTTCTAGCGAAGTTTATTTAAGGGTGATTTGTAATCAATATTGCTAGACAGATTACTAGGAAATGTTACAATCAACTTGAATCGGTTTTAAATTCTTAGAATGTAGATATTAAGTGTTTAAAACTTATTTCATAATATCATAGTAGGTTTGATTCTGTTAACTTATGTTATTGTCATATTTCATTTAGCTTGAGTTAAACTATAAAAAAAAAATACAAGAAAATAAATAAACAAAAACTATTAATAAATGGAGATCTCTTCACTCACGCAGGCGTGCGCCTCCCCATAAAATAATAATCGGCGTACATTAACAATACAGATATAAACTAATTTGTTTTCTTTTTTGGTGTCCTTTTTCTTACATTTATCATCTCACGCACCCTAAGAGATCTGTAAGCACCAACGTCACTGAATTAATTGTAATGCACGCCGTTAATTTTGCGTGCAGGAGCGATTCGGAAGTGAATAGATCTCAATATTAAAAAAAAAACAAATGCATAATCTTTAAACAAACAATATAGCGAAAGGAGTTATTGACAAAGAGACTATAAATACAATTTTTTAATTATATGTTTTTGTTTGTGTCATTCAGCTAGCTAATAATATAGATAACTAATTGTAATAAAATTTATAGGTAAAAATACCTTCATTTAAAGTCGCGAGAAAACAAATGTACATAGATAAATTAATGTCTAGAAGAACTACGTATGTGTTTTAACATATTAAATTTGTTACTTAAAATTATTATTGTTTTATGATTATTACAAATACTACCATATTACAATAATTTTATCGTTATCATCACATTGTATTTTAATCCTAATTTATATGTTCGATTAAAATATTGAATTTATATTCACAAATAAATTTAAATTTGTAGAATGTAAATAATTTTAACACAACGTTGCCAATTTCGGACACATTAATTAGAATAATTAGACATAGATAAATATTATCGCATCCACATTTATCATTTGTGATAGTTTTCGTACAATATAATATTTTTTAAATATAATCTAACAATAATTTTATGTAGCCCAGTCTTATACGAGTATATCGATTCTTAATCAAAAAGTTTATTTTTTCGTTATTACTTAGATACTTTTATTAGATATATTTTTTTATTTAAACGATCCAACATACTACATCAATTGAAGTGTAATTTCCGACAGACCGATCTTGGACGTCAAAGTAAGGCTAATAGAATATTTTGAGAAACATGTTAAGATCTAGAATTAATATATTTAATACTCATAAAATAGATGAATAGTTATACGATTAAAGAAACTGTAACCAATTAAAACAATTCAATTGCAACGTGATGTATCTCAGTAAATTATAAAAATCTAAAAGGAATTATATTAATTTGAGAATCAATTTTTTTATAGCATTATATTATAGATACTACTAACAATAGACAAGTGTATCTTAAAAATGTTAACACTTTAAACTATTTATTAAATTAAAATGTCGTTTCGCATCGTAAAATGTTTTTGTTCATATAATAATACTCTTTCATTTTTATTAATTCGTTGTAATTTTACTAGTGTTCGTCGCCAATACATCAGAACCGACCATTTACCCTGACGCTAATAATAAAAACTTAAGATAACTAGAAAACTAAAAGCCATCAATAAGATAGAATAGTCATTAGGTTATTTTGTAAAAAAACATAAGATAGACGTTGTCCTTAAGACTACGTAATACGTGTGTACACATTCTAATCCAACGTAACTATCCTATAACTCTCCGAAAACAAACCTTGGCAGATTTCCGTAACGTAACGACCGTGGCCCACTAGCCTGGTGGTGACCTAAACCATTGGTGGTGTTCCTTAAGTGCTGTCCTAATGGGCCCGGCCTTCGGGGAATGTCTCGACGCCTAGTCGACGACCATTTGCGATAAACGCTTAAACACTATTGTTCACTGGATGTAAGCAATGGATTGTACAAGTTTGAATGTTTTATATTCCTTTTGAAGTTGATTATGTTAATTAAAATATTTATATATAACGCTATAATATAATATATATATAAGAGCGTATACATATGTTCTGTTAAAATGGTAAAACGTTGTAAAATCGTGTGAAATGTTCACATATCTCACACATGTTCACACACACACATACATAGTGTGAACATTTAATACGTTGTTATTTAGTTTATATTAATATTAATTTTTCTAATACACGAAAATCCTCGATACAAACCTACATATTTATTGAAGATAATTGACATATCTTTATATATCAAAGTATAGCTTTATCTGCTTTGAATAATAAGCTTTATTAGGTTTCCCTGGAAATGTTTCAGGAAACAATAAGCGAAACATTATAGTATTGTTTATTTCATCTACTTTACTTACAAACGTAAATACATATATACCTAAATGATAAATAACAGAACAAATATATAAAAAAAATAAGCGATAAGTGAGTGAGAAGACTAGAAGGCATTATAGGCCTTTTTTCTTTTAGTTTTACGCTGTAATATATTGCAATGTTTAGTATATATATAATATCTGTATATCTATGTATCAATCTTTATAATGGCTCTATTAAAACAAATTTATAATTATTGCAGAATTGACATAAATAATTATATAAATTTAATGTAATGTTTTTAATCTATACGGTTATCTAAATGGGTTAACCAAAATTAACGAACAAAGCGGACTTCCGGCCGCCGCACCCGATTGTAACTACAGTGAAAAGCTCACTAATATACTGTTACAGTAAAGCCTTTGTTAACTGAAATGAAAAATATGACCATCATTTAATTAAAGGTTATAAACAAAAGATAAGAAAGTGACTTAGATCAAATCTAAATTAAGGGCAGAAAAAGTACATCATTATTTTTAACGTGAAGCATCTATTGGTACGCCTCGGGGCCGGGGTTAAAACCGACTCGCATGCCTTGACGGCAAACGGCATGACGCTCCCTACTGATATGCGTGTATGCGTGACTATATATTACGTCATTTAAGCGAACCTAATATATCCAAATTTCTTTATCCCATTTGTTGTTGAAACACTTGGACATTGGAGTACTAGTGGGAAAATAACATCTCGTCTTATAAAGCAATGGTTCGTTTTTTATCCAGAGGATCGGAATTTCGATTCAATGGGGAAATGTTGCTAGCATTCTTGCCACCATTATACGCGGTCATGATTTATACTATTTTTAATTCTTATTTGTATATAGTTAAAACCTTATTGCTAATAGTTTTTATATGTAATTATAATGAATGCCTCGTTGATCTAGTAGCTAGATTAGCCACAGATCTCGAGGTTCTAAGTTCAGTTCTCAGTTCAGTTCAAACTCCAGGTCAGTCTCCTTTGAGATTGGTCGACGTCCCCACAATCGGTAAGGACGACATCATCATCATTATAATAATAATAAGAAAAATATATTTATTATTGTAAATTAAAAAAAATATCAATACATCTATTGCACAATTCATTATTTGTTAAGGAAAATTTAGGCAAGTTATTAGTGCGTAAATAACCCTATTTTGTAACACAAAGAACTTATTGACATCAAAATTCCGTAGTATATTATGCTGTGAAAGTAACTAAAATAAACGAGTCTAGCCGTAGCAATATTAGTGACATACAAAGTGTTCTTATAGAAACACAATCCAAAATCACTGGCAGTGCTATCGAATCACAATAACATACTATAACAAACTGAAACAAAATGTACATATATATATATATTTCTTTGAACATACACATGTCATCTTACTATGTAAAGTAAAAATAAAACAAAATCCCATCCGAGTCTTTTGTTATGCGTGACAATGAATAACTCGTGTTGTCTTTTCCACGTGTTATTATTAGATGTGTAATAGTCAAAATAGAACTGTGAAAATGAAAATTTCTATAATGGGTTATGATTTTCACTTTGCATAATTATTAATTAAGAAACTAATGGTATATAAATATTGGATATATTAATTACAAATGTTTCAAACATTGGCTTTAAAATATAGTTCTTAGGATTATTTATTACAAAGTTTTGGCTAGTCGCCGAACTGTTTATCATGGTTATTGGAGTTTGTGACAATTCGTCCTTGTTGATAATTTGATAGAATATCAGGTCTAGTAAATTTGTCTACCGTCTGGTCCTCTGTAATCAAATGGTCTGTCTTTAACGGGATTGCCACGATGTTGGTTTTCACTGAGTCGAATAAATGTTCTTGACATTTCTCTAAAAATTTTCCCAGTTAAACGATATCTGCCTTATCCTTCGAACCCGTCCTCCTTCAGTATAGAAAAATACTGACATATATTTTTAATATATCTACTAAAAATAATTTCAACCTAAAATATGTTTGTAACAAAATGCCATTAAAAATAAATAATTTTTGATATATAACTAAATATTATTGAAGATATTACTTCAATTTTCGATATCTATTGGAATATTAATTATAAATAATTGTTGTATTTTATATAAAACGTGAGCTATTGTCGTACCCACTTCTGGCATGATTTTTTCGCTTAGTTGAATGGGAAAATGGAAATATTGCTACTCGTAAAAACTGGAAAAAGCACTGCTAACATTTTATCAAAATAATCTTTTTTAAGAGCACTACCCGTCTACTTATATCAGAATATGAAGTAAGGCTCTTTTATATATTTTTAAGATTATTTCTATATAACAACCTACTGTATATCTACGATTCTTGTACCTCCGACTGTGAAAAAAATCAGATGCTTTGTATGAAATTTTTGGTTAGAATATTTCAGTAAAAATATTTGTTATTTAGATATTGTTCTTAGTTTTATGCAAATATTTTGTATGTTCATAAGTGTATTTACGGGTATTTGTATGATAAACATCATTACTGTCTTTATAATTGCATTTACATAGTGGTACTTAAAAATATTCAATTGTGTATAAACCTAGGTCCGTTTTAATTCAGAGTGCAGGGGGTGCAGAAAATCAGGGCGTTGGGGAATGTGGGTCTTTCGCCGATGTTGTTTAAGTCCTGTATCAACGAAATTAGACCATTGAAATTATTTTTAGATGGCCAGTAAACTGCTTGTACCACCCAGGCGCTTGTTGTGCTGAAGTCGGGGCTCATAATACTTTATAATATGATAATCATTAATTATCTCACATACTAACGTATCAATTAATAACACGATTGAAGGCTACTAGTAAACAAGAATTGTAT
The DNA here is from genome assembly GCF_905147765.1 of Vanessa atalanta. Taxonomy (NCBI): domain Eukaryota; kingdom Metazoa; phylum Arthropoda; class Insecta; order Lepidoptera; family Nymphalidae; genus Vanessa; species Vanessa atalanta. Next base: position 7,642,847 of record NC_061880.1, on the reverse strand, counting down.
TTTAAAAAATTGTATTCACATTTTATAGCCGCAATAATAAATTAAAGTTAATACTAAGCGCCACATCTATTATTAAACTTTATAGACTCTATTAAAATTTATAGAATATTGATACCCACGCAGAAATATTTCAAAAATATGTTCTGGATAAGCGCCCAACTTGGAACACAAAATCCTCTATAAATATATCGTCAAAAGGTAAGAATTATCTATAATATTTTATGAGATAACATTTGAGTTGAAATAAATATTGTAAGCTCATTATGAGTTTACACACAAACATATGTCTATGTGCGTGTTCGTTTACAATAACATTTGACTAATGTATGAAAATATTTAATTAGATTTAAATTATAGTATACTTATATTATGTAGAGTGAGTGCAGTTAGTTAAATTTTATGAGTGAATATGGCTATAATCTGATTCTAATTTGGATAAAGTAAATGTTTATCTATATTTAAAATATTTATTATCCACTACATTTTTTCTAACATATTAAGTATTTAAAAAACGATTACAAAATAATAGTCGATTATCATACGTAAGGCCTGGATGCAAATTTAGCAATTTCTTAATTGAATACGTTTTCATATAGCCTCTATAGAACAAAAAGTATAAAACTATACGATATTAAATAAGACAAGCATTACATTGTGTAATTTTAAATTTCATTTACTGGATTGTAACCTTGTTTACATAACATAAACTATTATATCAGGAAACCTTATATTTTTATAAAGCAAGTTTAGCCCATTTATAGTGACATTGCAGTTGCGTGACGTATCGGATATTGTGCATTTTATCGAATGGCGCCCAACGTGGGGGCGCTTGTTTGTGGCGGATCGATGGGTGTAGTGTTAAAAAATATTAATTCATGATAATTATCACGAGGCCAACATAATTAAAAATAATAACGTATGTTTGATCCATAATAACAACAATATAATCATTTCAATGGTAACAAATGCCTTTGTTAATATTTTTTTTACAAAAAGTAAACTAAAGTATCAGCGTGTAAAAGTCCCGTTGTTAAGTTAAGTTCTCCTCTTCTTCTGCGGCGGAGGTTTGAAACTTATTCCACCTCGTTGCTCCAATGCGGATTGGTGGATATACACGTGGAAGAAATTCATGCTTCACATGAAAGTTTTTCCCTATGTTTTTCCTTAATCCTTGCCTGGCTTTCACTTTAAACTCTGGGCCAACTCAGCTTTTTAAAGCTTATATTTATTTATTTACTGTAAATTTAATTGGTCAATATATTCTATCATACGATTATGTACAAAAATGTTTAGTTTTTTTAAAATATTTTTAGTGAAGTCCTAACTATATTACACATACATTGATATTAAATATTAAACGACAACGCCAAGTCTTAGAAATTACAAGGTCATGTTTGTATGAATTCCAATTAATGTTACCGCACCAATATGGCCGGCGGTCGATGAAAGTAAATGATAAGTTGAATATATTATTCAAATTGTAATTTCTTGGAATTTTACAAAGAGGAATCTTTTCCAAACATTTTTTGATGTAATGGAGCTATTATCAAGTAAATTTGTGGATTTAAATAATTATATATTATAATACGGCTTAGTTATTGCGCGCCTACCTAGTGCAAAAGCATAAATGTCAATGAAAACATGTAAATTGTGTACCAACGGCGATTGTGCACGACCCAGAAGCCATCTTATTAATGTGACTTCGAAATTCTAAAGATATTCCAGCCTCATGTTTATGAGCTGTATTTGGAATACTTCCAAATGACGACACGATCTGATGACAGTTTCCCGCGCTTTAAACTATTTTTTGCTAAACCCACTTTACTTTTAATTTGTATGTTAATATTAGCTTCTAAGTTTATTATTGTTTGTAATTCCGACTTTAATTATGTTATTTAGATGAATGCTCGTGATATTTCGGTAAGCCAACGATATTGCATACATATACATGTTTATTCAAAACAATATGGACGTATTGATCGGTAAACGAGTTAATCTTACGATTTGACAGTAAAATAACCCTGAACTGTCGACCCGGTTTTATGCTACGCAACTAAAATTAAAAGTTAAAAAGTAAATTATTTCTTGACTATTTCTATACAAAAAATATATACGTTCATAAGTAGTGCAGAGAAAATTTTCAAGAATCTTAAGTCTATTTGTACTGAAACGAGATATAATGAAAGACATATGGAGTGATATTTCAAAAGATAAAAACTAGGTTAACCTAATACAATTTTAAAAATAATAAGAATATAATTGACACTAATTGGACCTTCATTAAATACTTTTTTCTCTTACACCTATTTCTACAGAGAAATAAGTTCTTTAATTTTTTATTTGTGTGTGATAATTATTAATTTACATTTATCTTGTTAAATATTTAGTATGTCGAATTTAAAGTAATCGTGGAGTCGAACGGAACTTCTGTACTTGACGTAAAACTGTATCGTGATATGTCAGAAAATGATGTACGACATTGACTTCAATCATGATTCTATGTAAAGGATACACGCATTAGAGTAGCGTCTCACAACAGTAAGGCGGTTATCGACATTCTACAATCAGGGCGAGCATCGAGTGTCTAACAATAAGTTGGGTATTACAAAATACATAAGAGTATATTCTGTGACATAATCCATTCGAATCGATCAATTTCAAACAAATAGATTTAAATAAAATGTTGTGTATATTATATCACTTCACTTCAGCCAAAAAAGTCAAAATGCAAAAATATTTTTTCAATATGGAAGAATTACTTATTAATTGTCAAGAAAAAAATCTGCTACCAATTCGAAAAGAAACAACTCATACCTTAAAAGAACTGGTGAAGTAAACTCTGCCAGATTTCTTTTATACAACAATTGTGTGATCAATTGTAATTTTTCATATTTATATTTGAAACGGCCTAGACGCGATCGTTTTATTTCTAAGGTATGTAACGATGTTAAAAATCATTAATTTTATTATAATTATTATATCCCTTAAACATACAATCGTTCCTGAACGATTTTTTGTAAAAAATATGCAATTGAATAATTTTGAACATTCTCAACAAAACAATTTTTAACTGTGTGAAGTGGGATACGGGTTGTTCCTATTACTAATAATATGTACGTTACAATTTCAACAAAAGGTATATAGATATATTACATTGTTAAATATAGCTTGAGAAGCGAGATTACATCTTTTAATTTCTTTAAATTTGGAAAACTTAAGGTCCCGGTTTAAATGTTATGCGAATAGTCCTCTTGTGTAACGCATAGACCTGATTGATATCAGAATACCATAGGACTGACACTGATGAATGATGCTGTCTAAGTTAAACTCAACAAATCAGTCAAAAAAAAAATCTTAACCCTGAATGTTGTTAATATTTCTATATTATATTCTATATTTAGCGAACAACTATTCGAAAAAAAAAAAAACTTTAATCTTAGGTTGAATTTCTTTAATAAAATATTCCTTTTTTAAGATTTTTCAATTTCCAACATCAAGACTAGTTAAAAACGTAGCTCGTACTATATTATTACTGCATTGCTATTTATCTTACAAATAGCAATTTCCTCGAGCAAAGAAGCAATGTAGCTGAACTTGTTGTATTGAAAGAAATTAATTTGATCTTGACCACGCTTCATAAATCAAAATGCAGTGATCTCAACGAGCTTAATAATCACATGTATTCTTTGATTCTAGAAGATTTGTGGTATCAGCATTCTATAAAATGGTCTTTGTAAATGAATTTAGTTAATTCTATTAAAAAAACGATTATAGCAGTTGAAAATACAGTTTAAGCCTTACGACAGATACGAATTAGGTACACAGTTTCAATGCTATGGACTTGGACGTTACTTTATTTAATATGACTAGTTTAAAAATTATAGTTTTTAAGATTATCTTTTATTTATTTACATTAGAAATAATAAAAATTTTGCCTTAACAATGTACAAATAATTATTAAAAATAGTTATTGTATAAATCCTGATTGAGTAGAACGGTGGCAAAAATACTAGCAGGATTTTCACGTTGAATTGCAATTCCGATCCTCTAGCAAAAAATGAACGAGACCTTCTGTCACAATGCTGCACATGGCAATAAGACGAGGTGTTATACTTTTAATGAAGGTTTTGGCACTACTACTCCAAAGTCCAAGTATGCAAAAACATAATTTGAAATAAAAGACGAATATTTGGATCGTTTCTCTTCACCTCTTAATAAATTTTCTCTGATAGTGTCCCACAGGGTCCGTGCTCGTACCCAGGGAACCAGTGTCAGTCCATCAGGTCTCTTGTTATTTTTACAACGAATTCTACGGGGTTCAATAAGAGCAGGAGCGTCAATGGTGGCAACAGCCCTTTTTATTTTATCAGAACCGTGACGGAAAAACCTCCTCTAAGCTTCTTGGACAAGAGACCATAAAATACGAAAAAGTCCACCTTTTTTCCATGCATCCGGGCATCTGTACTCAAAATGGTATTCCTTGTCGGATATCCATGGATTTGTGGAAAAATTAATTTTCTAAAAATGTAGTAAGATTTTATTTTATTTATTATTTTTAGGGTATGCAACCATTGACCTGACCGGCATGGTTTTTGGGCTTTGATATATTTTGTGTCAAAGCATGTAGTGTAACGTGGAATAATGGTGAATTCCAAAGTTTTTGTTTAGTAACTTCATTTACTTTCCAGTTCTATATCTCCTCTGTAACAATTGTGATTTTGACTGAATTTGATTTTAAAATTTGTGAACAAAGGCCTGCAATGCTATGGACGGAAGAGTGAAAGGCCGGCAGGGCAACACTTGAAATGTTCCTCATTGTGTGTGTCAGAACAGTAACTCAGTGTAGTTTTTTACCTCGTTAGAGATTTTGTGTGTTAAACGAAGGACATTGTTTAAATCACATTTAAATTTATTATATCTGCGAGATTTTACTAAAGGAAAGAATATCTTGCCCTAGAAAGGATTTATTGACTTTTCTTCGTCGGAAACTTGGCATTACAAGTGATATACTTTCCGTAAAATCTTTACTTCTCGTGTTTATACAATGTTTGTTACGATTCCGATGCTCTAACAAGAATAAAGGTACTTTGTTTTAAATATTTCTGGATATAAGGTTTAAAAGTAAATATTGGAAATCATAAAATATATGACCACACAATTAAAATATAAAGTAGCACTCAGTAATGAGATTAATTAGTAATAGTAGTTCTAAGAAATCATTTCGTTTTTTTTTTTTTAAGGTAATTTTCTTTGGTTATTTTGGCGTAATACGCGTGAATTGAATACTTCATTTCAGAACATTGAATTTGAACAGCAAATAATTATTGCTATCATGATTTTACATAATTTCCTGGACATGACTAACCATTCGGAATTAGTGAGAGACATTTTGTTAATGTTGTGTATTTATAATATCTATACCAACAACAAATACAACACTTACGGCCTGTAAATTTTCCACTGCTGGGCTAAGGCCTCTTCTCCCTTTTGAGGAGAAGGCTTGGAGAATATTCCACAACGCTGCTCCAATGCGGGTTGGTGGATGGTTGAAATGAAGGAACCCGTAATCATCGGTTAAGATGTACGTGTTCTAACCACTAGACAATCTCGGCTCTCTCAATATCGATAGCCATTTGTAAATATTTTATGAAATTACATATATCACACACCTCGCTTGCTGATCCCAAAGTCATGGGTTCAATGCTCGTGTCAAGAAACTGTTAGTAGCAGTCATACACGCGTGTGCTGTAGTAAACGCTTAAACTTTTTCCGATGGTGTTTAATTTTCTATACCTTAGGATTCTGAAGTGAGAGTATAGAGAAATAGAGAGACTTGAGATTGCTTATACATTTCTGTACAATAGTGTATCCTCCGCAGTTAATTAGTTAGTCCTCCATGAGAGTGAACGCTGTCGCTATGCGTACCGTCTCGCCCTGTTGTAAGCTTCGCTGGGAGTAGTTGGGTTCTCTGTATCCTGAGAACTCCTCCAGCTTGAAGACCCTCAAAGGTTTACCAATCATTGGGAAGTCAAGGTAACATGCGCAAGCGAGAAGAGACAGAGTGTGTATTGCTGATTTTTTGGTGGGTATTCCGGTGTACTGAGACGCGCCAGGAGTTCTCGGCACCGGCAAGTCCCACGAACCCCCGCTTCACGTAGAGGAAACGCGTAAGAGCGTTTTTTTTTAGCGAGAGAAAAAAAAACGGAATTTTAAATTACGTTTTAAATTTTAATAATTTAAGATCTTAATGCTAGTCCTTAAAAGGCTATACAGCTTTTTAACTGTCAATATTGTGATTATTATGACAACAAGTAGTAGATAATTATGACAACGCGTTTTGCTCTTATCAACATGTCTAGACCAAACCTTAATTTTGAATATCAAATGTGAAAGCGGCACAATAAAAATGCCTACATATTTTACCATCCCTAACTACGATGCTAATGACTGGGGCACATGCGAGGCAACAATTAAGTACTGACCGTTTAATGATAATATTACGTTGTATTACAAAAAAAATGCGCTTAATAAGTATGTCTTTGGTTGAAAAATTGTGTCTGGGTGCGATTTGGTCTGACTACGCTAATAACTTCCGATAACATTCTTGAATACAATCTTTAGCTATTGTTTATTTTTATTGGGATTTTATTTATAAAGACACACGAACATAAAATGATACTTGTCACTTTGTTATTCTAAAATGAAAGCGGCTGAAATTACGAGGCCGATCTAGTTATATAATAATACATACTAAAACTGTGTCTTCTGTTATTATTACATTAGTATTATTTTTTAGTTTATAAAAATATTATAAAAAAGTCGATTTATTCGTATAGAAGATAAATTGATGGTAAATCGTATATGAATGAATTTAATGAAAACTTAGATATTCATTGCGCTACTACGCGTCGTATGACATTGGATTGAGGTCGATAATATTATTTGTTCTTGAGATTCTGGAAATTTCAGAAACGTCAAAGTCAACTTTTGATTAGCTTTAATTTTTTAGCCCTTTTTGTCTCATTGATTTGAGAGCAAGAAAATCATATACAACCTTTTCATTGGAGAGAAAAACGTTATACAATACCAATAATTATCATAAATAAGTTTATATATATAAATAATTAAAATATATAAATAAGTTTATGATAATTATTGGTATTTTAAAAGTCATAATCATAATTATGACTTTTAAAATACCAATAATTATAATTTCACTTTTCCTAAAAACGGATTCCGTCTTTTCATTACGATTTTATGTTTTTTCCGTACACTCTACACAAAAATATCGATATACTCGTCGTTACATATATGATTAACTAATAGAATAACCTCCTTTTTCATTAAACGGTGATCAAACCCAAATTTTATTTTAATCAGAATGATTATTGGCCGATAAATCTACTTATAAAAGCTACGCGACAAGATAAAGAGATTGAATCCGTAATTCTAAATTTTATAGGAAATTTAAGTTCACAGATGGTACTGAAGAGTCAGTTAGATTGCTCGCCTGTAGCATGCATTGTCTATAGCTACGGGCACTTTCAGTTCGCCCTCCTTCATCGCTTGGGTTCCAATATTTAAAGCATTGGAATGAAATACGTATATACTTACATGCTTATTTACTCTGAAATTAAATATTTCAGTTTTATTAATAATTAATCATTTATTAAATAAGGTAATTCTAAATAGCAGTAAGCTACTCATCCCATACTTACGTACCCTTAATGGGCACGTATTAATGAATCTGATACTTTCTTTAAAAATACCAGTGAATTCTTTGTATTCTTTTGCTTTGGTAACAAAAATTAGCCGGTTGTTGCGGGAAATAAGAACAAACCAAGACTCATTTTTGTATTCAGATTATTAATGAGGACTAAAAATTACCTATATTATATATGGACAATTCTAACCTTTAAGAGTAGAGTGAACAGGTTTCTTTTGGATGGGCGTGTACCACCTTCGTCTTCATCTACACTTTCCATCAGGTGAGATGGAAGACAAACGCCTATTCCACTACAACGATAAAAAAAAAAATTACTCTTAATTAATATACTTATACAATAAACACGTCACTTTCTTTTGTGTAATACTCAATTTAACAGTTTATTAATAGCAGTCCTTTTTAAGAATCCTTAATCTTTTTCAATAAATAATTATCACCTAGCATTATATTTTTTCATTTAGGTATACTCATTTTTCAAATGAGCGTTACAATCTCTTTGCGTTCATCTGCAGTTACAGATGGCATAAAAATTTGGTATCTTTAACTTGGATCAAATAAATTAAGATCGTTTTATGTGGATAGGGATTTGGATTTTCTGAACAGAAGGATACAAATTTAGAATTGCTATTTTCAAGGAATAACGGCTATTATTAAATTATATTTTTTTTAATAAAATTGGTAGATGGACAAATGGACCGCCTGATGGTAAGCGGTTACCGCCCGTAGATTTTGACGTGTCATGGGAGAGTCATAAGTCCAGCAGTAGATTGAAACGGTCTAATGATGACGATGATAGACATTGGCATATACTAAGTATTGGATATCTATACATATAATAAAATTGGAGCATCGTTTGTAATATTAAAATAACCGTTTTTTACTAAATGCACATGTATGTATACACGGTACACCAAAATTACATTTTTAAAATTTTTGTCTGTCTGTCTGTTTGTTTCGGCTGATTTCTGGACTGATTTTGATGGGACTTTCATTGGCAGATAGCTGATGTAATAAGGAGTAACTTAAGCTACTTTTATTTTACAATAATATATAAAATAAAAAAATGAAGTCACGCTGCAATGTCCAAATAAATTTAATTGAAACACGCACGAAGTCGCGGCCACAGCTCGTTAAATATAAAGTTGAATATAAACAATAATGACGTATAATCAATATCACCGATTGTTATACGTCATGATTTGTAAGGAGAGGCATAACTGGATATTAGCCAAAAATATTTCACGCTGCGAGATATTGCGTGTGTTGCCAAAGTATAAACTATAGACGCTCCAGGGATATAAAAATAAATAATTATAATGTTTACTTCGAGACCTCAATACAACGCAAAGATATACATTATTCAGCTCCATGTGTTTTGTACGAGTGTATTTTATCGATAAAACTGACAAGAAACTCTTTAATAAACTTTATGATTCGAAATCAATTTTTAAGCATTTTCATAAAGTTGGAAAAAACTAAGTCTTTAACTAACTTAAAACATTATATTTAATAGTTTATGTGTTAATAGTATATGCTCTTTCTTTGTAATCCGTTTTATATATAGTTAAAAAGTTAATTTATTGTTGCTATTGAGTGCGTATTTATTACAGATTTTATAAAATTATAAACATTATATTTAGTTTATTTATATAAATATATAATCACTAAAGTTTATCAGTGATAACTAGATTAACTTTTCAAAGAAAAAGTTAATAATGAAAAATATTTATTCTCTAAAATAAATAATTCTTGACCTACTCTGTTATCATTCGATTTTTCTTTATACATAAAGACTTTATTTAACAATAGAGTTACAAATCTATTGTTAAAAAGAGTATTCTATGAGGTTTACTGTCCAACTTACATTATTATTATAATCAATGGTGATTATTTATCAAGCGATAAAGAAGAAACACATTAATATGAGATTAACTATGAGACTTAAAAAATATATATGTTATTTTCATAATATTTGCGCTGACCGCCAAATATATAGTTAATACTACAGTGTTTAATCCGGAATACATTCCGGCTTAAACAGTGAGTGAGTCTGTGTAATTACGGGCACAACGGACTTACGAGTAGATACCGTGTTTGGCGGCGTTTTGACGATATAAGTATGTATTGATTTATATTACTTATTATGCTAATAAGTCCGTGAGCAAAGATGTAATTATTATGTATATATGTATGTATGTATGTATGTATGTATGTATGTATGTATGTATGTATGTATGTAATTTCAGGTAGTAATGACAGGATTTAAAGCCGAGTTTAAAGGATTATAACTGCTTCCACAAATTTTCGATTTGAGCGTATCTTTTATTAATACATATAAAGCGATCATAACTAAGCATCCTTGTTTGTTTTACCCCTCAAATCATTTTTTCACTGTGGGGATTTAGGGCGAGGATAAAAACAAATGAGCGTCTGGTAGCATTGCGTGCCTAATAGGCAAGAACAAAAATTACACAAAACAAACGTCATCTTGCACGCAATATATATATACATATAAGCTAAATACATCGTTGAGGTCAAGTCAATTACTCCTGAGAAGCGAAGTCATTAGCTTCTCCATTAATATTATGCACCCTGATAAGAGAGTGTTAGACTCTGATAACAGATCCTTATAAATTATTAACTTTGCATAGTGAGGAGTGAATATGTGTGGATCGTATTTTGTCTAAGAGCATTATGAAAAGTAATTGAAATAACTTAGAGAATAAGATCAGAACTAATGAACCTACAAAAAATATTTTCAGTTAATACTATTGTGGGCACTATATTTATAATAATAGATATTTATTATTGAAATGACGTACTGACCATATACCATACCATACTGACCATGACACTTTTATTTTATCTAGGTAATTGGACAATTAATATGTAAATGAGGAGAGATAAAAGAAGTTCGTAAATCTGTTTGTGATCAAAAAGGCTTAGACATTACTTTACAGAACATGACAAATGTTGATTTTTTTTTTTGAAGAAGCAGCTTTTAGACTAGCCTCTTTTGTTTTAACATATCACTGCAGTAAATCATTTCTACACCGTTCAATCGATCGCTATGAATATTCATGTATATACATATGCATTTGAAAGCGGAGAATATTTTCTATTCCTCTTTTGTTTATAGACGAATGACATAACATTCTTCTTTAAGATACGATACGTACGTAGATTTTATTATTTTGTTCGCTACTAAAGTATCCTATCATTTGTCTCGAAATTAAAACTACCTATTTTTATAGACACCGTATTGAATATTTAGAAAAACGTCTTTCAGATTTCATTGATAAATATATGTATAAAGTATTTTTTTTCTATAATTGTTCGTGTAAATCATTATTCGTTATTTTGACAATTCATTCGTTAGTTGTATCTTTAGTTGTATTTTACTGGTCGATACCTTAATCACCTCATTCATCCTGGGCGTGTGCTGTATCTATCCGGTATTGCTCGTATAACATACGTTTGTATAAGGCAGTATATCAAGCGGTTTACGAGTCTCCAGTGCAGAGAACATCTTGTGATTGCTTGGCCCAAGTTAAAAGAGGATGTAGGCTAGACAAAGAGTTCACTGAGTTTCACGGATTACATTAGAAGTATCTCAGTATCTAATTCTCTATATTTTCTACTTTCTGGTGGTAAAAATATACAGAATTATAAATTTAGTGAGATTTCATATATTTAAAAAAAAAACTTAAATTATCAAAATAAAATATAACCAGATATTTTTTTTTTTATTTAGCTATATTAACTTTTAAGAACGTTCAGTAGAGTGAACTGGCAGACATCGTCACGTAAGGAAATATTGTTAAATACTCTCCAGGCGACCTTTCCCTCTCTTGCCTTTCTCTCTATCTATTTCTATTATATATGGTTTTATATAATATTATTTCAAATAAATTTTTGTTATTGTTTTATTTCTTATGGATATTTTAATAACAGTTATATCTTGTCATTTAATTATTATCAACATACATATGTACATAATATATAGTAAAGGCAACTGTGTTCTAACCGGGTGTCCCACGACTTCTCCTTTATTTTAATAATATAAATATTAATAAATAAATATTAGACAACATCACATACATTACTTTGATCCCTGATATACTTTTGATGTAAGTAGCTATAGCACTTGTGTTATGGAAAATCAGAAGTAACGACAGTACCACAAACAGACAGACCTAATACAACATAGAAAACAAATACACTGTTATACATCGACTCGGCCGGTAGTCGAACTCGGAGTGGCGTACCCATGGAAACCAGTGTACACCCTACTCCACCACGGAGATCGTCATAATATAACAATACACGATGTAAATAAATTTCATAAATATTTGTAAACACAAATAATTGTATCGCTTTAGTTAAAATTCCAATTAAAAAAGGAAAGAGCTATACGTTTAAATAGAGTTATTAGCGCATAAACCGTTGAACAAACTTCATAGCAAACAGAACGTAACACAAAAACTATCGTAAAACAGTAGGAACGTTTATTTTTATTATTTATAATTATTAGTCATAACGATATAGCGTATGTTCTTACCCGAAGTTGTGTACTTTGTGGAGTTATCACAACTAATCATTTTTAATGAGGAGTTTTCTATGTTTTACCAACAGGTAACAAAACATTAGTGCTCGTATATTTTGCCGTAAAAAATACAATGACAATGTTAGAATAACAGTTAAATTTTTTTCTTGTTTGCTCATGGGCAGTGGAGACTACCTAACATTATTTGCCAAAAAAATATATAAAAGTACCGTAATTTTTTTTTTATTAATATTTATTTATTTATTGGAAAAGTTACACCATAAACTTATCACTAAGCACTTAAAATTAATATCTGATTTGGGTAACATACAAAGTGATACGTCTTTAAAGGTGTAAACAACATTGGTAATTTACCAATTGATAATAAGTATGTTTAGTGCTAATTATAAAAATGGGGATTTATTCTCGCTTTTATAGATTGTCATTTAAAATAAGCGTCATATTATAAGTCCATTTCTCAGTTGAAAAATTCCAAACCGATATACATATCTTCTCTCCTACTCTGATTTTCCAATTCATTCTACAAGACATTATACAAGACAAAACATTCTACAAGTCCGAAAGTACTGCACCAATAATGTTACGAGCTCTACGCACCGTAGCGTAAAGACAACGAATTCCGAAAGACATGGCTGGACGGTAAGCCCTACTTTCAAAATCTAGGACTACTAAGTTTTTTTCAACCCGTGTTTGCCGCAATGAATGAATAGGGTATTATTCTAATGTGCATCCTTCAATCGAACACCTAACTCATCTCAGCAAAATATCTCAGTAAGTATTCTTAAGGAAGAAATGCACTTACCAGGCGGTCTGTAAAGTATTTCCAATATATTGTACATGCAATGCACAACGCATATACTACAAAATACAAGGATTAAGGAAATAAATGGAGTGAGGACAAGCGGATGATGATTATAGTTAATTTACAGAAAAGTGAAAAGTGCACCGAACTCTCAATTACTACAATGAGGTCGTTAAATTTTGAAAATTCTTGCCATTATTTAAACTGTTAACGTGTCTTTTCATTAATATCTTTAATAATTTGGAGCGAAATAAAACTTTAAATTGTTGATCTATAAGATTAGATTTTAGTAGTTTTCGACGAGACTGGAAATTCTCTAGAAACTTTAACTTACTTTTCTTTTGAAAAACTTAGGTAGGAAAAGTTAAAAGATAAGTTTTAAATGCATTCCACATTCCGTTAGAAATAGTTTCGAGCATGCATATCACATCCCCTGGCAAACTGTTTTAGCAATGTTATCGAATTTAATATGTAAAATAGAAGTCGTGCTCTCAATATATCGCCTAGGACATCGAGATACATTTTATTTACTCTAAAACAAAATCATCTTTCAAAATAACAACATGAAACATTACTTAAACTTACTTTTTTTAATTATACTAAAAACAGACCTAATATTTATTAACAGCGAGAATCCGTTTTTGTTTAAAATAAATTACCAACATTTTGCGCTCATCTATATAAAAGTATATTTTGAATGATATAAATTTAATGCCGCCCCCCACCCCAATTCGACGTGCAAATGTTGTTTACATCTGTAATAAACGTCATCTGCATTAAATTAATAAAAATGTATTAAAATACAACAACAAAAAGAAAACAAGCCCAGTAATGCTAATTAACCTAGTAATAAACACAATATCTTGTCAGTAAGACCTTTAAAAATTTCAACAATAGTAGTTGTATTGACGACACCCTTGGTATTGAAAGTTGTAGTAATATTTCATAACATCTCAGTTAATATGACGATAGAAGACATATGATTATCCCCGTACCCAAATTAAAGATCTAAATTAAATTTAAGCCTTAATGTATTTAAGCCTAATGTATGCAATAATCTAACGGATTCTGCTAATTGAGGCAAAACAATGTGTCCTTTGAGATAGTATAACGATAAGTATCGAAATTAAAATAGAACCAATGTAATTTACAACACGCAGTAAATATTTTGCGCTTAACAAATTACAAAATAACGAAATTTTTATGCAGTAGGATTTTTTCTAGGTTTCTTTGACTTGATTCACAAGCTCCTTTTCTGATTGTTTCGAACTTTCGTAATACGGTACTTTATAGTTACAGGGATGATAAAGTCTGTATAGTATTATAGTATTATATTTATATGTTGCATAGTCTGAAAGAAAATTGTGCATACTATGTTTTCCAAGCGAAATAAAAGTAAAGATTTTTTACACTATTTACACTTTCTGTTTTGGACCAATTTTGATAATATCATACGAAGTAAATTAGACATTATTATTAGAAAAATATATACGAATGAATTACGTTAAGATGTATGAGCAATGACTGTAGGAGAAGAGAGGCGACAAAATGGGGCTGATTATATTACATAATTAGTTATATCATATAAAAATATTTTAACCTTAAATTATTTCGAAGAAAATTGCATCAATTAAATAATCATCTTGTATACGCCTGTAATTTCACCATGACTTGTTCATGCCAGAGTTAGAACTAATCTTAGATCGAAACAAAGTGAGGTAGAAAAGAGACGAATAAAATCAACAAAACTAATTAGTGAGAACGTTAATGTGTTTGAGTGAGACGGCGTTAGTGGCACGTGTCCAAGATGAATTTGATGTTTCGAAAGAACTTCAGCACCGAGAAGACGGTCTCGGGGGGAGGTGGCGGGGGGAAGGCAAAAGGGGCACTAGGAGCGGGCAGGAACGCGAAGCGACGGGACCGGGAGCGCTACTCGTGCATGGAGGAACACCATTATAGAACCCACTTGTTCTTCTCAGCACCTAGGGCCAGTACGCAGTATAACGATGGCTCAGGTAAATCGGGAAGTAAGGATCGTAGTTCCAATAGTGAGTGCGTGTGCAGTGTTGCCGTCAGTCGTGGCGTAAGTTTGTTTACACCTCTATTACGGGGCGACCTTCTTAGGGAAAAATAACTAAACAATTCTTTACTATTACTAAATTTTTATCTGCTGTAACTTTAAATACTACACTAAAATTATGTTATTTCTTAAAATCTTGTTTTAATTTTACATTTGAGACAATTTTGCATGGTATATTGTAAAT
The DNA here is from genome assembly GCF_905147765.1 of Vanessa atalanta. Lineage (NCBI taxonomy): Eukaryota > Metazoa > Arthropoda > Insecta > Lepidoptera > Nymphalidae > Vanessa > Vanessa atalanta. Next base: position 7,627,488 of record NC_061880.1, on the reverse strand, counting down.
AATCAATGATTTACAACTATTTTATTCAATTTAATGTTTTTTTTTAGGTATGTATGTACTAAACGTTTATTTCTAATAAATTGTAATAATTCAGTTTGATATGCGTTCAGCTTAACAGAATTAAAAGAAAAATGTTTGCACGATTAAAAACAACTAGATCTTTAAAGTAAAAATAGAAACCATATTAAAAATAACCCTTAAAACACCGAAAACGTATTATAATTACTACTCAAGCTAAAGAATGTTGATGTGAATGATATTCTATAAATGAACCTTAGTACGAGATAAGTATTAATAGCACTTGTATTTGTAACTGGTTACAGACGCTGAAAACAGCCTTGAAACGTCGAATTTAAAATATAATATTAAGCAAATCTTGCATTCATATTTTGAAAATATCAAAACTTTTAGTTAAACGAATTCAAACTTCTAGAAACAGTGCTATTTAGCGTAATGATATTAAAGCTGCCGGATACAAAGTTACTGATGTTATAGTAAATATTTTTATGAGACTGACGCCCCAAATTTTTAAGGTATAATAGGTATATTATAAAACACGCAACTTAGTAAACACGCGAGGGTGAGGATTAATTTTGGGAAAAGAGCATAGTAATTATAAATTAATAAGTTAATTTTGGGATAAGAGATTTGTGTTTGTCTCCTTCGTAAATTAGCATTAATGAAACTATTAGAAGAGTTTTTATATGAGTATAAAAATGTTGCATGATATATTTTGCCGCCAAAAGGCAGATGCATTTTTAGAGTTGTTAAAACTAATTTTAAAAATATTGAAAATATATACATACACATCTTCGAAAAAAAAAGTGTAAAAAATGTATTTAATTCGATTAATTAATTTCAATTCTAGAACGATGTGGTCCAGTTATCGGCGGTGGGACGGGCCCAGAGCCGGAGCCTCCACAGCCGCTCGTCACCCGCGAGCCTTCGGTTTCTCTCATGCGATGGGAGAAACCGGCTACCACCGAGCGAAGACGAACGGAACCAGTATCATTGGCTACTCTGGAACGAGACTGCTTCGTGATCCCTGCACACGCTTTAGAGCGGTTCTTGCCTGATGGTGTACCAGTAAGTTTCGTTTTAACTATTAAATACGTTAGTAGGTATAATTTCTGAATCAGTTGTAAGAGAATCATCTATGAATTTTCTTAACAAATAAAGATTAAATTAAACTATTTATATCAGTAATGTGTATTTTTTTTTTGTAATAATTATTTATTTCAATTAACTGTGACTGTTTTTCGTTATTACAGTTACCAGTGCCTCCTCCAACACCAGAGAAGGGAATCACGACAAAAAATGCCCAAAATTCGCTAAGTATTCTCGAGGTCGCCGATCCAAAGCTTTGTATATTGGCACATTTGATGAGCCCCTTAGAACCAATAGAGCCTATACTAGAATCTCCACTTGCCAAACCTTTGATGAAACAAAAAACTGCCGCAGGCGAGTTATTGAATGACGTGGCGCATGCCAATACAGCTGTCGGAGGAATGCTACTTGCTAACATGGAGAGGAACGCGGAATTCCCATTCATATCTTATTACGTGATAAATACAACACAAACGGATCCACTGTTATTTTACAATAACATGAGAAGTGCCTCGCTGTCGAAGTTTGATCCAAAAACGATTAGATATTCGGCGGCTCACACGTTGGACCTTTACAGTGAGGTTGCGATGATATGCAGACCCCCGTTCAATGATCTCGCTGGCGGACCAAAGAAATCACATACACCTACTACTGGATTTATTATAAGTGTTTATAAGGTAGATTTTTCTTTACCTTTATTAAAATAGTTCAAGTTTTAGTTAATATTTATTTTAGGTAGCGACCAATCAAAACTTTTAACTCTAATGAGGTATCAAATTATTTCAGGTCTTCGAAGGTGATGATGGGGAACGGTTCGAACGGAACTGGCTGTACTGGACCGGTGCCCGCATGATATACCGCCACCTGCCACACTCCGTGGGGATGAGGAAGATCGCACTGCACAAGTCGGTGGCGGCACACGGCGACAAGATGTATCTGTTGGTGTGCGAGTGCGCTAATTTGTTGGACGACTTATCCGGCGCGTCCATGTTAGTAACGGCTCTACGTGCACGCCTATGCGGGTACACGGGCCTCTACCGGCCGATCCAGACTTTCTAGTGGAAGGTGACCATCGCCAGTCTCGCGTTTAATTGTAAGGTTCGAGGGAGCATCGTTTATGGATTCGAGCTTCAGTCCGAACGCGTCAATTGTGGATCTTTGGATTTAGATACGCTGAATAGATTTTAGATATTAGTAGATTATTTAAGAGATTCTTATGGAAATTTCAAAGATTTACAAATGCTAATAATTGATTTGCGCAATTTTTAGGGTTTTTGGTGGTTATAGATGACACGTAATTTAACGTTGTTTGAAATAACAAATAAGTAATATTTTTCGAATTTAACATCAACGAATGTAAGCATTACAATATAGAAAAAAGGTAATGCACGCGTAGCTATGTTGTATTTTCTAGAATACTTAGTACACAATTGCAACATTTTAAATGAAAATATTCATCCAGTCTTCCTTTTATTAAATATGACATATTATTATTATAATTTACTAAAATAAAGGTACTGACAGTGAAAATGTTTATTTGAATTTCTGCAGTAGACTCTACTGCTATTGAATAATCGATATTAATTGTTTTTTTTTATCTGAAATTTAAAACTAAATTAAAAGATTCAAATTTAGTTGAACAATTGTATGTGTTGTTTATGATTAAATTATAGAGATGTTACAGTACATATGTCTTATATTAAAGTTTACATGTCCATTTTACGATTTTTATCGAAAAGTTATAACATTTATTTTAAAAAATTAAAACGTGATAAGTGTTGATATTATTAGAAATCTAATGTTATTCCGTTATAAGATGAAAACTACTATAACTGGCATTTAGTTGTCTTGACTTTGAATTTAAATGATTAATTGTCATATAATTAGTAGTTTAGTGCAAATTTTATTTGAAATATAAAGTACTTTAACCGTTTAAACTGCCACAGTATTAAGGATGTATACCGGATGTCCTAGTTTTTAACATATCTCCGGAACATATCATGATCAAACATGCTTTAATTAACAAAAACGTATTGACACCAAGGCAGTTAATTTCTTTATAACTTAAAGTGCATTCCAATAGAATTTGTATGATTTATAATAATTAAAACTTCAAGGTGACATAATTTCTCAAGAAAAATCTTATATATATTTTTTAAATAATTTTATATTTATCGCTTCTTAGTTTATGTGTATCGCAGTCTCTACAATGGCGTAATTCGTGTATGTTTTGTATAACCTGTACCCTGAATAATCACGTGACATTTGGCATACCGGAATCCATATTCGTACAATACATAATTAATATATATCTTTATAATTAGAATACTTACCATCATTTTAATTAGGATACTTATCAATAGCATACGTATTCGTACAAATTAATATGAAAATCGAATAACATAATAAAATTGCGTAGGTACAACTAAAATATTCATGTTAGTTTGTAAGTACCTACCTACATAATATATAAATCTGTATTGTGCGGTATCGGTTAATTTTATACATAATATTTATAAGCTATACCTTATCCTCTTATTTCAATCACAATAGAAAATAAAGAAGTCAAAATGTTTGAAATTATATTAAAGTTGTTATTATTAAATCAGTTTTATATATTTAATAATTTAAGAAATATATTCTCACCTACTTACTAGGTAAAAGTTTTATGACACTAATAAAACTTTTACATACTTATAGATAAGTTTGAGATGTTATTTATGTATAAAAATATTTTTTTTTATTTATAAAATATAAGTTACTATAAATATACAATGAAGATTCATATTTATGGAAGAGTTATAGATTAAAATATCATATGTACCGAGTTTAATATAAAGGTCAAAGAATGTCAATAACGATGAGCGAATTTTACAGAATTTAGTAGAAGTTAATTTTTATTATCTTAAATTCATACTTATTTATTATTAAATTATTCAACATTATAATTTCGGTGTCAGACAATCGTACGAGTGTTTATTTACATCACGAGGCCATAGAAATATAAGATAAAAAGTAATATAATATTTGTTATAGTGAATATTTTTCATAAAGGGCACTAAGAGTTCAACTAAAGCAATACATTCGATTATTTTGCTATGGTGCTAAAACTAGTCAATTTGATAAGTAGCTAGAAGTTATGGCGTTTGTTGGTTTGTCAATGATGGCTAATGTCTCAATTTTCTATAAATGAGAAGAATTGGAAGTACTGCCCCACGTTGTTTCACTGTCAGTTGATGGATTGGAAGAAGTACAAGATATAAAATGGCAACCATTATTTTTAAGTAAGAAATCAGTATTACGAGGCAATTTAAGGTCGATTATAGATAAGTTCAGAATACTTTCATAATAAAGATCTTTTAACATTAAAATAAAAAACTAATGACTCCCTTTGCCAACTACGCCTTTGAATAATTAGAAGAAAAACTTGACAAATTGCAACCTGTTTTTGCATATCTACTATTCTTAACATATTAAGTAGATTTAACTTTAACCACGATTGTAATTCAAAACACAGCGCAATTTATTATTATACTCTAGAAATGTAAATCTGCCTCAAATATTATAGATCCACATTATAACTTAATACATTTGTATACACTGCCATAACCATTAAATTTATAATGTTGCCATGCACTAATACGAATTTCAGTTAACTTAGATCAGCAAAACTTTTTTAATTATGTAGGTCTTCAAAAATTATGAAGCTTTGAAATTTATTATACATAATAGATTTTAACAGTGTAGCTTTACTAACATCAACGCTTTAAATTGTACACCTCTATTAAAATTTGTTGGCTATGACACAAATGCCAACTATGTGCTTAGTCTAAGAAATATAGAGAGTGCTCAATAAATTATGTTTGTAATTAATTTGGCAATAATTTTGTGACCCAAAATGGGGTTGATTGTACCAATTTAGGTTTTAAGAACCATTTAGAATAAATTGTATTTAGCTTCAAAAGCTAGTTTTCATTATGGGCAAGGCTCTTACATATAGAAGTGTAAATTTCAACTATTTTTATAATAAAAATTCAAACAAGCAATGTGTTTCATTTAACTGTAATTCAATATGAATTTTATATTTTTTAAGGAATGCATAAATTAACTTGCTTAACTATGATTAACAAAAACCAATAATAATGAAGTAAGAATAGTCATGTTTTCTCAGTTCTTAAATTGACTTAACAAAAAAGCTTTAACAGAAAACAGAAAAAGTTTTATTTTGCACACAAACATTAAAATTAGCCATGCAATAACTTTTTTTAACAACATTTTTCGAAAAGAATATTATCTACCTATTATATTACTCTATACTATATTGCCAATGCCAATGGTACCCAAGCACCCATTGATTATTTATTTGGCATCGAGATACAAGTTGCCTTAATGAGCACCAACCTTCAAAAAAATATGTGATTTTAAGAAAAAAATATTTTCAGTGATTCTACATATGTGATAATATATTTATTCATAAGGATAAAGAAAAACCAACCTGTATGTTATAACACTTTATTATAAATAACTATAGTTAAAACAAAATACTAAATATATGCTTATGACCATATCAATACCCTTTGTGGCCTCTAAATCTTCTTCTGTTATCAAGCTGTGAATAAAAAAAAATGTGACAATTATTGCTTATTTTTATTATTATTTATTTTTGAACATAAATTGTAAATTATGTGTTTTTTTAAAGACATTCATAAAACATGATCACAATAATGTGGAATTTTCAAAGTACATAATCACTTTATTTAGATATATATTTCTTAGTAACAAAACTATCATCAAAAGGCAATAGGCAAAATTATAGAATATGTGCTATACATTCATTAAAATATTTAAACCTTAAAATGGAACTAACAAAAAACTTATTATTTTCTAGTTAATTATTTCATAAAGTAAATTAACTTACCAATGAACGTTTACACTCAAAAAAACTTTGCCGTAATTGAATACATTCTGTAGGTACTATGCCATCTTTTAAACATTCTCTAGGAGTTTTCTTTTGCTGAAAATATAAAGGCATAATATAATAATCCTATAATAGTTTCAAAAAGTCCACCAGACTGAAATCTGGCGACTGCAACCAATCTTAAAGACACACTCTCTGCTTTCTCTTAGGAGTAACATTTCATTCACAGTCCATTCACAGTATGAAAATTCGACGCACTTCAGGAAAAATTGAGCAATAGGCTTATAAGTTTACGTGCTCACAGATAATCCTCAGTTACCACAGTAAACACTGCTAATTTTCTAACATTGGGCTCTGTGGTGATTTTTGGACATATAATAAAACAAACACTATTATTGACCCTGCCTAATTTCACAGGTTTGACCCCGGGGTCTGCCAGTATATAAATGAGCCACCAGACGAATGAGACTGTTTCAAATAATAATATATAATTTAAAAATATATAAATTCTAACCTTTTTACAACAATCACTACTTAAAAGACACATCTTTAAGTCAGCTCTTATCCCAGCGCATGGTGATCGATCAGCTAAGCCGACTTCTTCTGGACCAAATGCAATCATATTCTAGCTGTACAATACGTATTTGAATATATTATTTACTTTTTGGTCTAAGTCCTACAATAAGTGTTATTTTATTTGACAGTGACACTTTGTAATTTTGTATGGAATTATTGACAGTTGCCTTATTCACTACCTATTTCGTTTAAAAATCTACTAATCTCAATAACATAATGATTTGTTTTTTACCTTATTGTATATTGAAGTTGTCACAAATTAAGATTATTAAGGTTTATAGATAAATGAAAAGCAAATCGACAGAATGATACTCGAAAAACATGTCTTCAAAGTTGTCGACAAAGGGTATCGAACGTATTCTGTGCCAAGTGACAACCTGCCAATTATCAACTTTATAGTGTCTCTTGTAACATTGACATTTAACAGCTGGCACCTATTGTTGTTAGTGATAGAACTTTGTAATATTTTACCGCCGCTTGTAAACTGCGTATAAATATAATGAATAAACTATTTTATATATTTAAGAGAAAATTAACACACATATGTAATTTAAAACCCTATAAAGATACCAAATGGCTAATGCCAAATGGAAATCCAATAGGAGTTTATATTTACAACTGTGTCGCTGAAGAAAAAGTTCCTGTAATATTAAATGATCCAACATTAGCTACTTGGTATTCTTGTGGTCCAACAGTGTACGATTCGGCACATATTGGACATGCAAGTTGCTATGTAAAGCTAGATATTATTCAAAGAATATTAAAATCTTTTTTTAATATTAACCTTGTTACCGCTATGGGAGTTACCGACATTGACGATAAAATTATTAAAAAAGGTCACGAGACTAAAACAGATTACAGAACCGTTGCTAAAATGTATGAGCATGAGTTCTGGATGGATATGTCAAGTTTGAATGTGGAAAAACCAATGATTGTGACAAGAGTATCAGAACACATTGTGACAATAAGTCAATTTATTAAAGGCCTCATTGATTCTGAAATGGCTTATGTAACTAAAGATGGTTCAGTTTATTTTGATACCTCAAAATTTCCTGCATATGGAAAATTACAAATAATGCAAGATAGTGGAGAAGCCAGTGATGATGCCAAGAAGAATAAAATGGACTTTGCTCTTTGGAAGGGATTTAAGCCAGGTGAACCTTCTTGGCAAACAGAATGGGGTGAAGGAAGGCCAGGGTGGCATATAGAATGTTCTGCTATGGTCAGTAAAATATTTGGTTCCCAAGTCGATTTTCATGCTGGTGGCATTGACTTACAATTTCCTCACCATGAAAATGAAGAAGCTCAATCTTGTGCCTATCACAATTCAAGGCAATGGGCAAATTATTGGATTCATGTTGGACACTTGAATCTTAAGGATACTAAAATGTCAAAATCATTAAAAAATACAATGTCTATACCTAGTATATTAGAAAAATACAGTGCAGACACATTTAGGATGGCATGTTTAATATCAAATTATAGGTATTCTATGGAGTACAGTGATGAAGTGATGTTGACTGCTGAGGATGTCCTAAACAAGTTAAAATTCTTTTTAAAAGATGTAGAAGTTTATGCAAACCAAAAAAATCCAGAAGTTGGAGATTATAATAATAAGCTATTGAGTGATCTGCAAAAAGTTAAAGAAAATAATTTAGAATCATTAAGAACTGATTTTGACACAGCTTCTTGCATCAATTCAATACTAAACTTAGTGAATAACACAAATAAAATAATTAAGGCTAGTACAAGTAATTATTACCCTGTCCCTGTTTTACTAGTTGCAGAATATATATTGCAGGTTCTAACCAAGTTTGGGTTAAAATTGACTGAATCATCAAGTGATAATGTTACCAACACCTTCATAGATAGTTTAGTTGAATTTAGACACACAGTGAGGTCAAATGCTTTGAAAAGAAAAGATAAGGAACTATTAAATGCTTGTGATGTGGTAAGAGATAAGATGAAATCAATGAAAATTCAAATCAATGACAGCAAAAATGAACCCTCATGGGTTGCTATAAAATGATTTTTTTTTATAAATAAAATAGTTAATAAACAATTATTAGTCAGTGGAAATCACAAAAGCACCTTGTAACAATTTGTAAATAAAAAATTTAAGATTTAGTTACCATTTTTTTTCTCCATTAAACTAATATTTAGTTTAATTTGCCCAACCAGGAACCTATGTACATACCTTTATCATGCTGCCTAAAAATTGCTATACTGTTTATAGTTTCTGTGACGGTAAACTTGAGCATAAGGAAATAAAACTTCTAATACTTGCAAGTAAGTTATATATTTTGTTCTGTTTCGTTAGGTTTAATTATATTTTTTATAATACAAAGGAATATATTATATCTCCAACACACATTTTGCAATAAATAGGAGTTTTTCAACAAAATAACTTGGTATGATATTAAGACAACCTTACCAATATTTTGATATAATATTTCATTATGAATGCTTAAAATAAATAAGTATTTTGCACAAATACTTTAATGTTTACACAATTCACAAATTATAATTAGACGACTTATTTTATAGTTTTTCAATTACTTTAATGAGATCATATAACCCCAAGAAATGTCAAGTACGTGTATTATTTAAAAAAATAATGTAACAAAAAGGGCTTGTAGCTCTGAATCGGTTATTGTAAAATAACTTTGTAATATGAAATCGACATGAACTTGAATGCCGCCTTCAAATCATTTACGTAGTTTCAGTTTGGTACAAGGAGTATAATATTTAATATAATCATAGCGCTCGCGTTAAATAAATTCATCAACATCTTATCAAGTTTAAGTTTTTAACTTTTAAGTACTGTATAGTTCGAACGCTTTCTAAGTCAAATGATGTCGAAAATAAATGTTATATTTTTAACAAATAAGGCAATTAATAACCGATTCCTATAAAAAAGTTTCCATATTGATTTGAAATGTATGCAGTGGTCCAACTTTCCAAAGTTAAATTAAACGGTCATAATATTAATAAGTATTTATTAATAATAATTAGTTATGAATACTGTTAAGAATCCTTTTATAAACCTATCTTTATGTGCGCCTGTGCTAAGTCACTTGTCAAGTCTGTTTAACCTTAATGCTCCTCAGGTTCGATTTCGGAATTCTAGCAATAACGAGTAATGTTGAAAAATAGTAACGTGTTGAGCAGTAGACAGCAAACATTAAACTTAAACAAGTGTTGAGATTCTACGCGCAAGGCAACATGTTTTGTAGGTACTTGTAACGTTGACTTACTGCCATAGATAATACACTTATACTAGCTACTTACTGCGATGTATAATTGTTACTTACTTCAGAGCGGGAAAGTTACATTATGCGAAATGTGTATAATTACCATTACAAAATATTACTTTTCGACATTACTTCTATGGGTTATATGCACATTGAATATTTAATATCCTTTTTTTTAAAACCAAAGACTAATATCTGACTAGATTAAAATATTTGAATAGATATTATTACCTTTTTTTATTTACGATGATATACATATTAAAGTTTATTAAAAAAAAAAAATTAGTTCCGGTGTATACTGTAAGATATATATGATTTCATTTGTTACCTGTACAATATAGTTAAAGATATATATTTTACTGTTATTTTTATACTGAACAAACTGATTATAAATGTGTGCAGAGATACTAAGTATTTTTTTCTCACTAATTAACTTGTAACGTTGCATTCTTGTCCTGTATCATGTTTTCCGCCTTGTACACTTTCCACGCGACGAGATAGTCTCGAACCATTTTGAATAGTGTATAATAATTTATAAATAGTAATATAACAATGGCTATAAAATTATGCCATGCAAATGAACTAAATAATAGACATAGTTGCATGGCAACTAATGAGAGCTGCAGGCACAGTAGCAAACACAACAGCTTTGATGGATTGCTGAACACAGACTGTAAAAAAAGAAAAAATAATATTAATTACCCTTAATATTATAAAGAGTAATAAACTAAATATTTAAAAATAACTGGAAGTACTTGAATCCTGGTGAATGATAGTATGTATGACACATCAATTAAAATTCTATTTGTAACCGACAAAATTAAGATTATGTTTTTTTTTACCTTTTTTCGTTTATAATAAATAGGCTACTACGCCTTATTAAGTGATTTAGTACATTTTGGAATTAAGTGTCATTTACATCTAATTATCCTGCTTTGTTTTATTAAAATTAATTAAACTAAAAACAATAAATTAAACTTAAAAATAAACTACTTCAGTAATAAGCCACTTGAAGCAAAACTGAAACCTCCAGAAAGATTTTTCTTAAAATAACGCTCAAGAAAAGTTGATAAGAAAAAACATAAGTGAATATTCACTTATTATTTTGTTACAACATCTAATACTATTTGTTTTAAAATAATAATTTTCAACATTATGCTTTCTCTACAAAATTAAAAAGAACGAAAAAATATATCGTTTCGTGTTGAATAAGTAATATTGATATGATTCGACTTACATAGAAACGTATGTGGTGCACGTCGGTGGGGTTGGCGGCCACGGCGGGCGCGGCGGCGCAGTACACGGCCTGCGACACGCGCACGCGCGCGCCGCGCCCCCACACGCGCGTGCCCGTCCACGCCGGAATGTCGCTCACGTCGCCCGACACTGCAGCCAAATAATAATGATAGGAAATAGTGCTGGCCAAAAACAAAGTAAGCTAGGTGTTTGCTTACATGACTCAAAAATGTTTTTTTATAACCATCCTTATAAAAAATGCTATAACATAATTTCCATATTTCCAAATTTCGAAAGCTTTAAAAATGATCTTATTTATATTAAAAATAGGTGATAGACTGGCAAATGGGCGACCTGATAGGAAGTGTTCTCAAGCACCCATTGCATTGGCACAGTAAGAAATATTAACTAGATAAGAATACATAAGGAAGGTATATTACATAAGGATACCTGTAGTTAGTTACTAAGTAAAGTATAATAATGACGCCCTACCACCAAATGTACAACGGGAAGTGTCACATGATAATATAAAATAATTTAACGGACAAACTAACCATCAGCTGATATACAATAAATATGATAGTCGATAGATCAAGCCTCACCGGTGAGCGGCTGCCAGCGGCCGAGGTGGCGGGCAGCGCGGTGCGGCGCGTCCGTGAGCGCGGCGGGAAGGAGGTGCGCCGCGTAGCGCCCGCACAGCGCGCCCCACACCAGTCCCACCTGTTGCGCTGCGCCCGCGCTGTCGTATTGCAAGTACGACTGCCGATATTGACAACATTAGTACTTACAAATTTACTATATGTATGCATTACTTAAATCATTTGCATTACTATACTATACATTTTATATTTTCTAAAACAAAGGAGAGAACAAACTATATTCTTAATAAATGTTTAATTTTAGAATGACTGGCTTATCAAAGTTATTAGTTATTTTTAAGCGGAATCAAATATATTTTAGCCTATAATTTCTATAAACAATTTTCTATTTTAAAAATAATTTTAATTAACATTTACCTTTAAAGTTTAAACCATATGCCTTAATATATATGATGAGTTTTTACTGTATCATAGATATAACCGTGTATTACCTGAGCAAAACAACATGGAACAAAACTGGTGTAATATGCTCCAAGTATTGAATTGAAAAGAATTTTCTTGACCCTCATATTAAAATCTTGTCTCAGAACTTCCACTTCAGACCGTATTTGTTCTGGTTCATGAGAACAACTGTGCATAAGAGGAGTCTCTGTGTTGTGCAGTTCAAGAAATGGAGTAGAGTTTATTCCGAAGCATATAAAGTATATCACTGCCCTGAAAAATTGTAATTTAAAATTACAAACTTATATTCTAAATTATATACAAAAATACGAAATTTTCAATACTTACGGATAACAAAGATAAAAAATCTTGACAAGTGGATATTTGAGCATTATGAAATATGTACACCACGACAGTGCACCCAAAACTACACCCAGGATAAACATCCTGAAATAAATATAAAAGATATTTTGAAAGAGCTTTAATTTTTGGCTTAAAAAAAAATCATAGTATTTTAAAAGATAAGTGGCATATCTTTGGCATCTGTAGAATTTTTTTATTTAAATTAGCCTTCATTAATAGAAACTACAAAAACAATATCACTTAAACTTTCATGCAAGTATAGATACTATTGAAAATAAATTACTTAGATTTTAAAATTCATTTGCATAAAACAAATTTTCTATTTTCAAACCAATTTAATTTATCAAATACAAGGTTAAAATATCTGCAACTTACCTAGCTGCAATTGTAGCATGTGGTAACATCTTAGGAGATAATATGCATTTAAGAAGTGCAAGGCTTATACTTAATAGTAGTCTTCTACATATAATTGTCACTATAAATGCAACTAGATGCGGGTCAATGAGATAGAAATTCTGAAATATATTATTTATATTGAGTATAACTTAGATCTTTGTATTATAAAATACAAACAAACATATAACAATTTTGCAAAATTTCTCTAAGGCACTCAAACCACAGTTTCGTGTTTATTCTATCTTATATTAACGATGGCCATGAATTAACTTTTACTTCTCAATACAAAAACAAAACAAATGTTTTTTTTCCTGTGTATGATAATAATGAGATTATTTAAAATTATCTATAGAAAGTGTATTTCTCATAATTCACCTGATATATAATATATATTTATTTAAATTTGATGTTATATATTTTACTAATATAAATAATAAAGGTGTTGGATACAAACACAGAAATTTGTTTTAAAAAAAGTAAAAATTTTACCATAGCTTGTGTTGTGTATGAGTGTGGTAACCACCACATTGTTCTATACAGGTTCAAGAATTGTAAACACATAGCTACAAGTGTAAACACAAAGTTCATAATTTCAAAGAGTAGCTCTCCATCTTGTGGTATGTATGGAAAAGGTATGTGTTTTGGTGGCAGAGGACTCTCTGTAAACTTAACATCTGTTGCTGGGGAAGTTTTTGCTGGCGATAGTCTTGATCTAGCCCGTTTTCCATTGCTTATATCATCTTCCATGAGAGGTGTTGCAGCTCCCTACAATTAAGACTTAATATTAAACACTGATGACTAGATAAATATTACAATTTTCTAGGAAAATACAGGCATAATTAGTTCTTCTTTAAAATAATATTCCTTACCTTTTTAGTTCCTCCAGAAACTTTCTTTGGACCAGGAGCTACCATTTTACAGGCTATCGGGGGTAAGGTTCGTTTTGCAAGCGGGTCTTTTATAATTTTTCGCCGTCTTGAGACGGCAGTAGACGAAGTAGTGCTAACCTGAGAGTAAGCCCACCGCCGGGCCAAAAGTATGGTCAAGCACCCAAGAGCCGCTGGTAGGAAGAATACGACAAAAGGTCCACTTTCATTTTCGGTACAACTCATCACTTACATGATAAAATGTCCCAATATAAATATTTCGAATTAACACACTCGCGGTTACGCGTCCGTCAGAACGTGAATTTCACAAATTGACAACTAAATGAACTAACTAAACAAAGTAATAATATCTGAATTTACGGAATTGGGAATCAATGTCAAATGTCAATTGTCAAGTAAGAATCTTATCAAGTTGTCAGATGAAGCGTGGAAGTGACAGTGGCAACTTTGGTTTTTTAATTGTAGCTACATATTACACCCCGATATAATCCAATTATTTTAAAGCATCCAACCCAAACACAATAATAAAGTTTTTATGAACTAGTCGTTAATCAACTTCAATGTATATATTAAATCAACAGCTATTTATTAAATGTGAAAAATTATTTATATATTAAGATTGTAAACTAACAATATTTTAAAGAATATTTAATCACAACCTATCTAGCTTGCCAATGGTTAATAATATTATCTTTGTGTTTTCATAATATTCGTATAACTTTAATTCTTTCATAACACTTTCTCCAAATATTAAAATATCTTCTGCTATATATATACTTATTAATATGAATATTCAATTCTAACTACGGTAAAAACAAAAAAATTACGTATTTCAAAATAAAAAATTAAAAAATACAATTATGCACTGCAATTTAAACAACGATAACTTTATTTATAGAATAATAATAATTATCCTTTATGGAAAAAGAATGACTATAAAAGTAGATGTAAACGTCAAAAGCTACGTAGGTCTTATCGTAATGTATATAAAATCCATAATTGTGGGACAAGTAACTCAACAACAATATATTGATAATAATGGTTAGTTACTTCACTCTTCTTTCAATGTATCCAAATGCATCAGTGTTTCTCGCTCTTCGCTGTAATAAATCGATTTTATTATTTCTGGGCCGGCCGGTTCAACTTGAGTGAAAAATATATTTAACCATTGAAATGTAATAATTATTATTATAAAATGGTAGTTACATTATAAACAAAATGTCATTTACTATTCTTTGCTCATTTGTGTTAACGTTTTATGTGGTTATATGGTTTTTTGACTCTTTTTTCAAGGTAAGATGTTTTGGATAAGAGATGTGATAATGTTTACATTTTAATCATCTAAATATATTATCTTTTAATTTTTTTTTCTACAGAGTTGTATGCACTATCCTTACTACGCCTTTCTGGATGGAACTGGGCTAAAAATTGGTATTTTAAATTTTTCATGGACAACCACTGCATGCAACAGATTTATCTACAGATGGAGTAAAAATCTTGGTCGAATTTTACGAAAATGGTTCAACTTTGGGTACATTTTTACAATCGGCTTATTTCTACCGTTTTCTTTATGGACCCTTCTATCAATTATTTTTGAGCATTTTAATGACACAATACAAATAGACAATGTTTTTGAAGTGAAGGCTATGTTACCCGGTGTGAACATACATACTTCAGACTTTTGGGTTTACTTTTTGGCAATTGGATGCAGCTCTATATTTCATGAGCTTGGTCATGCAGCAGCTGCTTCACAGGAAGATGTACAGCTTGTTTCAGTTGGGGTGTATGTGTTTGCAATAATACCTCTTGCCTTTGTGCAGTTAAATACTGAACATCTTAATAGCCTTAGTATAACGAAAAGGTTGAAAATATACTGTGCTGGAGTCTGGCATAATGTAACACTTGCATTTTTTGCACTGTTACTGTTTTTCTCAGCACCAATTCTATTTAGTATTGCATACCAAACTGATATTGGAGTAAGAGTTACAGATCTCACAGATGATTCTCCATTAAGAGATGCCAGAGGACTTCAAGTAGGAGACATCATCACTTCTATTAATGATTGTCATGTTAAGAATTCAAAAGATTGGTCGTATTGCTTACATGTAGCTCATGATCGTTTTGGTATTTGCACAAGTGCTGAATATATAGCACAGAATGATGAAATAATGATGGAAACTATCAAAGAAAATGATGTTGTTGAATGCTGTCGTAAAAATGATTTGTATAGTTTTTGCTTTGAATATATGGAGCCCAAAGCAGTTGTTGACTCAGTATTACCAGGGCAGTATTCTTGTTTAAAGCCCAGAGATATGGTTAAGAATAAATTAATCAAATGTACAGAGACAAATGGTTACTCGTGTCCTAGAAATATGCACTGTTTAAAACCATCACTACATAATCAAACATACCTCATTATAGTAGAAAGACAAGACGATAATGCAGTTCTTTATTTGGGATTGCCATATGATATACACAAGACAGTATTTGTTGATCAATATTTTCCAAGGTGTGCCATCATTTCATTTTTCTCACCATCTCAGTTTGAAAAGCTTTTGCGATATATTTTTATATTTTCTATGGGTATAGGATTTTTGAATGTTTTGCCCTGTTATGGAACTG
Organism: Vanessa atalanta; assembly: GCF_905147765.1. NCBI lineage: Eukaryota > Metazoa > Arthropoda > Insecta > Lepidoptera > Nymphalidae > Vanessa > Vanessa atalanta. The sequence continues at coordinate 7,611,089 of NC_061880.1, read as the reverse complement.
ATGGACATCATATTGCAAGAAGTATCATTCAATGGTTAGCTAAATATTTTAATAAAAATGGTGATTTTATAACATTCTTTACTGTATTTACAATATTTGTAGGTACAGGCATCACTGTGCCTATATTAATATTTCTATTTTATAAAGCAATATTTGTTGATGATTATTAATCATTTTATTCTTAAATTATTTAACTACATAATAACTAAATAGTTAGCTACAAATTCAAATGTACATGAGCATCTGGAATTTAGTCAATATTTGATGTTAGCAATTAGGTGTCCTAGCCTATATTCATAGAATTTGTATGAAATGTATGCTATATAATACTTATTTATGTTGTTTTAAGTTTTAACTGCACAAATAAAAATTATTATATATTGTTTTATATTTAGATTGATTTAAATATTTATATGTAAAATAGATATGTAACAATAACTAATTAACAAAAATTGTATGAATGCAATTTCTGTTATAATGGAAAGTAATTATTTGTTGTAGTACTTATGAAAATAATAAACTTGTAAATAAATGATACTTGGGTAGTTTTAAGTTGTAGAATAATTTTATACTATAACTGAATACTTCAAATAAAAAAATAAAAAAACATGTAATATATTATTTTATTTAACTTTATCACTATTTAAAAACTAAATTTAATTTTCTTTTTATAATTATCGAATTCCATGGTAAAAAATATATCTGCTAGCTGTCACTGAGTGCTAATGATTTCTGTAAGTCTTTTAAGGATTTTCTTCCATAGTATAACAAAGATTTTATAGTTGTTTCATCATTGTGGTGTTTATTGTTCTTAAAATCTGATCTTGCCCATTCCTTCAATTCCAAACGAGTGTTTTCATCTGAGACTTTCCTTATTGTTCTGAATATGTCTCGATATAACTTCAATACCTCTTGTCGCAATAGAAACTGAAAATAAATTGTTATTGACATTGAATGATTAGGAATTCTTTAAACGTACCTATCTCTTATTTATATACTTAGTAGGCTCTACAGAATTACATGAAAACCAAGACTATTAATGTTTTATCAGTTTATGGAATAGGAAGGAGCATTACATTAAGCGCATCATACCTGTTTTAAATTTAGTGTGGCTTTTGGCAACTTCGACGCCATTTCTTTTGCAGATTATTTGTAATCAGACGATATCAAAATAGAATTGACATACTTTATTATAAATATGTTTTGGTAATAAAATACAGACGTTTTAAGGCATTATCATTAGATTTTGTTAAATTTATCTTAAAACTATTTTGGCTTCAGGCGTACAACTTTATAATATCATTTCTCATAATCATTTGTTTTGAAGTTCAACCTTCAAAGTCATAACTCATGTGTCAAATTATCAGCTGTTTAATAGCCAGTGCTGCCGTTGCATAAAGTGACTGCAGTTAAAAAAAACCGATAGTTAAGAAAAAAATCCATTCTTGTTAAAATTTCATTGACTTCACTAAAGCTTGCTTTTATATTAAATAGTGGTAGATACATATAATTTAATTTTTTGGGAATTTAATCTCATAGCCTGTGAGACTTTTTTATTGGAACGTTTTGTTCTTCCAATATTATAATAATCATGATAATTATTTAAAATAAAATTGAAAATGAGTATAACATTGTACCTATAATAAAATCAACTGAGATTTTGAAAATAAAACATATAAATAGCTTAGATATTTTTGTAATTTGATTTTATGTTTAATACATTTGGTTTGGTTATTAAGATAGTGGTTTTGTAATAGTGGGGTAGCTAGGTGGGCAAGGGCCCCGGTACATAGAATAAGAACGGGCCCTCACCCCCTCTTTCCACCCCTCTTTGACTTGTACTGCCCTTCAAAATTATAGATAGGAATAAGAATAGGATGCAGGTTACAAAGAGTTGAACTATCATTAGTAGGCTAAATCCATACGTCATATCATTCAAAGCTCTTATCAAAGCTTAGGTTAGAAGACATCTCAAAAGAGACGGTTCTGGTTGTATTGTCGGGCTGTCGATGAGCGCCCAATCCCGGCCGCTATCCCACTACTGCCCGATACCGGGACTTTTGGCTGCTGGGTTTCCTTTCTGGCCCGGTGCGCCCCTCCTTAATAAACCTGCACCCTTTGGATTCCTCCAAGGGGTCCATATTAATACCGGACTTAGTGTGGACGTCCAGTCAATATGGGCCACACAACGCCAGGAATCCCGACCTCAAACCATCCTCCGGCCCGGATCTCCGAGTAGCCGGATTACAGGAGACGCCACACTCCCAGTCGCACTGCACCACCTGGCCCTGCGATAGCCACGCAAAAGCAACCTTTGTAAATACAACTAAGATGTTTAGAGCTTTGAAAATGACTAGAATATCCAAATTCGAGTAAAATCAAATCAAAAATTGCACTTATTAATATAACATTTGACTAAGAATAATAAAGCTTTGTTTATTTAAATTTTTATTATTCCTCAATAAAAAATGTACATACATAATTTGAAATTAACATAAATTAAATGGAAATTAGAATAATAAGAAATCGAGTCGAAAAAATATATATAGTTATATTACAAGCAAAAAATATCACTGTTATTAAGAAGCTTTCTACAGACTCCTCCATTTTCTCCACTTATGTTTATCTATTGCTATATGTATTCAGTCATTTCCCACTGTTTTGAGTATTTCTTCAAGCCGCCTTTCTATTGGCCTATCTTTTTTTCTCTTACCTGATGTCCTTTTCTAAGTGGTTATCTTATTTGGCCACCTATAATCGTTCATATACGTGCGTGGCCACCCCTTATCCATTTTAGTGTTGTAGAGCATCTAAAATTTTATTTGTATTTCTCACATATACATTTGTCCTTTTATGTTTCAAGTTTACATTTCGAGTGCTCCGCTCTCGGCTTTTTAAGTGGTTTATATCTTATTACTAGTGTGTCTGTTGAATGTTTGTGATGCATAAGAAAGAGAAGGTAATATACAAAAGTCCAGGACTTATTGCTTCTCTTTGACTTAAAAACATTTCTAAGACTCAAAATTAGTTCCAGGACATGTTCACTCGTTTGGTCAGTTCATCTCAGTGTCTAGATCTTTTGAAAGATATTTGCTTTCCTTGAAATATGTACTCTTCAACCTAGTCCAAAAGACCGTTTTCGACGCTCATGGAGATTTTTCGCTTGTTATTGTTTTTTTGTTGTTTTCGCCATAGCTTCTAGTTTTGGTGCATTTTCTGGAAAGAGTACAATATCGTCTGTGAATAAAATTACCTTTTATGTAAATGTCTTAGTTTTCCCATTTCAAATTCTTCATAATGCTTTGCAGTACAGTTATAAATATTCTGCCGTACGCCTATACTAATATCAAATTCAGGCCCTTTTCCTCACGCGTTTCACTTTATTTCCCATATTTACATATTTCAAATTTATAACAAATAATATAATAAAAAAACAAATGCATAATTACTACTACACTATTTTAACTTAATATATTTATTTACAAGAAAGAACAATATTTATTATAATAAAACATGAAACAATGAATTTACAATTAAAATTACAAAAAATATTTCGTAACGTAATGAATGATGCGGCGAAAAGATCGACACGTCTGTATAGCACCAGGCCTCGGCCGGCAATGTCTGTACAGTGTACACGGCGTTTACGCACACATGCGTACGCATTTTGTTCGAAAATAAGAATATCTGATTTTAAAAAAATCTATTGATTTTACTAAAAAAGTGACACGGTGATAAAGATTGCTGGTAGAATAATCTGACAAAAACCAGAATTATTGAATGTATATAAGTATAGTTATTATTATTTACAAGATTTTTTTAGAGGTAACTTTGGGATATTTTCTATCGTACCAAATTAATTCGATCATGTTTTCAAAATAACAAATAACTAGCATGTATCCTGAAGATTATCATATTTTTTTTTCATTTGCTTTACTGGATCATATACTTTTTTGCATTATAAAACTTGCATTTAGCTCATATAGTCCCTCATATATTTAAGGAAGGAGTACGCTCTTTTCTTGAAGGTTCCCAAGTCGTATCGGTTCGGAAAAACCGCCGGCGAAAGCTGGTTCCACAGGGTGGTTGTGCGAGGCAGAAAACGTCTTAAAAATCGCGCTGTTGTGGATTTTCGGACATCGAAGTGGACATGAATATGTTGCACACACTTGTGTAATTACATACCATATCTTGCGCCGTTAACTAGTTTCCCTTGAGAATGGCGTCCACGGCCAAAATCTACCAGGAAGACAACATCACAGTAAATTTAAGTAAATAATAAAAATATGTATATTTATTTTTTAAATAATATCAACTATTATTATGTATTTACCGGAAGGTATTACCTAATGATCAGATTTTATTTTATTTATTGAATATAGTATCCATTAAATACTTAAAGATAAAAAGTATCTTGGTAATTTACTATACGTCGCCGATATATATTTGCATTAAGCTGTAGGTATTGGAAATTGGAATTTGTTTTTTTTTTTATAGCTTTTTGAATAGCCGTATGCAGAACTTAAGGGGGATTTTTTGTGTGTCATGGAGTTTTTATTTGCTGTATTGTTTAATGGTCATATTGGCCTTTAAAGGGGAATGCCTGAGGGGGCGAGCGCCAGACTCCGCCTTGAAATTTGAACCATCTTCAGCTCCGAATGGCGTCTATATATCTCCTATGAGTTCAATGCTTGCATAATTCGTTTCATATAACGTTAAGGTACATAATTAATAGTTTCTTAAGGCTCTTAAGTAAAGCCGATTGTTTAAAATTATCTCAAAACTCCTAAACACCTTATTTTCTATTTACCTAAGTGAAAGATTGAAAGGTGAAAGGTTTGTATATTTTAAAGGATATTTATTCATTAACGTTAGTATAAATATACTTATAAATAGTATATTTAAACTAATCTTGTCTTTTTTTATTCTTAATCGATATTAATAATAATAATGATTATGAATATTCACTTTAATCTATGTGATTAAACATACCTTGAAACATCTTAACCTATCATTAAAAAAATAACAATACCCTTATTAACTCCATTGGTGATAGAAGGGTTGGTTCATCCTGTACCCAGAAGTTCGGCATTGCCATTCAACGGGAAAATGCAAATAATTTGTACAGTAATTTCTCTTTGTATATAATTAATGTCAATAATTTTAATTAATTTATAATTATTAATTATGTAAATAAATATAATTTACAACGTATTATTTATAGACTATATTATACTCACATAATATTACGGTTTTTATTATTTTATTTATTTCTAAATTATAAATATCAAGAACACTTACCATGTACTTAGAAAAACGATAAAGACTTTTTAACATGCATTGTATGTATATGAATAACAAGCTGAGCACAAATGAATTAAGGCCCCGGAACAACAGAAGGGAGAAGACCCTAATTTTTATTTTACAAATTAATTTAAACATTTTCATTATTGTCAGTCAGGTCAATAATATGTTAACTCATTGTATCTGTAACTTTTAGAACAGTATTTAATAATATTATTATAATTTTACAATATAAACTAGATATTTAAGGATTGCCCTAGGGCAGTTGCCCTGATTGCCCCCTTAATCCGGTCCTGATAATAAGAAATACACAATATTAACACATACCATCACGTAAGGTACTCGTATTTGTATATAAGCATTGCAATATGCAATTCCAAATACACGTACGGAGCTTACAACAACCAAGAGATGGCTCAGTTGTTGAAATACTTGAGACTTAACCTAAGATTGCAGGTTCAAACCCAGGCTAGCACCACTGAATTTTCATGTGCTTAATTCGTGTTTATTATTCATCTCGTGCTTGGCGGTAAAGAAAAATATCGTCAGGAAACTTGCATGTGTGTGGATAAAATCTGCTACATGGGTATTCACCAACCCGCGTTGGAGCTACGTGGTGGAATATGTTCCAAATTTTCGTCTTAAGAGTAGAAGTTGTCTAAAGTAAAGTGAGGCATTTACAGACTGTTACTTAAGGTAATTTTACTGAATTGTTATAGTCCCGAAAATATATTTTATAAAAAAAAAGAAAAGAAATTAACTAATTGTATCGTATATTTTGGCATGATCTGATATTTTTAGTTTTGTAATCACGTTATTCGTAAGTGTTAAAAATTATGATTATATAAACCTCACCAAAAATATAGCAAGGTGATATGGCGGACATAACTTGTAATTACGAATGAAATATACTTTATCGTACACCACAAACAAAAATAAAGAAAGCTTAGGATTAAACAAGAAATTAAATAAAAAATAAAACAAAATTAGCAATAATGCTCAAAAAAAAAAACAAAATATATAAACAATTATTTCATGTGTTGTATATTATTTTTTAAATAATTATATTAAAAACAAAATAAAAAATAGTGTATGTACCTGGCGGATTTCCATGCTTTAAAGAATCTTTTAAAATTATGTTTCATATCATTTATAATGTTACATGTTATTCACTACACAGAATATATAAATTCTTAATTTGTGTATTATACAACTATCGCTATTTAAATTGTATTGTAACCTATTAAAATAATCCGGAATTATCGTGATCAAATGCTAGAATTCCTATTGTCATGATTCTCTTTTTTTCTTTGATTACAAGGAGAACTGTTACATTATATTTTAAAGCAACGTAATATATAATTCAGCTTACGTCATAGGAAATTTATATGTGTACTAGCTACCCGTTACCCGCCCGCTTCGCTGGGCATTAAGGAGAATAGGGGAGGAATTCAAAAATGAATAGCTAGATTGCTCATAGTTTCATATTGATAAGACGATAGACATAAGACCAAAAAAATATGAAAAAAAATTATGTATATCACGTATATTTTTGTTTGGGGGCACTACTAACTATCAATTTACCAACCTATCATCATAAAACTTTTGACTCACCACAAATAATTTAATTAATGCGGATTTTTTAATCTACTAAAAATCCTGAGGATTACCTCAATATTGTATCTGAAAACTATCTGATATTAATCACCCGATATGACAATGTTAAGATGAATTTGTGTGATAAAGAGAAGGATGAATGTCATAATTACTAATGCTAAATATAAATGCGGACTATATGATTATAAGGCAAGAAGAAGACCGACAGTAAGATGAAACAAAATATTTAGGAGCAACTGATGATTTTAGTAGAAAGAGAGAGATGAACAAAAATGAATAATAAATGGTAACCCCATATATATGAAACAGAATGATGATGATGAGTTATAATTATGATACTTTTATTTAGTCCAGCGAATATCTTACTCGGAGCAAAAAAAATGATTTAATATATTAAAATATGTACAGTTTTGCTGGAAACTATTGATTTATCAAAATTTATTTGACATAATATTGTAATTTCTTAATCAATAATAATTTCAAATAGTCGCCTCTAAACACGGGTAAGTCTTTACTTTATTTAAAGCATGTAAGAACAAAATAAAATAGTTATTAAATGCATCTAGGTTTTAAATTTAAAGCAGCTGCCGCCCAAAGCCCATACTCAAGCTCCGCCCATTCGTTTCAATATACGAACGCGGGAAAGAGCTTTTGTCTTGCGGCCGACAGCTTTCAGCGCTTACGAACTACGAAGTTATGAACTTACGGTTACGTATTACGTTTAGTCGCGCTAGGAACGTCGCGCGAGGTGTACGTGTGTTGGGCTCATTGTGATCGCTTTCGCGTCTTTGTAATTCAATGTTTACGCGAACGTGAAAGTTACGGATAAATATAAAAAAACTTTTTAATTGTAAAAATAAATTCTATGCAATATATACAGTGTAAATAGTGAACTTTATTTAAGAAAATATGGACAAAAACACAACGAATCCGCCGTCTCCTTCGAAGACCAAAGTGAAGAAGGAGAATGAAGAGGAAATTAAGGTAAGGATAGATGTAATAGTAAGTTAAATATTATACATGGCATTGACGCTAATTTCCGTATGAGCATCGTCGTGTTTCAGCATCGTTTCGTTGGCAAGCGGCCTGTTTCATCTTGTCTCGAAACAGGAGACGCCGTGTCGTATTTATAAATTTGATCCGTTTACCGCCGATCCGCGAGGGTCCCTACAAAGGCTCAACTCGTGGAGCCACGCCGAATAAATTATTCAGTATACGATTACAATATTAATTACATTTTGCGATACACAATAAAATGCGTGTAATATCACGTTTTCGAGGCCTTTTCCAGCCATTAAAGTGTGTAACGCGATATCCGAAGCGCGCTCGGATCGCTGTAACCAGAGTCGTTGGATGTTTTGATAATAGATATAGGCAGCGGAGCTGTGTGAGTGTGTACGGATTGGTGGTACGATACATGTCTGCGTGCGGGGTAATTTTAGACGTTCCTTTGCTCAAAACGTAACACGAGACCGTCCCAGGCCACAAGCCGACGCTACAATTTATTGTTTTCATCTGATTATCGCATTCTGGCCTATGGTAATATCGCGTAATACAGCTGCGAATTGTAGTGTACATAATAAATAGTCGGCCGCCCCCGCTGATTCGCGCTTTTATTTTGGCACCACGGAAATAGTTTGACATGTCAATAACCCCATTTGCAGTGTCCACGCGAAGATGACGTCACGGGACAGGGTAATTTGTGTAAGAAAGTGAGGTCAATTTAATTTATGTTTTTACGCGTCTAGCGCCCCAAATTATTGAGAATCTAATGGGATTTTATTTTAGTGACTTGAGCTGGTTGGATCTCCGCCGTTAGTTACTATAATCTTACTGGCAACATCAATTTGTAATATAGCTACTTAAAAATACCAGAGTTAATATATTTTTTTTATTTATTATTAAATCTGTTTATTCATTCTGATCAGGTGAAAAAAAAACTATTCTAATAAGAATATCTATCTTACAAAAATATGATAGACATTAAATATTATTCATAAACTTGTTTTTTTTTTAATGTGAAATAAAATATTGCTATTTACTTTGTAAACAACATGCAGTGTAAAAAAGTTGAAAAAGAATTGTAATTTTATTTTGTATTTTATCCTAATATATAATTTTATTTGATACATTTAATTTAATATTGATATTATAGTATTATGTTAAATAAATAATCATAAACATTTATTTTATTTCAATAACTATTATACGATAAATGTAGCAAAATTTGGTAACTACAATACTATAACAAGAAATTTTGTCTATTTCCTTCATTCAAAGTCACGCAGAAAAACTTTTGTTTTTAAGTTATGTGACCCAGTGACAAGCCGTATTAAGAGTATTAACAATGTGCCAAAAATAAAATGAAATAATCTATTACATTAAATATATTAAAAGTAATTTTTTTGATATATAAATATATACATACAGATAAGCAGTTTGTACAGACTGACTATTGATGCAGGCACCACAGCGATGTCCATATTTTTAATTTTAGAACCCGGTTTGCAAAACGAAAGTCTACCTTTTGCGCTATAAACGAAATCGTACATACCTACATATTGTTGTATAAACTTTAAAAATATTATTCCTAAAGACATTGTTAGATATATATTAGATATTATATATAATCAAATTTTTGACTGATTCAATGCGTATTAGATGGACCTAGTGAATATGACGTCTATATAATTTAGACATAAATAAATATAAACATAATATAAATTAAAGACTTTTTAAAAAATAAAATTAGTTTTCGGCAGAATTTCGTCTGCCTTCATAATGTAGTTTTGTCTTTTAAATTAGCTATAACATCGTTTAAAGTGCTCCGTAATGTAAAATATAAATTTATTGTTGCTTAATAATCTTTTTATTTTATTATTTGAAATAAATCGGTTATAGTCTAAACACCTGAACTGCCTTTGCGATAATCACGCGAACGGTTTCTGGCATAAGAGGTTGGTAAGTAGGTATATTGCAATATAGCAGTTTGGTAAAAAGCAATATGCGCTTGTATTATGAAACATATATTATCATATATTGTATAGTAAACTTACCAAAGCATATTGCTGTTACAAAACCCAATACTTTTTATTGTAATATTCATGCACATAAATAACTTTCAACGGTGTTACAAAACGATGTGTCACACGATTTTGATCGACGAAACATTCGTAAACCTTTCAAATTCATACTAGAATAACTTGTTTTCAATCTATATGGTAATTTATGGCGATGCATCGATCCTTTTCACGATTCTCGTAAAGGTATGCATGCGACTGCTACTGCTTAACATATCAGGTTGTAAATTGGCGTCGTATTATAGGAAATTTCGTTGAAAAAATGCAAACAATATGGAAGCCACTCCGCTTCTGATACATTCACGGGAAAATTTCATGAATACGAGTGAAATAAAAAAAAAAGACAGTTTATTTATAAATCGTGTTCTTTGTTATTATATATCTATATATTTCCTATGTTTAATTAACGATTATTAAAATTGTTCTATTTTTAAACATGTGTTTGTTTAATAAAAAATATATACACCATTATTTGCTTTTATATCAACAGAAAGGTAACAAAATACATTCATTTAAACATTCAATACTTTATTACAAACGGAATTTAATTTAGGAACAAAATCTCTACATTAATAATATAAATTGTTTAATATTGTAAAACCCGAACGATAAACAACAAAGTGTGCAAATTTATTACAGACGTAGTAAGGAAACGTCGGTAATATACAGACTATTTAAAATAATGATCTTGCTGTCATCTCGCAAAGGACATGCGAGTAATAAACGTAATGTTAGTTAATAAGCGGATTAAATTATAAGATTAGTTTTGTAACATTGGATCTAAATAGAATATTTTCCGCATGTCCGAATCAACGTCAGCGACATTGCATCGGATGCGCCCGCGCAGTATTGGGCCAAGGTCGTCCGTCGGTCGCCCGCAGAACAGTGACAGTGTTTTTTTGTTTCATTAATAAAGAGTAATTGTTGTATTATAAATATTATAGAAAAATCAGGAATTATTATTTTAATTTTACTGTAAATAGAATTAATAATATGACTTCACTAATTTCAAATATTTTGTATGAATAATAATGGTAAAATTAACAGCAGTTATGTTTTATAAATTATAATAATTAGTAAACATAAATATTCTTACGTATGTAAAAATATGTAAAATTTTAAAATTATAAAAATGATATTTTTTAAAAATATTTTTTTTATAAGTATTCAGTTTTAAAAGAGATAATAAAGCTTTGAATCAGTACATCAAGTACGTATACATTTATAATAAATAGTAGGTATATAAAAAAAAAAACGTTAATAAAAACAAAAGCAAAAAGTCTGTAAAAGATGATCGATTTAATTGTAATTACAATATATAAATAATCAGAAATAGAAGTATACATCGGATTACTTATCTCTAACAAGAGATCTCTGCCAGAAGCCTCAGTAGGTAGTTGGAAATTATTAACATAACAAATGAAACAGATACACAAAAAAAATATAAAAAGTTGTAAATAACATTAAATACAATAAAAATACACTATGTAGCAAGTTTTATGTAGTTTTATATTACATTTTTTTTTTTTTTAGCATTAGCAGCCCGTAAATGTCCCACTGCTGGGATAAAGGCCTCCTCTCCCTTTGAGGAGAAGGTTTGGAGCATATTCTACCACGCTGCTCCAATGCGGGTTGGCGGAATACACATGTGGCAGAATTTCGTTGAAATTAGACACATGCAGGTTTCCTCACGATGTTTTCCTTCACCGCCGAGCACGAGATGAATTATAAACACAAATTAAGCACATGAAATTTCAGTGGTGCCTGCCTGGGTTTGAACCCGAAATTATCGGTTAAGATGCACGCGTTCTAACCACTGGGCCATCTCGGCTCTTATATTACAATGAATAAAAAAAGTGGTGCTCTTTATTTAAAATATCATAGTAATATCAAAATTATAATGAAGGTGTAATCAAAAACGGTAAAAGACTTGTCGAATTTGTTGTAAGAAGGGATTTTGGACGAAGTTCCTTACCGTCACTTCCGCCGCTGCACTCTTCCTATAATATATTTGTGTACATTTAAAATATTATATATTCATTTCAATTTTATCACGAATTCTCATTTAATTATTTTCAAATTTTGTTATTATTTTTAATTGCGCCTGTTATTTAAGACATAATATACTGCGTAAAGAACTTCGTATCAACCGGGTATCCCACACCTTTCGTTTTTAAACACTTTGTGTAATATAATTATAATATTTCGCATAAGCAATGAATTAATTAAAAATGATTAGATAAAACGAACAAACATGATAAGTTAGCGCCTGTGATGGGAGTGTCATGTGATCGCTGAAACTGACACCAGCCATGCGAGCCTCTGCATTGTACATCATTGTGGCAAAGAATAGAGCACTGTGTAACAGTAGACCTGACTTTTAATATTAAAATTTAAAAGTACATTAATGTAAAACTACGCAATACATTTTATTATCACATTTAAATAAGATTATTTTTTTTGATGATAGTTATTTAATAATTAAACCTTGCCTGTTTTAACTTCATTATGATCGGTAAATTAATACATTGTATTACTGTGAAAACAAGGGCGTTTTATGTTTTTATTATCCATGTGTTGTATTTTATTATTTGTCTTACTGATAAAATAAAATTAAAACCCCGTGTCACTTTAGTTAGCATCACGAAAATTATTCACAATTTTATAATCACTATTTTAATAATTATCTTAGCTGACGAAAAGTTTTAATAACAATGACACTTCAATTCAAGTGCAAATATATTATCTGTCATATCTAATTGCTTTATACTCTATGTCTAGGGGGTGAATAAACACCACCTCGCAGGCATAGGAGGCGTGCGTGTACGTATCGAGTGTCTTATGTCCAGTAGTTTCAATGAATATGTGTCGTATATATAAGGCTTTAAGGTTCATAATTACTGTAATATTCATTAGGGATGAGCTAGATAAATCTAGTGTTAGTTTAGATTTCAAAACGTTAGTTCAAGGATTATTTACAGTTATTTTATACATTAAGTAATATTGTATGTAGCATCTTGTAGCGATGTTATTTCTCCTAATTATATTACCTTTATCGATTTTTTGTAGTTGACGCTTTCGATCTTTTAATTTTTTTTGTCTTAAAACGGTTTGTGTTGGCAATATTAAAAATAATGAGAAAGTATACTTTAATCTTAGAATATTAAATATTTTATTCGTTAAATGGTTGCATATTATGATAATCATTATTTAACATTGGTACTCTGTATCCATCCATCCATATCCATATGGTCGAATCCATCCATACATCAGGTGAGCCTGCTGCTCATTTGACATCTATTCCATAAAAAAGTGCTTCCCGAGCCACGGGAGTGTACACACTCATAACTTTCAGATTCCGGGCTGCTATTGAGGATTTTTCGACAGATAATACATTCGACAGATAAAAAAAAAAAATATATATATCCCGCTGAGTTTCTTTCGCCGGTTCTTCTCAGGTCTGAGGTGCTAAATTCCGAACCGGTGGTAGATTTTTGACAATCAATAAGCAAGTGTAAACACTTCTATATTGAATAAAGATTTTTGACTTTGACTTTGACTTGATAACTCCAATAACTTTTTACCGTCTCGAAAAGGTGTTTCTACCAAGTACATCTATGGGATCTCCGGGATTATACGCTAGCCACAAAGCCAACGAGGTATTTAACATTGTGTAATAATATAATATTATGTTTGTAATAAAAAATTGAATATACTGTTTAAAACAGCGAAAAAAATCTTAAATCGAAATCAAAATATAATTCTTACATGCTATTCAAATCAATCTGAAGCACTGTAGTCTTTAATTTTAAGTTAATTGTTCATTGCTTGTTCAAGCTAACACCGGTTCGATTGACGATTGTAATTAAAAGCAACGGCAACTAAATCAAATCAACATTTTTACTAATCAAATTAAAATCCATGTGTAAACAGTTATTTGTTTTAAGTGCTGAGAAAACTGTATTTTATTTGCATGTTACATTATACTCATTTACTGTCAATAAATCACATAAAAAATAAACATAAGTTATAAATGTTATTTTATTATATAAAACGAATATCACATTGCGTTGAAAAAACCTCGTGTTGTGTTTCAGAAATACGACTCCGCGATGGCGAACATTTAACGAATGTTGTTTTAACGTTACCATCAAAATTATAAAAGCTATAAAAATACGACGTATTTTATTTAACGGCATTATATTTATCTCAATTGATTTTCGTATCGGGAATAAGGCTGAGACAGTCCGAATTTAAAACATTAGGAAATGATTTTGAATAAGCTATAAAACAGAAGAGTATTGTATTCACTTATAATTTTATTAGTAAACATCAGATTAAGATATAAAATTAAGTTGGATTGACATTTACAAAATGGTGGCTTCTTACTACGACATTTTTGCTTAGTACGCATTTTAATGCTTAAATATAATATTACAAAATGTATATAAAAATGCCTACTATAATCTAATGTTCAATTTGTTGGATCAATTTATTGAAGTCGAAATTGATCGTACTCCACATAAGTAGAGAATAAAACTATGAGTCATAAGACTCGATCGGTCACACGAATTAATTACGTTTTGCGTCAAGCGTTCATATTTTAATATGTATAAGTAACACCGGGTACAAAAGTAACACTGTACATTTCCTTTGATTTTCGCAATAGCATAGCATAGCATAACGACATTAATTTCTTATATATTGAAGTAGATATTTATGGGTAGTAGAGCTTTCTTGGTGTGTTTGGAAGAATGTCATTTCGCAATATTTAATATATAATCGGGTATGCAACTCGAGTCGCTTTATGTTTTCAATGTTTTGCTGTAGTAAAAAAATTGGTTGGTATAGAAAGTAAACGGCCACTAAAACTTTAAAATAATAATATGTATATGTGCATATTTACGGACGTTTTTATTTGAATTAAAAAAGTTGGATTGAACAAAATAAGTCATTCTTAAATAATGCAATGCTATCAAAAACAATTACACACGTAATTTGTGATGATTTTCAAATTTGATATTATAACGTAAAGGTATTTTTTACAAAATAAGAACATTATCAACTCGTACCTTTAAAAAGTTTGAACGAATATTTACAAATGCGTCATCACGTGAACCATACCACCGCCTAGGTTATAGTTGAAGGAACAACATGCAAACAGTTATTAGGATCACATAAAATGGACAAACAACTACTTTAATCTATGTAATTATGTATTCGCTTAAATAATATTCAGTGGTCGTGGAAAGAATATATTTATTTAGAAATTAATTGCTATATGTACCGTGGTAGCTTAAAGTGTGGAAGGAAATAATTTTCACTAAAGCGGCTATAAGGTACGACATCTTTTGCCTTTATGAACATTTACTAAATACCTTGATTAGTCTAAATATTTATGTATATTAATAATCAATTACAATTGTTACTTTAATTTAAATTATATTTTTCGAAATGTAATATTAAAAATATAATTTCCTGTATTATACAAAAGTTATAGTCCCAACGGTCGAGTCTCAAATTCCAGATGAGTTAAGCATTAGTCACAGATAAAGCAACCCTTTACAGGTAATTTGAGACAGTGACGATGTCTTTCGGTACCTTTTAGCATGGTGTCAGATGACTGGCGTCTAATTTCATGACCTGCTTTTTGGAACCAGTAGCTGACCAAGATATATGAACAATGAATACACCCAAATATTCATATTGTTCGTATTTAAATTTTTTTATTCTTGCTTTTTTAATTTTGTTTAAAATAAATAATATAATAACTTTTTTTTGTTTCTATTTGGATACATATATTGTTTATTTGCCGTTGCCGATAATATAAATTCGAGTATAAAATTTTATAGTTTATCGATTGACGGTTTTCTCAGCACAATTACAGATAAAACAAAATTAAATAATACATTATCTGTCTAGAAAAAAAAGTTAAAAGTTTTAATGCGTTTAAATCTTGCCTCCATATCAATAAATATATACTTTAACGAATACATATGATACATAGAGAAGTAGAAAGAAAAAAGAAGTTCATAGAAAGTATTTGATTCGATATTTAAAGCAAACAAACGGAGGCAAACTATGTACACTGTAAATGAAGAACCTTGAATATTAAACGATCGGTAATTTGTAAGTGTCATTCGAATATAAAAGATTCTCGTAAAGAGTAAAATTACACCGGGCGATGACATTTCGTATCGATTAAGCGAGATATCAGATTACAAGGACCTTTGATATAATCATGATTCGATTATTTGTTACTGGTAGTTTTAAGTTTAGACTTTTGAATTCGAAATATAAAAATAATAAAATAGTTATAATTGGTCTACATACGCCTTTGTCTAGTTAGACATAAGATAGTCAGGTATTGGCCTTAAAGCCACCCTCTTTCCATAGGATGGTCAATATGGTGGGTTTATTTCTTACCGTCGCACCTATAAGTTAGTTTAACTATTTTGAACTTATCTAATCTCAATTGTCATTGGTCGGAGGCAGCCATCCAATAAGCGTTCACCATTTAGTTAACACAGTTAATCTGCTTTTTTCCATCATTTCAAAAACTGGAGGCTATGCTAAAGCAAACCTAATGAATTTCTTTCATGGATCTTCTCAAATCTGAGGGTTTTTTTTTTTCAAACCACTGTGAGATTTTTGACACTTAATAAGCAAGTGTAAGTGTATGTGTCTTTAAAATTGTATTTGTGTCTATTATTTGTTATGAAGACATGCAGTTCTATCATAATGTCATCATACTAAAAAAGAATATATTTTAATTGTTTTATATTAGCGATAAAGCATCATTCAGTAGCAAAACTTTTTTTTCCCAGGCTATTGTCGGAGGTTCGTTTTACACTAAAATTAACGACGGGCGTCCGGTGTCGAGCTACTAAGATAATTAAAATGCGATCGAAACTCGTGACGCGTCTCAGATTATTATAATTAAAAATCTTCTCCATTACATCTCCAGTATAAAAGTCCTTTTACTGAGATTTTTCATACCTAAGGAATATTAATTTACGAAGCATAGCTATAATAATGGTCCAATAAATAATATAATTTACATAAAGTATATTTCAAAGAATTTATGTAAAACATTAATAAAATATTATGTTAGAAAGAAGACATAGTGCAATTTTTTTTCAACTGATACTGTTTTTTTTTTGTTTTCCAAATTATCCAATTGACATTGACAGGACACTTGTGTTGATAACTAAATATAATATAATATAAATAATATATAAATGTTCTGAATAACTGACTATCAATGTACAGGCTTAAACTGTTAAACAAAGATACTACAAAACCTGGAGGAGATTTTCGTTTCGTAATGTAGAGTTAGAGGCGCACAAATAAACGATTTAGCGATAAAAAATATTTAAGAAGGTGCCGCTACCTTTTAGCCTTGACCTTCGTCCAATAGGCTTATTGGATTGGATTTTTTTTATCATGCATATACTAATGTTATAAATGCGAAAGTTTGCATAGAAGTTTGTTGCTTTTTCACATAAAAACTACTGAATCGATTCTGACGAAACTTTACAATAATATAATTTCTAAATCTGAATAACACATACTTACATTGCGTAGATTTCGCTATTGAAATATGTATACCGTATTGGCATATTGTTACGGTAGACAGTGTCTCGCCACTGAAATGTACCTCTTCACGGTTTAAACGCTGAACCGATTTAGATGAAATTTAGTTTCGAGATTTTCAGTACCATGGAGGAACATAAGATTGTTTATTACATAAGTTTTTATCACAGTAATCATCCCTTAATAGTGTTAAAAGGGGAATTGAAAGAATTGTGGAATTTATTATAGAAGTAGGATTATTCATGGATCACCTGGTGGCATATAAATATGAGTCATATGCTGTATGCATTTTAGGGATTTGATAAATCTTTAATGTAACGTTCCGCTGGCGAAGCTGCGACTGCGTGTGGTAGTAAGAAATAAAATATACATAAAGAAAATATTTTTATATTTGTTGTTTTTCTTACCTATTGTAGATAAAGCAATAGATTTTTCAATAAAACCTATCATCTCGATTAGAAAATATTGGTATAAAAATCCTTAACATATAGGTACCAAATACATAATATATCTTAAATTCGAATATTAATTATAAAAATGATAAACTTCACTCTATAAATTTATTACATTTAGTAGCTGAATAAAGTTTCCAAATTAAAATAGTATTTCCCTCCAGCATAAAGTTCGAATATGAAATATTCCATTTCGTTCAGTAAAGCATCTAGCGTTTCATCCATAAAGGTGTCTCGTTTAGAGAACTCGATCCGAACATAATTAATGCCTCAACTAGCCCGCTATTGGACACCGCTCGCGTCAGCTCTGACGGTCATTTAAAAAAAAAAAGTCTAACATAAGCTAGTCGCTTTCTTCATGTTTTCATTTACAATAGATGTCAAAATGAATGTTGACTCTCGCAGACAATCAGACTCGCATAATTTTTACTTGTCCGACATCATCCTCGTTTTATAAAAGATATTAAAGAGACCGCACTTTATAATTTAAATGGAGATCGTATACGAAATATTTTATTAAGTAGATTACTTTATATTTTGTTTTAATAATATTCTTTATTTGAATATAAAGATTACAATAGAAAAATGGCTTGGCTGTAATATAATTATGTCATATTTTTTTCGGAGGAGTCGTTGTCAGTCCGGTGAACGCTGCCAAAAAACGTTGTATTGGTTTATAGATTTGAGAAATATCAACGCAATAGTCTATGACTGTATACATCTTTTCAATTGGTAATATTTACTACTGCTATACGTATACTCATGTACATTAATCAAATAAATAGAATCAATTTATAAAATAATCAAGTTTTAATAATCAAAAAATAAATCGTATGTAAAGTTACAGCAAGTGATAATTATAGTTTATAATATTGTGTTCAAGTCTACACATCCCAACCCTAGATCGATGAATCAGCACCCCATTTCATCTGAATCTAGTATTTCATCCACAAAGGGTTCTCGTTTAGGGAACGCGATCCTCTCATAATTAATGCCGGTCTCAACTGGCTAGACATCGAACACCAACACCGCTTGCGTCAGTCCTCTGACGCGAGCTTCGAAAAACCAGATCTAATTATTCATTGCTTACTTGTTCATTACACAAATATATACGAGCAATAATCTTGATGTTATTTCACTAATCGTAAAACGTAGATTTGTCCTTTTAATGTTTTTAAAAGACAAATATGACGGTTTACGTTTTTTAATTCTAAAAATTATTGTGAGATGTAAGTGACATTGATCGATTTTTTTTTATATTTATATGTATGGTGAATAAAAATATCTAAAGCGAGGGAATTCCGCTTGGTTTCCATCCCACCAAATCGGATTTGGATTTGTGACAAGTACACACTAACTAAACTCTACCAAACTCTAACACTCCTAATGTTTATACGAGATATATGAATGAAATTGTAATTTATATTCCAAACATTGGAGAAAATTAGTTCACATCTGTAAATGATATACATTTCGAAATGTTTCTGGCCTGCGTTATAAAATTACAGGTTAAGGAACATAACAGAGAAATAACGGGCAATTACTATGCTTATTTTTTGCATCAATTGTGAGGTACTAATAAAGAAAAACTATCCAGAAGAGAGTTGATGACACATGAACACGCGCCGGTTCACTCATCGGGTGTTTTTTCTAAGATTGCAATTAAGGTATGCGGTTTCACTGAACGCGATCATTAACCGTAAAGTTCAGTTTCAAGTGAACTACTATTAATTTTCAAAATCAAACTCGAGTAAAGAACTAAATAAACTCATAAGTCTGGTGCATTTTATTGATAAAACACCTTTTTTTAAGGATAAACATAGTAGTTATGTCTTTATGAATATTTGCCAAGTTACCTTACACGAGTTAATTTTTATCGTAGAAGATCTCTGTCTTGTTACCGTAAATGGTTAGGAAGGTCATGAATGATGACACAGAGCAACCCAATACCTACTACTATACTTAACCCGCCACATCTAGATTTGTATAATAAACAAACATAATTGTAATGTTATATTCATTTGGTACTTATACAATTGAAATAAAAATATGTGTAATAATTTCTGACATGACACACATGTAATAGGAATTATTAACGTTAATTATTATTATATTATGAATCTAAGTCGGTCTGACAATTAGTTAATTATAAGAAGATCTATTAGGCATAGTCTTGTGGTATATGGTTTTATGAACCACGGACTTATTTCACCTGCTTCACGCTGCTACAATAAGAGTCGTTAGACACACGTGTGGCAAAAATTCATCTGCCACAGGCAGATATCCTGATGAAATTTTCCTTTCCCGCCGAACACGAGATGAATTATAGTCACAAATTAAACACACAAAATTAACTAAAAACAACTTATTTTTTAGATCGTAAAACCATGTTGTTTAAAATGAATCTTTTATAATATTTATTACGTTTGACCATATGGCATATAATCCCTTTTGAAACCCGACTCTACAATGACAAATTCACATCTGATATTCCTTAAATGTAACTAGACTCTAAAATATATGTTTTTTGCTGAGTAAAAATAATTAGTATGCTTACAATTTTAAATGACAAATATTAGCTTCCTAACTTTTTTTTACTGTGTACTGATAAATACACTAGTACATAGAATAATTTTTTATTGTTCGTTTAATTTTATCGACCATACAATTCTGATGTTGAATGTAAGCTGTTAGTCATTCAATGTCTAATTTAGGCGGGAAAACTATGTCTCAATTCCAAAAAATACGAATAATATTCTGAAATCGATTTCACTTATTTTTATGATATCGGATACAATATCAAAATATGTATTTTTTTACTAAATAAATCTAACTACATAAATAAGTATTTCTAACAATACTAACGACTGATTTAGTTAGTTACTTTAATACTAAAATCAAATTGTATTAGTACCAGGCTTTTTTTTACAAAGATCAATTTGGCGGAAAGGAAGACGATATAGAGGCTGAAATTATGAATTGACTTTAAAACGCAATCCTCATTATAATTAATAAATTATCGTTATATCCTTCGTTAAAATAACGTCTACTTTGTTGTATCAGATCAAAATTTGACAGATTCATGACAAATTATCCTATCCATTATTTAATTGTCGACGAGCGCCATTATTATCACACTATATAGACTAGGAAACCTGGATTGTAAATAACAAAATGAATAGTCGATCAATAACAACAACAACAACGACGACGACAATGTTAATATGCTGCATGAGATACTTGGTTGTTTTAATTAAAAGTGTTTCTCAAAATAAATTCGTTTTTCATCAATATTTCATTTTTAAATATCGCCGTTTTATTCGATAAATTTATTAAAATCATTTTTATATCTTTCCAAGCTATTTTAAGCTTGGTAAAAAAAAGTAAAAATTTTTGTTTTTTTTTTTTAATTCAAAACTATGCTAAAGTCGGTCTTTATAGGTATCGTATGGCGAAGCAAATAAGAATATTAACCGTTTGACTGCGTCGTATTATATAACTTGCAAAATAAATAATGTCTGATACCCGTGCGAAAATATTGCTATACTGAATTGGCTGACGTATATGTTTGTTTGTGATATATTTACTAATTACATTCCAGCCAGTGTGACTAATTGAGCACGTGTATTTTTTGGTGGGAATAAATTATTTGAAAACGATCACTGACTACTAAATGTTATTCATCTGGTTTGGTGTCTTAGTGGACGAAAATCAAATCACTTCAAATTTAGAATTATATAAAACTATCGCAATCATTGCTTTTTATAACTAAGGTGCATAAAAACCACGGAATTCTTTATTGTTGGTAGAATATTTAATAGCTTCGAAGAAAAAGGCTAATGTAAATATATGTATTTATTTAAATTTAAATATAATTTTGAAATACACTCGAATCCATTTCCCGTTTGTATAAAATTACAAAAGGTTCATTACGCTCATAACACGTCACCGGTACAGACTATACAATTTCAGTGTAAGCTTACAAAGGAGGTTTTAGTTCGCCGGCTCACAACAGCGAGCGTAGTGTTGCCAGCTAAAACGAGTCGAAAGTGTTGCGATCTCGCATGACCAAAACTGTGCTTGGCTGAAGAGTAATGCAGCGTAACTCGATACTCGCTTTGTTTCGCGCCAGAGCCAGACGAGACGTTATAATGAGAGGCATGTGAATCGATTGACGGATATCGGAGATGTAATGGGAGACGGTGGTTTTTGTTGCGACTTGCGTACTATTGCGTAGGGTTGCAACTTAAAATAGATTCTGGCCTGGATGGTGACGAATAAACATCAAACTTTAATCGGTATAATATTATGTATGTATGTACTATTTAATCCGTATGTATTAAACAAAACTAATAAAAAATACTATTAATCTTTACATTGCTTTGTTAAGCTGATGATTTAATTATACATACATATTAATATATGTATGTATGGAAATATATATATTTAAAGAATTCTTTGTTATTTTTTTTGTAATATCATTAATTAACATGTCTAAAGCTCAACGGCATACCATGTCATCTTACCGAAGTGCAACTACAAGGTTTTATCCTTAGCTTTATTTAATGTAACTGGAAAGGTAAATAAACTGAATATTGATACTTTCTTGAAATAAATTACTAGTATTGTTCGTTAATAAATGAATATTTGTTATTCTCTTGCAAATAAAGTATAAAGAACCCGTAGAACGACCTATTTCCGAATAAAAATATAGCACTACCACGCCGCTTCGAGTTCGAGGTGAGCAATATACTAATAATAAGTATTTAATGGAATCAAATGAACACAAAATTAAAATATAAAGTCATTGTAATGCTACAAAAAAATAACAGAATAGATTATTATGGATAGTTATTGAAATAAATATCGGGTTTGCAACCTTTAATACAGAGAATGTGAGTTCTCTGATCTTGTTCCTAGAACTTTATAACAAGCCTCTTTTTAAGGAAATGAATAAAATAGGAAAATAAATTGGCAATACCTCCATCTGATCTATCATAATATGATTTACTATAAGTCTGACCAGGGTGGAGTCTTGTCCTGTTATTATCAATTGTTGCTTATATATACTGAATAATGTAATAGCCAGCAATCTACGTTTCGATGCCAGAAGAAAAAAATATTGAAGCTCTTAGGTATTTTAATTTCGAATTATGAATTTTCCTCATAGTGGCCTGCCCTATTTCAAGCATTTATTTAAAAGATCAGAAGGAAGAATAATCAAATAATATTTTTTGCAAAACTTCAGAGATAATAAGTCCATCTACACAGGTGGTACTGTGGTCAGATACACCGACATCATCACATTGCAATAAACATTTTGTAGGTGAATACGTATTTATTGAAATAGTAATAATCATTATGCATATTTCGTCCGTTATGCAAAACAAACAAACAGATTAAATATATTTGTGCGAATCCGATGCGAGCTCGCTTCCCTTTTAGCGATTTTGAATTTATGAAGAAATATATTTTTGAAAATATACACAATGAGAAATCTTTATTGGGTCTATTAATAGAGTTGTGATTTAAGTCACTGTTCATTTTCAACTTATCAGTCATATCCTGCCAGAGAGTTATTATTATTATTATTGGCGGTCTGTCAAATCTGACATTTGAGTGATGAACTCAATTTAACGACATAACTTCTGTACTAACGTTTAGGCAAATAAATTATTGTATATGTATATTATAATGAACTAATTATTCAGAATATATTTTGAATCGCCATTATACAGTATTCAACTAAATTTAAATTTACCACCGGTTTTCGTATGTAGACTTAACCGTGAATAGTCTGTTAGATATTCAGTGAGTTTTTCTCAAATTACGTTAATCAATTGCATACATTACATTTATATATCCTGTGTGTAAATCAGTAATACGCTCATTAGCATTTGCCACCGCGCTTTTTTTATCAACAATGTAATCTGTTATAAGTAATCTCATTAAAGACATAAATGTGGAAATGGAAGCCAAGTTCAATATTAAGAATATGCGTGGTTGTCATTTTCGCCGACAAAACATTTGAAATCTAAATTAATGCCAAATTCTGTAGACTTTACTTGGCTTATTTAAAACAACAAACTTTTATTTTCTTCTGTAAAATAGCTACTTAAACTACCGTTTTTTAGAAAATAGATTTTTTGGTAACCTAAAAATATAAAACCAGTTGCCAGGTCGTCGCCTTATAATAACGTCTTGAACTTGGCTGGACCCGCTGTTTCCAGTGGCGTAGCAGGTGGTGCAGTGCACCAGGGCCCCGGAGCCTAGGGGGCCCTCTAACCTAAGCTTTGAAAGAGCGGGTCAGCCAACTCGCCAGCTTCTGAAACTAGAAAATCTCGACCCTGTTCACAAGACTTTTTTCCTATTTATAATTTTGAAGGGCAATATAAGTTAAAGAGGGGGTGGAATGAGGGGATGAGGGCCCGATTCTTTTTCTATGCACGGGGCCTTTGCCCATCTAGCTACGCCACTGGCTGCCTCGTATAATACGTGTCATATTGATATACGTAGGTATTGACAAAGTGTGCAAATGTGTAGTTTCTTATACTTACTTACTTATACAACAACTTCAATAAATATTAGTACAGACACGATGATTGCCGGTTCAAATTCTCATGTGGTTAATCTGCTGTATACCTATCGTCCTCGCCGGTGACGGATGTAAATCCGCCATATGTGTGACAACTATGCGAAATCGTTGCAATGTTATAGAATAAGCTTCAAAACTTATCTTCAAAATGACAGGCCTTATCCAAACTATTGAATATATACTGGCTGTTACTAGCTATTACTTTTATAAGTAAGTATAGATACGGTATTCGTATTATATCCTACGTAATACAAATGCAATTAGTATTTGTGTCCACATTAACGCGATATCGTTTTACTGTAGGTATTAGCAAATTATTTGCTCGACCGACTGACACGCGATCAGCGACTCGACTCTAGTTTCTTATCATACCTACTGTAAAAGAGAAAGCTTTGTATCATTATATTTAGTAATTTATTATTTAAGAGATAAGACTGTAGCTTTTATACACTAAATAAAAATTTAATATTTAATAAAGTTTTTTTTTATTTCATTGTTGATATTATAAGCAACTAGTAAGTAATAATAAAACTTCGTCAATAAACTTATATTTAAAATATTAACTTGATAGTAAATGTAATAATTTTCTACTACAAATGAGCCTACAATAGCTCGAAGCTTAAAACAAAAACTGTCTAACTATTCAATATGTACTTCCTTTCATTTTGAGGAGAACCTTGTTAGGTATATCTGTGTCAGAAGTAGACTCAACACGTGCAGGTTTACTATTTTTTCCTTCACGGGCGAAGAAATGAATTATGAAGACAAATTACTTTAAACGGTTTAATCCGCAATCTTCAATTAAGATGCACGTGCTGTAACCGCTGGGTCATATCGGCTGAAGTAATCGTATTAATTGTGAGAGGGTTCCATTCCAGGTCTTGCTCTTCCCCTGAAACTATCAGAGATGCCGATCCTAAGGCCGCCTCGCATACTTTATAATTTTTTTTATTATTATTTCTTCTTCACATAAGATTAGTGTACTGTGTAATAATAAAAGTATATTGTTTTATTTATTATACGTTATTTCAATATAATAAAATAATATATTAGTAGTAGAGTATGAGTCTCATACTCTACTCTCTCTCCACTCTCATATCTATGCATATATGCAGTTTTATCCACTATTTTCCGCTTTTAATACCAATGCTACCATCCTATTTCACTCATATTTCCAATAGATAATCAAAGCATATTTTATAGCAAACCTCTTAGTACAAAAGTAACTGATATTTTATGAAGTCAACATTTTATAATGCATTTTTAAACGCACTGAGATGTCATTTAAGAATACATTTTGTGTTTACAATAATTAATTTCCTATTTAAGCATTTCTCGTATTTAATTATTTTTTTTATGCATAATTTTACTGACATAATACATAATCAACATGCCTTAAAGCAGCTCATAAGCACCATTTTTCATTGAGAAAGTTACCTTACCGTCTTAACACTAAACACTTGCAATAATAATTTAAAAGTCATACTTAAATCGCAGTTACGTCATCAGTTGTTAACATTTGCATTAAGAATGACCCATCTTATAAAATATACTTTATAATACGAAATAATAATAAATTAATAATATTTTTTTATTATAATTAACTCGTAAAAGCAACTTGTTAAGAAAACTGTTCAACGTTTACACAACTAATTAAAAACTTTCAAACTTACATTTTAAAACTTATAGTCTTTATAATATCCAGTGTAAACTAACTCTATGCGTAGGTCGAGTGTCAGGTTGCTCCGCTCCTAAATTTACCTTGCTACCGCCATTAAAAGCATTTATGTTGTATCGGGTATCACAATATCGACGCTGCACGGCTAGTATTACGACCGCGGTTTGTTTGCGACAAACTTTATGTGACTATCTCACATCGTGTACCTACTGCTTTATGTTTTTATTGAATTAATTACGAAAAGAGTCAATTGCATTAATTTTATGAGATTTAAAAAAAAAAATGGTTTCTTTTTTACGGACAAGAATATTGATGTGATTATGTAAAATCCATTATTTTAAACTTAAATAATTGTTTTTAAAACAAAAATAATGAACAAACTAGTCATATTTGTCTATTTGTTTGTTTCGTCGATTAACTTACCAGTGGTTTTAGTTTTAAACATGCAGAAGTACCTATAATTTAGGTACATTACGAGCAACGCCTACTGTATACTTAAATACGAGTTCAGTTGCTGTGGCAATAAGAGACGGCAAATTAAAATTATGAAAGCAAAATGCGTTTCATATGTCGTATGTACATCAAGTTCGATTTTCCATAACACGTGGCTAATGAGTTTGAAAGCGGTTGCCAAACGTCGAAAATGTAAAGAATACGGTCTGCTAAAATAGCTTTTACGTAATTGCACAAAACTAGGAAAACATCAAAAGAATTTGATATTCAATATCTTTGCTAATATGATAAAGCTGAAGAGCTTACGTTACGGTTTACGACGGCGGAGATGAAAATTTTAACGCTGGTGAAACCGCGCGGCACAGCTAGTATATTAATAAATGTGTCATAATAGATAAACCGGTCAAAAAATACGTGTCATATTCATACTTCATAATGTACGTCTCCAAATAATAGTTATATTTTTATACCGAAACGATCGATCGATTGATTCATACATCATTTAATATAAGCTATTTCAAATAAAATTAAAATAAATGATAATAACATACAAGTTCTTGCGACGTTATGGGTTCCATCCAATGTGACTGACATTTGTGGAATCGATTAAAATGAATGATATTTTCATATAGACATATACATATACGCAGTAGGATCATATAAATGCTCACTTGGAAGAGGATTTCAGAAATAAAACCTGTCACGTAGTTGTAATTATTTATTCTTTCATAAGAAAATACGATAAAGCTAAATTATATAAATATAAATTAATAAAGCTAATGTTGCTATATTGAGAAGGCCAATCGTTATATTAATAAATAAACATGCTCAAAGATCTTATTTAAGATAACGAACCATCTGAAAACTAAAACCTCAACCTCAAATAAAATAACGGATATATACAAATTCCAAACCTGAACATCCGAATACTTTCCGATCATTACGACTTCCGGTTCCGATTTATAAGATAATTTAATTAATTTTAACAAGAGTGAGATCTAATCATCATTTAACTCATTTAGGAAAAGCCGAATAGATAAAATTTGGACACAAATAATATATTTGTTATTGTTAATACAGACTTAGAAATAACAGTCATCTAGCATCCATAATTATTCAATGAAAAAATATAAGTCTTTTCATTTCTTGAAATTACCGATTTTGATTTAAAAAAAAATATAATTCTAAAATCATCATTTGCATGGAAACACAAATAATAATAATCAGAATAAGTTACAGTGCTATAATTAAATCGGTAACGAGTATCCGATGCTACTATATTCGTTACCAGTAGCTCGAGGCTAAGTGTAACAAACCTTGAATTTCAAATATGAATTTTCAACTATTCAATAATACCTTAATTAATACGCAGATGCATGTACATTTTCGTCTGCGGTACCAAAATGTTTGATAACCTTCAGCTGAATATTAATGGGTATATTTTAGGTACATTATCCGGGAACGATGTGGAGGAATAATTCATTTTAGAAATAGCTACTGTTATAAAACTACACAAAAAGTTATATTGTGTGTTTTACACTTTTTTAATAAAATTATTTATGTCATTATATAATGTATTTGTCGTCGATTAAAATATAGCAAATTTTCTTTTTAGAGCGGTAGTCTCGTTTACAGTAGAAAATTCAATTTGTGTAATAATAATTTTAATATAATAATAACTATGATATAATTGCATGACAAGTTCGTCCATAATTGCGATGTATGATGTTAGAAAATGCAACAATATTTTAAATTGTTATTTTTATAAGACACATATTCTACATTACATACATTGTACATTGTGTTGGTTTGTTTTTTCTTGTTGGTTTTATAACTAAAAATAAATAAAAATAAAAGACTTTATTCGCTGACTAAAATTTGTTTTGTATGTAATATTCAATCTACTTTAATAATTTTAGTGAGAATTGGTAAGTAGGTAATTTTTTTCTGCAATCAGTTTATTAGTCAAGAGTGTCCTTCGACACATACCTCGTTTCTGCCCTACATTCATCTCTGTCACTCGCTATAAAACTCCTCCAATCTGTGTTGTATCATCTTCCCATCTTTCTATTCCTAAGATACCATTCCATTACGTCAATCTGTCGTCAATTTTTCTCTGTGTGTTCCTATAACGTGGTCAGGGTCAGTGCAGTTTTTTAATCCTTAGTAAAATATCGCTCTCCTTTGCTCAAGTAGCTTGTATGATAAGCATGCTTCATGCAATATTGCTTTGGAAAACTATAAGGTTTTGATTGTTTTTACCCAGAGTGTGCCAAGTTTGACATACATGAGACATGGGTTTAAATAGTTTGCTATTCACTTTCTGTAATTCCAATTTTTTTTCGTGATTTACTTTTTATTTAACTCCTGTGTATAAATTCATATTTCTCGAAGACCTCATCTCGGGTTAGGTTGTGCGTTGTCTGACTGTGAGGCCGCCAGTCAATGTTTTATTCATTTAAAATTTCTTATTAGTCAATTTATATTCATAGTAGGTATATAACATTATTACAAACATTGGAAATTTAGATTATCACAATCACAGATAGCCATCATAATATTATATTTTAAATGATTCTATTTTGTACCTATATAATGGGCCTCAATAATTTTCCAGTTGGAATACAAAATATTTTATACTTTTCCGTATATTTACTGATATAATATTGTGTAATTGTTACATCTTCATTCACTTTGCTAACGACACTTAAATATAACAATATTATTGAAAGTTTCTTAAAATAATAAGCTGTTATGTATAAGATCTACAACATTATTTTCAAACATAACGTTCGCATAGATAATTTTCTAATATCTATGATTTGGCTGATTAAATGTTAGCATGCAGTTCGCGTATCTATTGCTGTCTGGCGGTGGGTGCGTTCAGGATATCATGTTTTGAAGCGATAATTATAACGCAGCGCGCCATGGGCCTGGCAACACTTCGCGTAAATTGATAGGATTTGCGTTCGTTATCGTTGAGCTTTGGTTAGTCTATAGTGTTCATTATAAAATGTAAGTGACACTTCACAGATTATTTAATGAGAATCGTATTTGACTACATATTTTTTGGTATCATTTTTTTAAATTGTAAAATAAAGGCTATATAAAAAGAGAAATATAAAAGGAGAATAATGTAAGGTTTATTTGAATTTTCAAACTATAATTTCTAACCTGAACGTATCCGTAATCAAACTATTCTTTAATCCTCTCGTTCATAAAGTAGTCAGTTGTCTTCTTAAGATTAAAAGCCGTTTACCAAAGAATTGAATTGAATCGAAAATACTACTATTTAGTAGTAGACACTTGAGTCATTATTGTGTATACGTATCAATTCAACAAATAAGTTATTTTTCACATAGTAATATTTACAAACGTTACAACAAATAAAATGTTTACATATACCTATTATCGATTTGCTTGACAGTTTTCATTTTTAATTAATGTTTTTTCCCTAAAATCAACCCTTACCTCTCAAAAAAGTTTGTTTAAATTAAATTTAAAGAACCAAAAATATTCGTTACGTTATTATAATGAATTGCTTTAATATAACAGTAATGTTGCAAATATGATATATGTTTCTGTAGTGTCATCAAAAGAGTCTAAGTAACGGGAGCCCAATTACGCGCTGGACATCGTTTCAAAGGTAACCTTCTCGTTGCCCGACGTCACTAACGCCTTGTATTAATTAAATATCGCTCGCATGTCAAAGCAAAGGATAATGAACGTCCTTTAAGACGTGTTACAAGAACATGTATATTATGATCTATTTCGTAACGTAATATTGTTATTCAATTATTTTAAATGGATTTAAATTATATATGTTTGTTAGCTGTGCTAGTGATCATAAAAGTCACGTTATATAAATTTTAATAAAAAATATTGAAGTCTCAATTGCTAAACGGTGTAAGGACCGTATCGTGATGTGATGTTCGCAGGCTTACATCCTGGCCCTTACGGCCATTCTCATACCTTTTTATAAATTAAAATAATCGTGAACCGACACGTTATGAAGATTCTACCGAGTAGAAGGCAAGGGAATAAGATAAATAAAATGTTTAACTGAACTTATAATTAAATTATATTCGTCATATCTTGTTTAAAACTGATTATTATTAATATCAGAATGAGCTAAGATGGTATTATGTACAGAGTTTAAAAAAAAGAAGAATATTATAAATGCCTATTATCAGAGAATTATTAATATTCCTACTTTCACTTCCAGTTAAGTAAAATCCTTGTTTTAGGACTACCTCAATAGATCAAGGGGTCAAGTTCGAACCTTTGACTTTCTCATCCCTAGACTAGCTCATATACCTTTAACTTATTGAGGCTTATGTTGAGGGTTGAAAACGATAGCAAGTAATTTAGTCCTGCCAGATATTTAGATATCGTGCACAACATAATTCGCATCATTGGCAAACGCAACACGTAACTAATCACTTTGTTTTTAAGCAATAACACTACTTTTGAAAACGTTGTATCTTTTTATAGTGACACAGATATTTCTTGAATTACGTCCCGTTGTTTGGAACGAATCTTATATATGTTTTTGAGAATTTATTAACTTGATCACCGGCAATAAAATACAACGATAAAGAGGTCATCTGCGACCGTTCGTTTTAAACAAATCTCGTTGTTTAAGAATACATAAAATGAGATTTTTATTTTTGGTAATGCCGTAGCGAAAGCTCTGAGTTGCGATGCGATTGTTTTGAAATATATATAAATATTATTTGCAACAGTTTGTTGGTTTTCCCTTTTTCTATGGAGTGTGAATATGAAATACTATGATTGTAGGCTGTACAGCCTAAAAATAAGTAATGGCCGGGCAGATATTATGTTTGTAAGAAGTAACATTTAATAATCTACTTTGTACACTTCTCTAGGATTGCTGTGGAATTACTGTATTGTAAATTATTCCGAAACTTACGGGGTTCTATTTTATTTTTATATACTCTGACTCAGAACGTAAAAGTTAAAGTTAGAGAATGAGATCAAAATTAGTTACCCTCTGTATAACCAGAGAGTAACTAATTTTGATCTCATTATCGGCATAACGAATATCAACTATTTTGAACTCCACCTGCCACCTGATGGTAATTGGTCACCACCGCCCACAGACAATGGCACTGGGAGAAATATTAACCATTCCTTACATCACTAATGCCCCACCAACGATGTTATGTACCTTGTGCCTATAGTTACACTCACTCACCCTTCAAATAATTAGCACTCTAGTTTTGTTATATGCGTAAATTATCTATGATTTACCTGTATATTTAACGTTACAGGAGTTCGCTGAAACGGCAATGAACGAGTTATTGGGCTGGTACGGTTACGAAAGACTTGAACTTCGGAGATGGGCAGCGTCGAGAGCGCGAGACACGGGAAGTCCGGAACAAACGGAACAAAAAAATAAAGGTATTTCAAAGACAATGGAGAAGGTTATATATTATGAACAATCTTCGCTCGGGTGACAATACAATTTAGCACCCACATTACAATGTAATTCAATTTGTTCCCAAATATCTGCTAATGAACATGAACAAGTCATTTGTTTTAAAAATGGTTTGTATTGTGCTTGCAACTTATAAATTTCTTATATAAAAAGTTAGAAATATTGTTCAACATATTATCACATTTCTAGTAAGTGATCCAACCAATATCCATATCCACTTACTTTGGTAGTTAATGGTAGTAGAGTAAATTCTAAGAATAGTTCCCCGTCGGCAGCTTTCATTCTCCGAAAGCACCCCGTTGCATTATTACCGGGAAAAAAAGGCGCCAAATTGTATGCCACGCGGGGTACTACAGATAATCATCTAATCTTACACTTTCTATCATTTAATGAATTTGTTCTTAGAACTCTGGTTATTATACTTATTTATTTTATTATTCGTAAAAAAACACTCAATTCCGAATGCGACGATTCTATATGTAACATTTGATTGAAACGCTTCTGACTCATAAAGTTCAATTTACAATTGCGCAGCTTTTATTATATATGTATAAATAACCTAACGTACGTAATGCAATTTCCTGTGAAAAAGGATAGTAACTATCTTAGACGTCAGATGTGAAGTTATTAAGAAAAATAAAAGACAATCTGCTTTTGTCTTTTGATTATACCAAGACGTTTATTCATGATCATGTATTTCAAGATATATTGTTATATTACGAAAACATTATTTATGAATTTGATACTTCAAAGCGGGTTTACTATTCCTAATGAACGCTCGCGAAATTGTTCGCATATCGTGTACCAAATACCACATTATATAAGATATTTCGTACGAACAAATGTGGATCTTTGCGGTTAAAGCGCGATGATTAACAACGTGTAGAGTTACCTTTATAATGTTACATAGGATACAGATAAGAAAGATATTATGTTACGTTGTGTTTTTGAAATTCGAAATGCGAAGACGTTTGTTAACTTGAATGATAAAGTGAGGGATTACAATTATATCGAATTATATTTAACCCTACTATCTCTGCCTTTGTTATAAAATAGTAGTTAAAAACATATCCGTTAATGGCTTCAACTATAATATGTGAGAATTATCAAATATTTCATTTAATTAGTCTTTTTAACATACACAAAGTTAAACATTTCTTTTTTTATACAAAGCGCACAACGCATTGAACGAATTACACGAAACTTACTTTTGGTTATCAGAATAGAAACAATGAATGTTCGTTGTTTTATATCTCGTATGTCATGTTGCGTAATATTGTTAATATTAGTAATATTATGCAACCTTAGTTACTATTAAAATTATTATTTTTATACGATTTCGATAGTGAAAAAATGTAGAAGGTATACATTTTACTATAAAATGTAAAAAGGCCACAGAATTATATAAGTTATTGTTATCATATATCGTCAGTGACTTGTTAAAGGAGAATTTGAATTATTATTTCAAATATAATATAATGTTCTATATTTAAATAATAAAAAGTTTCGAAAGTATTTTTTCATGTATCAATAGTAATAATTCAAATGAAATAATAACGAGAGAAAGGCTCAAGTATCTCTAACAAATCCGATCTGTGATCGTTAGCCCGCAACAGGATATTATGAGGCCCATAACGAGATATCAATGTTTTTATTTTAGTAAACGAGCTCTAGTAATGAATGACTGCTTATCAAGTTACCGAATCGAGTGCGGAAAAAAATTTAAACTACATTGACTATTCAAATTAATGTTCAATTTTCGGAATTGTAGTATCTCGAATTAATATTTTATAAATTCATAATATAATATACATACAAATACGATTTACGGATCCGTAAATTATAATAAGATAATAAAAAATGTAAAATCTTTATCAATTTGTTTATCTGATCAATTTTTTTTGTCTTGGTGTCATTGTGTTATAAATGTTGTAACTAGAATTATTATTGAATTATAAAAATACTTGGTATAATTTGTGGAATGGAATACTTTGTGGTAGGGCTTTGTACAAGCACATACACTTGAGTAGGTACCTACTGCCAAGCAGCCATAGTATTATTGTGTACCAGTTTTAAGAGTGAGTCAGCCAGTATAACAGGCACAAGGGACATAACATCTCAGTATCGAATATTGGTGGCGCACTGGCGATGTAAGTAATAGTTAAAATTGTCTACGGTGTCAATGTCTATGGGCAGTGGTGACTACGACGATCACTTACCAACAGCTGGTCCATTCGCTCGTGCACTTAACTATATTATAAAAAAATACTTGTTAAAAAAGAAATTGGAATGTAAATAGATACATTGTAAATCATTAATTAGTTTAAAATCTGATAAAAGGCATCCTGTTCAAATAACACTCATTAAATATTCGATTTGTATGAAGTACGTTTTTAAGAAAAAAAAAAACGATTCATGCAAACCAAGAAATCTAATTACAATATTTTGTTTACTGAATAAGATTGATATGTTTTATAAATCATTTTTAAATATTTGTATTTTTTTATAATATTTGTTTAAATCAGCATTTCACTTGCTACAAACCTAGACCGTAGGCAAATAAAAAACTCTTAATTATTATACATTTTTTTTTTGGTTGTCTTTTTGGTAATATTAGGATTAACATTAATAAGATTTGTATAATGCTATCATTAACTAGCTGAACAATCGATAGATTGGAATTATGATGTGATAAAAGTTGCTTCTAGAACTTGTATACGACCTTCAACCCCAACATTACCCCGCAAATGGTAAAAAAGTAGCCTGTGGCCGGGTTTAACTTTACTCCGCACCAAATATCATCAAGATAGAGGTGTCGCTGTGAAACCGTAACATAAAACAGTGTATTAGTACATATTAATTATTTATTATGTTACACGACCAAGCGGTGTGGGTTTTGTATTAATTAGCATTCACAAATATAAATAAACTATGCTACAACCTACCTAACAACCTACCAACTAATTACAACCTATGTTATAAAAACGAGTAGAAGATAGAGATCATCATAATTACTTTGCTCGCTTTACATTTAAAACAAAAGAAGTTATTCTTCGTTTCTCGTTACAATATAGGATGTTTTAAATTGAATAAAGATGTTTTAAAATTTAGACTATACGTTTTCTGATAGTCGATTTCTTATAATTGTATTGAAGACTAATTAAGAATATATTCTGACTAGAACTAAATTACAGTTTTTAGATGCAATTAATTTGACAAATTGTTTTTTATAAATATAAAGAAAAATAGTAACATTTTAAGTTCGTTAATGTACCATAATATACAAAATATGATAAGTAAATGTTTTATGTTTAATAAATACCTATATGTAAAGTTAAAAATTATTTAGGACTTATGTAGGATTATAGGTACTGTAAGTATTTATATAGGTATAGTCAACAAAATTCAATTATTTAGTACGACGGTGCGCCCTGCAGGTATCAAACATTGAAATTCACATTATTGATATAATTTATCTTATCATTAAATCAACCCATAAGAAAACACAGAGTCTATAATAAATAAATATATATATTTTTTATTATTGTTATAAAAATATATAGTAACAAGCCACGCCACGCAGATATAAAGGCGCAGACATATAAATTAAATAATAGAATTTTAATAGTTCTGATATTCTGTTCCACAGCTGAGGAGTGTTCCTGGTGCAACAAGAACATAACAAGTGATAGTGGCGCGCTGCAACAAGCTGGAGCGGCGTTCTGTTCAGAGCTGTGCTTCAGTCAGTCCCGCCGCGCGAACTTCAAGCGCGCCAAGACTTGTGACTGGTGTCGACACGTACGACATACAGTCGCATATGTGGATTTTCAGGTGAGAAACATAATTGTAAGTGAATGTTGACATGTAAAATATTGAAAGGAGTATTAGCACTCTTCATGTTTGTTTTAACCGTATTTCACCATGACTACTACAAATTGCCCCCTAAAAAATGAGCCTAATGTCGCCAAATTACGGAACGTGGCGTAAATACTTTTCTCTGTCAGTATTTTTTACAACTTCCATAACGAAAGTTTTTTTTCTAAATTTAATTTATTATGCTGTAAGGACGTATTAATACCGTGCCTATATATTTGTTTAATAAAATTAAAAGCAATCAAACAAATTACTAAAAAGTATTATAACAAGGAAGTAAAACAATATTGGATACGAGGAAGAAATTGCGTAGTAAATTCATCACATATTCTACCGCCAAACGTATTGTTGTGCTAAGGTTTGAAGGGTGCGTGAGCCAGTGTCAACAATATGTGGCTTAGAGTACTTTCTTTGGGATTATCTGATTACAAAAATAAATATGCCTGTTGTAAAAGTCTTAAATCCGTCTTATTTAAATTTATAAAATGTGTTTACAAAAACTGATTATTTTTTTGATATTGTTCCAGGATGGTGCCACGCAGCTTCAATTTTGCTCGGACAAATGTCTCAATCAGTATAAAATGCACATCTTTTGTCGAGAGACGCAAGCGCACCTAGATCTCAATCCGCATTTGGTAAACGCTTCATCATCATCAAACCTTATCACGCCAGAGCTTTGGCTAAAGAACTGCAAAAGTAGATCAGTGTCACCAGCGTCTGAACGCTCAGGTTCTCCAACTACTGAGAAAAAAAATAACGAAAAGGATATATCACCTAACCAAAGAAAATCTCCGCTTCCATTAATAACTATTGCGCCACCAGCAAAATTAATGAATAAGCCACCCGAAGAAAGATGTATTCAAAAGTCACCCGAAGGGAAAAAGGACTCAAGAACGAAGATGAATTTACGAAAGCGAAGGACATCGAAATGTTCGGCTACGGTGACATCACAAACACTTCGACAGCAAAATTCAACACCGAAAGCACAGGATATGAGAATGTGCAGTCCATCTATTGACGGATCCTCGCCAGCTTCATCAGTTACAGTCAGTAACAGTGCGATACATTCTCCACCGAACACTATGAACCAACAGGTACCACCTCCATTCCCCACCCCAATGTTTGGTATGCCCCCGCCTGTTTTCGTGGATAATAATAATGGACATATTAATGAGCACAGACATCCAATGTTTGTTCCAAGATTAGGATTTATTCCACCGCCTCCGGGAATGATGCATCAAGAAAGACCAAGACTTTTTCCGCCTATGAATTTCCCACAACCCATAGGTCAAGCTCCACCAGTTACAGTACTCGTTCCTTACCCCGTAATATTACCAATACCTCTACCAATACCTATTCCTATACCATTATCATCGTTTATCCAAGCACATCGTTCTAACAAAGTGAAAACGGAAGTGAATACTGATGACGTAGAGGGACCTCTTGATTTTACTATGAATGGAGATAAGAAAAAAAATGAAAATGTTTGCAGAATAGATAATGACGTTGAATTAAATACAGAAGCACCAGATAAAACCAGTCAATGTGATCCAAATAAAGAGATAAATGAAAGAATAGACAGTGATAAGTCATCCAACGAAACGGCTGACGTCAGTAACCCAGAACAGACGTTACCAAAGTTTAAAATTACGCGACTAGGCAATAAAATGGCCAAAATCGTAACAAAGACAAGAGAACCCTCAGAATCATCAAGACCTTTAAGGAAACGACGGAGGCTTGTCGAAGCAACCGATGATGATTCACTTATTCCTAAAACAAGGAAAATTGTACAAGTGTAAATGTTATTAAAACCATTAAATTATATATAATAATATAATCTTCATTCATACATATCACAAAGCATTATAATTCGAACAGAGTTCATTATTCTTTCAATTTGCTAGTCCTAGATATAAGATCTTATTCATTTAACTAAATGTCTCATTAACCTAATTAGCGAGCACTGTAAATGTGATATTAGTAACATTATTCAATGTCAAATAAACACAATTATAAGTAAGAAAGCATAATTTTATTACCTCCTACCGAATGAGTTAAAGTTTTTAAATTATAAATGTTATTTTAAATTTGTTGTTAGATGGAAAGACAGTTACATACATAATATAACTTGTAAATTTTAAGAATTAATATAGCCCAATACATGAAAATTGTAATCAAAAATTTCGGATTCAATCCCAGGCAAGCAGCACAAAATTTTTATGTGCCTAATTGAGGTTAAATATACACGTCGCTTTCTGATTGATTAATAGGAAATCTGCCACATGTGTACCAACAAACCCCCATTGGAACAGTCTAGGAGAATAAGCTCCAATTTTCTCATCAGGAATAGAAGAAGCCTCATCCCAACAATGGGATAGGTATATTTACATGCTGCTACACTTTAAATGTTTACTTTAGTCATATGTCAACGTCAAAAGTCATAAGGGACATGTTGTAAATATACTGAATATACGTTATCTCTACATACTTGCATAGTATATATCAAAGTCACTTCCCGCTGTATGTTTGTACGCATTAAAGTCTTAAACTTCGCCTACACAAAAAAAAAATATTAATTTTTTATTTTTTATTTTAACTAAACATTGACAAGTGGCAACAAAAATTAACAACACGTTCATTATAGATTATACCAATGTTTTCATCAAAATATTTAAATAATATAGGTTCAGTCTTATTGAAATAATTTGCCTGAAGTGCTTGAATTGAGTGAATTTCTGTCATTTGTTGTTACAAAACTAATTTAATAAACAGGTAAGTTTGGTTGTTTGAATTGGGAATAAAAGTGTGAGATCAGCACAAAACAATTATATTTAGTAGGGACAGTTAAGACAAGCTCTCATGCAACATTCCATGCTGCAAGTACCGTCAGCAATGCTGTGAAATAATATATGAAAAAAAATAATGAATAGTGTTTTGTGAAGATTTTCCAAATTGTACACTCATGTTCCAGAAGTTTTCCATTGTCCTGGCGGCATGAATCACAGAAACAAATACCTAATAGAACAATTTACTTGTTGTAGGGCTTTGCGCAAACCCGCCTGGTAAAATACCACCCACTCATCATATATTCTACCGCCAAATAGAAATACTTAGTGTTGTTGTGTTCCGGTTTGAATGTTGATTTAGTCTGAGTAAATACAAGCACAAGGGACATAATATTAGTAGACTAGTAGGTTGAAGTAGGGCCGGATCTACCATATGGCTTTTTGGTCTTCAGTCAGTCTAAGTCAAAGTCAAAAATAGACGATATTGCGAAATAATCCATAACTGTATTAAATTAAACAGATCGTATGATTTTCTGCCCTGCGAGTCCTGCAATTAATCAAACCCATTCAATTAATTTAATTTATGTCTACGTTCAAATATGTCTTAGGTGGGCCCCTAAGTAGTTTTAGCCCAGGGACTCCTAAACTTACGGTCCGGTCCTGGGTTGAAGGTGTATTGGCGATGTAAGGAATGATTAATATTTCTTGCAGCGCCAGCTAATTTTTTATGCACCGAGCTGAGATGGCCCAGTGGATAAAAAAATCGAATAATAAGCGAAGATTAAATCTGGAATGTACTGTTGGGCAATAAAAAAAATATATAAAACAAACAATTTATTGTAATTAGAATGAAATGCATTTATCTAGAGGATTAATTGAAAACTCCATATTAATATTTTCATCAAATAAGCATTATATATCACATGAAAATTAGAAAAAAAATATCTAAATTAGTTTTCATCATAGCACTATGGCAGCGCAACACGTTATTTCGATCAGCATATTGAGTAACGTATTCTGAAAATTCGAGAAAAAATCATGTAACGAGGCACCTGAGAAAATAAATTTACGTAATCATACATGATTCATTTATGTGACTCAAATAAACACAACTGTTCTTTGATAGAAATTATTTTTCCTATTACTCACTTTGAATGATTTCACATTAAATGTACAATTTTAATTTTACTAGGTAACGAAAAGAAGCATTTTCATATTATATCTAATTTATACCTAATTTTTATCGATTATACTCTTTATTTATTCCTTTTATACATATATACATACAATAAAATACATTTAACAAGTCTAAAAAAATGTTTTATTATATTTTATTATGAAAATAATAGTTTTTGGGAATAGGATTTGGAAGGTTAATAAAGGAATAAAGTATTAAAATAAAAAGAAACATTCATTTCATAGGCTTTAATGTCTCTGAAAACATTGCTATAAATCATTAACGTAATAGTCATTTCTATATCATTTAACAAATTCTCTTAGCATCTAACAGCTTGGCCACATTTTAAGATTATTTCTCATTTTATTTGTACAAAAGAGATCCAATTGGCTTTGTTATATGCACTATAATTGTTACAACAAATGAATTAAAGCATTCCATATTTAATTATTATAACAATTGAATTAAAGGCAATATAGGCAATAATAATTCAATTTAAAACAATACTGTAAATATTATGTAGATGGCAAAACAAGTTTATATCTTGCAAACAATATATTTGCTGATGGAAAATATCAAATAATTTGTAGCAATGTTTTTAACAATAGAATTAAAATAAATGCAAAAGAAGTATTTGTTTTCAAATTATTTGATATTTATCGAGCATCAGAAAACTTCGGCAATTTTTTATAAAAGTTTACGTTGATTGAATAATATAATTTATCTTCATATATAACTTTGAAGCTAAGAAATATAGATGTCAGTGTCATGATTTCTTCGAGAACTGTTTAAATATAGTGAAAAATTACTTTTTATTGTTGTATAAGTCCCAGAGAGTTATTGCCCCATCTAGGCCCCCAGCTGCCATGATGTTTGCATTCCAAAATGATACTTTTTGAGTGGAGTACACAACATCTTGGACTGCTTGTCTGTGTTCTGTAAGTACTACCAATTGCCTCAAAGAGAACCAGGAAAATATACGGATGTGTCCATCCCAGCCACCCGATGCAAAAACTCTACCATCATTCCTTGTGCAAACTTTATTTATTCCAGGATTTTTGATATTTACATCCAATTTATGGGCCAAGCTCAAGTCTTTTCTTCCTATACTAAATATTTGTATCACATCTGATGCATTGCCGATCATGCCTCTTTGTTGTTCAAGATGGAAATCCACTGACATCGGACATTCTTTAGTTTGCAATTTGCTGATGCATTGACTAGTGTTGAGATCCCACAGCAGGAGCCATCCTGCTTCATAGCCCACCAGAAGGAGATTCCGGTCATTCGGAAATTCAATATACTTTAAACACATTGGATCGCCAAGTTTAGGAGAATCATTTTCTGGCACCAAACTA
Organism: Vanessa atalanta; assembly: GCF_905147765.1. Classification (NCBI taxonomy): domain Eukaryota; kingdom Metazoa; phylum Arthropoda; class Insecta; order Lepidoptera; family Nymphalidae; genus Vanessa; species Vanessa atalanta. The sequence continues at coordinate 7,569,659 of NC_061880.1, read as the reverse complement.
TTTATCTTTTCACCAGAAAAATTGTAAATGTGTATTTTGGATTCCCTATCAGGTACAAAGAGTGTTTCGAGTTTTGTGTTGGCATCAAAACGACAAAATCCAGGATAGTCATTGTCTATGGTATGTTGTTCTTTGTAGCCGCTATTAGTAAGTGTAAAAATTTTGAATATTCCACCTTTTTCTTGGGTGATAAGTTGGCTGTTTGTGTGAATGAGATGAAGAATGGGAGCTTGACCAACTTTGATTTTTTGCTGGACCCGGTTCGTCTAAAACAAAAACTAAATTAATATCACTTTAGAAATATTACATTAATGAACAGCTTAAAGTATTTCTGTGTAGTAACCTACCATGAACATATACCGATACAGAAAAATCTATTTTGAGAAATTGTTACAGAATTTTACTCAAAGCAATAATACAAAAAATGTTTTCATCTTCATACATATTTTGCAACGTTATGATAAGATTCTTTGTTTGCGTACAAGCAAATTTGATATACTATTTTTCTAGGTCACAAAATGAGGGTAGTAAACAAAGAAAGGCGCAATTGATTGAAGCCGTATAGATCAGTTCCAATCTTTACCGCAGCTTAAAATAAAGAAGGTATTATTATACTAAGAATATTTGATCTCACCTGAAGGTTGTATGCATAAACATATCCATTTTTCGACCCGGCTAGTAACCTCTCCAGTCCCCCCGGTAAAAAGCTAAATGCCAGACAATATACTGGCGAATTATCGACATTTCTGATTGTATAAACCGGGTCAGGTGGTAGCAAAGCCATTTCTGGTCAAGCTCGAACCAAAATATGTAATCGGAATAGAAAAATAAAATATTAATCAAATTAATCAAGCCATCAGAAACTGAACCACAACTACGCACAACACAAAACTGACACAAAAACAAGAAAGTTTACATATATACGTCACTAACATATGGATACGTTCACAAAATATCGTATTATCACTATTTTTATCTATGATTATACATAATATACTTTAAACAAATATTAAAAACGATTTAGGATACTACCTTAAAAAAAATTGAATAAATAATAAGTAATACATTTTACTACAATTATTTTGTTATAAATTAGAGTGCTATTATCTGTGCTATTACTGCCCGTCAACATTACATTAGTCAAATTTGTCAGACGACCGTCACCTACAGCGACAGTCGACACTCGACAGTTCTCAAATTTATTGTGAAGCTTCAGCTTTGTATAGTGTTTTACAAATTTATGAAGTTTTGAATGAGAAATAATCGAAGTACCTAATAATGGGTGCCATATCTAAATTAAGAATGCTAATTTAATCGTCGAAATCACAAATGGCTGCGGAGACTTTTCTAAAAACGAGCAAGTATTCGAAGTATACATCGTATAGGAACATTCTGTATCATAGGTTCTTCGTCGGCCTGCTATTGTTTATTGTAGTATCTCTAGTGTTGATCGTTGTGTGTAATATATTCACGGGCAGTACGCCTCGAGGTGATTTCCACGAATCCATAAATCTGGATGCATCGAGTTTACCAGTTCGGACGCTTATAAGTGAATCTCGGACGTCGTCTCCGCGCGTTACAAACTGCACTTATTGGAGTTGTTTTAACGTATATAAATGTGGGAGAGGAGGTCACGATAAGATAACGATATACATCTATCCGCTTAAGGATTACAGGACGGATGATGAAAAAGCAATATCAAAGTTTTCTAGAGAGTTTTACGAGATTTTAAATACAATTAAAAATAGTAAATATTATACGCCTAATCCAGATGATGCCTGTTTATTAGTGCCTAGTATTGATACATTAAATCAAAATAGTTTTTCCAGCAAATATGTCGCGCAAGCTTTACAGTCACTTGAACAGTAAGTTTAAAGTTTTATTAAAAAATATATTATACTATTATTATAAATGCAAATGTGTCCATGTTTGGATTTTTGTTGTTCATAATCACACTTAGATATTAGAGGGATTGTAATAAAATTTGCCTAAGCAATGGATAATTTTGTTTAATATTCTGGATATATAGTTTATTTTTTATTACTTCATACATTCAGCGAAGTGGGTGTTGCAGATAGTTTGCATATAAATGAAAGAATGTTTTAAATATGAAACAATATACATATAATGAGAAGTTTGATGGAATTTTGATATGTTACAGTAAAATATTAAAGAATAAATATTCACATATAATTGACACAATGATGATTTTCACCGAGATGGACCTGCTAGTGAAGCAACGGTTAGCTATCAGTAGATTATAGTACAGTGTATGTCCAAATAAAGGTGTTCTCTCTATTCCCTCACCCATAATGTGAGGGAATTCAAACTCAGGTCCAACAGTTTTACATGCTTTTCGAGTCATTGGTGTCTAAAGTCTACTACTACTGTAAACTTTCAAACTCTAGGCTAGCTACTGAGAAAATCTTGAATTAAAATCTCATTCCAGGATTTGAACCCATAACCAGCCATGAATATGGGTTTGACTGCCTTTTAAGCTATCTGCTGTATCAATAAGGCAGTTAACTATATAAATAATAATAAATCAAACTTAGTAATGTAATCAATTTGAAATTATCATATAATTAGCTTTAATTTATTATTGTTGATGTGAAGGACCAACAGAAATGTTGAATTTATTTATATTATTAATATATAATATTAATTTTGTATTTAAACAATAGAATTAAAACTGTTGAAAAACATTTTATTTGATGTATGAATATAAATATATTAATTATTTTTCAGTATTATTAAGTTTTTCTTATATACAAACAATACACTATTAAGCATACTATTGTTTCCCATTTTCAATATATATATTCCTCATATTCTGCTTTGAATTAGGTACATACTATAATATCCGAAGGAATCTTAAGTACTACGATTTTCAAATTAATTATTATCATTACTTTTAAAACTTAATCAATTTATATGTTCTTAAAAAGTTTATTTTTCAGCTGGAATAATGGTGAAAATCATCTTATATTTAACATGGTGGCAGGTGTTGCACCAAACTACAATACGGTTATCGACCTCAACACTAGTAAAGCAATTATAGCAGGAGCTGGGTTTGATACATGGACTTTTAGATATGGTTTTGACATATCATTGCCGCTTTACAGCCCTACAGCACAAAAAATTAACAATTCTCAACCGAAACAGAAGAATTACATGATTATATCAACGCAACTCAACATACCAGAAGATTATCTAGCGGAGTTGCAAAGTGTAGCGTCATCCTCAAATGACTTATTATTACTTGATAGATGTAAGACGGCATCTGGCAAAACAGATTATATGAAACGTTGTGAATATACAACGGGTAAAGTATTTGATTACCCAGATATTTTGAAAGAAGGTATGTTTTGCCTGGTAGTGCGTAGCGCAAGATTAGCTCAACCGGTGCTGATGGATATCATCGCATCTCAGTGTATCCCAATTGTAATAGCTGATACGATAGTCATGCCGTTTAATTCTCACGTAGACTGGAATAAAATTGCATTATTTGTGCCCGAAGAGAATATAAAGAATATGTTGAAAATTGTACATTCAGTCAGCAAGGAGAGGCGAGGGGAATTATATTGGCAGTTGAGATGGGTGTATGACAGATACTTCTCTAGCATAGAACGAATAACATCGACAATGTTAGAAATTATAAATGAGAAAGTATTTCCATTAGCAGCTAGAATGTATGAAGACTGGAACATGCCGGAACATTTGGTATGCAATTATCTCATTTATAATTAATTAAATTTTGCATTATTTAAATTAAAATATTTTCGTATACGCTCGTTCGGACTATGCAGGTGATAGGTTTCCGGGTATCAATTATAACGTGTTTTGTATGGAAGTGTAATTTCTATATCAAATATTTTATCATTAATATTAAAAGTGGGTAAAAAAAGTTTGATTTAGAGTTATTAAATTATACGAAGTTAAAATTGAAAAATCTGTGTATGATCAAAGGCTGAATTGAAAGTATTTAAAAATTCCTTCACGTATTAACATACATTAAAAAATTAACATTCTCTGTGCGTCTCGTAGCTTATAAAAAAAAAATAAACTAATGTCAGGGGAACATTAGTTTGTGTTCTTTTTAAACAACGAATATCTTACTACCATTTTGTTCCATTTATATACATTTAAATACATATAAATGTATTTGATGTAATTTGAACCAAAATGTTTACTATGCCAAGAAAAAAATAATATTCATATAATATAAGAATACTACTCTTATATTGTGTGGTGGGTAAAATATATAATTTACTAAACGTTTTTATGATTTCATGACGTCATTAAGAATTACAGAAACACAAGCATTGAAAAGTGACAAACGATGAGTAATTGCGAAATTATGAGAGATTTTGTGTTTGACTTTGTAACTCTAAAAATGAAACGAATTTTTGTTCGTTAAATTTTATTTCAATTATAGAGTACGGTACTCTAAAAGTTTCTTGACGTAGTCCGCAGAATAATGAAAAAAATTAAAAATCCGAAACGCTCTAAATATTTTCGTGCACCATTTATATAGAAACTTACAAAACTTAACCTCAACTAAATACATTATTTCTCCGAAAATAGACAATTATAATTAAAATACACTTGAGGCATATATTTAAACGCTGTCAAGATTATTATTTATTTGTATTACTTATTAGATCTCATTATATATAATAGTTTAGTCTTTTGTTAGTAAAATGCAAAACGGCCGCAAATCCTACGATAAAAGGCCAGAATCTCGGACTTATAAGATAAGCCCATTATGGAGGGAAAGCACTGTACTTAGATAAATGTGTCACTGTTGTCGCGTTCGTAAAACTAAAAATAACAACTCGACGAGGACTCAAGCCTTTACGCTTATGTAAGGAGAAACATTAAAAATTTATCGCGTGCACTGCTGTCAAGGAAAACATCGTTATTCGTGCATGTGTAGGTAGAAATTATGTGTCACATATACACTCATATCGCACCCGATCATTTGAAGTTGAATATGCTTTAATTAAAACTCGTGGCTCGAGAAGCACTGCGAAATTGGATTTATCGCCAACTTGCTATATTGTTGGGAATTCTTAATTGAACAATTTTTTTTTTCAAACTTTTCTTGTTAGAGTTTCAACAATGGCTCTCGGAAATGCCCATGTTTTCTATTCTTCTATCGAGTGAAAAACTTTATAGAGCACTAGAAATATAGCAAACATAATAGATGACCTCGGATCCAATTCATTACTCTCGGCGAATTTGTACTGTGATTTCATTCTTTCCTCATCATGGGAATATTTTAAAGTTTATTTTCACCGTATAATTTGAATAGTCTAAATGTCGAGATCGTCACTTATTTAACATTTTTCTTCAGTAAAAATCGGTATATAATATATTTTAAATATCCGTTGATTTAATTTGAACTGAGATACAAAATATACCATTACTATCTATTGGAGTCATCGGGATATAGTAAATCGAAGCGATATGCGATAGCTTGAATTGAGGGACGCAATCTTGCAAAAACATGACCAATAACACGTTGTTGATTAATTTCTCATTTTAATGAAATAAATGCATTCATTTCTAAAAACAATGATTACAGTTAAATACAATTTAATTTGTGCAAAACATAAATATCAGCAATGCTAAAACGACATTGTTTTAAATAATTGTATAGAATACCTATTCGTTTTAATTCAGCAAATTATAATGTTATTACAGCTGCTGTTATTGAACTGTACGAGTCAAATAAACAAATGCCTGACTAAATATTGTAATGAGTATGAAAATTATTCATAGATATATGAAATGGGTTCGAAGATATTACTTCTAAGTTTCATTAAGAATTTATAAACACATCTATGTTAATGATTTTGCTTACTTTAGCGAATTAATAATAGCATGGCTATGAAGTCTTTGCCAGAGTATAATTAAATTAGTAACAATTTCCGATAACAGTACGGTCCAGTCAACCCTCTGTTCCTGCCGGTGACCGCGCCCAAGTCGCCAGGATTCACTGCTGTTATATTGACGTATGACCGAGTGGACAGCCTGTTCACACTCGTCAGGAAACTCGTCCGGACGCCGAGCCTCGCAAAGATCCTCGTGGTATGGAATAATCAGAAAAAACAACCACCCCCATGTAAGTTATAATATGTTTTTTTGTATCACAGTAAAAAAAAGGTATGTTAATTAAGATATAATTGTATAATTCTTATGATCGTTAAGACTTTATAGAGCTGAAATGGAAAGTCAATAGCCAATATTAACTGAAGGTGGCCGGTTCAAATTTGTGCAAGCATCTCTTAGTTAACATGTGTTTATAATTCATCTGTGTTTTGGAAGATATTTTGTACTGTATTAATATAAAATAAAATCCTTATATTCTTTTTCTTATATATTGACATCTCTTTCTATCACTGGCATTTACTAAAGCATTGGTTGTACCTTGAATTACTAATTCGCAGCTAAAGTTCGAGGTTGTTCTTGCAATTTTATTGACTCCCTCACACTTAGGTACCATCGAACACAAGTCGGCAAAACATTGTTGCTTAGCGATAGGTCTATTCAGTGGGTGGTATCTATACAATTGGTCTTGTACAGGCCGTTACCGCTCTCGTGGTCGGAACAGCACAGCTCAATTATTTTCAGATTACTATTGAGTTAATTTCTATTTCATATAAGAATGTTTTCAGAGTATATACAGTATCTTGTTAATATGAATCTTATACAATATTCGTACTAAAAATCTGATAAAATTACGTGATGATTTTTGTCAAAATATAAAGTACCCTCCAAGATCAGCATTTGTTTAGAGGGTCAAGCTAAACTGATAATTAACATAAATTAAGCACATCAATATTAAGTGCACCTTGTTCGGTTTTGAACCCGCAATCTTCGATTAAGATTTACGATTAAATACTGGGCTATTGAGGCTTTAAAATGATAAATGATATGATCAAATATTAATTAAACATGTACACAATTAATGTTCAACTGATAACAAAAGTTGTACGTACAATTTATTGCAACTGAGATCCGATTAACCTGTCGTGAAACTCATCTTTTGATGAAAACCAATATTTAACTATTATAATTTAAACTAAACTAATTATACAAAAATTTAATTTTTCGTTTGAAGATATTTTAGTCTAGACTTCTGTGTCTAGGCAAAAAAATGACGACTTTGGTGCCAATTAAACGAATTAATCGTATCCTACTAGATGTAAACGAAGCACGAAATAATATAAAGGGTAACTTAACTCATTAGGAGCTCATTACAGTTTCGTTTTTATTTTGAATTATAAAACGTAATATAAAAACATTAGTAATGTTTTACAATTTACATTTCAATCAATTAAGGAAAATAAACAAATAATTGAAGGTTATTTAAAGAAAAGAGGATAAGTATTTCCATTTATGACAAAGTCGGTAACACATAATTATGTAGCCTGTCTATACGAGCGCATAACGCCAAGATTCAAGATACTTACGTAACGATTGATCAGGCCTTAAGTGTGCCAAAAGAACGTTCATTCTGCACTATCATTATGACTTTTAAAGAGAAATTGGAAATCGTTCGCCTTTATTATTCTGATTTTATTGAATTTGTTATCTTATTAATAGTCGCGTGTCTCGTTAGCACGGCACACGACTCGTGTAATGTAACTTGCACATATTTTACGCGCTATTAAGACCGTGACTTCGTTCGCTTGAATAAAGGTTATGGGCATATGTAGATTTTTGTCCGTTCTTTCGTCTCATACATCATTTTCTTACTTGTGCAAAAGACAAAAGTATCTTGGCTATTGAAGTCGTATACCTTAATATATCGTCTTATATAGTTCTATATTGACCACATGTGTACCATATCGAAATGAGCAGCGAGCAACAGCCACATATTCTCGAAACCTTCTCATAAAGAGGAGAGGAAATTTGTCCAGCAATGGGAAAAGTACTGGATGTCTTTTAGTTAAAAATAACAGCTGTACTCCATGTTATGGTCAGTAGGTGTAATGCCTGCTATGAACAGTTTTAGTGCTGAAATTTAATTTAATAGCAAACAAAATAAATAATAATTTATTTTTATCAAGGCGGTTCTTGACCTGTATCTATAATAACGTGTCCGACCATTAATCATCAAACCAAGCCTTGCTACAGTTTCATTATACGTATACAATATAGAAATATATATATCAATTATGATTCAAATCAAAATTTGACAACTATAGTTTTGGTTTCAAATTTTAATTATTATAATAACAATGTTCTAGTGCCATCTTTATTACGATTAAGTATTTAAAAAAAATTGTAAAAACAGAATTGTAGGAATAATTCATAAATTATTTGTATATCATCACATGTTGTAACAATCTGTTAATGTCTCAATGCTCGCTTAAATATTCCTCTCGTTGTCGGTTTGAATGGCTTGGATGGCAATTCCCATCGCGTTGCTTCAAAGCTAGTTGGTATGATACACGTGGCAGATTTTTATTTTTTCTGAAACGATTCGACTTGGGAACCTTCAAAAAAAGAGCGTACTCCTTCCTAAAAGGCCGGCAACGCACCTGCAACCCCCCTGGTGTTGCAGATGTCCATGGGCGGTGGTAATCACTTTCCATCAGGTGTGCCTCCTGCTCGTTTGCCCCATATAACATAAAAAAAAGATTGAAGAAGATGAAGATCTGGTCTGAGATGATCGCAGAAATGGAGTTAATAATATATGCAGTGACCCAGCACGATATAGCTTAACAAGTTAAGTACATGAAAATTCAGTAATGTTTGACCGAGCTCCAATACCCAATGTTTGATTAAGAATCACGCATTATTTGGTTAAAACCATATTGGCTCTTTTGATATTTATAAACCATTAAATTATTATTCTATATTCATTTATAGCATAGGTATGTTGGGGCCAATTGATGGTAAGTGGTCACCACGGCCTAGACATTGGCGCTGTGAAACCATTCCTGTGTGAAAACATCGCCAATGTGCCAATTGCTGCTCGGCGGTAGAATAATACTCATATATATTCACATATAACAAGCTGGTTTCATGATTTACAAATAATTGCATTGTTTACATTTAAACGTACCTAAATAAACGCTCTTGTTTCGGCTTTGCGCTCGAGAATAGTATTATAAATCGATCAAAATAGAAATTGATGAAAATTTGCGATATCAATGCATATTGAAATAACTATTACGTATGTAATCTCTACATATCTAGATAATGGTTGAAATCTCATCATAATGCATCAAGTAGTCAGGAAACCTTACACGCGTACACGAGGTTGGGCGTCGTTTTGTACTATTTATAAATATGACAATGTACATATCTCATGTAATATTATACTTAAATATACTGACGTTTTGATAACAGATCGAAAAGTTAAATAACAGACGAGAGATGGAAAAACTGATTTAATGAGCAAACGCAATTAATCCGTTCAATATTATACATGCAACTTCTGTTAATGTTCATTGTACTGAGAGTGAAATTATAACTCGACGAGATAAAATCAACTCTATGTCCCGCTAATAAGACTGATTTTGCATTGTATTGTAAATTACACGTTAACATAAATACGTTTAAATTCGATTTTTAAAACGCAACGAATGAATTCCACTCCTGTTCTGATTTTTAATTGTTTTGTTTTTTCTAATTATTTCGCTTTCATTTCAGCATCTGAGTGGCCAGTAGTAAATAAGCCGTTGAAAGTGATACAGACCAAAGAGAATAAGTTGTCAAACAGATTTTTTCCATACGACGAGATTGAAACGGAATGTCAACTGACGATTGATGATGACATCGTTATGTTGACGCCTGATGAGTTGGAATTTGGGTGAGTTTCTATCTTGATTCAATTAATGATTGTTTTATTATAGGAAATATTAGTTATATATGATTTTGTCTTTATTTGTAATATTTACCGAGTACTAAATGATCATTTCGACATGACTCGGTAGATAGATTTCATATATCTTACCTGAAGTACTCGCATTCAAATCCATTAGAGCAACACAAAAAACAGTTGCAAAATTACTTTGATTTTATTTATATTCTGGACAATCAAATCTGAGACCGCCTAAATAAAAAATAATGGCTACCTTTTGGCCACCGAGTAAACGCACGTAAAATTGTACGTCGCTTGGCGAGTGTCAAGCGTTGCTGTCACGCACACAGAGATAATAAAGTTGGCTCGTTTGCTTTTGTAGTGTCACTATCCAGATATATAATAATTAATCAAAGCAAAATTGTTTATAATCTTGAGGTGGCTGAAGAGTAAAAATAATGAAATCAAATGTGGCGGAATAAGCTCCCGTTACTTTTCAACAGGGGAAAGATCTTAGCCCCGCTGAAGGATATTATACACAGAATCGTTACTGTTATGCCCGTATTTAACGTTGCAGTATCGCTTTAAAAATATTTTTTTTTCCGAAAAAATATGTATCTGGTCACGGTATAAGATATCCCTCTCTATTTTTAATTAAATTATCATCTCGAAGCGGCTTATCGTGTTTTATATAAAAGTTATATTTTTTGTAATTTGTGTTGCTTATCGTCATATTTTTGACCTCTTTTCAATTATTCACTGATTTTACATATCCGCCATTGCTGCTTCACCAATTCCGTGGATAGTTTTTGGGGTATGAAATTGAATAAAATTCTTGATGTATAAATTTTAAATTCATTAAATAACGCGATGACAGACAAGATAAAATAAAAAGATAACTGTAGATACTGTAGTGTACACAGATCTATAAGAACATATTAATTAGTATTCGATTCATATTTTATATAAATATATATTATCTGTGTATTTATGCATCTGTCATCTTGAGCGACACACATCGTGAAAGCGCGGGAAAATAAGCACAGCGAGTTGATATTTAAATATATTCAATCTAATTGGTAAATCGACCTTACATGTGAACAATACAGATACTATTTTAATATTAATGACTTCTTACTTTTTTAAATGTGTTTTAGTTCATGTCAGTGACAACTACTTAAAAGCAAAAATCCAAATAAATGTATTTATAAAATACATCATTCTGTCTAGTCATGAAATAATAATATTCCAAAATATAAAGGTTTAAGAAGAATAACATTTAAAAAGACTAAATAAATAATGGGAGATTAAACGAAATTTATTGAATAAAAAGAGCCATCGCTTAAAACTACGAGCGCCAGTCACGATATCGCTCCAGCGTCGCTTGGCTGTCACTTTTAGTTCTGACATAATGAGATTATAACCACGTCAAAATAAATTCGAACCTTATCTCTAAAGTATTACGATTGAAATTTCTGTAACATTTCTGTTAGTATCTATCGTGCTGGTTGTACCTTTGGCGCCTATTTTCTTGATTGACATTACTAAATACTAAGGTAACTGAAAAAAATATGTTAAAAGAAAGTTTTGTTAATAATTTAAAAAGGAATGACGAAATAAATATAGTTAGAACTCAAGGTAGTAAAAAATACGGGAGTTCAGTAGATAAGTTGCATTTATAGAACGTCGAATTCAAATTCGACAAAATTATTTGAAAGATCTTTCGCAATTAATTTGGCTTTAAATACTTCACTTCATATGTCATTATGAATTATAATGAAATTGTAAAATGACAGTTCAAACGCCTTATCGAAAATGATTTCAAGAAGGTATATTTAGGTTCAGTAATATTAACATTGATTTAGTGCTTATAGCCTATTTCAATAGCAGAAAGTGTAAAGTTAAATAAAATTTGACATTCAATTGACATGACATAATTAGTCGCGATCTTATATAGTCTGTGTTTTAATGACAGGAAAATTGTTAATGGACGTGGAATAGTGTTGTTTTAACTATTCGTTTGCATATGTCACTGGAATCGAATACAATGGAAACGAATGTCGTTATACATGGTGATAAAATTTGTAATATGGTATACGGTATTTATAAGTATTGGTTATTAGTTCCAATTTTGAATTCCTAATTCGCAGTTCATTATTATTTTCGTATTATTACTACTAAATTAATATTTGTTTCTGCTTAATAAATTCATAATATAACAGTTACTTAATTCAGTTTTATTTATGGTTTTTTATATAAAATGTAATGCGAAGAATGCTCAATACTTATCGGGTAGAGTAATTATTCTAGTTCGATGCATTCACTTCGATGAAGGATGCCAATACTCGAAGTGACTATGTGACATACGTGAAACTACTTTTAATTAACAAGACGGGTGTTTTAAATGATGCTAGTTATTATTTATCTGTCTTCAATAGATATATTTGTGATTATAGGTTTGACGTGTGGCGGGAGTTCCCCGACAGAATAGTGGGTTTCCCCTCACGTTTGCACGTGTGGGACAACGTCACTAGCTCCTGGAGGTACCATAGTGAATGGACGAATCAAATATCAATGGTAAGTCGTGAACAGTGCTGCCATGTGTAAGGGTAATATACTTCAATATAGTATGATGTTAAAATTCAGTGGGTATAAAAAGGTCACCATGGAAAGTGGTATATAGAATAAAATATGCATATTGTGGCAATTATCGTAGTTGAGTTGTTTCGGCGTAAACCTATCAAATATTTTATATATCAATGAAGATTCGCCTGTGTGATGTTACTGAATTCATTCTTTTTGGGTTAGTAATCTTACTCAAACCATGCTCAAAAACATACTCTTTAGCAAAAAACAGCCTGTAAATTTCCCACTGTTGGGCTAAGGCCTTCTCTCTCTTTGAGAAGGTTTTGGAGCATATTCCACCACGCTGCTCGTTGATCAATTTGATTGAAATTAGACACATGCAGGTTTCCTCACGATGTTTTAATTCAACGCCGAGCACGAGATGAATTATAAACACAAATTACGCACATGAAAATTCAGAGGTGCTTGCCTGGGTTTGAACCCGAAATCATCGGTTAAGATGCACGCGGTCTAACCACTGGGTCATCTCGGCTCATGTAAAAACCCTTTGCTCATCTGCAATATACAATAGCTGTTACATGTAAATTATCTCGTATTGCAGGTGCTAACCGGCGCCGCCTTCCACCACAAGATCTGGTCGTGGTATTACACGTATAAGATGCCCGCCGAGATCCGCTCGTGGGTTGACGACAACTTCAACTGCGAGGACATCGCCATGAACTTTCTAGTTGCTAACGTAACTAGGAAACCTCCGATAAAGGTAAATATTTCATACTGGATTTTTCTTGGGGCTTTGACGTCACGATTTTTTTAAATATGAATGGCATCTCTTAAAAAATCACCGGTCAAGCTTTGAAGTTTATAATATTAGTGCGATTTTAAATATGGAAGTTACTCTCATTGCCTTTTCATGTCTCTGACTTAATAACAATATATATTATCTTTTATTCTCATTATTTTATTTTCTTTTAAACTGGACCTTGGTGTCCGATAGGTCTTATTTATAGTAATCTTTCTAAAGCATTATGAAATCGTCAAAAAAAAGTCAAGAAAACTGTCACAAACATTTGTAATAATATTAAAAAAAATACACGATAAATAGTATACATATGAATATTCAAAGTCGAGATTGTCAATTCGTAAATGAAATCATTCGATAAAGAGAACGCTTCAAATTGACGTCGCTCCTGTTTAAGTAATTACTTGATTAGGCTAAAAGCCCAGGAGAGTAATAAATTTACAGCGTACGTACATTGCTAAGGACTAAAAGCCACAGCTAATTTTAACTCATAAGATTACTTACATATAACATTACTTTATAACATAGGTTTAAGTACCAAACTTACTAATATAATAAAGAGGGAGGATTTGTTTGTTCGTAATCGATAAACTCTGAAGCAACTAAACTCTGAAACAACTGAATTCTTTCGCCTAGAAAACTTTTTAAGACAAATGATTTGTACACATTAAATTTTAGCTTGAAATAATGATGGTATTCGTGAGCAAAGCCTCGGGCAATGCTAGTTAAATATGTTTCAAAATAATATATTTATCTGTACAAGCCGCTTAAGATTGGCAGGAATGCAATTCGAACTAATTAAATGCAACAATTCTGAATAAACTCTTGTAAAAAATACAAGCTAGATTTTTTTAAACGGTGTAGTAGTCTAGTGTGATGAATGATACCATTTTAGAATCGTGATCAATTGCGTACGGTTTTAATATTACTTGCCATACGAGCGTTTTTTTAGTACTGAGTTATCAATCTTATCTTAGTTTAAAATAAAATCTTCTCAAATTTTTCACTTCAATTTGAAACCTTAAACACGAGTGCGTAAACTGCAATTATGTGGACTTCGATTTTTTTTATAGCCTACCTGATAAATATTGGCACTTACAAACATATTAACCATTCCATACATCGCATATGCACCGCTAATTCTCAGATCTAATATATTATGCCCTCGTGCCCGTACTTACACTGGCTTACTCACACTCCAAACCGTAATACAACAAATTAGTACTGCTGTTTAGTCGTAGAATATCTGATGAGTGGGAGGTACCTACCCAGACTGGCTTACACAAAAGCCTTAAGTAAATATGAGAGTACTTGTTTTTTTTTTTGGTTACTTTTTAAAGAGAAGTGTTATATTTGTTTTAAAAATAGACGCAAGTTATAATTAATTTAAACTCATTGAAAATATAACATGGAAGGAATAACATGAACAGATCTAGAAAGTTTTTATTCTGTCAGAATGAAACGCGGAAATGCTAGTTATCGACATATCGTGTCAACGTTTCTAGAAAAAAAAGGCGGATTAATTATTTATGACTTGACATGAAGTGAATTATGTAAACAAGTTTGTTGCACCGTTTTGTTCTCATCATGTATCGCCTTTATTTGAGATCGGTGTGTCGTTGAAAACATTGGAAAAAAATGGTTTTGGCAGATTTACAGCCTGCTCGACGACGACAAAGTTGGGAATGCTATTTTGGTTGGTTCTGCGCCATACAATTTGTATATTTGTCAAGTAGTGATGGTATGCTTTTCGACACTCACGGGTTTAGATGGGATACCCCATGCCATAATTGTAATATAAGTATCTACTTATATATAATATTCTACACCGTCAAAAAAAGGCAAGGTATTCGCGTTTGTATTAAATCATGTAAACAGTATTACGAATACCGAAAGCTTTAAAATCTAAACATAACGTAACCAAACGACCATTTCCAGGTGACACCGAGAAAGAAATTCAAATGTCCCGAGTGCACGAACACCGAAATGCTGTCGGCCGACGCTCGGCACATGTCGCAGCGCTCGGCCTGCGTCGACCGCTTCAGCCGCGTCTACGGCCACATGGCGCTCAAGGCCGTCG
Organism: Vanessa atalanta; assembly: GCF_905147765.1. NCBI lineage: Eukaryota > Metazoa > Arthropoda > Insecta > Lepidoptera > Nymphalidae > Vanessa > Vanessa atalanta. The sequence continues at coordinate 7,554,371 of NC_061880.1, read as the reverse complement.
AGTTCCGCGCCGACCCGCTGCAGTACCGCGAGGCGGCCGGCGTGCCGCACGCCTACCCCGACATCGGCGCGCTGTGAGCTCGGGGACGCCGAGCCCCGGACGCGTCGACGCGATTCAAACTTGGAACCTTCGAACTGCGCGAGCTCCCGAGCGGCCCGACACTGTTTCGTCGATTGTATTTTTCAAATTTGGAATTGCGTTCGGATTCTGATTCGAGTTTGTTATCTGTAGTAGTCGGCGCCCGTCGGCGCGCCGTGGGCGCCTAAATTCGAACAGTCTTTGTGTAATGGAGGGAATTTTGTTATATTAGGTCGAGTTCTGCACGGATTTGAAGAGGGCTTGTGGTGAGGGCCTGAGGCTTCGGGCTCTCTTTCTTATCGTATAATTTGGATTATTAAGAAATATGTGTTGTATTGTTGTTGTTTTCAATATTTAATTTTGATGAGAAATGTGTTCATCGGTTAATAGTTTAAATATTTCATTGAGCTGAACAAAAATACTCTAGTTATTTTTTTATAAATAAAAGAGAGTTTATTAGAAGTGGCACTAACAGTTCGAGCTGTTACTGTAGTTGGTTCTATAAATCCATGGACTTTAAAATATGATTGAATATTCATTCAATTGCATTTACAACTTGAAAGATAATTTTTGAGATATAATAACAAATGAATCATAAATTTATTTCTTTAACGATTCGTTTCTTCATTACACAAACCACCTTCGATAAACTTTTATTAGTATATTTTTTTGATAAGAGAGCCCTGTATGGTAGGTTTTTGAGGATCGGACAATAAATTTTCATAAAAATAATTGAAGGCTGTAAGAAAAGTAAAAACGGGAATCGTCCCCCCAGTACCAGGGTATGTAGATTTAACTGCCAATTAGGATTATTTTCCTTAAAAATATTTATTTCCAATGCTATTCGAGTGTATGAGGATTTCACTATTGTTATCTGTGTAATTTTAAATCTGTGCCATGTCAACGTCATTTTATGAACAAACTTTACTTAATGGCAGCTTCATCTGTTTAAATTAAGGTTGTTTTAAGAAATTAAAAGTATTTTTTTTTTAAATAATATAATTTTATCAACATTTGCGTTGTGATGTTATCATAATACTAACGTTACATTTTTTCATATAGATTTTTTATAAAAAAGTCATAAATGTCTATTTAAATCAAAAATAAAAAAATAAGTCTTTTATACAGAGAAAAGTCATTAAATACTAATTATATAATTATTTTAATACAACAGTCATAATCATTTTTATAATAATTATATCATTTTTATTAAAATTATTTTAAACAGTTATAATATATTTTTACATACTTTAATATTTTATGAAGATCGTATTATGTACTCATTTCAAGCTGCCTCACGTTTAAAACAAATTATAATTGTTTTTAAATAATGAAAAAAGAATGCCATTCTTTTGACCAGCTAATATATTCAAAGATAATTTATAAAAGAAACTAAATCTAAATAATTCTGTTTAAACAAAAACCGTTAGCAATAAAATCAATATTTTTTTGTCTACTGTGTATCTGCTCTGAATACGAACTGAACTCATTTAAAATTCCTTTTTCTCCGAGCGTCTATTTCGTTGAGATGAATTATAAATAAGCTTGTTAAATTAATAAGTTATTAATCATTTCAGGTATATATATGCTTTTTAACTTTTTCTCTTTTTGATTTAATAAATTTACTTTTACTATGACACCATTGTGAATCGATGGTAAGAGTATCTGAAAATATATATATATCTTGTTTTTATTTTTAATATTTTAGCTGGTCGCTTGCACAGATTCAACCTTGTAACTTGCCATTCCTTTTGAAGTATTCAAATGATTTGTTAATTTTAAGATAATAAATATGTGTAACTTTAATTATAATTATATGGAAATTAACAATTGTGTACTTGTTAAAAGATGTATTTAAAAACAATGACCGCAGTTTAAACATCTAATTGCTTAGAAATAAAGACTTCTATATATTTGTGTCAATTTTCATGTCAACAATTTATAAACAAAATTATTTTTGCAAGATTAACAAACTTCTTTGTTTTTCTCTTTTTAAACTTGCGTGTGAAAAGGAGATAGCAATGTTTTTGTTTTTGAGTAAAAATATTTGTAAATGCATCTTTTGGTAATGTCTCTATGTACTGTGCTAAGTACTGTGACTTCAAAAGTAAACCGATTAAAATTACTAAGATTCGACTAACGCCTGTTCTATCATTTTAATTAATCAAAGAAAATATCAATAAAGTTTAAGTTACTGAACTTAAAATCGTATAAAATTATATATAAGATAGATTTTATGAAGCAAATGTTTACAAGTAATTATTGGTTATTGATATTTTGTATTAGTGATGTGTGTGAAAATTATACATTTAAAGATATAATCTTCATATAACTGACCTATTGTCTCTTACTAACATACGCATAATATAACAGAAGAGAAAGAGAGGAGTATTATAATAGCTTAAGTTTCTACAAACAATTTTAGCTCATTCTTTAAAAAATCTATATCAAATGTGTAAGTAACTTACAATTAAACGTGATGAAACAGGCGTTTATTATTGTCCCTAGGTGATAGAAATGATATTCTAAAAATATTAGTATCAATTTAGTTGTATAGATAAAGAAAAAATCTTAGTCCATTTCGACATATCGGTGCTTGTGTGAAGGATTATTCCTAATTATAATATTTATGTAGATATATGTATTTGTAAAGCACGGTATATGTAGTGAGAATATAGATAAATAGTGCATAATGTTTGCGATGAATATTTTTTGTACGCAAGTCCTCGTGGCTGAATGTACGAGTTTGTTTAAGCCACCAATATGTAAAAAAAAAAAAAATTAGATCACGTTGTATTACGAGGGTAAATTTACTCTATCATATTATTTTAATACAATCTATGGTTCTTATATATTTAATTGTTAAACATTTTATGTATATCTATTTTTTTTTTATTGTAAAAAATGTTTATATTTTTATTTTTTACTACGGCAACATTGAGTACATTCGTCGTAGTCGTAAATAAAACTTATGAAGAATTGTTTAAAGCATAATCTTTAAAATTTTAAGAGTTTGTTTGAATTTAATTTTTACAAACGTAAACAGACTTAAAAGTTAAACTACATAAAAAATCGCGTTTTTGCGAAAACTATATATTAATTGCATCTGGGTAAATGAGTGTAAATGCTTCATACGTATGTAGTGCATTATATCTTAAATTTGATAGCCGACAGTGGCTGCCTAAGGAATATTTTGATTCCTTACAGTATCAGTTTGTATGAGTAAACTATTTCAATATTTTTTAAATATGATTAATAAATAAAGTTGAAGGTGCTACTAGCAGATGTATGAGCAAAGTGATATATCGTAGATTCAATCCAAATCCCAGAATTCGGAACATCGAGATAATTTAACGTGTATGTACTTCGTACTAATACTAGTATAATTATCATTAGTTTAAGTCTGTTTACGTATTTATTACGTACAGATTACTTTTAAATAAACGATACAATGTACTATGTCCATAGATATCTTCGACAGACGAAGATATATTTTATCATAGCCAAAGAACTTGTCGACTAGTCTCGAAGATTTATTTATAATTAACGCATTTAATTCGATTTAATTATGTCTCTTTTTCGAATCGTAGGAGTTACCAGTTATATCAAAACGACAGACTGAGTATTTTCATTTTAATATAGATAATAATATTAGATTTGTATGTACAGTAGATTGTAGGATATAGTTATAATGTTCACTTTAAACAAATTTGTGGCTTATAATCGTCTGATATTTAAATTGTTTTCTAAATTTAAATTGGAATATTACTATTTTGGAATTTAATACCGACGGGTCAAAGTTAAGTCAACGCCACACATTTCATTTTCTTATCTTAATCGAACGATAGTCTTTCTAAAGATTTAAGTAGTACGAGGTATATTACAATAAAGCTAGCAGCCAAACGTAGTGCATTTTAATTTGTATAAAGTATTTATTGTTTTTAAAACGATTATCTATTTCAATAAAAACGAACGATGTAATTTTTAAATTAGGAAGATTAAATATCAGTCGATTAAAAATCGCCAATATCCGATCAACATTTATGCATCACAACATAAATCGATTTTACATTTTATTAAGTACAATCGTTAAAGAAATCCTTTAAAATTATTTTATTTATATTTTCTTACACATATAATTATTTACAACATGTATCGTTTATAGATAGGAATTTATTTTATTAATCAAACATAATTAGTTTTATTTTGACACAAATGTAACAGAGCTTGGGAAGTTTTGCTAAAGAAATTGATTTTGAATATAAAACGCAATCGGCCTAAATTATATAAGCAATTATAAAATATACCATGTAAATTTGTAGTAGGAGCTTGCAGGTGAAATAGTATTTTGAAAAACTTTTTATAGTTATAATGCTATTTGTAACTTTCTACCACGATTTTGCCAGTTTATTCGTAAGACAATAACAATTTAACCCAGAGAAGTACATACGGTGTTCTTAGTCAAAGAGGGTTTCTTTTTAATCTGTGTTCTATATGTCTAATACATCACTAAACATTAAAAAAAAAAGATTTAAATGTAATTCTAATCGTTATTTTTTGAAGTAATTAAAATTAAATAATATTTTCTATAAAGTGTTTCGAAACTTTATTACAACATGGCAACATTCTTTTAATGTAATTTTTTATGTAAAAAACCTACCGACAAATGGATTAATTATTTTGATTTGATATTTTATTTTTATATAGAATTCATTTTAAAAATGCACAATTTGAATTATTGACTACGAACACTTACACTTATATTTGTCAAAAACTAAAAATGGTCTAACATTAAAGAATATATATATGTGTATATTGTTTCAAATATTCAGCCTACGATTGACTTAACAAAAATAAATTACACTTATACCATATCTATTTCGAACAATGTCAATTCAAGTATTAGTGACGTCACTGTGGTGTGACAGTTCAGTTTAAGTTCTTACTTTAGTTTTTCAGTTAGACCATTTTAAGGTTAAACGACAAGACACAATAAAGTTGTAGTTTTATTTGGTTGTGCAACTTATAGACGTCTATTTTCTGTATTCATTTTCATTATTGTTAAAACATATATATTATTTAAAAAAAAATTACGTATTTTTTTTTATAAATGACAGAGAATTGAATACATTTTGTAAATATAGTAGAGCTTAGTTCGTGTCAAACATGAATGTACAGAAATAGTTTGAGAAACTAAGAAATAATTGGATTGGTTGAGTTCATAAAAAAAACTAAATTGTAAAATTTTATAACACGGTGCATTCCTATTTCTGTACATATGTGTAAATTAATTAGATAAATACATATTATAAGTACATTATGTTTGTTAATATATAATTTTCTATATTTATGTATGTAGATAAATGTTTTACATCTGTAAGTACTTAATAGATAACATAATTTGTTGCGTTGTACATCGTGTAAATAGTACATTATATATTGTGAATAAAACGAGACATATCAATTTGTAAGGTTTGTTTTATTTCATTTCATTCCCACTCGAGAGAGGTTTTATATAATGTGAACATTGAATATTGTCGTGCGAACGACAATACTAACGAGAGTGTTTATTTAGAAGACAAATATTTCCTAGCTATATTAAATATGCACCAAGAAGTGGTTTGATTTCGTCGGGAAAATGGACTCAAAAAAAGGGATTTGCGACCACCTGCGAGAAAAGTTATATTTTGAGTATTTTCCGTTAGGAAAACTATTTAATCACTTCCGTATAAAGTTTATGGTCTATCACTTTTACATTTTTCAGACAAACAAATAGACAGACAAAATTTAGTTTAATTTTACTGATTTACACAGAAAAAAGTAATGGCTGAGCACAAGATTAGTAAAAAATTAGACCTACCTGTTTTAAAATATTAATAAATAAAGCGGTTATATATTTAACTTGATGTTATATTAATTATTACATGGTTTTCCTTGGGTTTTTTGTTAAAAATGTAAGTACAAAGTATTAAACTATTTTACCAAGTATTAAGTTGATGGTGTAACTTTTTCAATTAGTAAATCAATAATCATATCGTAAATACACCATTGCTGGAAAAAGGCTACTGTTAAGCGTGAAGCTTACTCAGTCGCGTTTGTCTATTGTGATTTATTTGTTTTGTTAAATAGTCCATAATAACAGATCCAGTCCCTTTTCCCTCACTCATATAGCTCAAGCTTGAGATAATGAGCAGGACCTACGACTATGTGCTTAAAAAAGTACGGGAATGTCACCTAATTTTAAATATGTGTACTTATTTTGATAATCTTCGACTAAAAGGCTCAAACAAAATAGGTTGTAATATTTTGTTGTAGTTCATGGTCTTAAGAGCCGAGATAGCCCAGTGGTTAGAAGGCGTGGATCTTAACCGATGATTGCAGGTGCAACCCAGCAAGGCACCACTGAATATTCATGTGCTTAATTTGTGTGTATAATTCATCTATATCATGTATATCCAACCCGCAATGGAGCGGCATGGTGGAATAAACTCAAAAACCTTCTCCTCAAAGGGAGAGGAGGCCTTAGCCCAGAATTGGAAAATTTACTTTACTACTACTACAATTCACCTTATCCCAGGGAAAAAAATGAATAAAAACGTTTAAGACCATGTGCATACCTTTAAATGTGTGAGATAGCGATATTGAGTAGGTACATTGCAAATTTTAAGTTTACTACAGTCATAGAAAGAATTAATTATTCGTGTTGCTTCAGGATAAGTTTATCCGGTGGAGACCGTGTGCAAGAACACTACTGGTTCGAGGAAATGCTGCTAGCATTCTTGCCACCATTCCACACGGTCAAGATTTATACAGTAACTTTTTTTAATTTATATTTCTTTATATTTAAAGGGCTTAATGTTAATAATTCTTATATAAATGAAACCAGCTATAAAAAATATAGTTACAATAATAAATACCATAAGCTTTTTTGGTCAAGATTTTAGTCCTGCTGTGGTACTAATAATGTGGCTCCTGACGAATTGTAAGGATGCTTCGATCCTAACATTGTCCTGCACGACTTTTAAAAAAGGAGCTAAAAGTTATTTCCTCCTTTATAAGGAAAATAATTGCTATTTACATTATCTTAGTGTAACCTGTAGATACAACAGCAAAACGAAGCGCTAATTTTCAAGATCTCCGTGCAACATAACATGCCTCGTTTAATTCCTTCCGCTCACTGTCCGTCCAGCAGCAGCCGTAACTTAGTTTAATTTATGAGTTAGTATAATACTATTTAAGGGACAATGCATTTGGCAGTAGCGGCCGCCCACGCGATATCAAACTCGAGCAAATGGGGACAAACTGGTACCTTTGTGTTACACCGCCATATTGTTACTTTGAAATTGTACAATGAACTGTGCCCGATCAAAACAATAATAATGTCGTGTGTTTAGATTTGCGATTGTAAATCTGACTTTTGTTTAAGTAATTGTTACTCGATTTTCGTTTCCAATGTCATAGTAACTTTATAAGAGATTTGTTTTTCTTAAAGCAATCTGTTATCTGTGTATATTGAAATATTAATAAAACGTAACTTGATACGTTACGTTGTTGATGCTCGACGAAATCTTAATAGTTATTTTTAAGTAACATTAATTAATTGAAGTGGTAATTCCAATAAAGAATGGTAATCCAGCATAGGATGTGTTACAGGAACAAGAGTCATAACATTTGAAACTCTTTTTTAAAATATATAATAGCTCATTGTGAATATTAGGAATAGGTTATTTCACGTAACCAGTAGCACCTGACAATATATACGTAAAAAATCAAAATGAATGTTATGCAAATGTGTCACATTATATTTTGTCCAGTAATTGTTATACTATTGGTTGTTTGTGATATTTTGCCGGCCTTACCTTTTACACAAGATTTTCAATAATTATATTTAATGAACGATGATGATTTACTTGATTTGTACCAGTGAAAAAGCTCATTCCCCAATGGTTTTTAGATATCGACTTTGATTCCCGGGTCAGAACTATGAAAGTTAGTAAGAGATTTTGTCTAAATTTTTTAAAACTAGTTACTAAACTGCGCTATAATAATTAAAAGTGCCAAGTGTTTCGTGTTACTTATATTCCATGTCATTTAAACTGAAGTATGAAAACTATTAATTATTTATTAAAATTAACTTTCTCCTAGAAATCTCTCTTATTCGAACCTTTGCACACAATTTACGTACAATAATTAAATATATAATATAAGATTAAAGCGACTAAAATTGGCACACTGAAATGCACCCCTTGCTACCTACACTGTTTTATTATATTGAATTGTTAAATATTTTTATATATATTTAATTGTTTTTCTTGAAATTAATTATTTTCTTGTGTGCTATCGTTGTAATGTATGTGTATGAGTAGCAAAAATAAATGGTTTAAATGGTTTAAATTCTCTGACTACCTATGTGCAAAAATATACCTTTAAAGCTTCATAAGAGAATAGATAACACATGAGAGTAGTTTGAATTTTTTTTATCCACAATTTGGAACTTCTATACCGTGCAAAAGAATATCACGACGATTAGTACATATACACAAACACGACAACGTTGCCGGGTTTTAAGGTGATCTCATTAAATACCCAATATGTATATAAAATGCCTTATACATAGAACTCAAGGCCTGACTCTAAACAAGACTCTTATTGGTTAGCGGTTACCTGCTCGATAAGCATAGCAAAATATAATCGACTATATCTAAGTAATGTTAACTAATGACGGCAGTGAGGAACGCATCCCAAATTATGCAAATTTGCAACTAGCGTACAAGGAAAGGGTACTTTAAGATAATATGAGAAGAGAATGAGAAATACATATGACTTAAAACATTCCTGTAAAAGTCTATGCTAAGTCTCGTAGCATTTCCCTGAATAAAGTTTCGAGACACCAAAAAGAGACAAGTCCTCTACTTGAATGTATTACCTTTGTGTATGAAGCTAACGAATTATTATGTAAAAAATAAAAACTAGGTTAAATTCTATTTTTTAAATTATAATACGTGACTATTTGAAATAAATAGTTATATTTAATTTTATTTTAAAGTTATGTTTATTATATTTTCTAAATAAATTAGAGACCTATAGACAGATTTGCGTGGAAAGTATAAGTATACAATTTATACTTAAATATTTATATTATTGCGCCCTTATAATACTATAAAGCAGTATATCTTATCATTGCATCTGAAAACCATTCGTAATGTTGGTTATTCACTCCAGCTTCTCGGATGTATAAGTATTAAAGTCATCAATGGGTCGAACATGGCTAAATCTTCAGTTTTGTCCGTCTGTATTCTATAATAATTTAAAACCGAGTCCATCATCAAATACTGTTTGTTCAGTGTTCACCGCCATTTATATTATTGTTAGACTAAATTTGATTTATATCATTGAATGATATTTTATGGCAAGATGTTTTCAATTCTTATGTTATTTTCTTAAATAAATTTTATTATTATCGTCATATATTATGTTTTAACAATAGAACGTAATTAAATTATTCATGTTGTTATTTTATTTTATAAATAACTTGTTCACGCTATAATCGAAGTAAAGTTCATAACGTGGATTGTATTCGAAATTTCGAAATATGTCAATCAAAGTCGTCACGCTGGGTAATATGAATCCTTATATAATCATCTCCAATAAAAAACAAAACGTTTTTCCTATTGTAGATTATCACTTATAACCGCTCCCACTACTCTAACATATAATAAAATCAGCAATTTTGGCAAATAAAAGTTAGGCATCAACAGCACCGATGACCACTGTCGACATATACTGGCTGCAGCAGGAGGTATTATAGTTCACAGGTGTGTGCGTAAACAGGTCCACTTTATGTTCCATCACTCTCAGACAGCTCAGGCGCTGGATATACAGCTGTACGTAACATGCACGTACATACATAGTATAAACTAAATTCAAGGCTGCTACTTTCAGGAAGATCTTTGATTTGCTCGATCTGATTTGAACCAAGAGAATCGAGGATGTTAGTTTCTTAAAAACAATGGGCAATCTCACAATGCATTTTGAAATTCTAAATTTAATATTGAATTAATACTTAAAGATAATTAGAGTGTGTGACGTACCATTCGCATTCCCGACATACCTACGCAGTAATTTTTCTAAATAACGGACTGGCTGTCTGATTTATTTTCACACTTAACTTACATATGTATGTATGTATATTTTTTGCTAAGCGCATATTATGGTCTATGACTGCTTTAGTAAAACAGGAAGATATTTATCAGCGCTGCAATGTTAGTTGATTCTGACATCTGTTGTTGATATTATATATTAACGTGGTTTTTCTTGTACAATATACTTCCTCGGAAAAAAAAAAATTGGAGGTATAATGGGACACCCGGTTGGAACGAAGTTGCTTTCGTTATATATTGTGTATAAATGGTAAACAATGACAAAAAATAAGTCCTAATAAAGTAATATAAACATATACAATAGATAACGCTTTTTCATTATGTGACGATTTTGATCCTAGTTCACTCCACTCTAAGCCGCGTAAAAGAACTTCGTTCCAAAAATTCTGAGTTTGATTCTAAATTTGACAGGTTATTAACTTATAGACCTAGCATCACGCAGACATATTCCAATCACGCCTTGTAACTACTAAGATTTACATAATATAATGAACAGTGGAAGTACTATGAGTTTAGGGAATTGTTTAGTTTTGGTTATAATAGACTCTAGTTCGAAACTTATATGTATTTCGGAATTGGAAATTTCAAAGCGTTCTTTCTTCAAAATTTTCCAATAATGTGTTTTTATCTGTGATTGTGGTTGACGTCATTTAATTTTTTTAAAAGATTAAAATCATATCTATACAGATAATGCAATCTAGATCTTGCCATAAAATATCTATCAATGATATAAATAAAATTTTGTCTAACCATAATATAAATGGTGGTGAACATTGAACAAACAGTATTTGATGATGGATTCGATTTTAAATTATTATAGAATACAGACGGACAAACTACATCGCTAATATGTCGTATACATTATACATAAATAAAGCGTAAATACAAGCGCTTCTCTACTACTTCCTCAAACTTAACATAGTAGTATAAATCTTGGAATTTTGTTCTCATTAATTGCATTTTTATTTTTATTATTAGAATGTTAGTCACAATAAATTATATAATTTAAAATATAACAACAAAACAACAAAAAAAAATCCAATTTGCAGATCTGCATTCAAAAATAAAACATTGCCTACGTGTTTAACTCTACATTTATTGACGTTAATTGTTACTTTTACTTGTCTGTTTAGTGGCTCATATACAATGCGAGCCTGGTCCTGCAGATCTCGAGGTCCTGGGTTAAAAGTCGAGAAGAGACAATAATTGAGTTTCTCATTAAAGAAATATTCAGTTGCAACTGAATATTTGGAAGTTGATTTAAAACTGTGTCATTTCGGATCGTCCTCCTTTCGGTTTATGAGACTGGGGGGTTAGAGTGGGTACCAGTGTTGGCCAGGGTAAAGCTACCAACGTTCAAATATGAAATGTCTGTTTGAAATTATATTGTGCTTAAATTCAAATTAAATTATTAGATATGGTAGTACTATTACACTAAATATTCGTTTAAAGCCAAAAGTTAAACTAGTAGCTAAAAGTTCTTATCTTAACTAGTAGTTAGTTAAGAAAATGAAAATATAAAAATTATAATATTATTTATTTAAATGACCACCAAAAACAAGTTTTTAAAAGAGTGTGCCACACTCACACTCGCGCATACCCCAACGGATTGACAAACCAACCTAAAAGTACACGGTCGTTGTTATGTCATTAATTGGGATAGTAAAGATTCTAGGATATGGAGCGGTCTTTTAAGGATATAGACAAGATAATCTTTAAATCCAACGCCCATGCAAACAAAGTCGCACAATACGTATACAGTACAAGTTACGCAATATATCAGGGTAAATAAACAAGATTTTTGTTATCAATCGATTTGCAATTAAGTCAAATTTCTTAAATTAAAATAACGGATTTTTAAAGTAAGAAAGCTGATATATGTTGTACTTTGCAAAAAAAAAGATATCCCGCAGCGGCTAATCGATACCTATCATCGAGTGTAAATAATCGATTTTATGTCCGATGTTATTCCGAAATATTCATACATGCGATTAAATTATAATTTGTTCAATTGATTTAATGTTATAAATATGTGTTATTTTTTAAATTGTGTAAATTTATCGCTCCGGTCATTATGAGTCATGTTGGCTAATAACATAATTTTATTATTGCTTATGAAACTACTATTTCTATAAATGTTAATTAATATTCTCTAGTCGTTCAAAAACATAGTATTAAATATAAATAAAAAAGTAAATAAAATACAAATTATTCTTCTTACAATTTATTTACCCTCGCGTTATGTAGGCGAGCTTGGTATGCCCCGGGCAAATTGAGCAACATATTCATAATTATGTAAGATAAAAAAAGTATGATATAAAATATGTAATTCAGAATTTTGATTTAATATTTTTGGTATTTAATTATGGTTACTCTTAAATCAAAGCCACAGACAAAACGGCTTTAGAAATTACTTATTTAAAAAATAAAACTTATTAGCAAGCAGGTTATATAACGAGTGTAAATCTTTTTAAAGACTTTTATTTATTTTTAGATTATTCAAATTCTAAAGAGAAATAGATCCGGAGCTATAAATCAATAAAGAATATGTCAATGCAATTGACATTTAATTTAAAATATATATTTTTTTCGGAATATGTATAAAATAAACTTGACAATTATGTTCTTTTGAAGGCCTTAAGTCGTATCGGTTCGGAAAAACCGCCGACGAAAAACATTATTATGTAGGCAACATAATAGAGCACAAGTGTTTGGGAAGGCCAAGTTCATACTCTATTCACTCATTCTCATTGTCTTTAGGGACGGTAATCCAACACGCTCGAAGAGATGTCAAGCGAAGGGTAGGCGGCTTTATATACGTTCAATGCCTGTTATAATAATTTTAAAATGATACTGGATTTTAAATAGAAGAACCGGAGTGCGTATAATGTGTGCACTTGTGTACTATCATATGTCCCGTGTAGTTGACTGGTATCTCTTAAGATTGGCCACAACGGCCGAAATCAGTTAGGAGGACATCTTGTATGTAGCTCGGGGCATCGAATCGGATAGGATAGACTTTAATCGGATAATAGTTTCAAGGTTAAATTTTTAGCTACATTTAGGTATTTTGATTTCTTACTAATAAATTTTCATCATAGCGTAGGCTGCGAAATTTTCATCTTAATTCTGAAAATGACATCGATATTCGCAATAGGATGCAAAGGTAGAATAATGTTTAGACTTACTACAATGTTTCCAATATATAATTAGGTCTTTTGGCTTCTGGGGTATGCGTGCGACTGACGTGCGATGCGTGATTCGTGATTGACAAAGTGTGTTAGGGCTGCACCAAAACTGGGTGTCCGTTGCTTGATATTTTGTTGTCAAACAAAATTTGTCCAGATGCAGTCATAGACTGCGACGTTTTGGAAGACGAAAAGATAAGATGACTTAATTTTTTTTTTATGGCATTGTTTGGCGGACGAGCATATGGGCCACCTGATGGTAAGTTGTCACCACCGCCCATAGACAAAGGCGCTGTAAGAAATATTAACTATTCCTTACATCACCTATGCGCCACCAACCTTGGTAACTAAGATGTTATGTCCCTTGTGCCTGTGATTACACTGGCTCACTCACCCTTCTAACCGAAACACAACAATACAGTGTACTGTTATTTGGCGGTAGAATACCACCAAGTAAATAGGTTTAACCACAGAGATTTGATTTCCCCAATATAATGGTAGCAGTCGCTATATATGAGAAACTGACAAAATTCGAGCCCCGGGCCGGCCCAAATTGGCTTCAGCCTTTCAGGACGAGATTAATTTTTTATTTCGCTTCATAAATCAATGCTATTCAGATACAACGGTAATTAAATACTACAACAACGTCATTAATTGTTGAACGTATTTTGCAATTTTTTAAGCTATTGAAACGATAAGAAATACTTTATGATATCTTTAAAACATTATTTAAATATTATTACGACTTCTGTCGCAGTTTTTGTATGTACGCTAATTGGTTCACTTAAATGAAAGGTATGTTGAAATATAAAATAAAATATTGTAAATATATATTTTTTTTATTTTCGAATATTTGGGTTATTATTATACGATTCCTTTTATTAGTTACCCCGTCTTCATACAGGTAAAATAAGTCCATGGTTATTTTTATCTTGCCCATTAATAAATTAAAATCTCGTATCAAAAATGCAATTTGATAAATAAGACATATTAGTCAATACAAGATTATATTAATGATAAAAAAGAGTGTTAAAATTTGCTGATATGAGACAGGAAATAATATATCAATTTAACCGTACCTCAATGACATAAAGTGCTTAATTAAAGCTGTGGAAAGAGCTAAGTAAGTAGATACACAATTTTTTTGCCGGTTTTTGTCAGTAGAATCTACTTCCGAATTAGTGGACGCTTTAAATTTGTAACATCACGATTCAAAAGTGACTATGAGCCTACTCGAATAAAGAATATTTTGGTTTGGATTTTAATTTTGACTCTGTCGGTGTACGTGGGGTACGCCAGTAAAGTCGGCATGATTTCTTTTGACATATTGGCATATCATATTTCAGCCTTATTACACAAAACTTTAATTAGAATTAAACATTTCATATGCAGCTGAAATAAGTGAGCAGAGATGGTCCAGTGGTTTGAACGTGTGCTTCTTTACAGCGAGCTCATCTCGTGCTCAACGGTGAACGAAAACATCTTGAGGAAGTGTTCATGTTTCTAATTTAAACGAAGTTCTGCCATATTCATACATATGCATCTACCAATCTGCATTGATAAGCCCTAAAAACCCTCCTCAAAGGGAGACGAGACAGACCAGTCGTGGGATTTTTGCAGGTTATATTTACAATTCGAGATGGCCCAGTGGTTAGAACGCGTGCATCTTAATCGATGATTTCGGGTTCAAACCCAGGCAGGCACCGCTGAATTTTCATTTGCATAATTTGTATTTATAATTCATCTCGTGCTCGGCGGTGAACGAAAACATCGTGAGGAAACCAGCATGTGTCTAATTTCAACGAAATTCTGCCACATGTGTATTCCGCCAACCCGCATTGGAGCAGCGTGGTGGAATATGCTCCAAACCTTCTCCTCAAAGGGAGAGGAGGCATTTAGCCCAGCAGTGGGAAAATTTAAAGGCTGGAAATAATTAGTTATGTTTTGGAAAAAAACTTTTGTTCATTATATGTTTTTAAAAAAAGAGATTCTCTTTCACATTAAAGAAGTTTAAAATTATTGCTACACAAGATACCTTTAGAATCGTAGACTTTTCGTCTTTAAATATTTATTAAGAACGCATTATTATTTAGTTTCAGTTTTCCTAAAGCATTGTCTACAAGTAAATATATTTATTAAATTTCAATATCAAAATGAATTTTCAGATATTAAAAGTTATTACGAATCATTTTGTTAATTAAGTTACGTAAAAAAAATATTCCATACTTCATTGACTACGACCTATCAAAAACACAAGAAATGAATACAAATAAATGAGGAATTATTTTAAGTACTGAGTAACCCAAAACCGTTAAAACAAACAAAAATGCTTCCGCGAAGCATTCTATTAGCCGGAAAAGATAGCATCAGTTCAAACAAAGCAAAAGTGCGTCCATATATCGGTCGTTACTTAACTTACGACTCCACTATCGTATTGTCGCGATATATTCGAAAACGCGACCGCAAATCGCTCGGGTGCCCTTTGTGGCACCGACTACGCGCATTGTAAGCGCTAACACGGTAGGTGTTAATGTCGAACCCCACAAATATGTAGCACGCGAAAAACAAAAGTAAAGCCGAGACTGGGTACAAGCGCGCTCGGTGCACAATTTATTGGCGCGTAACACGGCTGAAGAAATTTTAATTAGAATGGCCTTTTAATGAATAAAGACATAAAGCATGTTGGGAGATTCCAGTGATTTTCCCCGATTTGTGGCGTGCCGGTGTAATTGGTGACTAGACGAGGATATTCCCGCGATGCGGAGTATGCCAAGACATGTCTGACTGAATGCCGATTGCAACCCATTGTCGGGCTGGAAGCGATGGCCAGTCTTCGTTGAAACAGTTAAATGGACTTTAAGAGTTTGGAGTACCTACTTTTTTTTCGTTTACTTACCTGATTTTAATAATGGATTTTTATTTCGTAGGTGTGTTACTAATTATAGTTAACATACATTAAATATATAAATATACTATGTTACTATCTATTTTACGGGAATATTAGTAATCGGTGGCTGCGGTACTTAATCATGGATTTTAATTGTTTATTGGTATTGGTAATATTTAATAATATTATTTATCAATCGATGTAAGGTTGTGAGTTTAAGTAGAATTTAAACTAATTGTAGCTTCGTCGTCGCGACGATTGAAAATATATTATTTATTTATTTATTTATACTTTATTGTACACCACAAGATACAGATTAAAATATGTTGCAAGAAAAATTTAAATATTATTGTAGAGTACAACGGGCGGCCTTATGGCTAAGTAGCCATTTCTTCCAGACAACCCAAATATTACTATATGTATACTTTTTCAGCGCGACAGGTTTGTCTAATCACAAAACCTAATCTGAGTAATGAAACACTCGTTGAGTTTTTACAGACTGAAACGTTTTTTATTTGAACGGAAGACACAATGACAGAACAAATAGGGTTGACATACCTAGAGACAGATGTTGCTAGTAGTTAAATTATTATTTCGTTATATAAATTTAACACTGAGTAAAATGAAATTTCGGACGGGACGAAGATTTAGGAAGAATAACTTAATCCTTTCATGCAATTTTCTGGAATAGTTACACTAAATAGTTAAGGTTTTTCGTTTTTAGAATCAATAAGCCTTTTATACTACACAGATCAAGTTGTCCTACAACAATTACTAAGTTCAGCTCAGTACTGCTTAGTAAACAAAATGAGACTCGACAATTTTTATTTGACTCGGGGTTTTTTTTGTTTGTTTAACTGCCCGGTTTATATTTATTATTATTCATAAGACGTTTCAAAATGTTTCCAAATTCAAAATAAGACGATCCAAAATGCTCCACTATCGTGAACAGTCAAAAATTGACATACATCAATGTGTTTTTTGATGCATGCATGCTAAAAGTATGTTATATAGTCGATATTGCATATAATTTTCTGACATTTCACGATCGTCTTCTATGCTGTGTTCCAATTCGTTCTTCCAGAATAGATCATCAAGCTCATCTTTCATTAAAAAACATTGTTTATTCATAAGAACGAATCAGATAAGATTACAATGGCTCCGCAAGTCAATCCTGATGACGCAGGCGTTTGAATATAATAACGAAACTTGCCATTTTCAGGCATCACCCAACAACGGCGGGTCATCGAACCGATACGCAGTGACGAATAGATTATATGTTGTCACCATAAGTTAAGGGAACGTTACTGGCATATTAATTATACGTAACCTTATAACACCTTTGATCTTGTCTACATAATTCTTACTAATTAGTTTAGTTGTTGTATTCATGTTTCATCATGAATCCCACTATTTTCCAGGTTGGTAACATGTTGATCAGAAGCCCATGACGTAAGATCATCCATTTAAGTTTCAGCTATACCGATCCAGGTTTTGTTGATAATCTTAATGTGCATGTAAATGGAAAGTGAAATTTTACATGCACACAATAGAATACAATTTTAAATGTATTAGTCTCTATATATATAAAGGAGCGTCAGAAGGAGCCTCATAGCGATCCTGGGTGTCGTTATCCATAGTGGGCGTTGTAACGGCAGGAATTTGAAAATAAAAGCACACTCGTATTGTATAAAGTCTTATCGTTTTATTGTTCTGCAATTTTTCACAAAAGGTACACAATTAACACTTTATTATAATTGGATTAGAGCCAATAGATTAGCACGTGTGCACCTCGTGCGGCAGCTGTCAAACGAATGCCGGCCGCTCTTCCTCGAGGCGACACTCACTACTCTATTCGGAGTTACCCGCTCATATTTTTAATACTATAACACAATTAACTAAAACTAAAACATTATTAAAAATCGTAAATAATAATTTCGTAATTTTTATCATTAAAATTAATCAAAAATCAGCGCGCCGTCACGGCCGTCCTGCATTATCACACGTCCTCGTGTGTCCCATCTGTAAGCCAAAGACATCGTTTTTTTTTTTTTTTTTATAGCACACTCCGTTTGGTCACCCTGACTCTTCAAGTAACTTCCTTAGTTAATGTTATACAACAACTCACAGTGATTACAAATATTTGCGTCCAGATACAACGTAATGTTTCGTAAATTAAATAAAAAGTACACATAGTATAGGGTCACACATGGTTCATACGTTATTCAATGCCACACAGGCCATTTGTTGCCACACAGGCTAGTCGTTGCCACACAGGCTAGTCGTTGCCACACAGGCTAGTCGTTGCCACACAGGCTAGTCGTTGCCACACAGGCTAGTCATTGCCACACAGGCTAGTCTTTGTCACACAGTCAATATCACATAGATCAAAAATACAATTGAAAGAAAATGTAATTACTTACTATGGCCGTCATCGGCACATTCTGTCTCAATTTGGTTGGTTGGGATTTCTAGTCCGCCACTTAACTCTAATGGAACATAACATTCAGGCATTGCACGAACACGATCGTGTGCATACTTATATGTCCTATTAGAGTTAAGGGCCCGCAGTAAATACCGGTCACCATCCAACAGCTCAACTACCTTATAGGGGCCTTTAAATTTTGGGTCAAGCTTGGTTTGGTTACGCTCGTGATTTTCAAGAAGCACATAATCACCTACTTGAAATTTTTTTAAAACAGCTTTTCTTTTATCAAATCTTACTTTCTCCGAGGAAGCGTTCATTTCTATTGCTTGTGTCGATTGCTCTCTAATATGATTTAAATCTATTTCTATGTCATCGGTTTCTAATGACATTAAATTTAGGGGCCTAGCAACCTTTCCTATTAACAATTCCAAAGGACTTGCCTTTGTAACCCTACTTATAGTACAGTTAATGGCCAGCTGAATTTCAGGCAACGCATCTTGCCATGACTTATTATTATCTACCTCAACAGCAGTTAACATATTCTTTAATGTGGACATGACTCGCTCTACCTGCCCGTTTGCGCGGCTTGTGCCGGTAGCTATAAGATGTAGGTTAATGTTGTGTGTATTGCAAAAGTCTCTAAACTCTTTTCCAGCAAAGCATCGACCCTGATCAGCTATGACGCGTGTAGGAGCACCAAACAAGGAGACATTGTATTTTAATGCCGAAATGGCACTGTTTGCGTCTATGTTACGTGTATGATGTAATATGACGTACTTGGTAAAAGCGTCTACTGATACAAAAACATACTCTTTTGCGTCTTTCTTACCGCTTAATTTACCTGTTGCATCCATGTGAATGGTATGCCATGGGATTGGAGTTTTAGGGATTGGATGTAGTTCAGCTTGAACTTTTCCCGAATTAGACTTTGCAGTTCTGCAAGTTATACAGTTTTCTACAAATTTTCGTACGTACTTGTTCATATTTGGGAACCAATAGTGGCAATAGGCCTTTTCCAATGTTTTCTCCCACCCTAGGTGCATGATATTTTCGTGCACATGATTAATTATAGCCCACTGAAATTCCCTAGGCACTATTGGCAACCAATAGCTCTTGTTATTTCTGTCAATTTTACGATAAAGAAGACCGCGCCTAATTTCGTACGTTTTAGCGATATCACTACTAAGCTCATTTGCTTGAAGTTTTGTCATTATAGAATTAATTTCATTATCCTTTTGTTGTTCAGCCTGTAACCAAGTGGTCTGAAATCATAGTCAAATGGATACGTTTTTGTTCAGCTTTGATGACTGAACGCACTGTGTTTGGCAACGGGTTACGGGAAAGGAAATCTACGTGACTCATTTGTTTCCCCAGTCTATATTCATCATAAACACCACCACCTATGAACACGAGGTGTAAGGTCAACCTTCGACTTAGAAGCCTTGACAGCATTGCAATCAGTAACGACAATAAACCTTCTACCCTGCAAATAGTGACGGAAATGCTTGACAGCGTTCACTACTGCAAGCGTTTCCAGCTCGTATGAGTGGTATTTTGATTCAGCGCTGGAAGTTCGGCGACTGTAATATTCGACTACATGCAGTTTGCCATCAACTCGCTGCATAAGTATTGCACCATAGCCTTCAGCGCTGGCATCTGTATGTAGCTCCGTTGGGAGTTTAGGATCAAAGATCATCAATACAGGTTTATCAGTCAAAATGTCTATTATATCCTGACGAATCTTCTCAAGTTGGGGATTCCAATTGATTTTACCTTTTCCCGAGGTAAGCCCATAAAGAGGAGCTGCCTTTTGAGAGAACCCAGGTACGAATTGCCTAAAGTAGGAAGCTAAACCAATGAATTGTCGAAGTTGAGTGACATTTTGAGGTGGTGGAAGCTCAGTAAGGGCTCGAATTTTACGAGGATTTGGTCTTATTTCACCGGCCGACACCTCATAACCCAAAAATTCAACCCTGGTTTTAAGAAAACTACATTTTTTTATATTTAGCGAAAATCCAGAATCGGTTAACGCTTTAAGAACTAGCTGTAATCGTTCAATGCCCTCGCCTACTGTTCGTGATGGAATGATGACGTCATCAATGTATACTACAGCAAAAGACTCAGTTAATGCCCCAAGGGCTTTATTAATGGCACGTTGATACACTGAAGGTGCATTGCGAAGCCCAAAAGGCATTGACAAATACTCAAACTGGCCATCCGGTGTAACAAATGCCGTACGTTCTATAGAATTTTCTTGGACAGGAATTTGATGGTAGCCGCTAGCCATATCTAAAGAAGTAAAATAGTTTGCACCCACTAAACGCTGTATTTGATCCAAAATAAGTGGCAGAGGATATCTATCAGGCACCGTATTGCTGTTCAGTTCCCTATAATCTACGCAGAGCCTATCGCTCCCGTCTTTCTTCTTAACTAGGATAATTGGACTCGCGAAGGGGGAAGAACTCTCGCGTATGATGCCAGCTGATAATAGTTCTTTGACTTGACGGCGTACTTCCTGTCTTTCGTCTGGACTCAATCTATAGGGTCTACGTTGAACCGTGAGATTAGGGTCTATTAGTTTAATGACCAGCTGACCAGTACTAACCCTACCAGTGGGTGTACCCTCAACTAAATAACTAGAATGATTTTTCAGTAAGGTTATTAATTGCTCTTTCTCACGATCGGATACGTCGCACTCTATAGTCTCGAATTTGTCTACCTTTTTACCTATGTCACAAATAGAAACTACCCTGTTCTTTTTAAGAATAAGATTGTTTTCAGAAATCTCAATTGAAAACCCTAATGCAAGCAGATCCCTTCCAATCATTATATCGTTGGAAATACAGGAATCGGGCACTACGTGAAACAGTATCTGCACTGAATAACCCTGAATTGAAACTGTAGCGAGAATTTGGATATTGCAATTAAGGCAAGCGTTACCTATACCCAATAATGTTACTGCATTATATTGTCTTTTACCTGGAAACCTATCTGATAGAACTTGTTTTATCAAAGAGCATTCGGCACCCGAGTCAAAATAAAATGAAAACATCTCACCGGTTTCATCTACGAGCTTATCCATAGCTGGTTGGATGGAACAGACATTCACTCGCCGTTCGGTCCTTGCATCGCTGCCCTTGACATCCACACTGGAACAGCGCGGCGCGATGTGGCCTCGTTCGCCACACTTGAAGCAGGTCGGAGTGATTGTCTTCTTCTGCGCGCCAGCTTCCTTCGACTGTTGAGAGGAGGTTGTGTCTGATATCTCAAGTCGCGTATTAGTATTACTGTCACGACTACTGTTGCCTCTACAATCACTAGATACGTGACCCATCTTGCCACAATTATAGCATCGCCGCGTATTCTCCATACGTGGCTTCTTCGCTTCCACAGACGTAGTAGTCTTCTCATTAGGCGGAGGCGCTCTTTTTCTAAAGCTAAAAGCCATGAGCTCTTGTTGTAATTTATTACGAGTGTCAATCTCGGTAGTAAATGTTATTCTTTGCAATCGCGGCTCAATTTTTGAAGCATGTGCTAGAGTAATCGCGATCGCAATCTGCTCTTTCGATAAAGATTTCCATTGCACTAATAAAGTACTCATAAATCGTCCGGCATATGCAGACAAACACTCGCCTTCCTTTGGAGTACTATTCAGTAATCGCCATAAACTCGCAGCTGGAGTCTCAACAGTGTCAAATCTAGCCAAGAACAGGTTTTTTAATTGCGGCCATGTAATTCCCGAAAAACTAGATTGGGCTAGCCATGGTGACGCCGATCCCTTGAGTGCCTTGCTCATAGTAATTATCAAATCACTGCCAGAAATAGGTTTTTCTTGTAAACATATGTCCACCGTCTCACACCAGGCGCGAGCGTCGTGCTCTGGAGTATCGGGATTAAACTCAGGCAACGTAATCATGCTGGAGACACGTGGTTCTCGTATAGCACGAATTAACTCCATCATGTTTTGTTGCTGCATTTCAAAAAGATTTTTCCAACGTTCACACTCATTTACTTGTGAAATATTATTACACTGGCCTGTATTCTGTTCCTGATTCGTCACAGGTAATCCCACTTCTGATAAAGGAGCGTCAGAAGGAGCCTCATAGCGATCCTGGGTGTCGTTATCCATAGTGGGTGTTGTAACGGCAGGAATTTGAAAATAAAAGCACACTCGTATTGTATAAAGTCTTATCGTTTTATTGTTCTGCAATTTTTCACAAAAGGTACACAATTAACACTTTATTATAATTGGATTAGAGCCAATAGATTAGCACGTGTGCACCTCGTGCGGCAGCTGTCAAACGAATGCCGGCCGCTCTTCCTCGAGGCGACACTCACTACTCTATTCGGAGTTACCCGCTCATATTTTTAATACTATAACACAATTAACTAAAACTAAAACATTATTAAAAATCGTAAATAATAATTTCGTAATTTTTATCATTAAAATTAATCAAAAATCAGCGCGCCGTCATATATATATATGTATATGTGTATATAGATATTGCTTAAATCTATCAAAACAATAGTGACGTTCAGGGGTTGAACAAAAATGGCAGTTCCGTTACTTAGTATATACATTACAAATATGCTGCTATTATTCTAATATTTGTTTTCTGGAAAATATTAATTATTGAAAGTCTTAATTATTGTAACTTTGCCTCTCAGCTTTAATACTTTAACTCTTCTACTGTACAAAGGGCAATACTTTGACAACGATGTGTCTCATGATAAGGGGAAAGTAAAGAAAGCTTATCAATTTGTCTACTTAGCCTATCGCAGTCCCCCGTCAGACATTATCCTCCCCGAGGTGATGCAAAGCTTTTGCAACCTTCTGCATCTTTTAGGTTTCATCCATTCGATCAATTAAACCCTATTTCATGCTAACAAGAGATATTTGCTATTAGGGTATTTGGATCAGTATACAAGTAGGATAATTTTGCCCATGAGATTAGTAAAATAAGTATTTGCCATTCTCAACAAATATCGCTTACAGTAACTTTACTAGAAGCCAAATCAATGCAAATTTTTGAACACACTGAAAATTTCGTTCTTAATAAATTGCAAGTCACGATAGAGGACAATATTGTTATTTTTTTAAATTCAATATGAAATTATTAACGATGTTGTATTTTGATATAAGTTGCATTATATTAAAACTGAGACCGTCCAGAAGGAAGAACAAGAACCGCCCAAAAGACACTGGGCGGTTTTTTGTTTTTGATCAAAATGATAAAGTATGAAAATAATTTAAATATCCTAGTCAAATAATTATAATTAATAAATGTTCGATTCGTGATTTCGAATAATAATGCGGGCCCTACACAGTGGCATATTGAATGGCATTGCGTCAACGCCATGGCTGGCACACGCCGCATTTGGCGTGGAATGCGTACCAGCTGCGACCGTTTAGAAAGTCTCAATACTGTGACGGAAATCACTTTTTCGATTACATTTCGTATTGATATATAACTATTATATGTTAGTTTATGAAAATATTACTTTAAATGACATTGTGCGGTCACGTCAGTATTATTTTCTTTGTTACTGAATAATTTGACGTATCCATTTTAGAGATACATAAAATTATCTTTATACAAGTAATTACTTTATTATGAATGTCATGAAAGGTAATGTTAAAAAAAATTTAAACCACTTCTGTAAATTCATTAGTATATTTATTATTTATATTTTCGATGCAACCGATTCTGATTAAAGCGTTTTATTGAAAGGAATACAGATTGTTTGTATATCACTGGAAATTAAATGTTTTAATATTGTAGGCAAATTTATATATACATTTTAAATTTTCCAATAGGTAGGTGGGCTGGAAAATGATAGGTCACTTGTGGTGCCATTATGGTTATAGCAAAGCAACTATTGCTAGGCTAAATGTTGCAGTCGATAAATCAGTATTATGGAGTACTATGCATAGGTCCATAATACTAATTTATATTTTTTGTTTGGTTTGATATCAAACCGCAACAAATATTTGATAGCAACAGTTGCTATGCTGTATCTGTAATAGCACCACTGATAGAAAATTGTTACCACCGATTATAGACATTGTGATTGTAAAATAATAAATATTAACTTTTACTTCCATCGTCATTTTTCCCTTCAAACCGTAAATATGTATAATTAATACCAATGTCTACGCCACAAAAATCATGCACACGTTTAATTACAGTGCGTTCTAGAGAAGGAAAAATTAGTAAGAAAATATTTAATTACCTATTGTTTTAACCACAATATTCACGTATTAAATTTTAATCCCATTTTCAATATTATATTATCATTATCTTTGTAGATATAAATAAACCCTGTTTACAAAATTAGATTGATTTCAAACTAGTCGTCGCCCGTGCCTTCGCTTCCGTTTTCAATTGCTTGTCAGATATTAGGCAAATTATAAATAGACCTTCCCTGGAGTTCAAGATGGCTTCATAACAAATTTCATCAAATTCAGTTCAGTGTTTTTGTTATGAAACAGACAAACACATAGACAGAGTTACGTTTGCATTTTTAATATTAATAGTATAAATTTCATTTACCTACTAGTAGGTAGTTCAGTAATTTGGAACGTTTATTCTCCGGAAACTTTATATCGTTACACTAAGCAGTTTTACATTTTGGTAACTCATTAATCGACAACCAATAGTAATATAAGTAATTTTTCCCGTGTTTAATAATAATTCACGCTTGTGACGTCAACAGTCTGTATTGAAAGATTTAATGTAAATATTGATATTTTTCTGCTGCATCTTCTGGTATAAGTTTTATGTAAATTGGCTTAGTATTTTTTCAGTAAGGTGTTACAAAAAATATATTAGTACCTACAGATTAGAAAGTGCTTTCACTTTTTTATATATTTATCATCTCAAACAGTACAAATTATTGTAGAGATATTATTGAGTTATATATTATCCAAAATAACTTATTTAGTATGGTTTTCCTGACCCAATTATGTATTCGAGTGTACACTAATCAAAATTTTAGAATTTAATATAAATTCTGCAGAACATTTGTTCCGATAGTATGTCTGAGTCAGATTCGAGATATCTGCTAAACTTTCCTGGTGTTGACGTAATTGCACGCGGTAAAATGTTTCAAAATTATTTATCAATTATGAAATTAAACATCATTTTATTAATTAATAGTGGCTTCAACTAATTATTCAAACCGATTTAATTTAATTTTTTATAGGAGTAGCAGATAACCAACATATGCAATAAATATAAAGCAGATAACCAACATAGCAATGACCCATTTCAAGGATTTCTAATATACCTACTTACCCCTCTAATTAAGATTTAAGCTTCTGCTAGGAGTGGGGACCATAATAATCAGGATTGAACGTGTGACTGTTTACATAACTAGGCCTCCCGTCAACCAATGCGCTATTGGCGCTCAATGCGCTGTCAAATAAAGTCGTAGAATTGAATTGAGAAGGAGTTTAAAATTTGAAACTTAAGTATAAAGTCAGAGTATCTCGGTTTTAGTTTCTTACTATGACTAAAATTCCTTTTGACAAATAGTACAGTTAAGATTTATTACTGTGAACTGAGCTATAGGATAGGCAGGTCCTCTCGTTGCTTGTTCTGAGGTACACTAGATAGTTTTCCAAATACAGTATGATTACCGATGTTTAGAGAAATAAACCTAAGCTAACTGTGACGGATTTGTGTTTACTGTACTCATTGCCTAGGCCATATAGTCGGGCTCTCCAAAACATAGGAAATCGTGAACTAGGAAAAGGGTATTGTCAGCTTGAACATGATTATAATGGTATGAAATATGAAAAAGTTTAAGAAAGTAGTTAATTTAATGATAACCCGATGTATTGTATTTACTGTTAAAATTGACACGGATAACATTGTTGCTTCCTTCCAATAGTCAAGAATATACCAGTGTCCAGTCCAATTGGAAGAATTTAAGAATAATGGTCGTTCTGTCATTCAGCAAGAGTGTCGCCATCTGTGGTGAATAGAAGTAGCAGATGTAATTCAAAGATACTACGATCATTGCAAATATCAAGCGATCCTTGATAATATGTATTGGTTTGTACCGAAGTATGATGATTGTTTGATAATTATTTTATACTAACTTAATTATGTTTACCTTATTAAGACAACTCCAAAATATATATTTAAGTCTTTTACTAAAAAAATATATTTTATCTAATATGTACTGATTTTATTTCAAATGTTTATTTAGTAACATATTTTGTATTGTACCTACTGTATCATTACATTCCTTTTCATTGTATACAAAATCACCAGTTCATAGTATATGAGTTATCTATAAATAACGTTCATAAATATTATTGTAGTTGTCGTTGTTTATGGCTCGAAATTAAATAAGTATCTATTTCACTATATAATTACGTAGTACTTACGTAAGTTACTGGTTTTAAAAAAAAAACTATTTATATTAATAAGTAATCTGACGGAACGCGTTAAAATCTACCTACTCTTTACTTTTTAAAAGTAGGAAGTATTTATGAAAATTGATATGACATATCTTGAGAATTTGTAGAAACAGTCAAAGTTTACAATTAACAATAATTTAAAGAAAAATATATATAATCACAGACAGACACTAATATGTATATTTATTAAAAATAATGAAAAACAGGTCGAAGACCTCAACTGTAATAAAGTTGTCTTAAAATGGAAAAATTGCAAATTAAACGCCTCTGCGAGCGACACGGATGGAAACTGACAGATTTTCGCTAACAACGCAATAAAATTGACAAATAAAAAACAAATTTATATATTTTTTCCAACACCTACACCGCTGATGACAATAGGTGTTAATTCTTTAACTGTTAGTTTAAATTCAATTCATATTTTGTGCTTTGTTGAGTTTTATAAGCTGCGAGTCGTTACCATCGGTTCATAATTATGTATTTTTTATATTCCAAAATATGTGCATAAGTACTTATAACTTATACAGAAGATAATATTTAAGACAGACATTCATTATAATATTTTATTTTCAATTATTATAAAATCGAGAGTATAGAGAGATATTTTTCAGAAAAAATTCAGCTCTTTTCGAAAGAATTTTGTTTTTGGACTTTAATATTCTATTCATGTTTAAACTTCTATGCAAAAATGCCGACGCAGACGTTTCCATTTAGTAGAAAACGTATTTAAGTGCAATGCAATGGTTATGCCTTCCTAGAGACATTGAACCTATTTTAAAAGCATATTGGACTGGAAAATCGGACACAAAAACTTAGCATTATATCTCTTTGACGGACCTGTAACATTAGTATCTATCTATAGGCATAATATGTCAACGCATAAGTATGTAATGCACAATGAGGAACGTGACAAAGTTTTTAATTATTAGACGTGAAAATCGCCAGCTGCGAGTAGGAGGGATTTCAGTGGCCCCCATTTGACCGCCATTGCCATATTTGGCACGGCTCGAGTCTAAATATGGCTCGCGGCCAGCCCACCGCTCCGCCGCCGCGTTCGCAGCGCTCGCTTCCGACTCTATTATTTCTATTTACGAAATAAACTCAAAATAAAAGCTCTATTTTAAAACAGATTTCGGGCACTGAAACGTTCGCGGGTTCCCGGTTTCCTACGGATGTGTCGGGTTACGCCGCTCCCGATATCTCCGTCCCTATCGAGAGGCGAGTTTACATTTCGTGTAAGAGCGAGACGGCTAGAGGTCGAGGTGCGCGGGACGGAACCGCGCGAAGTCAGTCGCGGTCCGAGCGGCCGAGCCGTCAGTCCCGCCCTCGGTTCTATCGCGTTTTCGGTCAGTCTCCGTTCGACGTTCGAACGGTGAGGTGTGTAAAGCGCGTGTGCGCACCGGTTACTGTGGCGTACTGCGAGGTTATAATGGACGCGCCCGGCGGAGCGCGGGAGCCCCGCTTCGGGTCGCCTTACGGTATGGGACTCCTGGGAGATGTGCCGGACATGTATGGAGCGGGCCGGCCACCGAGCTCCCTCGGCGGCGGTGGAGGCCTCCGGCCAGGCATGCAGGCCTGCCCGGTGCCTAGAGCTGGTGTGAAGCGCCCTTCAGACCAGTGCTACGACGAAAGACCGTCACAAAGCCTCGGACTAGAACACTGTGCCATGCCCGACATTGCTGATGATGGCTATGCTTCCCTTCAGCCCAAGAAATCCCCACCGTCGAATGGCAAGAAGACTAAAGGTCGCGTGAAAATTAAAATGGAGTACATTGATAATAAGCTACGGCGATACACGACTTTCTCGAAGCGGAAGACAGGAATCATGAAGAAGGTGGGTCGCTGAGACTACTTTTGGCAATATTCCATAATGTTGGCCTATGAAGAGTACTGGTCACTATGAGCTGTGTGGAAGTGTAATATATTATCCTCTTAATCAGACAGTGAAAGGGGATATAAAATTGTGTAAAATAACATAACAGTCTAGAAAAAGTGTAACAAAACAACTCAAAATAAGACGTTACCAAAAATTTGAGGCTAGGAAATAGCTATCTTTCCTACAACTATTCAAAAATTTATTTAATTATATCTTAAAAATATTTAATAACATGCATTAAATAATTTATAGAATCTATTTGTAATATTTTAAATAAATATTTATGTTAAATAATGTAAGATATGTTCTATTTACTATTATTTATTTACAACGCTTTCATAGATTTAGAAATGAATCATTTACAAATTAAAAGAGATTGACTTTACATAATTAGAAGAAGTTAAACGATATTTATTAATAAATAACATTAACCAATATATCAGAAAAACTACTGTTTTGCTTAAAACAAGCAAAAACATAAAGAAACTTGTATTAAATATTTTGAAGTGAATATGAGTGCTCTCTTGACAATGAATGGCGTTTACACTTATTAAGGCAATAAGAAAAAGGATATAAAATGATAAATATTGAATTTATTGTGGAAAAGCAGCACAAATTGAGGTTTGTTTTTTTGCAGAGGTTATGTTAAACTCTTTAAAGTCAACAGATGGAATATTGCTGAAAGTGTATCAATATGCATGTTTTATCTATTTAAGAGCATATTTTCATTTCGGAGAAGGTGAAAATGTGTGTTTAAACCGATTTTTATGTGTTTTTGTGAGCATTTGTGAAGAAAGTTTTGACAGATGTCAGCTGATATACAACATTCAGTCGTAAGTATACTGTGTTTGCTTTTTATACAAGATCAGTATTGCAACTGTAGTTTCGTTTTAAAAACATAATAAATAAAAGCCTTTTTATGATTCTTAGTGAAAATTTATGTTATTCACTTAATTTAAGTAGGTTAAGAATCATCTGTCACACAGTTTTATGTATTTTCTAATAGATGGCGCCACTACACACATTAGTAACAAATTCGTAGTAATAATAATAATCAATTTACTTTAATAATTGATCTAAAATAAACATTCAGAATGGTATTGGTAAATCAATTAGTATTTTGGTAAAAAGAAAAGTACCACAAAAATATAATTTTCCGTATTCATAGACAAGCATAGGCAAACTCGTATGATGAAAAATGTAATTGTAGAAATTATTACCTATTTATCTTTATGTAATTGATTAAGATTTATTTTTAAGCATAAATATATTTCTGTGCTTATTTAAAATAAATAATCAATGTAACATTATGTTTACGGTGGCACAAAGTTTTATCTGCCTACGGCTATTTTAATTAGCAAAACAACTCATTCGCGTAGGAAGATGTCTCTTACAAACAGGCTTTTTTCTAATCCAGAGAGGAATTTTAATAACTTTTCGCCTGCAACATTGGAACGTACTATTATACATTTTAAAATTTAAAAAAGGTACATGGAATCATTTTTGCGACGCTAATTTTCGTTTACTTTTTCTGGGCAGTAAAAAAAAATAAAAATAAACCATTTCCTTATATACAATCCCACAATTATTTTTCAAATAAATAATTTTACTAAATTCATACAATAATCAACTTAAATATGTAGTTTCTTTCAATAATTAATAATTATGCTTCTCAATGAAAATGTTTATCAAAACTAAGGATCTCATTTGTTGCATGTACAAAAGTAAAAAACTGCACTTTTATATATACCAAAAAGGAAAAAAAAGTATTGTTGGTATGAAAATAACAGGATTGGGACATCGATGCTATGTAGGGTTGTCAGTCAAATCTAAGTCGCAGGCACGGAGCATACTTTGATGCGCCGATAATAAGACATTAACATATATCTAGTGCATCTTAAATTACTAAAGGGTTACGTGCATTACTTGACTATGGTACAGACATTAATCTAGATTTAGACAAAAATTTAACTAAGCTTAAAAAAAACTTATTACATAAGTATTTGAAAAGAAAAATAT
Source organism: Vanessa atalanta (assembly GCF_905147765.1). Lineage (NCBI taxonomy): Eukaryota > Metazoa > Arthropoda > Insecta > Lepidoptera > Nymphalidae > Vanessa > Vanessa atalanta. Next base: position 7,523,304 of record NC_061880.1, on the reverse strand, counting down.
TCATATTATTATTTATGGCTGTACATACGCATGCCTTCGACAATCGACATTACGTTATTAAAAATGGTAATTAAAAAAAACATATATTTTATACGGCGTATTGCTTAATTTCAATCATTGGTTGTTTTATTTATATTAAATGTTTAACTTTTTGTGTAAAGGAACAACTCGCAATGTTTTCTCAGCGGGTGGAGACGTCACTTGTTAGCGAACAAGCGCCCGTATCCGCTTGTTATCGGGTTACTTTACATCTAATCGATAAGCACGATTGAAAACGGACTAAAACTCGGACTATCGTAGATCAAATAACAAGTTTTGGAAATATATTCTAAAGGATATACGTTCCTGATAAACATAAAAAAGTATTTTAATTTATAAAAAAGGGTCGTTTTAATTTTGTAAGTAATGTGTGGATGTTATTACTAAAAAGTATACCTCTTGTATGCTATAACGATTACAACACGTTTTAATTAAATTTAAAAAAAACCATACCAAATAATTCGAGTTATTTTGTTGCTTAAAAAAGATTTGTCTTTGTTTTAACTAAATGTATAATAATTTTATCAAAATCTAAAATTTTAGTGTCTACAAAGCCGCTATCAAAACGATATAATTTAATAAAAGAGGATAATCTTAAGGCTAGCACTTTTAGTAAATATCTTCAATTATATAATTTTTTAAAAACGGCATTTACGAAGTACGTATAACTTTATCAAATTGATGTTATCATTATAAATCATATAAAAAAAAGTATTTCGATAATTTTATTTGCAAAAATAAATGGCTTTTATCTTTTTGTACACGAAGTAAATACTTATATCCACATTACTAAAAATATATAATTTATAACGATCTTTAAATGAAGATCTAGGATACAACACTATTCAAGTTCTTGTCTATCTGACAGGCCAATTGGAATATTTGTGAGTAATTACAAAGCGAAGTCGTCGAGGCGCCATGATCCGTTGTCGGTATTTGTCGGCGATCCATTGTAGATGGTCGTCGTGTAATCGCCGACATCGTAGCTCTAGGCTGGTTGTAGTTGCAACTTCCAACTGGATGAAACGTAAGCCTTGTACTCGGGTATCGCAATTTATAGCAGTATGTTACGTCGTTAGCGGGTTACATTTGAAAGATTGCTTCTGTTGCCAGGACTTTTTGTTCGATTCATGAGATTTCTGTTTGTTGTTTTTATAACGTTGCATGTACCAGTGGTATATTATAAATTATACATATGAGCACATCGATTGCATGTAAGATGAATCATGAGGAAAGATAAAATCAACTACCTATTTATGTATAGTTATTTCTAGTTTCGCCTTCTGTCTTTAAAATCATCCAAGTTTTCAACGTAATAATTCTCACTCGACAGGTATTAACTATTCAACTTTATTATAGGCATCGCTCCGATCAGAAACTTGCGGAGATAGTTCATTTTTAATTGACCGTCAAAGGGGCTCAGATCACGATCTGTAGACGCTAAAAACCGGTCACAGAGAGCTAAATGAGTCAACAATGTGGACAGAAATGAAACCCTTAGCCTATGATACTTTTCATCTTAAAGAGGTTCAGTCCGCTCCGAGAATAAATTATACAGTCCGATATAGGGGTCCCGATATTGTCCCTAAGGAGGACATTTTAATAAATTTAAAATAACGATTATCGTTGTCAGGCGGAGTCGTGATTTCGTTAGGTTCGTGGTTGGGTCTAAGGCCGGAATAAGTCGTCACGAGCGATTACTAAATTAATTAGGAACTAGCTCCGATGTAGATTGCGACTTAGATTATTTTCCCACACGGACCCGAGACGCTTAGATCATGAGATTTCCTAACTATTGTTATGTGGCACGCGAAAATTGAGATGCGTCTATTAGCTATTACCTAAATAATTAGCTAGCATCTAGGGCTCTGTATTTTGACATCTGCCTCTTCATTTATAGAATAAAGTTGTTTTATTTAGCTTAACTTTTATAAATTTAATACGGTAGAAGAATATTTTATTACTTAACAATAATTTAAAAATTTGAGGTCGTTTCGGTCTGTATGCATTAGTTGTGTATTTTAGAAATATTTTTTTAATTATATTTAAAATAAAGTTATACATAATAATATTTAAACACCATCAAATTAATGTAATAAAATTATATTATTTATAATAAAATGAGATACATACATAGTTACTATCTTTATAATAACATGGGACTACTTTTAAAAGTGTCTAGTCCTTCCATTACAATCTCTTTCCATTTTCTGCAGGCCTAGTACTTTTGGGACCATATTTGGTTCTTCTGCTGTCGTGAACGAGAGATCAATCCCATCATTATTTATAAAAGGCACTCCTTTACTCTTAAAAAAAATGAGACGTTCATCATTTCAAAGTATTTCAGAATGGTACATTTATTGTTATTATTATAACCGTGTTATTTGTGTTATTAGAGAGATGAATCCTTTTTTTACTTAAAATCCTCTACTACTCGGCCCGCGCCTGCTTCCATTATTAGCATTACAAAACGCGGGCCGTGAGATATGGGTCGCCGACTCGCTCGCGCTGCTTTGCAATTAGTGTACGCAATAAATAATTGTTTCATTTTGGCAAAACCTCCTCAACGTTTATATTTTGCTTACAATTTATATTTCAATAAAATAGATTTTAAATAAATATATGAAGAGAGTAAAACAAATTAAAATATATTTTATGTATAACCACCGCTTAAAATAGAAGAGAATGAATGTTCTAATTACTTTTATGGAAATTATTGTATGTTAGTTAACACCAAGAGAGACCGCCTAAACAAGTCGGCTACTAGGAGTTCATGACTTGTTAAGAGTTAGAGAAATGACCACCAATATAAGTAGATCTCTAGCGAGACAACTGTTTCTCTTCGATATAGTGTATATTTGTTGCGCATCGGGGGGGCAGGGAAGGTTAGATTGATTGGTCGGTGGAAAGGGAATGTCTGGCGAGTAGACCCGCCTCCCAGCGACACCTAACGTGAACGCCTCGTTGTTATGCGCGCCTAGTATCGTATGCCTTTGCTGAGCCAACTGTGCTTTCAAGTAGTTTTGGGGTCCGTTAATCCGATAAAACCGGGCATTGAATAATAATTAAAAAATCCTTCAACTTTCTTGAACTTATTGCAGCATATTTTTTTTGCAACATATTAAAGACAACCCGACAGTTCTATAGAACAAACAAATGATATGAAATTGACATAAAATATTTTATTTAAAAATCAATCTGTGTTCGAATTAACATCAATCTTGGTCGCAGGTTTCTTATAGACAGATGACAGGCAGTTAGAACTGATTAGCAAAAGGATGGACAGTTTGTCGACTAATCGGCGAATTTATCGGTCAGACACTAGTTCGTTAGTCGTCGGTGATATCAAAGTGTTCTCTGCGATCACGACTAAAATGTTCACGAGGTGGGTTTTCGAGAAAATCGTTTGTGTGCACGATTATGAAGGACCATTACCCGGATTTTGGCTAAATGTAACAGGCAATTGTGTTGCTGATTGAATTTGTAATGCGACTAAGATTCCCATTGCTTGGCACATTTTTTTAATTCAAAGAAAATTTGTTTCGAGGTAAATTTAGGCGAAATAAAATAAGACTTAAATTCAGTGTAAAGTTTTAAGTAAATAGAGCATTAAAACTGCTTTAAAAAGTTGGAACCAAAAGAATTTTGTAGCATAAAAATAATACAGTAAATAATTAGTGTACGAAAATTACCTTTGAAGTTTAAAGTCTGCGAAGTATCCGAAAATTTTAATTAAAGACGATCTCCGTGTAATTACCCCGGAGGCGCGTACAGTCAGCCACATTGAATAAATAACTTTCTTCAAAATTTAACCTTATTTATAGTGATGTAAAGAAGAAAACATTATCATGTGCAAGGCTTGCCGTACTTAGCTATGTTTCTCGAAGCGCCTTACATAAGCGCCCATAATTTACCAAATGAGAACATAAAAAGTAGGTATTGTTTAAACTGTACGTTTAAATTGATTTTTTGTTGATGATTTTATTTGATCCTATAAAAATAATACTTATGACTCTATGATGTACAATAACATCGTTATTTAATTAAAGGTATTGATTATCTTACTGCTTTACATATTATCGAACTAAAAGTTTATAACAGAGTGTGAACTTCCTTTCTACCTGTCTAAGGTTACAGCTAATAAAATTCAGCACAGATAAGATATATATATATTTACGTTTTTTTTCCAAGTGGCTGTTCAGTGCGATTGCATTACACTTGCAGATAGATCCAGTCATTATCGCTTGTAATGAGCACCTTGTGGACAAACAAAGTATACGTCCTTATAGCGCGAGCTTAGGCGAGCTGTGAGAATTATATATTTATTATACATTTTTGACATCTTACAAATTATGATCGTCAATTTTAATTCAATCTTTGCTTTAAAATTGTATACGTTTGAAGTTAATTTATATGGAATCTAGGTACCAACATTATAATGCTTTATTTGACTTTAATTGGAAAAAATATTAAAATTTCTTGCAATCTATTTTATTTCATATTTCGATTACTAGATAAAGATGGCCACTTAGCAAGTGATGGGTTCCTTAGTTTTCCCTAAAGTGAAATATGTTGTTAATAATGTTAATTAAATAGAACACATTTTCAATCGGCGAAGATATTGAGTAATATACATAACGATTGATAATTTATTTCGTCACCATTTATAACCTCTTTCTCTTTGAAGTCGGTTAAAATCGCTTAAGCTTTTATCTCGAATCGCGTATGTGTAAGTGAGGCGTAAATGTGACGCAGGAGCCGGTTTTCGAGTACGGGATCAATTCCGTGGGATTTTACGGCTACGTTCCAACGACGAATATCTGCATTTATTCCCTTCTTTTTCGACAGTTGGTAGTAATCGGATACAATGATAAACGACATTCTGCCATGTCTAACGATCCTCCTTATTAAATCAGCCTTGCTTTAATCAATACGATTGGAAGGCTTTATTTGCATTAAAAAATCTTTAGATACTCATTTGTGTGATTTTATATAATGTGATATTTTCTTTATATTAATGGATGACTCGAGGCGCACGCGATCGAGTACGGTCTATAATTCTTTTAAACCATACATTTCATGTTCAACCGAGAAATTTATACGCGTTATTGCGAAATAGTACTTAATTACTGTAATCTCTTAATGTATGGGATAAATTACGTTTAGCACGTAAGCTTTATGAGTCTAGTCTTGGACACCTGCATGTACTCGTTTGATGAAATTGGTACTTCGAGCTTAGTCGAAATAAAATTCCTTTGTCATAAAAATCTAAACTTGAATTTTATTTTTACCGATGATAAAAAATGATATGTATATTTCGATTTGTATTGCAGCCTCAAAGATCCGACTGTCACTGAAATAAACGTTGTATATTTAATTTATTTTGAAATTACTACATTAGCTTTATGTTACAACCCATAAATTTGTTTTCCTTTTAAATCGTGTTAATTATTTACATCTTAAAATAATTTACCCGTTTAAAATTGTAATAAAGAAAACACGACCACGTACAGTTGTTATTCGGCAGGAGATCTTATCAGTTAAAGTCGTCACGAAAAACGCCAAAGAGGTTCGCCCACCATAGAGCCCCTCGATATCTGGCGTTCCGTCAAAATAACCGAACGTAGCCAGCGGGGCCCCATCCATAATGTATTGGCATCGCGAATATCATACATAAAACATTAACGAGTAAGTTTTTATTTGATTGCGGCATTGGACGAAGCGTCGCGTTTTTGTTTTTCGTCAATTAAAAAATCCACCAAACATCCAGATTTCAGTGGGAAAGCTCGAGTTTCGTCAGCATCGTTATGCAATTGAACCACCTAACCGTTTTTATCTTCATTGTTTCCCCGAACGGACGACGTTTTGATGTGAAACTGGAATTTGCCACGGACGTCGCGTGCTACAGGCGCTTCTTTCAAACATTCTAAGTTTTTTTTTCAGTCTTGATCGTTAAATCATCTCCGTCGGTTGTAAGTTCTCGAATTATCAGATTTCCAGTATGATATATTCCAAAAATATTATATGTGCTGCTAAGTCTTTCGTAGTTTGAAGTTCGTTTCGTAGGCTTAATATGAATCAGTGTTGCGACGGTCGCCCACGCGAACGGTCGTGTAGTTTTATGCCACAAAGTCATCACGTGCGCGCCCACGTGACGCCTACTGACGCATTGCGTTGCAAAAAAAACCAAATCTCTTTACATAATTCCCATTATAACCTTGAAATTTAATGCCTCTATTAAATTACTACTCGTGGGCACCTTAGAACGTTTCCTTCAGCTCCCTTTGTTCATTGTATTCGATGGCATTTAAGGTCTTTAAATTGTCGTGCATTTGAATTTAACCACGACAAGCTTGAAACGTTTAAAGTTGCTAATGGAATCTTTCCAGAAATCACTCCTATCAAACCTTCATTATGTACCTAGAAAAAAAAAATCTAGAGCGACCTACTGACGCTTTATAACGACCATAAAACTGGTCGTAATTGTGCATAATAAACGTTGCGCTGCAAGCTTAGTAATGAACCATTTGGATAATCTCAATAATTCACGTGTCGCGTGTTAGTCGTTAATTAAGCTATTTGTCAGGTGCCAGGACAATTTACATTTCTCCCGGAGTCTCGAGGATTCGCCGTAGGTTGAGAGCATGGAAACGACGTATTATTATCCTTTTAGGGAGGGCGGCATCTCTTAGAGGCGCTTGGTTCCAACCGAACCTTTTATTGGAACCACTTGTTTATTTGCACAGACGTCTGAATTGTCCAGTAAATAAGATTAGCAAAATATCAGAGTACTATTTGCATAATGTCTAAGTTCAAAACGATTTACCGAGAAATTAAATTGAAAGATTTTCTAATTTATTATATTATTAAGCGAATAAGGTACATTTTGTCTGCAGCGTATTTATATGATAGAGTTTTATCTTTTAATTTTAAATTTACTAAAAAATCTGCTGGTTGCTCGTATTTGTCAATTAGAATATAACGTGGGTCAGATTTTTATAGTGTAACGATCATCGTCGACGTAACACCGACGTAAAGTTTGGATTGATAGGATGTAAATTAACATGTAAGCAACGAGCTCTTGTACATCTTGTCAGACAGAAGTATAAAAATGTCTTGGAAGCAACACAATTCATGAGAACTCGTTCTGGTCACCGACAGGCCATCAAGTTTGTTTAGTTCGCAGGTGAAATGTATTGACAACTGGTCTTCCTTGATGCATATCGGCGTGATAGTATCGTCGTCGCGGTGCTTCAGTCGGCTCCTGTTACCCTCAGACCCGTTGCATTGTGGAGATGACAGATAAGGCCTGTTTATTTAGCACTTAAATTTATTCAGAAATGGGAGGCCATTAAGAAAAAATAGTATATGTTAGATAAGTTTTAGTTCATAATAAGAGACTGTGTTGTGGGTTTTTCGCGTTTTCTAATATATTTTGAGTCAATATTTATTGAATTAATTAATAAATTCATTTATATTGCAGTAATGGCTACATAGCTTGTGGCGATATTTTTAGTATTAACTAAGTAAGGTCGCGTTCGTAGATAATTGAACGTTGCTAACACTTCGTAATGTTTCTCAATGAACTTCATAAATCAAGGTCAAGTTAGCGCCTACAAAATGATAGTCTGCACGGGCAACATTCGATAAATGGTAATAGGCGAGCAGGAAACTTATGGAAGTTGCTCGGCTGACACAATAAATTAAGGGCATAGCTGGACGGCCATTCATAAAGTAATCGCGCTTGTTTATGAATGAAACGGTAACTAGCCTATAAACGTGCAATTATCGGCACCATTGGTATCGATAGCAATTCGATATCATTAAATTTGCATGTGACAGTGCGTTTAATTTTATAACTATGCACTGAACACCTAGAAGGTATCGCTCTATTGAATCAAGTATTGCCTATTGTTCTATGGATTGGGCATTGTTAGTTCTCGGTGCTATTGTTGCGTATTAGATTGGGCTATTTAATTCTTGAAACATAAAAAAGAGAGGACAATATTTTAGCCCTTGCAGCTTTTTTATTTAAATTTCAGTTCCGATTATTTAGTTAATTATTGTAAATATACAAAAATTTTGAAAGTAAATTATGACATGTATTTTTTTTTTGAAAATACGTAAGTATAAATTATAATATTATCATATGTACATTTAATTATATTTAGTAAAACCTTTCAAAAACTGCTGTTTTATCGAGTACCTTTCACAAAACACTTTTATATTAAATGCGCTAAAGTTGTTATTCTTGGACGCAATCCACTTGCTACCGGAGTTACGATAATGCTCTGGTTCCAGTGGTCGGTAATTATTATTTAAGTGTCGGTTAAATTAATCTGTCCAGTCGTTACTCAGTTTCTACTAAACTACTACTAGCTGCTACCTCGGCATATCTATAACTTTTTGGTTTTTAAATTATAATTATAACAGTATATGCTACTGTCAAATCTAGACTGCCTTATTATATTTCTTATTACCCTTTCATGACCATTCGCCAGATCAAAATTTGGTTGAATTTCGTTGTATGCAATTTACATATAGTACCGCTATTCAAGGAAAGATTCGCCGACTGGTTCATACTGAATTATTATCTTTTTTTCTGTAATCAAGTTTTCGGTCGCGTCTGATGAGCTCAAAACAAACAAGCTGAACAGGACCGAGCTATTTTAACTTTGCAGTTTGTTTAAAACACATTGGACCTTAAGATTTTCTTGCAATGGGTTTTTGGATGTTCAATCCGTAAGTGTCGATCGTTTCGTGTATTAATCGTGATTAAGCATGTGGCTTCCGATCTTGTAGTGAGAGATAATGAAGCCTGACGAGTACTTTCACTTTTTGATCATTACGGGTATCTCGATTGATTTAATGGGAATCGGGGATTGGTGAACTCGTACAAAATTCCCTCCGAGATTCCAGACAATTAACGAATTGCGAGAAATCTTGGTAAGAGAAAAGAATTTAGTGCCGGGAGTTTTCCTCCAAATATAAATCGTCGCTCTTGATTTACATAGCATGATTAAATTGAGTAGTAGTATTTCTTCAACTAAACTTATTTTGGGTATCATTCAAGTAATCGAATGTGTGTCTACAGTTATAACATCATTGCATTCCGTATAGGATGACGTAAGATTAGTTGAAATGGCAAACAAAGCACGTGGTATACACTTGGGCAGGCAGAAGGCTCGTTTAGACCATTTACGATTAATCCACTCCACAACTGCTCACAAATATGGCAACCTGGCCTTTCATAACCTGTTTTTGGGGTTTCCTCGGACCCTGATGCTATATATTGTATTTATACTACAACACGTGCTTCATTAGTGTTTAAATTTGAATCCTTAACATTGAAAGCTGTTCAGTATGATCAATTGTTGATTTTATAGTTTCAATTTGATTTACATTATTCATGACATGCTTGTTATGCGACGATATAGATTAATGTATAAAAAAATATATTCTATACCTGGGCATCTGGCTGTCCAGTTGTGATTGACAAATATGCCAGTACAAGTGTTTTTTTTTGTAAATATATAATATTCTTTTTCACAATACCTATCATCCCATTGGTAGCGAGGAGCAGGAAATTCATATGTGGAAGTCGAAGGACTGCTTTATTGCTCATTATTCTGTTATAGAAATCTTATAAATTAAATAAATAAATAAAATAATCAGACATAAATTTTCAATTGCCTACAACTATATATGTAACGTTTAATATACAATATTAAATATTGTCTCGCTGACAAAACCTTGTTTATTTTATCGTTTGTTAATGTCACAAAGTACCAAGTTTAAGAAAAATAAAGATTTTTGTATTTAAGCACTCGATAGACATGATCTTATTCTTACTCTCTTATATAACGCCAACCACTCCTATAATCCTATCCTCGTGTCTGCGTCTCATTATCATAGGAATTGCGGTTTGCAAAGCGACGATAATGGTTATCTCCCTGGGGCGCCAGTGAAAGTAGACATCAGTACTTTTACTGGACTTTTGTCCAAATAAGTCAAGATGTTTGATTCGTGGCCTGTGAGCTCAAAAGTAAGGGTGCATGAAATGTTTAATTATGTGTTAGTAAGCAACGTGGAAAAACTGTCATTCTTCCATAAGAATAAAGATTGTATACGTAGGCGTAACTTAAAATAAATAATAAATATATTATTGTCGTGTATTGTATAGTGTTGCGGTTTGAGTTCTACTATTTGTGTCATCAGCAAAGTAATTGTTGTTAATAGCATCTTGATACGAATGTGTGGCGAGCAAGTGTCGATAATTATTCACAGTTGCCTCGTAAGTTAAACCCATGTTAAACGACTTCAATTTAACGCCGTAGGCGCACTTTGCATTCATTAGTCGTCGTGTATTTGTTTTAATGCGGATTTGCTTTTGGAAATACATACACATTAGTTTTTCTACACACTTCATTTAATTTAGTACTACATTTTGAGTTATCATTTAATTTGCTATATATTTTGCTAAACTAGTCTAAAGAAGAGAAGATGTTTTAGGATCTAGATAAAAATTACCGTAATCACCGTTACAACCAAATTACTCAACTTTTGCCAAGGAGTACCTACTGTCACTTTAATAAATAAATAAAATATAATTCTTTGCTTTAAATTACTCATCAATTATGTCATAAATTTGACCTCAATTTTATCGGTAGTAATGCATAGGCGTTCTCTTGATTATTTTGTTTTATCTTTGAATAACCTTTTTGTAGTGCCATTTATACGAAGTAGTTTGAGCGTTACAATAGTCTGTTTGAATATTGGAAAGAGAAATCCTCAGTCGTTGGCCGGCGCTACTTGTTTCAGAAGTTGAGTTAAACAAGTGGCTTGCAATTAAGGACTGTTTACTGGGCATTAATTTTTGGCAATAAAAGACAAGCACCCTTGAAATGTTCGGCACGCACGCGCTGTCGGATGCTCCGTGGGAAGCGCGGTCGCTTTGTACTCCATTGTAGTTGCAATTAGCAATTTTTTTCCTGGCCCATGTCACAAGTCGCACTTGTCGGAGAAATGTCGCATCTCTTAATGCGTTGTCCCAAATTGTTTTTATCATTTCTCTTTGAATCATAAGTTCCTCGGGCACTTATTTCTTCGAGCGCAAAAGTTTTTGCATCGAGAAGACAAATTATGTAATGATTATTATATTATTATAACGATTTGCGATGATCAAATTATATTTTTTAAAGCGATTCGTAAGTGGTTATTCACGCATGAAAGATTTGACTGACATTTTTCATCGCCAACGTTTTAAATTTCTTTCTCCGTTTTATTGTACATATTTGGAGGACGATATGCCTTTAAAACATTTAAACTTAACTGAATCACTATTTTTTTTCTTAATTCAGCCTCTTAAATAATTAAATATTACAAATGTGCGTATACTGGATTAATATGAAATAATACATTTTAAAAAACCAAACGAAGAATTTAATGCTTTCGACACTTATAAATTGACATAACTTAAAAATATATTGGACTGGCATTCAAAGTCACCACTCATTTAAATCAGGTTTAGGATATTGCATGCAACTATACAATAATAAATTCTGTCATACATTTCAACTTTAATTAAAATACTATTGCAGAGAAGAATAGAAGGTCGTTTTTAAAATGAGAGTAAATTAATATATTTTGTATTCAATAAATATTTTTATCATATCAGGTATTGTATTAGATCCGATCGTATAATTACAATGAAAAATATAATAACGTCCATTGACATTATATTCTATTACAGTTCCACCGGTTGGTTTAAATAACTGTTAGACTACCAGTTTTAGAATACATAGCATAATTGCTACTTGTGTTATCTATATAATATATTAGATAAAATTACGTATTGAAATTAATGAATAACGTACGAAAATATAAAAAAAAATGGGCGAATTATAAGCTCTTTGAAAGTACTATCAATGATATTGTAAATGTTTCGTTCTTTCGTTAAAATTGTTCAACGTTCTCCATATTATTATCTAAATAAACTTAAACCATGAAATATACCTTAATAATACTAATAGGTGCCTTATCTATCATTCCTTATTGTTCCGAGAGCGTTTAATATTTTAAGACATATCATCAGATGTCTTTCCAGTTCCAACTAAGATGATTATCTTGTTTATAGAGCTATTAGCCATCGCTATCGGGTTATATATCTCATCGTAGCAAAAACGATCCGTTTTCATTGCTAACGTAATCGACTTGCAGAACGAACCTTACAAATATTGCGCACTATTTATTATATATGCATACATACATCATCTTATATAATATATTAATACCTTTTGTTATTTGCAATTTGGCAAAGTTTTAGTTGGTATTTCGTGTGATAAAAGTATCTGCTTTTTACTGTATTGTTGATTTTCTATGTCATTCTTATTTATTGTTAATCGCTAAAATAGTTAGCTAAAATAGTTTTGAAATTGAGGTGTCGATCCGTCAGTGTCACACTATATTTTGATGTTAGATATTTTATATTAACCTCGCAACTATTGTAAAAATCTTAAGGCTCTAATCAGATTTTTCTACATTTTTTTGTATCGAATAATATCTCTGCTTAATACTTAAACATTTTTCTTGTTAAATTTTTTATATTATATTTATCTTTATTAGGTTGAACTTGTTTCTTAATAATGGAACAGGATTATTATTCTATGTTCTATGAATATAATTAATCAAGGAAGAATTTATCTCGCGCTGTAACCTCACCGTGTTGCTTGTTTTGTAATCAATTTAATACGAGTTTTGACATAACCAGCGTAAAGTATAGATTATGACAGTATCTTAAGGACCTACTTAAGTCGTAAGTTGATGATTAAATTTGTAAAAGCGGTCGAGTCGCTCTACTCGTACTTTTATAATATTTATTTGGCGAGTATTGATTGGTGTAGGGTATTTTTTTGTAGGGCGTGTCGTCCAATGAGTGCGAATTTATCGCGGAATTAAAATATTACAGATAAAGATTTTTTGTGCAAATGGTTTGACGATCCTATGCCAAAGATGCCAACTAACCTTTTCAAATATACAACTTATTAATTAATGTTATAATAGATACATTTCAGTAATTAAGTTTAAGTATTGTTTTATTGCTTTGCCTCTGATTGCTGTTTCCGAAGATTGGAATGATAATAATAACTGCTTATTGTAGATTATAAATTTTAATTAAATGCTATAAATTATACTCAAAAATATATAACTTAGCTTTCTGTGTGTATCAGTCTCGTTAATTGACAAGAACCGATTTCGGGGTAAGATTCTGAGCACGCGCAGGGGCAACTTGTTCCTCTGATTTCTTGCACCTGATACAACAATCACTTTTGACTTAACTGGATCACTTGTTTGAGCCTTAATTTTTTCCAAAAAATGTACAGTAGCTCTCATAATTGTTTGTGCATTTAATAATAATACTTAAAGCTTTATAGTTAGAAGCGTTTTTGTGATCTCATTCCGAGATGTGTGGTTCATTGTAAGCTGGAATTGGGAAGTGGATCTGTCAATCACCTGTATGAGTATAATTAATTTTTTTCCTTAACGGATTAAGTTGCGTCATAGCTAAATTAGTTATAATATAGTATCTCTGTTTGTATTGCGTGAAAGTTTTGACACCTTTTTATGTTATAATGAAATATTAAACTTAATACAAAAATTCAAATAATATGATATTTATATATATTATGATTTATAAGTTAAAGTATATTTATAAAAGCTTATTTATATTTTATGCTTCATTTTTAGTCGTTTTATAACGATATACTTAAAGATTATTTTCGTCAAAAAATACAATAATAAAACTCATTTTAAATAATTGATTTAAAAAAACACAATCTACTCAATTTCATCATAATACGATAAGTAAAACAAGTACAATATTAAATGTTATAACAGTAATTTTCTTTATTTACAACCGTACGCAAACGACCGTGTAACTTAAACGGGATAAGGTAAAAATCACACCTTGTACATTTATAGTCGGCTGTTCCAAATTTTATGCGTTTAATGATTTATTGGTTAAGTATTTATTTTATTGAACATATAATGATAATGATTATAATATTATGTAATCTTATTTAATTGATCAAAAACCACAATAAATGCGAAATTTAATCCGCAGATTTATATAGAAAAAACGTGACTGTTTTTTTATTAAGTTAATGTACTTATTTAGTTGGCATTCGCCCCTCTTTTTTTCTCATGCTTGCTACGTCAAAACAAGGAGTGCTTACCTACTACCACTTAATACCGTAGAAGCTTATTAATGTTGACACGATATTCAGGATTTCAGCTGAAGACACTAGTGTATTCTGAAAGGTCTAGCTTATATAAAATATGTACCTCATATATAAATCTAAGCAATGATGCCTACTCTGTTGTTCCAAGCCTCTGAAGTAAACAACATTGGCAAAATTAATAATATCGTTATCTCTGTCTTATGTTCGGGGTTAAACGTAATAGCAAGTTTTGTCCAATGAGATTTGTATAAAGGCAAGCGATTATAGAATGAGCAGCGCTTATTTAAAATAATCAGTGCGATATTTATATTCGAGTTTTTAGCTTGATTAGTCTATTTAAATTTCACATAAATTTTACATTTTATCGAGGTAAGCTCGTGACGATGATAATTGATAAATAATAGGGAAGCAACGTAATTTTCCGTCCGTCAATCAAAGTTTTAAACAATTTTAGTGTCTACTTATTTTTCGTGTAACGTAATGATTTTTAAGTACTGTATTAATTTTCCCGTTACTGTATTGATAATGACTTAATATTGTATGATAATACATTAACGTCACTTTTTGATTTTTAAATAAGATATAAAAATTTTAACTTTCTTCGGATGACAGAGAAATTGCATTGGAAACGTTTATTACAACAAAGTGGAAGGATTTAATAATAATATATACTTTTCACCAAATATCATCGATTATATCAATTATTGCAATTTTTATTGTAGATATAAATAAATGTAGGAATAGGTTAAAGTTACGATATTCAAAAAACCGTTTTTTTTATTTAACTGTTTTTAGATAAACATGACCACAAGATGTTGAAATATAGAATTAAAGTTATAAAACAAATACTAGTAATATTTGCTGTTCCGTTTGTTGTTTTTTAAATTTATATATATATATATATATAAAAACCACTCAATGATTAATCAATAAAAATCTAAAATCTTGAAATTAGGCAGGTAGGTTCCTAATAGATTATGGATATTACGAAACTTCACCCTTAAAACAAAACCCCTAGAAATTTATATTTCCTGTAGGAAAACCGCAGGTGTAGCTATAATAATAAAGGAAAATACTATACAATAATGAGCGCTACACCCGTAACCAGTATTGTTTTCCTTCCCACTGTTCAAAAATATATAGGAAACCGTTCGAAAATATATAGGAAACCGAGAATTTTAGTTTTATTAAATGCTTTAGCATCATATAGTATTTTAAAACATGGAGATCTTGCATGGTTTTGAATTCACAATCATCTGTTAATATTTGTAGGAATGAATAAAATTTTATATATGGAAGGAATGGCAACTATTGGGTCACTCAAATTAGTAGTTGCTGCACGAATCGGAATTAAAGGAATCGATGTTTCTTATTTTTTAATATTAGTACAAAGAATGATACATGACTTAAAACTATTTGGAATTGTGAAACAATGCATAATAATAATAAAAAAATTATAGAATGTCAATAAGTCCGTCCACCAATGTTAAGTGTAATATAAAATGTCAGTGGACATACTTCTTGATGAGTTTGGTGGATCGCCGAGTAAAGGAATCTCGTAACAGTTGAAGAGCTTCAGTAATTGGATGCCATTTCAAGCATTCAATCAAGAGAAATGTCATATAACGGTTGAATATATATCTTGCAATTTTTATGTTCCTTGCGTGTAAAAATTTCTCCTCGAGGTCTCGTTAATCATATTAAAAGCTAAGCTCATTAAAGTTGCGTTTGTAATTGTCAATTCTGTATCGAATTACAAACAATGAGTAATATACTCTCTTATTGCTATATAAATAAGGTTCATTTTTTTAATGATTTATCACCAATATCATGGATACGAGTAGTCACTAATTACTGTCTTATCATCAATCATTTCATTGATCGGTTACATGGCAAGTGCGGACTAGTGGTAATCTTGATAAAGGAAATGTAATCTTAAGTTTTAACACTTTCGGTTCAATATTGATTGTTGGGAAATTCAATTACGCTCCAATAATGACACGCGGCCACTCCTTGCGATGATACTTTTTCATACAGCCAGTTTCACACTATCTACAATACGCACGTCACATTTAATAATTTATATTTTATATCTAAACATTTAAGTGAGAATAGATTTAAATGAGAATAGGTACCTACATTTATAGCCTTTAAACATTTTTAATAATATATAAATATTTTATTATTTGTATATGAAATATAGCGAAAGTATTTGTCGTGTACCTATATGTGTACTACACAATTTAAATAATATATTAATATCACGATGAAATTCTTAATATCCTCTATCCTTTCACTACTATTAGTACAAATTTATGAATGGTGGCAAGAATGCTAGCAGCATTCTCTGTTAAACCGTAATTTCGAATCTCAGTATCCAGTCCAATAATCCAGTCTTCCTGTTCAGCGAAGGCAATGGGACTTAAATCTGTTTAATTAAACTCGAACGTTCTAATGTTGTTACTTTAAATGACAATCATCTATATAATAATTTATAAGATGTGTTTATTTTTTTATGTTATTATATTATATACCAAAGCATTATGTCTCACGCAGTTATTCAGGAAAATCAGTGGTGCATCATATAAATATAATATTACAAAATTATAGGAATAATAAATAATTATTTAAATTAATAATTTTAGTTATAAATATGAAAACCGTCTATAGGTAAATATATTCGTTTTATTTATAAAATTAAGTTTCAGCAACCAATTTAGAGTTTTGATTGTCTTTTAACATTTTTTTTTGTATAATAAATTTGTTATACAGGTGTTAGGGCGCCAATTTTCTTTTTGTGGAACTTTCGATAGTTGTAAGGGTTGCTGTATATCCAAATAAAAAGTATAAACATTTTATGTAATATAATATACATAAAATAGCTATTGTCACGTCTTTGATCGCTTTAAATTTTCAGTTCCGGTTCAATAATATGTTTTGTGTCTAAATGGGACCCGATATCTGGTTTAGCGATATAGATGTTAATTAGAATAAATAATTATTGTTCATATTATACTTCATGTATATGTTTTGATGGTTAAATCTGACATGAGAAAAGAGAAAATTAAACTATTAATTAAAATATACATATAATTTTAAAGCGCTTTATACTTCGGGTATTTCTGATCAGTGGTATTAGCTATGTGGCAACTGGATAAATCTTTTAATGCGAGACAACCAACAGATAATATTGTGTTATTTTATTTTATATTGCGCTTATAATTTCAACTCTTTTACTTTGATTACATAGCTTTAATATTATTCAACATTAGTGTTATTCTAATATATAAATAGTGATAATGATAGTTAGGATGAGATGCAGTGGCGTAGCTATCTTAGAGCCAGCTGGTGCAGTGCACCAGGGCCCTGGAGCTCAGGGGGCCCTCTAACCTAAACTTTGAATAGAGATGACATATGGATTTAGCCTACTAATGATAAGTTGATCTCAATGTATCCTGTATCCTATTTTTATTCCTATCTATAATTTTGAAGTGCAATATAAGTTAAAGAGGGGGTGAGGGCCCGTTTCTTTTTCTATGAACCGGGGCCCTTGTCCACCTAGCTACGCCACTGATGAGATGACCGTATTACGTCTGCCTTAGCGACTTGCACAGGTCTCTATAGAGTGTGCGCAAACAAAACTAACTCTATTTCTCATATAATCCTATGGGACGCAAATGTGATACGACCAAAAAGAGTTCCGACTCAGGAATAACAGCTTTATTGGTATTTCCCGAAGCGCAGGAATATAAGCACTTGTAACTTTTAAACTCTGAGCTACTACTATGAATATTGTGAGTAATAATCCAATAATTATTTTACTTTTTCTTCTCTCGGACCGGGGACCAAACTCAGGACGTCATGACCTGTAACCATATAAGGTAGCTATTAGACCAAAAAACTATGGAATGAATATAACACACGATATATATTTAAATTGGTTTGTACTAGAAAGTTTGCTTTTACCTTGAAGTCAATTTAAGCGCCAACTTCTAAAACTACCGCAATTTCTTCAATCATTAACCTTCAGACGAATTCGTGCTTATCTCAAACGTTCAAAGTCGAAATCACTGTCTATGTAAATTGTTTCAAATGGTGTAGGTGGCGCTTGTGGGTGTGATAATTCCTGGGGCAAATACAAATAGTGGCGTGAGAGTTGCTCCCGAAAATGTTTGTTTACTTACGAGGCTAGCGTGGGATAGGTGAAAGGTGAAAATTATTCGTAGATACATTCCAATAATTACGTTCTAATATAACGTCAAACGCATGACTGAACAAAAATATAGTTATGAGGTTCGTACAAGAAGTTGAAGATTACATGATCGCGTTTGTGTAGCCGTCGACGAGATTGAAATTAAAAAGTTTATATTTTAACACGATCGCTAGACTTATAATTATAATTCGTAACTTAAAATGTTAGTCTAAAAAGTGACCTACTAGAACTAGATGTTGCGATAATGATCCTGAATTTAAATCAACACCAATGTGTCATTCTAAATGTTAACCAGTTTAAGGAATGCAAATATATATATATCAACTGGAACCTGTTATTTCGACAAATGTTCGTAAAACTATAAATTCATATGAATAGAATCCGTGTTGTAAACTAACTCTTTTTTTGTCTTTTCCAGGCCTACGAGCTCTCAACCCTAACGGGAACACAGGTGATGCTTCTAGTCGCGTCCGAAACCGGCCACGTGTACACATTCGCAACACGAAAGCTTCAGCCAATGATCACGTCAGATTCAGGAAAGAGATTGATACAGACGTGTCTCAACTCACCGGACCCGCCGACTACCAGCGAGCAGAGAATGGCGGCCACAGGCTTCGAGGAAACGGAGCTCACATATAACGTTGTAGACGACGATATGAAGGTGAGACAATTGGCGTACGCTGGCTCCGCGCAGTATCCTATAGAACACCACCCGGGTCTCGCCCCTTCGCCGTTGCAGCAGTACCATCAACATCCTCCGTGTCCGTCACCCCTACCCCTAAGCTCCTTAGGACAACCTTACTCACACGCACACCTTTCTCACCCCCACATGTCTCACCATCCACAACGGTAGTTCAGATGGCACTAGAGTAAAGCCCGTTCTATTTATTGGCATCGATAGCTTCGGGATAGTCACGTTCTAGATAAGTTTGTAAAATAATATAAAGAGTAATATTGAAACCTTCGTACGGTTGTTTCTTTTATTATATTTGTAAATAGCTCTTTTAATTTTAACACCTTGGTTTTCGAGGATTTGAGTTGTATGAAAACGGGTTTATGTAATTTAAAGATTGGCTTTCGAGGAATTTTTCGTAATGATAACCGAGTGTTGCATATAATTGTTTGCAAATCGAAAATGACAGGTAAATTCGGTTTGAAAACGAATGATTAACTGCCAAAAATTTCACACTACTTGTTCATTAAATTAATAATTATAGTTTTCAACGCTTCACTTTTTACAAACCGATTATATCGTGTAACTTGTTTTATTATGCTTTTCGATGTAATAATAATTTACCTATGATGTTTAATAAATCATTCGCCTGAGAATCTATCAATGGAATCGATGTCTATCATCGAAGTGGTGTCGAAAGCGATCATTTCGGTAGCGAGTAATCATATTTTAAATCGCTTTGTAATTAACGTCCGTAACCGGTTGTAGGTTTCCGACCGACAGAATTGGAAGCCGTTTCGTTTGTAACTATTGATTCGTTATTATGAATGAATCGGCCTTTCATTCTACATGGAACATAGTAATCGAGCCGATACAAGCGTGCCTCTACAATGACTTATATGTAGGTATGAATAAAATGGTATAAAACTGACGTTTTTATTCATTTGTCTTCAAAAGTAAATATTTGCTTGCTCGAACTACGATTTCATTTGTAATAGAACTAATGTATATCTGGCATAACACACGATATTATTAGTATCATTATTTTTTTATCTAATATAACGCAACGAGAGAAAAATAACCTCTCTAGTAGCAGGTGTTAAAACTAGTAATGGTTTCAAAGGCGCTTCGTCGCTCCAGGCTCCTCGTTTGTATGTATGTTGATGCGGATTATAGAATTCAATTGAAAATTACTTTCGGTTAAGTCATTCAATCCTAAATGACTTGTCAATGTCAATTTAACTTTTTTTTTCTAAATAACCTGCTAGCTGAATTAATTATTATTTATAAATGTCTTAAGTAATAACACTATGTTGATCATTTATAATGAAATTTCAATATATATCGCATATTTCGTTATTTTTCTTTCAATTTATTATTGCGCAATATTCGAACTGCATCGGTAATCGTACACACAGTTCTTCATGTGTATCTAGTAGCGTCTCGCTCCTCCGCATCGATTGAGTAAAACGATTAATCGTATATTTTCATTTGCATACCATTTTTAATTTTGAAGTCATCCGGCGCCCACTGCCTCTCCTGCGACCTCGAATATTACTTGTCAGCTTTGATATGTTGAAATCGATTACGTCGATTTTTTTCGTTTCGACTCGTGATGATAAAAATCTTTTACTCCGTTTGGTCCTCTTGACGAATGAAAACAACATGTCCGTGGTAACATGAATGCTTATTGTTCACTTGTCGACGATAAATCTAACCGATTGAAATATTCACGCGGTAATTATGATTACAAGAGATAAGTACCTCCCGTGATGTTCCTTTGAGACTATTCGTTCAAATAATTGTTATAAAAAGTTTAACTGAATATTAAAGTCGAATGTAGGTTGGTTGTTTCTAAACTTTTTTATTTCTATTTCGTGTGGACGTTTTCTCCTGTCATAAAAGATATGTTACTCGTATAATTTGATTGTTGAAATATTCTAAACGTGTTATGTCCGCAATCTGGTGTGAATATAAATGGTATTAGCTGAGTCTGCGCCCGTTGTCCGCAAGTCGGCCACATAGGATGCAGATGCTCTTGTGCATGAATTAGCGGTATGCGGTATAAATGCGGAATTCGGTCACTGCCCTCACTCCGAGGAGATCTTCTAATCTTAAATTCTTTAGCCCGACCACGTTTCGTAACATCATTTTAGATTTCACTTTCAGTACCATTATTATATCGTTATATCCCAGAGCACGTATAACGCAATTAAAAAAATCTGTCGCCACTCGCCTGTCGAGTCAGATCGTAAATTTTTACTTTTTTAGATGTCTACTAGCTCGTGTTAGCGTCTGCGATAGTGACTCACGCGCTCCCATATCGTACAAACGCGCGACTCAAGCGCGAGACGCATCTATTCTAGACATCGCTCTTTATGCGTCTCGCACCTCCCTATATTAACTTATCAATACCATTGTTTTGATAAACGCCCGAGCAATTTTTGTTGACTCATCGTATTGTGTGGCATAATTGTCGGTGTATAAGCCGATTGCTCAAGTTCTACGTGATTTAACAATAAAGCTAATTTGACTAATAGGTGCCTTGTAATCGTCACTGCGTGTGGTTTAAGGATTAACTACAGTATCATCAGTATCATCGTTCGCTTCTCCATGCCGTTCCTTGACGTTTAATGAGCGCCTCTCTAAAGCTATTGTTCTATTTTTTTGTTTCTTTATCAGATCTGTATCTTGATTTGTAGATTGTATGGACATTATTGTTTTATTTAATATCAGTATGTAACATTTATCAGTATAATTTGAATTTAAATAATGTTTGTTAAACGTTTATGTAAAGTAAATATATATAATATATAATTAAAAATAAGACGATATGTTGATTGTATTCTTTTGCAAAATTATTAATGTGATTTCTATACATGAATGAGCCGATGGTATTTTTTAATTGTATATCTTTACAAAAATCACTTTAAATACCCGTGTCGCCTTGTAATTATCCTGTCTTCCGACCTTATGGATGAAATTCACCTACAGCAGACGTGACATAAGGATGATAATCGCTTAATCAATTTTGCCGTATCATTATTTGTTGGATAAATTAAGAGATTTTGAGCAGACTCAGTTTGGATATTTCTTATGCGCGATCTGCGCTGTCATTTCGGTAATGGTTCCGGGAATTAATCATTGTGGAAAGAGGACAAAGGCTATTCATAAAGAAAAATTAAAACATTAAAAAAAATACTCGTTTTGAAGGGCCGTTCTGAAACGTTCTCCTTCTTGAAAAGTTAAAAAAAACAGCAGGTCAATGTACTGATGCACCAATACAGTGATTATTGTTTTATATAACCATATATAGGTCATTGGAAGTAACGAACGCGTATGGTTGATGAGTGATTCCGCATCAATGTTATTTCGAGGCGCGGTCGGCCACGGTATTATTTTAGGAGCTTTGGTCCACTCCTTGTACTATTACGGCAGACCTGCGCCCGAGTTTCTGTTGCATAATTCAGACACGAGCTCCGCCGTTTGCATTCCGATACTTGATATGTGCTTTCACATGTATTTATGTACGAGATTTTGTGTCTTCGTAATGTTTGTCGAATAAATAAATTGTGTAGGCACAAATACAATGGGCAAGCCGGCGTCCCTCGTTACGTCGGCGAATGTAAAGTCCGAGTTGGCTTCTTGGGCCAGCTTGTCACCGGTTGAGATATTTTGCGGCAGTTGATGGGATCGCTTATATCATTGTTTAGGCCCTTCGTTACACCAGCTTTTCATGTCGATGCTTACAAATTATCATGGGTTTGTTTTGCGAAGTATGAAAATAATATTGATTTAACATGTGAAAATTGTTTTCGCTCAAGACTGAAGATTTGTGAAATCCATGTTTGATAATAGTCATTAAATTATTAACATATTCAAATATCTGTGTAAAATAAAATAAATCGAAAGGAAAAATCCTAATGTGAGCACAGAACACATAGTAATCCGAAATCCCAACATCATTATCTTGTGTTTCGATCAAACACAATTCTACTCACATCTCTGTTACCGCAATTCTAATGATTTGCGGCGGAGGTCCTCTTTTGTATGCACTAGGCATGACGAGTTTTATATGCAAGGTGCAACTCCGCTATCCCGTGCCCATCGGATCCAGAAACTTCCGCGACTGACCGTCC